>NW_026712324.1:1907209-3107209 GCF_030504385.1 Musca domestica | reverse complement strand
CACAGAGACCCGTTATGACCTAGAAATACCAATTTTCAGACAAATCCGTGAAAAAGTGTGGCATAAATCATCAAAATACCGAATATCGGGAGGTACCGATATATGGGGACTGTACCAGAACGTGGACCGATATATCTCATTTTCAATATCAACCATCCTAGACACAATACAAATTGCTCTGCTAAATTTTGGCGCTCTACGTCAAATAATGTGGGCTGTACCGTGATTTCAACAGACAGGCGGATGGACAGGCAGACAGACGGACATCGTTAAATCGACTTAGAATTTTATGCTGATTATGAATATATATATATTTTATGGGATCTACGACGAATATTTAAGGATGTTTCAAACGGAATGACAAAGTTAATATACCCTCCTTTCCAAGGTTGAGGGTATAAAAATGGAGATTTTTTTATAAATCCACTAATAGTACTCTCTTGCTTAAAAATAAAAAAAAAATATATAAAAGATATACTAATTTTGATATATTGGTGCTTGAAAAATATTCCAAAAAATAAAAATGAATTTGAAATTGAAGGCACTCTAATAACCCTCACAAATCCTAATTTGCTAAAATAGAAGCGTTATATATATCTGGTCTGGTGCTGAGTTTATTTATTAGCTTTGAAATGCAAGTAGTATTCCAAACATTCCAAACGCTGCTCGTGTTTTCATTCCTGCCTTCCTCTATTTTTTTCCGCTACTGCTCCATAAATACATTGTTGCTGGTATCTATTACGCAAATGCACACACATGAGTTCAATTGCACATACATATGTGCATACATATGTAAATAATGACCAGTTTATATGTAGTTGGGATATAGATAATCGCAAATTGTCTCTTTCAACTTTGATTGAATGAAATATCATCCTCGGTAATGGTTTGAATATAAATGCAGTTTATTTATAAGGGATTGCTTTGCGAGCTACTGCCGGCATAGGGTAAGGTATTCGAGGGCCAATGAGTTGCTTAAAAAGTAATATTTTATCCTGCAAACCCACAGATTCTCAAATCAAATTTCATGAGACGAATTCCATTCCTTTACTCAATGTCGAAATCTATTAAATTTTTATACCCTCCACCATACTATGGAGGGTATATTAACTTTGTCATTCCATTTGTAAATCCTAGAAATACTCATGTCAGACCCAACAAAGTATATATATTCTTTATCAGCGTAAAATTCTAAGTCGATTTAGCCATGTCCGTCTGTCTGTCTGTCCGTCTGTCTGTTTGTCTGTCCGTCTGTCTGTCTGTTGTAATCAAGCTATCTTTCCAACGAATTGAGATAGAAGGCTAAAATTTTGCACTCGTGTTTATTTTTCCAGTAGGCAGGTTAAGTTCGTAAAAGGGCCATGTAGGTCCACGTTTTCATATAGCCCCCATATAATGGTACCTCCCGATATTCGGTATTTTGATGATTTTAGCGACATTATTCACCGGAATTGTTTCAGCTTTGGCATTTGAAGTTCGAAATGGGTACTACTGCCTATGACAGAAAATTATCTGGGCAGGTCCACGTCTTCGTACAGCCCCCATATAACGGTACTTCCCGATATTCGGTATTGTGATTATTTTAGCGACATTATTCATCGGAATTGTTTTAAATTTGGTATTTAAAGTTCGTAATGGGACCTACAGCATAAGGCAGAAATTTGTCTGTGCAGGTCCACGTCTTCGTATAGCCCCCATATAACGGTACCTCCCGATATTCGATATTTTGATGATTTTAGCGACATTATTCACCGGAATTGTTTCAAATTTGGTACATGAAGTTCGTAATGGATAATACAGCCTATTACAGAAAATTTCCTTTGCAGGTGTACGTCTTCGTAAAGCCCCCATATAACGGTATATCCCAAAATTCGGTATTTTGATGATTTTAGCGTCATTATTCACCAGAATTGTTTCAAATTACGTATTTAGAGTTCGTAATGGAAACTACAGTCTGTGACAGAAAATTATCTATGCAGGTCCAGGTCTTCGTATAGGCCCCATATATAGGTATCTCTCTATATTCGGTATTTTAACGAGTTTGGGTACAATACCCACCGAAATTGTTTGAGATATCGTATTTGACGTTAGTAATGGATGCTATAGCCTGTGACAGAAAATTGTCTATGCCTGTCCAGATCTTCGCACAGCTCTGATATAACGGTACCTCCCTATATACGATATTTTGATGATTTTAGCTACATTATTCACCGTTTATTTCAAGTTTCGAATTTGAATATGGTAATGGCTTATGACACACAATGCCTATGTAGGTCCACGTCGTATAGAACCCAATATAACGGTTACATTCGGTATTTTTAAAATTTTTAAAGAATTTTTTAAAAATTAAATTTTTTTGAAAATTTCCAAATTCGTTCCAAATGGTGGAGGGTAATCAAAGTTCGGCCCGCCCGAACTTACTGCTTTTTAACTTGTTAAAATTTAAATTTAATATCACCTCTAAACACCCATAGCCAGCAAAATTCTAGAATTCCAGCTCTTCCTATTTTATTGAGTTATTTTTCATTACCGCAATACAAACAATACTGAGTATGTTTTTAGTAATTTAATTTTAGAATGATTTTCCGCTCTTTATTTTCAAAATAACATTTTCGATTTATTTATATAAATTTAATATTGTTTGCTTAACAAATCTAAAAATAGTTACAAAAAATTCCCCACCTCATGTATTTGAAAATCATTGTTTGTTACACACACACACACACATACACGCCATACTTCCAAATAACTGACCTATACAAGTCGAAATAGATTGGAACGGAAGTGTAAACATAGGGTTATACGTACAAACATATAAACATGGGCATTTTTCGTTGCTCATTCAACAAATCACACACAAAATATCAAGGCCTTCCTCACACGCACGCACGCACGCACACACTCACTCACACACACACACACATCCCTTGGGCCGTTGCCAAAGAAGCCATAAATAGAAATCAGACGAAGTCAACTTCAGACCGGCACAAAAAATACAAAAGAAACGCCAAGCGGAAATGAAAACCCATAAGTTTATTTATAATAAATGAATTATGTACACAAGGACAACATGGAAAAATCAAATAGAGTCAACCTAAACACAAACACACACACAAAACTCTCTCTCTCACACACACCTAAACACATACACAATGATAGACTTTCACACAAAAATAAAGTAAACTTGACAATTAAAAATCGAAAGCTATGGATCTCTCGAGAAGGAAGTATGCTGGCAAATATGTGAGTATGAATATATGTTTGTATGTGTACAGGGTGAGATAAAAAAAACTGCAATAAAGTAAAACGCCTTAATTTTTATATTTTTTATACCCTACACCACAAGGTGGTCAGGGTATTATGTCTTTGTGCATTTGTTTGTAGCAGGCAAAAGGAAACGAGATAGACCCATAGTTCCTTTAGATGATCTGCATAGAATCACATTCTGAGCGGATTTATGCATGTCCGTCCGTCCGTCCTTCTGTCCATGTATTTTTGTAAACAAAGTACAGTTCGCATTTATTGCCCTATACATATGAAATTTTGCACAAATCATTTGTTTGGCCCAAGGACGAACCCTATTGAAATTGGGGATAATCGGTCAAAATTTAGATATAGCTCCCATATATATCTTCGTCCGATTTGCCTTTTATTGTGCACCAAACGTGTATTATCAGCCCGAATAGTATGGAATTTTGCACATACGATCACATTGTACCTGAAAATAAGCATGCCAAATTTTTTTTTTCGGTTCAGATATAGCTATAGCTCCAATATATATATTGTTCATCCGATTTGTTATTTTTGTCCTCCGCAGCCGTAATATGCACTCTGTAGCAACAATATTTGGGGAAATATATCAAATAGAGCTCAGAAATAGCTTTGCTAAATTTCATCGAGATCGTTTCCGATTTGGATATAACAATTAAGTTGAAATCGGATAAAAAATATATATGGGGATATATATTTTTTATCCGATTTCAAATTAATTGTGCACCAAATGGGCAATACAAGTCCGAATTTAAAATATACAAATGCTACGGCATTATTTAAATTATAATCATAGCTTGTATGATTGAATTCTCCCATAAAAACGTTTAATTGTTATGCGCAGCTCTACTAAAATAGCAAAGAGGTGTAGGGTATCATAAAGTCGGCCCGCCCGACTTTAAGACTTTCTTTACTGGTTTAAATTTTATTGAATGAAAGCAAAAAATGTCGGATATAGCATCAAATTTTAGAATAAGTTTAGATTTGTTAGAATTGGTCACCTTTGGCATGAATAATGGCCTTCAAACGGCCAATGAAACCGTCACACGCTACCCGAATGTTGCTCTGCGGTATTTAGCCCATTCCCGTCCAAGTGCTTGCTTGAGGTGATCGACACTTTGGTATTTTTTAGTGCCAACCCTGATTTCAAAAGTACTCCAGACACAATAGTCCAACGGATTGGTATCCGGAGATTTTGGTGGTCATTGTACGCTGGATATGAAGCAAGGAACCTCATTTTGTAAACATTCTTGGGTGGCGCGTGCTGAGTGCGATGGTGCTGAGTCCTGTGGGAATGTCCAAGGTTTGCGACCAAAATGTTTGCGTGCCCAAGGCTTTAATACACCCTCCAGAAGATTTTCGCGATAATATTCGGCATTTATTCTGCTGCCACGGTTGATTAATACGAGCGGAATGCGACCATCGGCTGTTATGGCGGCCCACATCATCACCATGACCGGCGCCGTTTGAGTTCTGGTGGCCAACCGAAGGTGCGCATTTTCAGCTAACCTCTTTGGCAAGTAAACACGATAATTTTGTTTTTTTACAAACTTCTGGACAGCGAATGTTTTCTCATTGGAGAAGCCCAAATTCGGCAATTCACCATTTTCGGCCAAGCGAAGCAACTCTTTACCTCTTTTGAGTCTATTTTCTATCTGTTGCGGTATAAATTCTTGTAATTTTTGGAATTTCAATGGCCTTACCCCGAGCTCATTTTTCAATATCGGCGAATGGAATATTGCGATATGTTCAGCTTACAAGCTCAGCTCGGCCACTGCGAGGCGGATTTCGATCAAGTCGCTTCTTTACTTTTCGAACCATTTCTGCAGATGTTGCTATTTTCTTCCGTCCACTTCCTTGACGTTGGGTTACGCTTGGAATATTGCGATATGTTTAGCTCACAAGCCATTATTCGGCCACTCAACGCGGGTTGATATGTTGAGCTCACGAGCCATTTTTCGGCCACTACGACGCGGGTTTCGATCAAATCGCTTCTTTACTTTTCGAACCATTTCTGCTGCTGATGTTGTTGTTTTCTTCCTTCCACTTCCTTGGAGTTGGGTTACGCTATCAGTATCACGGTAATGAGCGATGGTACGAGACACAAACGATTTTTTTCACATTTAAATGCAGGAGTGCTCTAACGATAGCCACTTGTGGTTTTCCAGCCATCTTTAAAGAAATCAGACTATCACGCTTGAATACCATCACAAATAACTTTTTTTTTTTTGGAAAATTGTCACCAAAATGCTTTTGTACGCTTGTAAACAATATGCTGTCACCGGAATAATTTTAACAGCTGTCGGACGAGTGGCTTAGAAATGACAGCAGTTTGAAGTTGTTTGCAGTTTTTTCATCTCACCCTGTACATGTTATGGTGAATGTATGTCGTGTTGTTTTTGACAACTTTATGGCGAAGTTAGAAAGCGCTTACATACCGTCATAAGAACATGTGTATGTGTTTATTCCATAGTATGTTGTTGTGGTAATGTACCATTACCGGTGAGAGGGGGGGGGGGGGGGGCAACATCCGTTGTCACGTCTAAAGAATATTAATATCGGTTTGCCGTATTTATTAATGCTTGAGTCTACATGATGCGTATTTGCTTAAGGCTAGTTTACACATCACGTTGGAGTCATATGTAAGGGGACTATTTCCAAAATGTATCTTGAATATTTTCATAGCATACTTTAAGGTGCTCCTCAAAATTGTTATACCCTACAGCATACTGTGATGCTGGGTATTATGTTTTTATGCATTTGTTTGTAACATAGAGAGGGAAGCGAGATAGACCCATACTTCCTTTTGATGATCTGCATAGAATCTCTTTCTGAGTCGATTTGTTTGACCATGCATTTTTTTGTAAAATAAGTACAGGTCGCATTTATTGCCCGATCGAGATGAATTTTTGCGCAAAACATTTGTTTGGTCTAAGGAAGTCACTCTAGTAAGTAGGTTGATAAAATTTTACTCAAATGTATGTTATGTCTGCAGGAGGGTTTTGGTATTGAAAATGGGCGATGTAGGTACACGTTTTCGTATAGCCTACATATGATGGTACCTCCCGATATTCGGTATTTTGATGATTTTAGCGACATTATTCAACGGAATTATTTCAAATTTGGTATTTGAAGTTCGTAATGGATACTACAGCCTATGACAGCAAATTGTCTATGCAGGTCTACGTCTTCATATAACCACCAAAAAACGGTACCTCCCCATATTGGGTATTTTTAAGGATTTTAGCCATATTATTAACCGGAATTGTTTCAAATTTGGTATTTGAGGTTCGAAATGGATACTACAGCTTATGTCAGAAAATTGTCTGTGCAGGTCCACGTCTTCGTATAGCCCCCATAAAACGGTACCTACCGAATATCACCTGAATTTTTTCAAATTTGGTATTTGAAGTTCGTAATGGATACTACAACCTCTGACAGAAAATTGTCTGTGCAGGTCCACGTATTCGTATAGCCCCCATATAACGGTACCTCTAGATATTCTGTATTTTGGTGATTTAAGCGACATTGTTCACCGATTTTTTTTTTAAGTTTCGCATTTGAATATTGCAATGGCTTATGCAGGTCCCAGTCATCGTATAGGCCCTATTATAACGGCTACATTCAGGATTTTTAAGATTTTAACAGAATATTTAACGGATTTATTTTTTTTTTGGAAACTGCCAAATTTTTTTCCATATTGTGGAGGGTATTAAAGGTTCGGCCTGGCCGAACTTACAGTTTTTTACCACCACCATATGGAGGGTATATTAAATTATTAGAACCAACAAAATATATATATTATTGATCAGCGTAAAATTCTAAGACGATTTAGCCCTGTCCAACCGTCTGTTGTAATCACGCTACAGTCTAAACGAATTGAGATAGGAAGCTAAAATATTGCACATTTCTCTCTTTTGTCTGCAGGCAGTTCAAGTTCGAAGATGGGCTATATCGGTCCATGATATCGTATAGCCCCCATATAAGGGTACCCCCCGATATTCGGTATTTTGATGATTTTACCCACACTTTTCAACGGAATTGTCTGAAAATCCACACAAGGAGTCCCTTATGAGTACTTTACTCCCTGGAAGAGAGTTGTCTATATAGGTCTACGATATCGTATATCCTCCATATAACGGTAACCTCCGATATTCGGTATTTTGATGATTTCAGTCACATTTCCCAATGGATTTATTTGAAAATCCACACAAGGAGTTCCTTGTGAGTACTTTATGCCCGGACAGAGAGTTCTCTATATAGGTTAACTTTATCGTATAGCCCCCATTAAACGGTACTCCCCGATATTCGTAATTTGATGACTTTAGCCACATTTCCCAATGGAATTATTTGAAAATCCACACAAGGAGTTCCTTGTGAGTACTATACTCTCAGACATAGATTTGTGTATATAGGTCCACAAAATCGTATATCCTCCCATATATAGGCACCTCACAATATTAGGTATTTTAAAATTTTTTAAAAAAATTTTTAACTGATTTATTTTTTTGGAAATTGCCAAATTCGTTTGAAATTGTGAAGGGTATTAAAGTTGGGCCTGAACGAACTAACAGCACTTTTACTTTTTTATGAACTTTCCCTCAAAGAAATTAGTTCAGCTTTTCATATCCTCCCAATCTTCAAATCTCTTTCTCTCTCTTTGCTTTTTTAAATATCTCGAAATTCAGCTTTTTTTCTCCTTCCAACATTTATCATTTCGAAATAAACGCAAACATTTACATTTCTTACGTTAATCTTTTTGGAATGCGTGTTAGTGACGACTTACATGACATTTAGTCTCAACCGCAAGAGTTTTTTCGTCGTCATTAGAAAGGGAAAGGGAAATGAGCATTATTCCCTTATTTTTCCACAGAAATTTCGGTTTGGTGTTCCTTTGTTGCCTTCGAATATCACATCAAATGACGTGACGAAATTCATTGGCGGTCACGTTTGTGAAGCAACATTAAGTTTTGTCTGTTTTTGTGTTTTTGATAAGTTGAAGCCTTTTGTTTACGTCATATTTTGGGATTTTAGGGGGAGGAGTTTCATTTTTTTTGGTAATGTCTTGGCCATAACTCATGCTGCAATGTGATGTGTTGAGAAGAAAATTATCACTAAAAATGTGGTTAGTTGAATAAAAAACCTCAAATAAAAAAATTTGCATTTTATTATGCGTCCGTTTAAATTAAATTTTCATAATTCCAAGAAAACTGTTTATTGTATTTAATCGAATGGTATATTTTATCTTTTGGTGAATAAATGTATTTACTAAATATAGAATGTCAGAGATTTTGTGCTGCGGGGAAGAGAAGTTCATTGGAAAATCTATATCTTTTGGAAGTGATCAAGGAACAGGACGGGGAAGTTGGGAAATTTTGAGTTCAGATTTCGCAGAGGATTTTTGAAGATAGGACATCGGACAGTTGACATATTTAGCGTGATGCGACACAACATTGTTATACCTTCAGTCATATGGCTAGAGAGGGTATATATCATTTGATACGGTCAAAACGTGCCTACTCGAAATAATAGAACATTTGGAGTCGATCTAGCGATGTTCCTCCGTCCGTCCGTCTGTCTGTATGGCTGGCTGGTGCGCACGATAACTCTCGAAGGGAGTATCCGATTTGGTCCAAACTTGGTACATCGTAATATTTTTGTCAAACTTAGATTGAGTTCGGAGATGGACAATATCGGTCCACTCCTTCTAGTACCTCCCCCACAAAAGGTTGAAAATTTCAAAAAATATATTTTTTGCACAGAAAGAGAAACGATAATCCGATTTTGCTCCATCTTTGCAAATCCTAATATTTTCGTCAGTGCTAGGTGAGGTGCGAAAATGGACAATATCGGTCCACTCCAACAAAGGGTCAAAATTTGAAGTAATTGCAACTCTTATAAAATGTGATGTAAGAGTCCGATTGTCTTCAAAATTCGCACATCCCAATAATTTTATTAACCCAAGGTCTGATGCCAAGATCGGTCCACTCTTTCTCGTACTTCCTCCACAAAAAGGCGACATTTTCGGAAAAATATTTTACTGCACAGAAAGAGAAAGGATAATCCGATTTTTCTCCAACTTTGCAAATCCAAATATTTGCATCACTGCTAGGTTAGGTGAGAAAATGGACAATATCGGTTCATCAATCAAGTACCTCCCTCACAAAAGGTCAAAATTTTTAATAATTATAACTCTTATAAAATATGATGTAAGATTGTTTTAAAATGACATACATCCCATTATTTCTACTAACACAAGATCTGCTGATTCTGCTGATTACCAGCGGTCAAAATTTTGAATATCCATGAAGCTAATAAAACGCGAAATTAACATCCATTCAGACTTGACACATCTCAATATTTCCATCAACACCTCTTCTATGGACCTTTAGAAGAGCTCCAGCTTCAGCTCTTCTATGGACCTTTAGAAGAGCTCCAGCTTCAGCTCTTCTTTGGACCTTTAGAAGAGCTCCAGCTTCAGCTCTTCTATGGACCTTTAGAAGAGCTCCATCTTCAGCTCTTCTATGGACCTTTAGAAGAGCTCCAGCTTCAGCTTTTCTATGGACATTTAGAAGAGCTCCAGCTTCAGCTCTTTTATTCAGCTCTTCTGTTACAAAGAGATCGGACCATTTCATGTGGTACCTCCCCCACAAAGGGTCAAAATTTTGAATAACCAAAACGATTTTGAAATCCGAAATAAGCCTCCAGTTCTCTTTATATTTCACACATCCCATTATTTCTACTAACAAAAGATCTTCTGAGAAGATGGGATATATCGGTCCACTCTTTCTGGTACCTCCCCAAGAAGGGTCAAAATTTTGAATATCCATGAAACTCATAAAACTCGACGTTAACATCAAATTCCATTAAGATTTGGCGCATCTCAATACTCCTTTCAACACAAGATCTGTTATAAAGATGGTAGAGATCGGACCTTACCTTCTGGTACGTCCCCCATAAAGCGTCAAGGCTTTGAATAACCAAAACGATTATAAAATCCGAAATAAGCGTGCGGTCTGCTTTATATTTCACACATCTCGTTATTTCTACCAACACAATATTTGTCGGTCCACTGCTTCTGGTACCTCCCACACAAAGAGTCAAAATTTTGAACATCCATGAAGCTCTTAAAACGCGACATTAACATCCGATACCATTCAGACTTGGCACATCTCAATATTTCTATTAACACAAGATCTGTTATAAAGGTTGTAGAGATTGGTCCATCTCTATTCTGGTACCTCCCCTACATAGGGTTCAAGATTGTAAAAAAACAAAACGCTCAAAAAAAGCGACATAAGCATTCAACTCTCTTCAAAATTTCATAATTTTATCTGTGCTAGATGAAGTATAACAAGCTAAAATGCCCGGCCGAACTTTGAATACCCTCCACCATTTGGAACGAATTTGGAAATTTTCCACAAATAGAATCCTTAAAAAATTCTGTTAAAATTTTAAAAATACCGAATATAGCCCTTTTATTTGTGTCTATACGACGTGGACCTACATAGGCATTGTTTGTCATAAGCCATTACTATATTCAAATTCGAAACTAGAAATAAACGGTGAATAATGTAGCTAAAATCATCAAAATATCGTATATAGGGAGGTACCGTTATATCATAGGCTGTAGCATCCATTACGAACTTCAAATACGACATCTCAAACAATTTCGATGGGTATTGTACCTAAACTCGTCAAAATACCGAATATAGGGAGGTACTGATATATGGGGCCTATACGAAGACCTGGACCTGCATAGACAATTTTCTGTCACAGATTGTAGTTCCGAACTTCAAATACAAAATTTGAAACAATTCCGGTTAATAATGACGCTAAAAGTATCAAAATACCGAATATCGGGGGGTACAGGGGGCTATACGAAGACGTGGACCTACATGGTCCATTTCTGCCTGAGGCTGTTGTATCCATTACGAACTTCAAATACCAAATTTGAAACAATTGCGGTAAATAATGTCGCTAAAATCTTCAAAATACTGAATATCGGAGGGTACCGTTATATGGGGGCTATACGAAGACGTGGACTTACATACCTCATTTTCTGTCCGAGGCTGTAGTATTCATTACGAACTTCAAATACCAAATTTGAAACAATTGCGGTAAATAATGTCGCTAAAATCATCGAAATACCCAATATCGAGTGGTTCAGCTGTATGGGTGCTATACAAAGACGTGGACCTACATAGCTCATTTTCAATACCAAAAGTCCTGCAGACATAATACACATTTGAGTAAATTTTTATCAACTTACTTTATTTCGTTCGGAAGCTAGAGTGAATTCCATAGACGTCTAAATATGATTTACATCATATTTATTGACCCATTCCATCGGAACCTACTCCATAGGGGGTCAACAATTTGATTAATCAAAGCACAAGTTAAAATATATTTAAATAATCGAAAATTGGCTGAGGAAATACATCTGTCGGCAAAACCGACTGATACTTTTTAACATTGTTAATTTTGAATCCCACCTCACATTTTCGGCAATATCTACTTCTTTTCTATTGACTTCAACTCTCGAAATTTAAAAATAAAACAAATACATCCATTACCCGATTTATTTTTAGCACAATTAGAACGCTTTTCATCGCCTTTTGAAATTTCATCAGATTATTGAAAACTTTCATCAGATAATTCGTTTTCCACTTCCATTTATTAATTAACATAATTAATGCCTTGTCGGCGAGAGTACACCTCACAGTGCTCAATGAAGCTGCAAACAGATTTATGTCTTCTTTGGTTGTTGGTGTTGTTGTTATCATTGTATTAAAGGAACAATTTTCTTTACGGCTTTTAAATTCTTCACAGATTTCTTAAGTGCATGGTGTTTCGGTGGAAGGAGGGTGAGTGCGCAAAGATCAAAAAAAGAAGAAGGCTGTGCTATAAAAAGATTTCCCAGACTTAAAATGTCGAACTAAAATGAAAATTAATATATTTCAGTTGAGAGGACAACGCTGCGTTATAATTACTGTCTAACAAACTACGACTCAAATATAAGAAAATCTTAGCACAAGGTGGGTTGAAATGGCGTGATAGACTTTTTTGTCTCATTACAATTTGGGATCAATGGTATTCCTGCAAACATCCTTTAGAAATGTAAAAAAAAAACAACAACAAATTTTTAAGTTTGTACGGTTCTGTGGCAGATAAACTGGGAATCAATGCCAGAATCTTGAAAAGGACACGGACAGTACAAAAATGTACTAAAAATTGAATACTTTGTATTGGACAAACGGAATGAGTGAGAATTCTGAAATTTGGTATGAGTGTCATTGATGGGGTATAAGATAGATGTGCTGAAGGTTTTTTGAAAATGGCAACTTTATATTGACGAAAAGTTCCTAAATGGTACTAAACTTCCATAATGGTACCATTTGGTGTAATTTGAACGGATAGAGGTAAAAACAAGTAAAAAAGGTGTAAGTTCGACCGGGCCGAACTTTTAATACCCTCCACCACAAAATACCGAATGCTTATACGACGATGTGAACCTGCATAGGCAACTTTTGTCATAAGTTATTACAATATTTAAATGCGAAACATGAAGAAAAATCTGTTTATAATGTAGCTAAAATCATCAAAATACCGAATATGGGGGGTATCGTTTTATGGGGGCTATATGAAGACGTGGACCTGCACATACAATTGCACTGGCATGGGCTGAAGTATCCATTACAAACTTCACATGCGAAATTTGAAACAATCCCGGTAAACAATGTCGCTAAAATCATCAAAATACCGAATATCGGGGGCCTATACGAAGACGTAGACCTACATGGACCATTTTCTGTTTTATGCTGCAGTATCTATTACGAACTTCAAATACCAAATTTGGAACGATTCCGTTAAATAATGTCGCTAAAATCATCAAAATACCGAATATCGGGGGGTTCCGTTATATGGGGGCTACACGAAAACGTGGACCTGCATAGATAATTTTCTGTCTTAGGCTGTAGTATCCATTACGAACTTCAAATGCCAAATTTGAAACAATCCCGGTAAATAATGTCGCTAAAATCATCAAAATACAGAATATCGGGGGGCTATACGAAGACGTAGACCTACATGGACCATTTTCTGTTTTATGCTGCAGTATCTATTACGAACTTCAAATACCAAATTTTGAACGATTCCGTTAAATAATGTCGCTAAAATCATCAAAATACCGAATATTTGTTTTCTTAGGCTGTAGTATCCATTACGAACTTTAAATACCAAATTTGAAACAATTCCGGTAAATAATGTCGGTAAAATGATCAAAATACCGAATATCGGGAGGTACCGTTATATGGGAGCAATATGATAACTTGGACCTACATGGCCCATTTACGAACTTAACCTGCCTACTGGCAAAATATACATGTGTGCAAAATTATAGCCTTCTATCTCAATTTGTTCGAAAGATAGCGTGATTACAACAGACAGACAGACGGACAGACAGACACACAGACAGACGGACATGGCTAAATCGTCTTAGAATTTATCAAGAATATATACTTTGTTGGATCTGACATGAGTATTTCGAGGATTTACAAACGGAATGACAAAATTAATATACCATCCATAGTATGGTGGAGGGTATAAAATTGGTATGAGAATCAAAGTTGGTATAGGAAGGTGGTTTTGGGAAATCTGTACTAAGTGTGCGAACTGTACTAAAAGGTAATAAATTTGTAGTATGTAGTAGTAGTATGGTTTAGGGTGAACGGATGAAGCTAAATTTTTGAAATTTTGTATTGGGGTCCTTGTTGTTTGTAGGCTTGGGATAAAGAGGGAGTTTCGAAAATGTATATTAAAAGTCCAGAATAAAGTACTAAATAGTACAATATTTGGTACAATTTATTATTTTATGAACGGTCAGTGCTTGAAATCTTAAATTTAGTATTAGGGCCGCTGTTCATGTAAAACCTTGACATATGGAAATGGTTTCGGAAATGTGTAATATAATTGTACGAAAAGTACTAAATAGTACTAACTGGTACAAAATTGGGTAATAGGGGAAATTACAGAGCTAAAATCCTTACATTTGATATTAGGATTGATGAAGCTTCGGAAATGTGTACTTTAATTGTACGAAAAGTACTGAATAGTACTATATTTGTCTTTGGATGATGGGATAGGGCTGGAATCCTCTAATTCGATATTGAGGTCTTTGTTGGTATCTGCCATTGAGATGTGGAGGTGGTTTCGGAAATATGTTCTACATTTGTACAAAAAGTACTGAATGGTACTAAATTTTATATTTTGAGAAGAAACTGAGCGAAAATTCTGAATTTGAAATGAATGCCGCTTCAGGTGTCTGTTGTTGAGAGAAGGGCCAGTTTTGAATGTGTGTTCTATAATTGTACTAAATTTGGTAATGGAGGAAATTACAGAGCTGAAATCCTGAAATTTGATATTGAGGTCTCACGGAAGTGTGTAGTGAGGTGGTCACGGAAGTGTGTAGTATAATTGTTCGAAAAATACTAAGTCTTACTAAATTGGGAGCTGGGTGAAGATGTTCATATTGATACAGGTACAGGAAGGATGATGAAGGAGAATAAAAATAGTAGGGCTTGCAAAGTTGGAGTAAAATCGGATGATTCTTTCTCTTTCTAAGAAGCAAGATATTATATTTGAAAAATACTAAGACGTACTACCTTGGGAGCTGGGTGAAGATGTTTATATTGATAAAGGTACAGGAAGGAAGGTAAAAATAGTAGGACTAAAGTAAATCAGTAAAATAGGATGATTCTTTCTCTTTTTAAGAAGCAAGATATTATATTTGGAAATTTCCATTTACTGAGAGGGGGAGGGGGAGGTAAGTGATATTCCAGAAGGAGTGAACCGATATTGTCATTTTCGGTTGTTTATTTCGCGTTTAATGAGCTTCATGGATATTCAATATTTTGACCTTTTGTGGAGGATTTACTTGATGGAGTGGACCGATTTTATACCCTCCACCATAGTATGGAGGCTGTATTAAGTTTGCCATTCCGTTTGTAACACCTCGAAATAATCATTTTATACCCCACAAAGTATATATTCTTCATCTGCATAAACTTCTATGTCGATTTCGCAATGTCCATACGTCATTCTGCCTGTCTGTCCGTCTATACGTCTGTGGAAATCACTCTAGCTCCCGAACGAAATGAAGCAGATTGATAATATTTTACTCAAATGTATATTATGTCTGCAGGACTTTTGGTACTGAAAATGGGCCATGTAGGTCCACGTTTTTGTATAGCCTCCATATTACGGTACCTCCCGACATTCGGTATTTTGATGATTTAAGCTATATTATTCACCGGAATTGCTTCAAATTTGGTATTTGAAGTTCGTAATGGATACTACAGCATATGACAGGAGATTGTCTGTGCAGCTCCACGTCTTCGTATAGCCCCCATTTAACGGTACCTCCCTATATTCGATATTTAGATGATTTTAGCGACATTATTTACCGGAATTGTTTCAAATTTCGCATTTGAAGTTCGTAATGAATACTACAGCCTATTCCAGAAAATTGTCTGTGCAGGTCCACGTCTTCGTATAGCCCCCATATTACGGTACCTTCCTATATTTGGTATTTTGATGATTTTAGCGTCAATAATTATCGGAATTATTTCAAATTTGGTATTTGAAGTTCGTAATAAATACAGCAGCCTCAGGCAGAAAATTGTCGGTGCAGGTCCACATTTTTGTATAGCCACCATATAATAGAACCTTTTTATAATGATGATTTTAGCTTCATTATTCACCGATTTTGTTTCAAGTTTCGCATTTGAATATTGCAATAGCTTATGACAAAAGTTGCCTATGCAGGTCCCCGTTGTCGTTTAGACCCTAATATGACGGCCACTTTGGTATTTTTAAGATTTTAACAGAATTTTTAACGGATTTCATTTTTTTTTTTAATATTGCCAAATTCGTTCCAATGCTAGAAGGTATTCAAAGATCGGCCCGGCCGAACTTACAGCTTTTTTACTTGTTCCATTTCCATTTTCGCACCTGACCTGATGCAAATATTAGGATTGGTAAAGTTGGAGCAAATTCGGATTATACTTTCTCATTTTCTGCATTAAAATATTTTTTTTTTTTTTTTTGAAAATTTCTCTCTTTTTGTGAGGGCGGTACCAGAGGGAGTGGATCAGATTGCCCATCTCTGAATTCGATCTAAGTTTGATAAAAAATATTACGATGTACTAAGTTTGGACCCAATCGGATACTCCTTTCGAGAGTTATTGTGCGCATCAACCAGACAGACAGACAGACGGAGGAACATCGCTAGATCAACTCCAAATGCCCTGAAACGGATTTGGTCCAAAGAGTTTCGGTGAGGCACATTTTGGCCGTATAAAATGATATGTACCCTTTATAGGAATATGGCTCAGGCTATAAATTGCAAAGTTTGTCATAACTAAATTTCCCTCACACCAACCTTTACACAGCCTTTGTCAACCAATATCTCTGGCGTTTAATAGTTGACAACGCAAAAACAAATCTTTAAAACACCCACTCTGCCCATTTTCAGACAACTGTCTACTCTCGTCCGTCACAGGACGGCATGGCGATGGCGAATTGGAGCAGACATAAACAAACAAACATGAACAGCTACATACGTACGTCTTGCGGACATTTCCGCCGCCGTTACGATACCCTGTTAAGAGCTGCTGAAGAAGTACTTAGGCGGGCTATTCATCATAAAGTGGGAAATCAAATAGAAAATATACTACGCCGTCAAAACTAGCCAACCCAACGAGGCGGAATATGACGAAATCTCTTCGTCGTGATAACATCGACAAGAAATTGGAATAACCTTTAGGCCAATATATGGGAAATTTAGTTGATGTAAGTGTAAGTTTGCAAATGACGAACATAAAGCATGTTTGAATTTCCATTAATATTTGCCCCGTGGCATAGGCTGTCAATTGTTGGATGTGTCAAGCCTATTTTGTTGTTGAGAATGGCTGTTATTTTTACAGAAAAGAACTACGCTTTATGAAATTAATCAATGAAGAACCATACCAAGGAAATTTTCCCCAAACGCTTCAGGTTAAACAGGAAATTATGAAATGCTTTGATTGGGATATTTGAAAATAGCTTAAATAAAGAGGAACAATTGTGTGAGTGTGTGTGTGTGTGTGTTTGGATTTGGGAAATTGCCATGTTCGCATATCTATTTTGTATATCTTTAGGCCTAGACATGGCTAATCGAATATTAGCTTTCAAGGGAAGAAAAAAAGAAACGGAATATTATGTCAACAGCTTAAGGTATTTTGTCATTTCAATGGGTATTCTTATCAAATAATTATTTCATGATGCGTATTTGATGTGATAACAGTTGTAATCATCAATGATTTTCCATCAGACATGTGTTCTCATCCTGCTGCTTAAAAAATCACGTGTTTTTCGATGTAAGATTATGATACGCCCTCGAATGGCTAAGAATTCAGGAGGGAAGACATAAATAGATGAACACCAAAGAAAACAAAAACAACATAAAACACCAATATTAGGTGCTATTATTTAAGTATGGTCAGTTCTGTGGTCTGAACCTCAAGAAATTTTCCATGGAGTTTTTCATGATCTTAGGATAACACAACAGGTCACAATTATAGTCCGACCGACGAGAAATTTTACATAGGGCTAGAGTTTAGGACGGAGCATAACTCTATTTTTCGGATGGTCATCGGATAATATTTATCAGGTAAAACTTACAATAACATAAGTCTGAAAGACACTAGGAAAACGTTTACCTTTTACATACCTTTGAAGCATACTGAGGAGGATATTAGTAAAACCATTGCACAATGGACCCACATTAAATTCTTCTGTCCAAAACTATTTCAACGTATTTTCATATCAAAATGACCATTACCATGTCTAAATCATAGAAACAACAATTAAAAAAGCTGTAAGTTCGGCCGGGCCGAACTTTGAATACCCTCCACCATTTGGAACGAATTTGGCAATTCTCAAAAAAATTATAAAATCCGTTTAAAGTTCTGTTAAAATCTAAAAAATACCGAATGTAGCTATTATGTTAGGGTCTATACGACGACATGACGACGACACCTGCGTAGGTAACATTTGTCATAAGTAATTACAATATTCAAGTGCGAAACTTAAAAAAAAATCGGTTATAATATCGATAAAATCAAAATACTGAATATCGGGAGGTATCGTTATATGGGGGCCTGCAGTAAAAGTCAGCAAAAGTCCTGCAGACATAACATACATTTGAACAAATTTTTATCAATCTACTTCAATTCGTTCGGAAGTTCGATCGAGTGATTTCCACAGACGGACGGACATCGTTAAATCGACATAGAATTTTTTGCTGATAAGCAATATATATACTTTGTGGGGTCTAAAATGTGTATTTCGAGTAAACGGAATGACAAACTTAATATACCCTTCATATTATGGTGGAGGGTGTAAAGAGTGATTGTAATATCAAACTTCAGGATTAACGCTATATACATTCACTCGACGGCGAATGTAGTATTTTCCGAATATTTCCAAAATCCACCTCCCTCACTCAAAACTATATACCAACAGTGGGCTATATCTTAAGAAAAAACAAGTAAAAAAGCAGAAAGTTCCGAACTTTGAATACCCTCCACCATTTGGAACGGATTAGAAAATTTTCAAAAAATAAAATCCATTAAAAATTCTTTTAAAATCTTTAAAATATCTAATATTGGAAGGTGCCGATATATGGGGTGATATACGATATTGTGGACCTGTATACACAGTACCATTTTATGGGAGCTATACGTTATCGTTAACCTATATAGAGAATTCTCTGTCGGGGGGTAAAGTGCCCACAAAGAACCCCTTGCGTACAAAGAACCCCTTGTGACCATTCCGTTAAAAAATATGGCTAAAAACATCAAAATACCGAATATCAGGCGTACCGTTATATGGGGGCTATACGATATCTTGGACCTATATAGACAATTCTCTGCCGAGGTACCCAAAAGGAACTCCTTGTGTGGATTTTCAGACAATTCCGATGAAAAATGTGGGTAAAATCATCAAAATACCGAATACAGTGGGGGTACCGTTATATGGGGGCTATACGATATTGTGGACCTATATAGACAATTCTCTGCTGAGGTATAAAGTACCCACAAGGAACTCCTTGTGTGGATTTTTAGACAATTCCGTTGAAAAATGTGGGTAAAATCATCAAAATACCGAATATCGGGGGTTACCGTTATATGGGGGCTATACGATATCGTGGACCGATATAGCCCATCTTCGAACTTGACCTGCCTGCAGACAAAAGAGAAATCTGTGCAAAATTTTAGCTTCCTATCTTAATTCGCTTAGACTGTAGCGTGATTACAACAGACGGACAGAGGGCCGGACGGACAGACGGACGGAGAGGGCTAAATCGTCTTAGAATTTTACGCTGATTAAGAATATATATACTTTGTTGGGTCTAAAATGATTATTTCGATGAGTTACAAACGGAATGACGAACTTTATATACCCTCCATGGTGGAGGAAATAAAAAACCACTTCCTTCTCTTAACCCTAGACACCAACAGGTACCTAGATACCTAATTTCAGAATTCCATCTATATCATCTACACCCAACGTCACCTTCACCAAATCCTAAATTCCGTACTACTTTGTACTTTTCGAACAATCATAGTACACATTTCCAAAACCACCTTCATATCTCAATTCCAGATACCAACCGAGACCTCAATATTTAATTTCATCCCTATACCCTATACCAAATTTAGTGCCACTTAGTACTTCCCGAATAATTATATTACCCATTTCCAAAACCATCAACATATCTTAGCCACAGAAACTAACAGTGACATCTATATTAAATTGCAGGATTTTAGCTCTATATAGGGTGAGATGAAAAAAAACTGCAACAAAGTCAAACGCCATAATTTTTATATGTTTTTTTTTTAATTTTATTGAATGAGTTAAAAAAGCAGTAAGTTCGGTCGGGCCGAACTTTGAATACCCTCCACCATTTGAAACGAATTTAGAAATTTTCAAAAAATAAAGTCATTAAAAATTCTGTTAAAATTTTAAAAATACCGATTATAGTCGTTATCTTGGGGTCTATACGACATGGACCTACATAGGCATTGTTTGTCATAAGCCATTACCATATTGAAATTCGAAACTTGAAATAAATGGTGAATAATGTAGCTAAAATCATCAAAATATCGTATATAGGGAGGTACCGTTATATCGGAGCTGTGCGAAGACCTGGATCAGCATAGACAATTTTCTGTCACAGGCTATGGCATCCATTACGAACGTCAAATACGACATCTCAAAAAATTTCGGTGGGTATTGTACCTACCGAATATAGGGAGGTACTGATATATGGGGCCTATACAATGACCTGTACCTGCATAGACAATTTTCTGTCACAGACTGTAGTTTCCATTACGAACTCTAAATACGTAATTTGAAACAATTCCGTTAAATAATGACGCTAAAATCATCAAAATACCGAATTTTGGGAGATACCGTTATATGGGGGCTATATGAAGACGTTGACCTGCACAGATGATTTTCTGTCATTGGCTATAGTATCCATTTCGAACTTCAAATACCAAAGTTGAAACAATTCCGGTAAATAACGTCGCTAAAATAATAAAAAATACCGAAAATCGGGAGGTACCGTTGTATGGGGGCGAAGACGTGTACCTGCACAGATAATTTTCTGTCATAGGCTGTAGTATACATTTCGAACTTCAAATTTGGAATAATTCCGGTGAATAATGTCGCTAAAATCATCAAAATACCGAAACGTGGACATACATGGCCCATTTACAAACTTAACCTGCTTACTGGAAAAATAAACACGTGTGCAAAATTTGAGCCTTCTATCTCAATTCGTTCGAAAGATAGCGTGGTTACAACAGACAGACAGACGGACATGGCTAAATCGACTTAGAATTTTACGCTGATGAAGAATATATATACTTTGTTGGGTCTGACATGAGTATTTTTAGGATTTACAAACGGAATGATAAAGTTAGTATACCCTCCATAGTATGGTGGAGGGTATAAAAATATCGGAGATAGTATCAAATTTTAGAATAAGCTTAGGTTTGTTCGAATTGGTCATATTTGGAACCAATTATGGCCTTCAAGCGACCAATGAAACCGTCACACGCTGCCCAAATGTTACTCTGCGGTATTTTGGCCCATTCCCGGCGAAGCGCTTGCTTGAGGTGAACGACACTTCGGTAATTTTTAGTGCCAACCTTGCTTTCCAAAATACTCCAGACACAATAATCCAACGGATTGGTATCCGGAGATTTTGGTGGCCATTGTGCGCTAGAAATGAAGCGCTGGAGGAACTTCATTTTGTAACCATTCTTGGGTGGCGCATGCTGAGTGCGATGGCGCTGGGTCTTGTTGGAATGTCCAAGGTGTGCGGCCAAAATATTTGCGTGCCCAAGGCTTTAATACACCCTTCAGAATATTTTCGCGATAATGTTCGACACTTATTCTGATGCCACGTTCGATTAATATGAGCGTAGAGCGACCATCGGCTGTTATAGTTGCCCACACAATCACCATGGCCGGCGCTTGAGTTCTGGTGGCCAACCGAAGGTGCACATTTTCAGCTGACCTCTTTGGCAAGTAATATCGATAATTTTGTTTGTTTACAAACTGCTGGACAACGAATGTTTTCTCATCGGAGAAAACCAAATTCGGTAGTTCACCACTTTCGGCCAAGCGAAGCAACTCTTTAGCGATTTTGAGTCCATTTTCTTTCTGTTGCGGAGTAAGTACTAGCACTTTTTGGAATTTCAATGGCTTTACCCCGAGCTCATTTTTCAATACTTCCCGAATGTAATATTGCGATACGTTCAGCTCACGAGCTATTTTTCGGCCACTAGGTAGTCAGCCTTTTGCCGGGGCTTGAGATTTTCTCCCATGTCTCTATAACCAGAAGGATAGTAACACGTATTATTGTAAAGTTTATAGTGTAACTGTAATTTGGCATATATTTTGTGGACTCTCAAAATGGGGGCTTTCGAGTTTTGGGGAATTTTTTTTTCAATCGTGTCCAATAAATTGATGGTTTTGATACATCTCCCGAACCGTTTTTAATAACCTCTTCGACTTTTTGTGGAATAGTTATTTTTACAAGCTTTCAAATTAGACCTAAGTGTCCATATCGGTTTAGGGGATCCGGATCTAACTTGGGTTTTGTGCCCGGACCTTGTGGTCAAATATCAGGGCATTCGGGTCCACCACGAATAAAAATATAGTTTCCCGAAAAATAAGGACAAATACTACCTATGAAAAAAATGTTAAAAATAATCGAGATTTTTACTAAACTAGGCTTAAGCCGCAATATTACCCATAGTCGGAGTGGACCTTTATTTTCGACAGAAAAAGTTGTTCGACTAATTCGGCTTTGAAAGATTTTTTGCTAAGCATGTGCAAATAAACAGTGTTATACTAAACAAACATCGTGTAAGATACAACAACTTACAACAACTTAATGGATACTACAGCCTATGACAGAAAATTGTCTGTGCAAGTCCACGTTTTCGTATAGCCACCATATAACGGAACCTCCCGATATTCGGTATATTGATGATTTTCACGAATTTATTCACCGGAATTGTTTCAAATTTGGTATTTAAAGTTCATAATAGATACTACAACCTAAGACAGAAAATTGTCTGTGCAGGTCCATCTCCTCGTATAGCCCCGATATAACGGTACCTCCCGATATTCGGTATTTTGATGATTTTAGCGACAATATTTACCGGAATAGTTTCAAATTTGGTATTTGAAGTTGGTAATGGATACTGCAGCCGAAGACAGAATATTGTCTGTGCAGGTCCACGTCTTCGTATAGCCCCCATATAATGGTACCTCCCGATATTCGGTATTTTGATGATTTTAGCAATTTTATTCACCGGAATTGTTTCAAATTTGGTATTCGGTGTTTTGACGATTTTAGGTACAATATCTACCGAAATTGTTTGAGTTGTCGTATTTGAAGATCGTATTGGATGCTACAGCCTGTGACAGAAAATTGTCTATGCTGGTCCAAGTCTTCGCACAGCTCCGATGTAACGTTACCTCCCTATATACCATATTTTACCATATTTATTTCAAGTTTCGAATATAAATATGGTAATGGCTTATGATAAGGAATGCCTATGTAGGTCCGCGTCGTATAGACCCCAATATAACGGCTATATTTGGTATTTTTAAAATTTTAACAGAATTTTTTAAAGATTTTATTTTTTTGAAAATTTTCAATTTTTTTTCAAATGGTGGAGGGTATTGAAAGTTCGTCCCGGCCGAACTTACTGCTTTTTAAGTTTTTACCCCTATTTTCATAATTTGATGGATATTTCCCGTAATTAATGAAAAAAATTGAATTTTGTGGCAAAGTGTTATCAAAGCCCTGATTCCTTTTAAAAGTATATAATTTCATGTTTCCCACTTTTGATGTCAACTATAATTTGGAACATAATTCGTGTACTCCCATAATGGGGCTCGTTTTGGCTTTTTGTGGATTTTTTTTTTTTTTAAAACCCGGGTCTAAAAATTCGATAACATGGATACACGTGACAACTTGATGGACTGGTTTAGTGAATCGGGTCTTGAACCCGGACTTTCAGATCAAATATCAGGGCGCCCAGGACCGTCCCCCAAGAAAAATATAGTTTCCCAAAATCAGGGTACAAATACCTACCTCTAGAAAAATTTTACAAAATCCGAGAGTTTTCACTAAACTAGAGTCAAGCCACAATATTAGCCATAGTCGGAGCGGAGCTATATTTTCGACAGCAAAATTATTGGACTTTTCCGATAGTTTTTTTTTGTTTCTAGGAATGGATTAAATAAACAGTGTCAATACAGACTACGCAAATTAAAAACATTGTTTAAGGTACTCAATTTTACATTAATAGACCTTGCACATATTCATGTCATTTTTTTAGACAACAAATCCCATGTTTACTTGTCTTTCAAAAATACGTATTTTATAAATATTACAAAGATCAAGTTTCCACGACATTTAATATTAAATGCTCCCCTTTGCATGGCACATTCGGCTTGCCTTAATATAGTCAAGTTAAATCCCATGTTTTCTTAAGGACTCATTTTCCCCTGTTGCTTCTTGTATGCCCCGATGACAAATAATATTTTGCCTCTTCCCTTTTGGCTTTCTGTCACAACGCACACACACACTCACACACATTCAAATGAGTGATTAATAATTTAGATGTCAAAGTAAACATGTCGCAATTACTTCCCCCAAAAATAAACTCGATATTAAAGTAGCTTCAAAATAAGTTACAAAAATAAACAGGAAGAGAGACGAAGAAAAAAATTTGCCAACGCGCTCCTTAAGACATAACAAGTTCGCAATGGAATTTCTTGTGAAATTAAGTAGAGAAAGGAGGGGGAGAACAATTTACAAAAACAAAACATATCTATATAATGCATGAGAACATATATTGTTCCAGAGTGGGGAGAGTGAGAGAGAGAAATGGGCAACAGGTAAACCAAATAAATATTGAGAAATACGCATTTAAGACGACGAAGTTTTTGTTTTGTTGCCCCACCTTGTTTAGACCTTTCAAGGCCATGTAAAGTTTTTATACTCCTTTATTTAAGGAATGTCACGAAACCAATTAAACGATGGATGACTGGAACTACGAAAGAAAAACACTATTGGTGTGACAACAACAACAAATACAACAACTACTAAGAAATGGTCATAAACAAGCCTCCACCTGTGGAGGCAAATAATGTTTCAGCATAAAAATATACATTGTTATGTTTGAGTCCATTTGCCGGGGGTATTTATCCGTGCACACAGTGGTGTGAGCTCGAAACAGAAACATTTAATTTTGAAAAGATAACACAGTCTCACACAAAAAAAAAAAAAAAAATTTCTATTATTTAAATATAGTTACTTCGGTTACGATTTTTCAAATTTTTGACCCTTTACGGAGTAGGTTCTGAGGGAATGAGCCATTATTGTCCATTTCGGATCGGACATAAATAAATATGATACAAATATTGCGACGTGTCAGGTTTGGACTATTTCGACTACTTCCTTCAGATTATATGAAATATAAGATTATTTTTCGAAACTGTTGAAGTGTGCTCTGATATTGTGGACCGAAGTACTCCATTTTCATACTTCATCTAATACAGATAAAAATATTGGTATGGGCAAAATTACAAGATTATCGACAATTTATGTCCAATTTAATGCGAAATCATAAATTCCATATTCATCCAAGGTTTCCGGTTAGAGAAATATTTAGATATAGGAAGTTGTAAAGAGGCGCTGATTTGTTTCGCAAGTTATGACAGATAAAAGTATTGAAAATTGTGACCCTCTTTGGATGAGGTACCAGAAGGTATTCGCAGATATATATCAACTTCACAACAGATCTTGTGTTACCAACAATGTTTGTATATATGACATTTGAAGAGAGTTGGATGCTTATTTCGCTTTCTTTGAGCGTTTTGTTTTTCAAAATCTTGAAGCCTATCTGTGGGAGGTACCAGAAGCAAAGGTCCGATCTCTACAACCTGTATTCCAAATCTTGTGTTGATGAAAACATTGAGATGCCCCAAGTCTGAATTGAATCGGATGTTTATTTCGCTTATATGAGCTTCGTAGATATTCAGAATGTTGATCTCTTGTGGGGGAGGTATAAGAAGAAATGGACCGATATATCCCATTTTCATAGCAGACTTTGTGTCAAGAGAAAAATAGGGATTTGTGAAATACGAAGAAAATCTGATGCTTATTTCGCATTTTATTATCGTTTTGTTTATTCAAAACATGGACCCTTTGATGGGGAGGTACCAGAAGGAGAAGTCCGTTCTATCCGTTATTTATACCAGATCTTGTGTTGAGATAAATAACGAGATGTGTCAAATCTGAATAGAATCGCATGTTAATTTCGCGTTTTATGAAATTCGTGGGTTTTCATAATTTTGACCCTTTGCGTGGGAGGTACCAAAGGGAAGAGACAGATATATCTCCTCTTCACAGCAGATCTTGTGTTAGTAGAAATAATGGTATGTGTGGAATATAAGGAGAACAGGATGCTTATTTCGGATTTTATAATCGTTTCGGTTATTCAAAGCTTTGGCCCTTGACTGTGGTGGAGGTACCCGGAGGAATAGTCTGATCTCTAACATCTTTACAACAGATCTTGTGTTGATGGAAATATTGAGATGAACCAAGTCTGAGTGGAATCGGATATTAATTTCGCGTTCTATGAGCTTCATGGATATTGAAAATATTGAGCCTATTCTGGGGGGAGGTACCAGAAGGAGTGGACCGATATATTCCATCTTCACGCCAGACCTTGTGTTAATGAGAATATTGTGATGTGTGTAATTTGAAGACAAGCGGACTCTTACATCGCAGTTTATAAGAGTTAAATCTATTCAAATTTTTGTGGGAGAGGTATTTGATGGAGTGGACTGACATTGTCTATTTTTGCACCTGACCTAGCTCTGATGCAAATATTAGGATATGCAAAGCTGGAGAAAAATCGGATTATCCTTTCTCTTTCTTTAAAAATATTGACATTTTGTGTGGGAGGTACCAGAAGGAGTAGGCCGATATTGCCCATCTCCGAACTAAATCTAAGTTTTATAATAATATTACGATGTACCAAGTTTGAACCAAATCGGATACTCCCTTTGTGTGTTATCGTCGCACCAGCCTGCCAGGCGATGGACGGATATCGCTAGATCGATTCCAAATGTCCTGAAACGGAGTTGGTCCAAATAGACCAAGGGTCTAAAACCGTTATTTCGATGAGGCACGTTTTGGCCGTATCAAATTATCTATAACCTCTCTAGCCATATGACCGAGGATGTGAAAAATTCAACAGATTATAAAACTTGAGCTAAAAATAGAAGACACATGTATCGGAGTCTTAAAAGTTTTCATCGCAGAGCAATAAAAATAGAGGAACAAGTTCCCATCTTTCACATTTTTTGAAAATGTTCAGAAAAATATGGCTGGGAATTTAGGCAAATAGTATCTTCGAAATACAACAGATAAAAATACGAGGATTATTTTGGTCAAAAATTTTAGACCTCAAGTGAGGCACCAAAGTACCTTTGTGGCGCTTTTTATATCCTCGATATTGTTGCAAATTTGGAATTTAATGTTCCTAATGGGTACTACCGTCTGTGACAGAAAATTGCCTATACAGGGCTACGTCTTCGTATAGACTCCATATAACGGTACCTCTCTATATTCGGTATTTTGATGATTTTGGTGTCTTTTTACACTGGAATTGTTTCAAATTTCGTATTCGCAGCCCACGTCTTCGTATAGACCCCAGTAAACACCATCGCATCAGAATAAATGCCAAATATTATCGCGAAAATATTAAAGTCTTGGTCACGCAAACATTTTGGCAGCAGACATTGGACATTCCAGCAAGACCATCGCACTCACCATGCGCCACCCAAAAATGGTTACAAATGAGGTTCCTTGCTTCACTCGCACAATTGTCACCAAAATTTCCGGATATCAATTCGTTGGACTATTGTGTCCGGAAAGTAAGGTAGGCACTAAAAAACCAAAGTGTCGATCACCTCAAGCAAGCGCTTAGCCTGGAATGGGCCAAAATACCACAGAGCAACATGCGGACAGTGTAAGAGGTTTCATTGGCCGTTTGAAGGACATAATTCGTGCCAATGGCGACGAATTCGAAAAAATATTAACTTATTCTAAAATTTTATGATATTTCCGACATTCTGGTTTTACGACAGTATTTTCCAACGGATTTTTTTTTAATTTGCAAATTACTCGCAAATGGTGCAGGATATTCAAAGTTCGGCCCGGCCGAATTCGTTGTTTTTTTTTCACTTGGTTTAAACTATCAAATAATCACCCCTTTTTCCCCTTTTTGTTCTTCGTAGGATGAACCAAAAGGACCAGATTGCCAAATGAAGCTGCTATCGACTCCCATATAGCTATACATCCTTGAAACCGGCCCAGTTCACAACGAAAGTCCACGAAATTTTCTGCTGCCGAACACTGTGCACAAAAACATTCCGCAATATCGGTGACATAGGACAAAGTAGAAAAAGAAGAACCCAGAATCCGGAAATAAAACTGAAAACAAACACAACCCATCTGCTGTTCATTGGAATGTGGGTGAAATGAATTGGTGACCTAGTTTTTGGCTTCGGCTACAATTGTAACGCCGCAGCAGCAGTTGAAATGGCAGCGACCAGCATCCATTCTTAGACGACAATTTGCGCATTTACTTTCAGCACTTTTGCCTATTGTACAAGCCTCCTCCTACTCTTCACCCTCCCCCTCCTCTTCACCCTCCACCTCCTCTTCCTGAGTTTCGTACACACAGTCATAGAATTATACACAGCAGATAAGTATGTGAAAATGGCACGCTAAGCTTTTGATGCGCCTTACAGTTGGGGAAAATTCATACAAAGGTTTTCAAGGCTCCAGAGGAGCAACGGGGTAGGGGGACAAGGGGTGGCCTAGGACAAGGAGTTGCAGACTTATTTAACAAGCATATTTCGAATGGTCTTATTACATTCTGTATGTTTGAAGGGTGAAATTGTCACGTTTCGTAGTCATATTTCTTTAACGACTTCCAATGCTGCCGATTCTTTGCGCCACGTATCAAAAAGTCACTATGAACAACAGCAACAGAACAACAACAATACCAATGAGACAATAGGCTTTAATTACAAGGTGTAATATTTTAAGAAAATTAGCATGTAAATTACACTGTGCGACACAAAAAATAATGACAAGATTAATCGAGTGGATTATAATAGTAGGGCTAAAATATGAGACATGTGTATCGGCGCTTTAAAAACTAACATTGGGAGTTAACCAGAATGGGACGGGGAAGTTCCACCCATATTAACAGTTTTCAAAATATTCGAGCTAATGGAAAAATTTACGGAATTAAACCCAGAAATAGGCTCTAATGGAATAATATAAATGGAATGCGACTGCAACCCTATTTTTACCGATTTCTGCACTTTAGATGAATTTTGGAGGTTTGGTGTATTTGAGACCTATAGTAAAATTACATGACCAAAATTTTTGTCGATCAAATTATAATAGAGTTTAATGAATTGATTTAGGGAAATAAAACTTGTTTTATCACAATATCCCATGGGATTTTACCAGCAGTATTGCCGAATATTTTGATCTGATACGATCACATCATAATGGACTTTTTGAAAAAAAAAATACCCAAAAGACCCCTTTAATGATTTGACTGAGTATTAATTTGTTTTAAAAATATTCTCCTGGCTTTTGTCAGTAATATTACCGAAGACACTATACACCTAATATACGGACGTGAGGAATCTTAAAATCTTAAAATATTTTCAAAAAGCAAGTAAAAAAGCAGTAAGTTCGGCCGGGCCAAATTTGAATACCCAGCACCATTTGGAAGAAAATTGAAAATTAAAAAAAAAAAAAAAAAACAATAAACAAGTAAAAAAGCTGTAAGTTCGGCCGGGCCGAACTTTTAATAACTTCCACCATTTGGTACAAATTTGGCAATTTCAAAAAAAAAAAAAAATAAATAAATAAATAAATAAATAAATAAATAAATAAATAAAATCGGTTAAAAATTCTGTTAAAATTTTAAAAATACGGAATGCCTATACGACAACCTTGACCTGCATAGGCAACTTTTGTCATAAGTTATTTCAATATTTAAATGCGAAACTTGAAGAAAAATCTGTTTATAATGCAGCTAAAATCATCAAAATACCGAATATGGAGGGTACCGTTATATGGGGGCTATACCTGCACAGACAATTTTCTGGCATGGGCTGAAGTATCCATTTCGAACTTCACATGCGAAATTTGAAACAATCCCGGTAAATAATGTCGCTAAAATCATCAAAATACCGAATATCGGGAGGTACCGTTTTATGGATGCTATACGAAGACTTGGACCTGCACAGAAAAATTTCTATCATAGGCTGGAGTATCCATTACGAACTTCAAATACCAAATTTTAAACATTTTTTGGTGAATGATGTTGCTAAAATCATCAAAATACCGAATATCGGGGGGTGCCATTATATGGGGGTTATGCGAATACGTAGATCTGCGCAGACAATTTTCTGTCATAGGCTGTAATATCCAATACGAACTTAAAATACCAAATTTAAAAAAATTCCGGTTAATAATGTCGCTAAAATCATACGAAGACGTGGACCTGCGCAGACAATTTTCTGTCATAGGCTGTAATATCCATTACGAACTTCAAATCGAAAATTTGAATCAATTCCGGTAAATAATGTCGCTAAAAACATCAAAATATCGAATATCGGGAGGTACCGTCATATGGGGGCTATACGATGACGTAAAACTGCTCAGACAATTAAATATCTTAGGCTGTCGCAATAGATGCGAACTTTAAATACCAAATTTGAAGCAATTGCAATTGAATGATGTTGCTAAAATCATCAAAATACCGAATATCGGGTGGTACCGATATATGGGGGCTATAGGAAGACTAGGACCTACATAAACAATTTTCGGTCATAGGCTGTAGTGTCTATTAAGAACTTCAAATACGAAATATGAAACAATTCCAGAGAATAACTTCGCAAAAATCATCCAAATATGGAATATAGGGAGGTAACGTTATATGGAGGGCTATACGAAGACCTGGACCTGCATAGACAATCATCAGTCAAAGAGTGTAGTACCCATTAGGAACTCTAAATACGGGATTTGAAATTACTCCGGTGAATAATGTTCCACGTTTCATAGATCCACGTTTTTTGGATTCTTGAAAAAAATATTCTTTAAAAAAAATCTACGTTTCATAGATCCACCTTTTTTTGGATTCTGAAAAAAATATTCTTTAAAAAAATCCACGTTTCTTAGATCCACGTTTTTTGGATTCTTGAAAAAAATATTCTTTTAAAAAAAATCCACTTTTCATAGATCCACGTTTTTTGGATTCTTGAAAAAAATATTCTTTAAAAAATCCACGTTTCTTGGATCCTAGAAAAAAATATTCTTTAAAAAATTCAAAAAAATCTACGTTTCATGGACCCTTGAAAAAATATTGTTTAAAAAAATCAAAAAATCTACGTTTCATGTACCCTTGAAAAAATATTCTTTAAAAAATTCAAAAAATCTACGTTTCATGGATCCTTGAAAAAAATATTCTTTAAAAAATCCACGTTTCTTGGATCCTTGAAAAAATATTCTTTAAAAAATCCACGTTTCTTGGATCCTTGAAAAAATATTCTTTAAAAAATCCACGTTTCTTGGATCCTTGAAAAAATATTCTTTAAAAAATCCACGTTTCTTGGATCCTTGAAAAAAATATTCTTTAAAAAATCCACGTTTCTTGGATCCTTGAAAAAATATTCTTTAAAAAATCCACGTTTCTTGGATCCTTGAAAAAATATTCTTTAAAAAATCCACGTTTCTTGGATCCTTGAAAAAATATTCTTTAAAAAATCCACGTTTCTTGGATCCTTGAAAAAAATATTCTTTAAAAAATCCACGTTTCTTGGATCCTTGAAAAAATATTCTTTAAAAAATCCACGTTTCTTGGATCCTTGAAAAAATATTCTTTAAAAAATCCACGTTTCATGCATCCTTGAAAAAAATATTCTTTAAAAAATCCACGTTTCTTGGATCCTTGAAAAAATATTCTTTAAAAAATCCACGTTTCTTGCATCCTTGAAAAAAATATTCTTTAAAAATCCACGTTTCTTGCATCCTTGAAAAAATATTCTTTAAAAAATCCACGTTTCTTGGATCCTTGAAAAAAATATTCTTTAAAAAATCCACGTTTCATGGATCCTTGAAAAAATATTCTTTAAAAAATCCACGTTTCTTGGATCCTGGAAAAATACATGTTTCTTGGATCCTTGAAAAAATATTCTTTAAAAAATCATCGTTTCTTGGATACTTAAAAAAAATATTCATTAAAAAATCCAGGTTTCACAAATCCTTGAAAGAAATATTGATTAAAAAATCCACCTTTCTTGGTATAATCGGTGGCGTAGACAGGAAAATGATTTGCACCCATTAGCTAAACCATGATCTGGGTAAGAGTGGTCTCAAAATCATTGGTAATGGGTAATGACTGTCATCGAAGTAAATTTTTGTCATGTCATGAAAATGGCACCCTCATTAATTCTTTGTCATGCCAACTATATAAAGTCCTTGTCAGCAAATTCTTTTTCATGACTTCTTCACGAATGCTTAGTCATGATATTTTCACCATATCATTGCCGGAACATTTTCAGCAAGACCTTGGCATTGGACGCCAGAATTTATTTGTGAAGAATTTGTCAATTAAAAGCTCCACGCTTGGGCGCCGAAATCGGCCTTATACTAAACCAATGATTGGGCGCCAGTATTTGACAAAAGACACACAAATTAGAGCCCAATTATCTCATGATTGGGCGCCATGGCGTTTTCGCCAAAATATAAGGCGAAAATTGGCCTTTTACAATACCCATGAATGGGCACCAAGCCTTATTAATTAAAAGACTCAAAAATTGGAGCTGCAGTGCTTCCCGATTAGACGCCAGCATTTTTCTACAAAAAAGAATTTGCCTATTTAAAGGCCAAAGCTTGGGCGCCATAATTAAAAAAAAAAGTTAAAAAGTTAAGAGTTCACAATTGCTTTCTGATTGGACGCCAGAACAGAAAATGTCAACGATTGGGGGCAACATTTGCCTCTATGAGTTCAATGATTGGGAGCCAAAATGTATCCAGGGGGATAAAGTGCTAACAAAAAACTTCTAGTATGGATTTTTAGACAATTCCGGGGAATAATATCGCTAAGATCACCAAAATACCTAGTACAGGTAAGTACCTTTATATGGGGGGTATACGATGTCGTGGACCTATATAGACAGTACTTTTCCAGGAGGTAAGGTACTCAGAGGTAGCTCCTTGTGAGGATTTTCTGTCAATTTCCTTAAAAAAATTGGGTACAATCGTCCAAATATTGAATATCCGGGTTGCCGTTATATGGTTGCTATATGATATCGTAAACCGATATAGCCCATCTTCGAACTTGACCTGCCTGCAGACACAAGACTGATCTGTGCGAAATTTAAGCTTCCTATCTTAATTCGTTTCGACTCTAGCATGATTACAACAGACAAACAGACGAACAGGGCTAAATTGTCTTAGAATTTTACGCTGATCAAGGATATATATATTTTGTTGGCTTAAAATTATGATTTCGATGAGTTACAAAGGGAATGACGAACGTAATATACCCTCCATACTATGTATGGGGATTGTATAATAATTGGCGGAACTTTCCTGACCTATTTTGGTTACTTCCAGATGTAAACTTTTAAAATACCAATATCTCATATTTTTAGCCCTTCTTTCAAAATCCATTGAAGTTTTGTTGTACTTTTGAAAGACATTGAATTTTGTCGCATAGTGTTATCAAGGAAGTCCATGGGTATGATGTTTAAAAGACAATAATTGGATAGGTAATATGTGTGTGTGTATATGTTAATTTTGTCAAAATCTAAATAATCTTATTTTAGCCTAAAAACCCATTAAACCTGCAGGGTGGGTGGTATTAAATGAGGTTGGAAAAATCCCGCCTATTTTCTCCGAATTCAAGCATCTTCAAATCGCACAACTATCAGCAGTGAAGAAATAAAATTTGTTTGTCATTTCTTAGAGTTTTGAGAAACTTGCAGCGTAGAAAATTGATTTTCATAGACTGACAATGTTTTTCTTTTTTTCAGAATTCAGTGGGAATTAATAGATTCCGGACAATGGAAGCCAGAACTAAGTTGCTGGGAATTATTTTCTGTGAAAGAAAAAATTATATTAACATATATAATATTTGGTTTCGTATAACAAACCGTTATTAGTAGCGGGATTTAAAGCAATCTCTTATGCAGACAAAATTATAATATTTTGTTATGAAGGGGGTGGGTGATATGGTGGTGATGTTTGGAAATGTAACCAGACACAGAGGGAAATATAAAATTGCGAAAAATATGTATTCCGGAAAAAGACAAAATAATAAAATCACGAGAAAATCTAAAATTAATTTGCTTGATGACATAAGATTTATTTATAACCTTCGGCAAAAAGTGGAAAATGATTAGGTTTATGAAGTACAATTTGGAATCAGTAACTACATACAGGGTGAGATGAAAAAAACCTGCAACAAAGTCAAACGTCATAATTTTGACATATTTTTTAATTTTATTGAATGGAAGCAAAAAATGTCAGAAATAGCATCAAATATTAGAATAAATTTAGATTAGTTCGAATTGGTCACCTTTGACACGAATTATGGCTTGAAACGGCCAATGAAACCGTCACACGCTGCCTTAATGTTGATCTGTGGTATTTTGGCCCATTCCCGGCGCAGCGCTTGCTTGAGGTGATCGACACTTTGGTATTTTTTAGTGCCAACCTTCCTTTCCAAAATACTCCAGACACAATAGTCCAACGGATTGGTATCAGGAGATTTTGGTGATCATTGTGCGCTGGAAATGAAGCGAGTAACCTTACTTTTTTAATTATTCTTGGATGACGCGTGCTGAGTGCAATAGTGCTGCGTTCTGTTGGAATGTCCAAGGTCTGCCGATAAAATGTTGCGTTTGCGTGTCCAAGGCTCTAATATCCCCTCCAGAATATTATGGCGATTCTGCTGCCACGGTCGATTAATACGAGCGGAGAGCCACCATCGGCTGTTATGGCGGCCCACATCATAACCAAGGCTGGCGCTAGAGTTCTGGTGGCCAACCGAAGGGGCACATTTTCAGCTGACCTCTTTGGCAAGTAAACTCGATCATTTTGTTTGTTTACGATATGCTGGACAACGAATGTTTTCTCATTGGAGAAAGCTAAATTCCAAATTTGGCAGTTCACCACTTTCGGTCAAGAGAAGCAACTTTTCAGCTCTCTTGAGTCTATTTTCTTTCTGTTGCGGTGTAAGTTATTGGACTTTTTGGAATTTCAATGTCTTTACGCTGAGCTCATTTTCCAATATTTGCCGAATGGTATATTGCGATATGTTCAGCTCACGAGCCATTTTTCGGCCACTGCGACGTGGGTTTCGATCAAGTCACTTCTTTATTTTCGAACCATTTCTGCTGATGTTGCTGTTTTCTTTCGTCCACTTCCTGGAGTGCTCTAAAGATAGCCACTTGTGGTTTTCCAGCCAAATATAAAGAAATCACATTATCACGCTTGAATTCTATCACGAATTATTTTATTATTTATTTTTTTTTTTTTTTTTGAAAAATTCTCCCCAAAATTCTTTTGTACGCTTATAAACAATATAATGAGCTGTCAGTGGAATAAGTTTAACAGCTGACGGACGAGTGATTAAAGATTATTTCATGCTAATGTTGAAGGTGACTGCTCCTCAAATGATCCATCTACTTAGTCTAATTTAGTCAAGCTCTTTCCCACATTTTGGCCAGTATCTCCACGAATAAATGCTCTAAAGCTATCTTCCAAAGCGTCAATTAAGGCGGGTTCGTCTGTATAGACATTAGATTTAAAATAGCCGCACAATTAGTCTAAAGACGTTGAATTACACGATCTAGACGGCCAATTTACCGGTTACAAACATAAAATCAAATGTTTGACGAAATCGCCTCCCAATAAGTCTATTGCGTGGCATGGGCTGCCGTGTTGTTGAAACCACATATCATGCAGGTGAAGCTATTGCATTAGAGTTGTGCCAATCTAGTACGATCGAACGAACTAGCTCCTTATCTAGTTCCGTGGACTTCAGTCGTTTGTATGACAACTCTGCGTATAAGTGATATGAACTATATTAAATAACTCATACGTTTAGGATCTAGTGCACTGAAGTATGAACTAGATTACCACCAATCTATCTTGCGTTATCGGAAAATAAGCTGAATATAATATGTGGTGTCCGTTAGAGTTGTAATTTGCGAATTTCGAAAAAAGGAAATTTGTGCTGAATTGTCGAAGGTTTTTTTTTTTTTTCAAAATGCGAAAAATTAGCTTATTCCAAAAAAAAAAACTTAAAAAAATGAGATAATTGCTACTCTTTAAAAATTGCTGAATTTTGAAAAAAAAAACAAGTTAAAAATATCAGTCGGTTTAGCCGACAGATATATATCCTTAGCCAATGTTCTATTATTTAAATATATGTTGACTTGTGTTATGATTATTCAAATTGTTGACCCTCGATGGAATAGGTTCCGAGGGAATGGACAAATATTGTCCATTTCGTATCGGACCTAAATTAATATGATATAAATATTGCAAATTGCCAAAGAGGTCAGCTGAAAATGTGCGCCTTCGGTTGGCCACCAGAACTAGTATTAATCAACCGTGTCATCAGAATAAATGCCGAATATTATCGTGAAAATATTCTGGGCCTTGGGCATGCAAAAATTTTGGCCGCAGACCTTGGACATTCGAACAGAACTCAGAACCATCGCACTTAGAACGCGCCACCCAAGAATGGTTACAAAATGAGGTTCCTCGCTTCATTTCCAGCACACAACGGCCACCAAAATCTCCGGATGCCAATCCGTTGGACTATTGTGTTTGGAGTATTTTGGAAAGGAAAGTTGGCACTACAAAAATACCAAAGTGTCGATAACCTCAAGCAAGCGCTTCACCGGGAATGGGCTAAAATACCGCAGAGCAACAATCGGGCAGCGTGCGACGGTTTCATTGGCCATTTGAAGGCCATGATTCGTGCCAAAGGTGAACAATTCGAAAAAAACTAAACTTATTCTAAAATTTGGTGCTATTTCCGACATTTTTTGCTTTTATTCAATAAAATTAAAAAAGTAAAAACTATAGCTTTTGATTTTGTTGCAGTGTTTTATCCCACCTTGTATTTGTAAGTTGAAGACAAATCGGATTCTTACATCACATTCTATTATTCAACATTTTTACCCTTTGTGGGGGAATTAATTAATTGAGTGGACCGAAATTGTCCCTTTTCGCACCTGTTCTAGCACTGATGCAAATAATATGGTTTGCAGGATTGAAGCAAAATAGGACTATCCGTTTTCTTTCAGTGCAGTTAAATATTATTTTGAAGATTTCGACTATCTCCGAACTCGATCTAAGTTTGATAATAATGTGACGCTGTACCAAGTTCGGACCAAATCTGATACTTCCCTCGAGAGTTATCGTGCGCACCAGCCAGACAGAAGGACGAACATTGCTAGATCGACTCCAAATATCCTGAAACGGATTTGGTCTTTATATGAGGTACGTTTTTGGCTGTATCAAATGATATATACCGTCTAGCCATGTAGCTGAGGATATAAAATTGTCGGATTTTTTTCATATTTTGTATATCGTAATATTTTTGTCTAGGATAGAGCTAATCTGAAAATGGAATACGTCGCACTTCATCCACAAAATTTCAAAATATTGAAAAAAATATAATTTGAATCGAAGGGAGTACCCGGTACAGTCTAAACATTTCAAATATTTTAACTAAGTCTTAGATCACATGTGAATATGGGTCAACTCACAAAAAGCTAAACTTTTGAATAATATTCCTCCGAAATCCATACCCAATATTTTGAACAATGTTTGAGCATGGAAGTACTAACTTTGGAAATACTAACTGAAACTCAAAACCCAATATAGTTCCAACTTGGTTCTAGACTTGTGCCAATCTAGTTCTAGTTCTATCTAGTTCCATGGAAACTCTGCGTGTGAGTTATATGAAATACATGTAATATATGAAATCACTCATACTTTTAGGAACTGGTGTATTTAACTATGAACTAGATCGACACAACTCTGCTTGTTCCGAACATTGATAACACATGGGCCACTTCTTTTAGCAATTACTAAACATCAACCATAATTATCCTTGTATTGTTATCTGTCATATTGCCAAAAACCGTATATATCTAAAAATGTAAGGATTCCAAGGAATGCAAATTCGAAAATTTAAAACAAAAACAAGTAAGCAAAGGCTATTGTCGTGCGGGGCCGACCATGTGATACCCTACAACACTACAATATGTTAGAAGCATCCTTATATCCAAAACCATTTTGGAAGATTTCGCTTTTGAAATTACGTCACGGAACACTGCCCAGATATTACCCTTAGCATTTTGACTAGGGACATTTGCCCAATATTTACGCACTCCGTCGTGCTGTTAGTTGTTGTGGTCCATTTTACAGCTAAATATAATGGTCATCCAAAATGCTAGTATTCTTCCCTGTTCTTAACGCTCTTCTCAGGCGTGTCGAATGGTTTCAATTGTGTGATCAGGAAATTTTTCAGTTTTTGATTCATTTGAACCCCTAATATTTTGCGATCATCTCCAAAGGCAAGAGGCTCCTCTGTGTCTCCAAATTTAGACTCATCTATATGCTTTTCTTGTCTACGATATTTGGCTATATTCGTCAACGAAATCAGCATAAAAAGCCAGAAGTTCGCCTATTGTGTATTTCGGATATCGCCTGTAAGTAATGTTGGTATTTTTTACACAAAAGTAGTGGTTCATTCTACCCGCTGTCTTAAATTCTACCTTGGTTTCTATTTGTGACCTTTATAACGGCTGCAAAATCAGGAACATTTTGAGTTGCTGGTCCATTTCAACTCCTAAATATATTGCGGAGATCTTTGAAAACAATAGGCTTAGCCCTTCTGAGCACAACCCTACCATTGTGAAAATTTTCGTGAGGATCGGACGAAACTTGTAATTCTTATATAATATCCCTAACCTGTGTTGTAAGGTGAAAAAATATTACAAAATATTATAAGTCAAATTGAAAAAATCACATGCGATAAAAAATACGAAAAAAATAAAAAAATGTCAGAAAATACTACAAAATCTATATTAACATCATTATTGGCATACTTTTCTGCGATTTTTTTTTTTGGATTTCTTACTTTTATGTCAAGAGGGCATTCTGAATTGACAAAATTTGTCAAAATCGGTCCAGCCATTCTTGAGATATAAGTATCTCAACAAGTATCTAACATCCCCTTCCTTTGTATATACACATTGTATATATTTCGCTATATATAACCGATATAATTGCTATCGACATCTACGTAATGGTCAGAATTGACCTGTTCGTTTATTTGTGATTTCGCCGGGATTAAAAATATTCGCGGTTAATGGACAATTTTACTTTTATTTAACTCAAATGTTGTGGCCTATTTCACCCACTAAATATTACCCGATGACCATCAAAATTGGAAGGCTTCTGCCCAGCCCTAAGCTCTAGCTCCATGCTAACTTCCGCTTTGATCGGCCTATAATTGTGACCTGTAGAGCAACTGCAAAATCAGGATTTTTTTCAGTTTTTGGTCCATTTCAACCCCTAAATATTATGCGATCATCTTCAAAAGAAATAGGGTTCTATTCTGACCGTTACCCCACCTACATTTTAAATTTCGTGAAGATCGGACCATAATTGTGACCTGTAGAGTGATTACAAATGAACATGGACAGACGCACAGACGGACGGACGGACATACATGGCAAGATCGACTCAGCTCGGCGAGATAGGAAGATCCATATATACGTTCCAATGTGGGACCCCAATATTTCGAGGTGTTACATAATTTTTGGCCCAATCAAACTTATAATACCCTCAACACATAGTGTTGTAGGGTATAATGATATAAATATTTCGACGTGCCAGGTTTTGACTATATCGACTGCTTCCTTCACTTCATATGAAATATGTGATAATTTTTAGAAAATCTTAAAATAGGCATTAGCTACCAGATATAGTCGACCGATATACTTCTTCTAATACAGATTCAAATATTGGTATGGGCAAAATGTCAAGAAAATCGAACATTAATATCCAATTTTAAGCGAAAGCATAAATTCCATATTCACCTCAGGTTCCTGGTTGAGAGAAATATTTACATATAGCAAGTTGTAAAAAATCACTGACTTGCTTCACAAGTTATTACAGATAGAAATATAAGAAATTGTGACCCTTTGTGGGGGAGGCGTAAAAAGGGGTTCGCAGATGCCTATTTCGCTTTCTTTGAGCATTTTGTTTTTCAAAATCTGTATAGGAAAGATACCAGAGAAAAAGGTCCGATATCTACCATATTGAGATGTGCCAAGTCTGAATAGAATCGGACTTTAGTTACGCGTTCTATGAGCTTCATGGTTATTCAAAATTTTGAGTATTTGTGGTATTTTCCATTTTTACCCTTGACATAGCACTGATGGAAATATTAGGATTTGCAAAGTTGGAGTAAAATCGAACTATCGCCTCTCTTTCTTTGCAGAAAATATTTTTATTTTTTGAAATTTCGACCTTTTGTGGGGGAAGTACCAAATGGAGTGGGCCGATGTATTCCATCTTAACACCAGACCTTGGGATGTGTGAAATTTGAAGGCAATTGGAATCATATATCACATTTTATGAGAGTTGTAATTATTCCAAATTTTTACCCTCTGTGGGGCAATTACTTAATGGAGTGGACCGATATCGTTATTTTTGCACCTTACCTAGCACTGATGCAAATATTAGGATTTGCAAAGTTAGACCAAAATCGGATTATATTTTCTCCTTTTGCGCAGTAAAATATTTTTTTTTTTTTAAATTTCAATTTTTTTGTGGGGGAGGTACCGGAATGAGTCGATTTTGTCCATTTTCGGACTCGATTTAAGTTTGATAAGAGAGAGTTATCGTGCGCACCAGCCGGACAGACAGACGGACGGATTGCTATATCAAATTTCCTGAAACGGATTTGATCTAGAGACCTAGGGTCTAAAACTGTTATTTAGATGAGGTACGTTTTGACCGTATTAAGTGATATATACCCTCTAGTCATATAGCTGAGGGTATAAAATTGTCGAATTTTTTTTTCATATTTTGTGTATCGTAATATTAAAATGAAAGCTGCCGGTCCATTCCTATAAGATAGCTCATCCACAAAATTTCAAAATATTTGAAAGAAAATCTAATTTGGATCGAAGGGTGCACCCGATATGGCCTAAACTATACTATACTTTAACTTAATCTTAGGTCAGATATAAAAAGGGGTCCACTCATCCAAGTAAGTCTCCCACAAAAGGCCAAACTTTTGAATCATGTAACTCCGAAATCCATGCCAGATTCTTTCAAATTTTTGAGTCTATTTTTTGACCAATGTTTGAGCATGGAACTCAACTTAGTTCTAGAGTTGTGCCAATCTAGTTCTTGTTTTATATTGTGAAAACACTGCGTATGAGTTATATGAAATACATGTAATTTATGAAATCACTCATACCCTAACCAAAAAGTTGTGACCCTCCTCATATCTACAAGTCATAACTGATACCCAATCAATACAATTTTCTCCTAATAATTGTCCAATTATGTGTGTTGCCAAATTGTTTTTCATGTTCTGGCCATAAAAAAAAACTTTTTACTATTTATTTATATAACTTTCATCATAAATAGATAAATGGTGTTTTCAATTGCGCCATAAAACTAACACATGTAAACGAAATTAATAGAAAATGTAAACACTGACCTATTTCACTTTTTCATTTTCCCAAGAAAAAAGAAACTCTTACTCAAATGTGGGTCAGTTGGCTTACATCTTCCGCATAAGTTATTAGCTAGATTACTCATAAAAGATACATTGGACTTAACACTTTGTAAAACTTAACTGCGTAAGCCATAAAACACCCCCGCCAAAAAATGTAGTTGTTGCTATTGTCATGGCCAGAAAACTTTTGTTGTACCCAAACTTCGCGTAGTTGTCTCTTTTTTTTGGAATTCCCACAAGTTTGGCCTAGTTTTTCTTTCGTTTCTATTTCCATTTTTCTTTCACTAGAAGTTTGAATGTGCAGAACGGAAATGAAATCCCTTTAACCACAGAGTGCTCCTCCTTCCATCAGATTTCCGTTGAATTGAGTTGTCAAACGGAATATCAATTAATGTTGTTACCATTCATTTAGAGGATGGAGGTAAGCAATTCATTTGTTTGGGCATCCATTGTCGTTGGTGTTTGATTGTGTGAGTGAAGATTGCATGTTTGGCATAACACTGCGTGACAGAATAAGATTCATGAGGAAGAGGTTGGGGGGAGGGTGTAAAACTTCTTTTGTAGATGAGTGTCCTTGAGGAGTATATTACAAATGTGGTGGTTATATGAACAAGTTGAAGGCAAGACGGTCCATATGGACGAGTTGAAAGGCCAGGAACTCTGTGTAGGAGACTGAGAAGCTGGAGGGGAATGGAATTTGTAGTGAGGAGGTCAGGGACCAGGGAGTCTATGTCGATAGACTGCAGAGGAAGGTGTTAAGAGACCATGTAAATGTCCATAGACGAGCTGCGGACCTGTATATTCAAGAGCTTAATGGTTAGGATTTACTTGAAGTCGATCTGAAGGGCCACAGGCTCTTCTTCATAGGCGAGGTGAAGGGCCAGAGGCTCTTCATGGACTCTTCAGAGACGAGCTAAAGGACCAGTGGCCAGAGACTCTTCGCAGACGAGCTGAAGTACAAGAGGCTCTTCATAGACGAGCTGAAGGGCCAGTGAGCTAAAGAGGATCTTCTTCATAGGCGAGCTGAAGAGAGGGAGCTGAAGAGAGGCTCTTCTTCATAGGTGAGCTGTAGGGCCAGAGGCTCTTCTTCATAGGTGAGCTGAAGGGCCAGAGGCTCTTCTTCATAGACGAGCTGAAGGGCCAGAAGCTATTCTTCATAGACGAGCTGAAGGGCCAGAGGCTCTTCTTCATAAACGAGCTGAAGGGCCAGAGGCTCTTCTTCATAGACGAGCTGAAGGGCCAGAGGCTCTTCTTCATAGACGAGCTGAAGGGCCAGACGCTCTTCTTCATAGACGAGCTGGAGGGCCAGAAGCTCTTCTTCATAGACGAGCTGAAGGGCCAGAGGCTCTTCTTCATAGACGAGCTGAAGGGCCAGAGGCTCTTCTTCATAGACGAGCTGAAGGGACAGAGGCTCTTCTTCATCGGTGAGCTGAAGGGCCAGAGGCTCTTCTTTATAGACGAGCTGAAGGGCCAGGGGCTCTTCTTTATAGACGAGCTGAAGGGCCAGAGGTTCTTCTTTATAGACGAGCTGAAGGGCCAGAGGCTCTTCTTCATAGGCGAGCTGAAGCGCCAGGAGCTCTTCTTCATAGAAGAGCTGAAGTGCCAGAGTCTCTTCTTCATAGACGAGCTGAAGTGCCAGAGGCTCTTCTTTATCGGTGAGCTGAAGGGCCAGAAAGCTAAAAAAACTAGGAACTTTTTGTAGACGAGCACAAGGGCAAGAGGCTCTTCTTCATAGACGAGCTGAAGGGCCAGGTGCTCTTCTTCATAGGTGAGCTGAAGGGCCAGAGGCTCTTCTTCATAGACGAGCTGAAGGGCCAGAGGCTCTTCTTTATAGACGAGCTGAAGGGCCAGAGGCTCTTCTTCATAGACGAGCTGAAGGACCAGAGGCTCTTCTTCATAGACGAGCTGAAGGGCCAGAAGCTCTTCTTCATAGGCGAGCCGAAGGGTCAGAGGCTCTTCTTCATCGGTGAGCTGAAGGGCCAGAGGCTCTTCTTCATAGGCGAGCTGAAGGGCCAGAGGCTCTTCTTCATAGGCGAGCTGAAGGGCCAGAGGCTCTTCTTCATAGACGAGCTGAAGGGCCAGAAGCTCTTCTTCATAGGCGAGCTGAAGGGCAAGAGGCTCTTCTTCATAGACGAGCTGAAGGGCCAGGTGCTCTTCTTCATAGGTGAGCTGAAGGGCCAGAGGCTCTTCTTCATAGACGAGCTGAAGGGCCAGAGGCTCTTCTTCATAGACGAGCTGAAGGGCCAGAAGCTCTTCTTCATAGGCGAGCCGAAGGGTCAGAGGCTCTTCTTCATCGGTGAGCTGAAGGGCCAGAGGCTCTTCTTCATAGGCGAGCTGAAGGGCCAGAGGCTCTTCTTCATAGGCGAGCTGAAGGGCCAGAGGCTCTTCTTCATAGGCGAGCTGAAGTGCCAGAGGCTCTTCTTCATAGGCGAGCTGAAGTGCCAGAGGCTCTTCTTCATAGACGAGCTGAAGGGCCAGAGGCTCTTCTTCTTCTTCTTCATATGTGAGCTGAAGGGCCAGAGGCTCTTCTTCATCGGTGAGCTAAAGGGCCAGAGGCTCTTCTTCATCGGTGAGCTGAAGGGCCAGAGGCTCTTCTTCATCGGTGAGCTGAAGGGCCAGAGGCTCTTCTTCATCGGTGAGCTGAAGGGCCAGAGGCTCTTCTTCATCGGTGAGCTGAAGGGCCAGAGGCTCTTCTTCATAGGCGAGCTGAAGGGCCAGAGGCTCTTCTTCATAGGCGAGCTGAAGGGCCAGAGGCTCTTCTTCATAGACGAGCTGAAGGACCAGAGGCTCTTCTTCATAGACGAGCTGAAGGACCAGAGGCTCTTCTTCATAGACGAGCTGAAGGGCCAGAAGCTCTTCTTCATAGGCGAGCCGAAGGGTCAGAGGCTCTTCTTCATCGGTGAGCTGAAGGGCCAGAGGCTCTTCTTCATAGGCGAGCTGAAGGGCCAGAGGCTCTTCTTCATAGGCGAGCTGAAGGGCCAGAGGCTCTTCTTCATAGGCGAGCTGAAGTGCCAGAGGCTCTTCTTCATAGACGAGCTGAAGGACCAGAGGCTCTTCTTCATAGACGAGCTGAAGGGCCAGAGGCTCTTCTTCTTCTTCATATGTGAGCTGAAGGGCCAGAGGCTCTTCTTCATAGACGAGCTGAAGGACCAGAGGCTCTTCTTCATAGACGAGCTGAAGGACCAGAGGCTCTTCTTCATAGACGAGCTGAAGGGCCAGAAGCTCTTCTTCATAGGCGAGCTGAAGGGCAAGAGGCTCTTCTTCATAGACGAGCTGAAGGGCCAGAGGCTCTTCTTTATAGACGAGCTGAAGGGCCAGAGGCTCTTCTTCATAGACGAGCTGAAGGACCAGAGGCTCTTCTTCATAGACGAGCTGAAGGGCCAGAAGCTCTTCTTCATAGGCGAGCCGAAGGGTCAGAGGCTCTTCTTCATCGGTGAGCTGAAGGGCCAGAGGCTCTTCTTCATAGGCGAGCTGAAGGGCCAGAGGCTCTTCTTCATAGGCGAGCTGAAGGGCCAGAGGCTCTTCTTCATAGACGAGCTGAAGGGCCAGAGGCTCTTCTTTATAGACGAGCTGAAGGGCCAGAGGCTCTTCTTCATAGACGAGCTGAAGGACCAGAGGCTCTTCTTCATAGACGAGCTGAAGGGCCAGAAGCTCTTCTTCATAGGCGAGCCGAAGGGTCAGAGGCTCTTCTTCATCGGTGAGCTGAAGGGCCAGAGGCTCTTCTTCATAGGCGAGCTGAAGGGCCAGAGGCTCTTCTTCATAGGCGAGCTGAAGGGCCTGAGGCTCTTCTTCATAGGCGAGCTGAAGTGCCAGAGGCTCTTCTTCATAGGCGAGCTGAAGTGCCAGAGGCTCTTCTTCATAGACGAGCTGAAGGGCCAGAGGCTCTTCATAGACAAGATAAACCAGATGAAGAATCAGGGACTCTTCATAGACGAGTTGACCGTCCAAGGACTATCAATAGGGAGCTAAAAGCCAGGAACTCTTCATAGACGAGCTTGAGAATCAGAATGCAATCTTTATGTAGAAGATTTGGAGGCCCAGTGAGTACCAGGTTATTTCCGGCTGAATACACAAATACACTCTCATCAAATATTCCAACCATACATATTTGTAACTCATACACCCATACGTTCCTGAAAATAATCAATATTTTACGCTCCAATACTACCGTCCGATGGACATTGAAATAACAAAAGGACATAAAACCGCATGAAAAACTGGAACCTATTTTTATATAATATATTCACTATTCACATACATACACACACATATGTGTAAGTGTGTGTGAGGCATTTTTAATGTCACTTATCTTTACAACTCAATGAAATAAATTATTCGCTACTCATGCGAAAATTTGATACAAAATGTTGAATTAAAATCACAAAAGGAATCTTTTGTATTGTTTGTTCATGCTCAAATAAGCTTTGGATGTACAAAAAAAAAAAAAAAAAAAAAAAAAAAAAAAAAACATGGAAATGCCGAAGGGAGTATTCATTTGTATTTTTATTAGTATGGCCAGACGACAGAATGTTCAATAAATATGTGTTATTGAAATATTAATGGGGTTTTGATGTGTTATTGCAGTCATTCCAGACCATGTGATCCCCTACAACACTACAATATGTTGGAAGGCCCCAACATATGTCCAAATTCATTTTGGAAGATTTCGTTTTTGAAATATTCTCACAGAGCCCTGCCCAGATGTTACCCTTATTTACGTACTCCACCGTGTTGTTATTTATTCGGAATAAATTCACATAAGTCGTTGTCCATTTTACAGCTAAATATAATCCAATGGTCATCCCAAAATGTTCTACTTCTTCCATGTCCCTTACTCTCTCCTCGCGTAGAGAGACTGCAAAATCTACATCTCCATAACAATAGGCTTTAATTCTGACCGTAACGCTACCCCATGCAACATTTCGTGAGGATCGAACGATAATTGCGACCTGTATATAATACCTTCAACACATAGTGTTGGGGTTGTAGAAAAACTTTAGAATTGTACATTTCAAAATTATAAGTCAAATTGAAACCAGTAAAGAAAGTCTTAAAGTCGGGCGGGGCCGACTTTATGATACCCTACACCACTTAGCTAATTAAGTAGAGCTCCACATAACAATTAAAAGTTTTCATACACGCTATGATTATAATTATAATTTAAAGTTCAAAGGATTAAATATGCCGAAGCATTTGTATCTCTTGAATTCGGACTTGTATTGCCCATTTGGTGCAAAATTAATTTGAAATCAGATAAAGTTATATATATGAGAGCTATATCCAAATCTGAACCGATCTCGATAAAATTTGGCAAAGATATTCCTGAGCTGTATTTGATATATTTCCCTGAATATCGTTGTTACGGAGTGCATATTACGGTTGTGGGTAACAAATATAACAAATCGGATGAATAATATATATGGAAGCTATAGCTATATCTGAACCGATCTTCACCAAATTTGACATACTAGCTTCAAGACTCAATTCGATCGTAAGTGCCAAATTCCATCCCATTTGGACAAATATTAGACGTTTGGTGCACAATCAAAGGTATGTCGGACGAAGTTATATATGGGAGCTATATCCAAATCTGAACCAATCTCGATAAAATTTAGCAAATGTATTTCTGAGCTGTATTTGATATATTTCCCTGAATATCGTTGTTACAGAGTGCATATTAAGGCGGCGGTGGACAAAAATAATAAATCGGATGATCGGACGGACAGACGGACGGACGGACGGACATGCATAAATCGACTCAGAATGTGATTTTATGCAGATCATCAAAAGGAACTATGGGTCTATCTCGTTTCCTTCTGCCTGTTACACACAAATGCACAAAGACATAATACCCTGACCACCTTGTGGTGTAGGGTATAAAAATCGCATGCGATTGGCATATTTTTACACGATTTTCATAGATTTTATCCTTTTCTGCCAAGAGACCATTCCGAATTGATGAGAATTGTGAAAATCAGTCCGGCTGTTCTTGGCTTTTGAGCGGTCTAACTAACATCCCTTTGTTTGATATATGAGAATGTTTACATTTTGCTATAAATCTTGGATATGAGCGTAAATGTAACGGTCAGAAGTGACATTTTCGCGTATTTGTGATTTCGTCAGGGTTAGAAATATTCGTGGTTCAGGTGAAAATTTCGTATTTTTTACAAAAAAAAAAAGAAAGAAAAATTATGGCCATTTTTTGTGGTCCGATGACTATCCAAATTGGAAGGCTTCTGCCCAGCCCTAAGTTATAGGCCCATGCTAACTTCCGCTTCGTGACCTGTAAAGAAGCTGCAAAATCAGGAAAATTATCATTTTTTGGGTCCCTAAATATGTTGCGTTTACCTTAAATAAAAAATATTCTGACCTTACCGCTAGATCGGATTACAACCGAGTTTACAATTACAAAAAATTGAAGAGATGACTTTTGAATAGGGTAATAGGTATATATATAACAGGGTGAGATAAAAAAACGACAACAAAGTCAAACACCAAAATTTTTACATTTTTTTCCAATTTTATTAAATGGAAACAAAATATGTCGGAAATAGCATCAAATTTTAAAATAAGTTTAGATTTGCTCCAATTGGTCACCTTTGGCATGAATTATGACCTTCAAACGGCCAATGAAATCACACAAGTCACACGTAGCCCGAATGTTGCTCTGCGGCATTTTGGTCCATTTCCGGCGAAGCGCTTTCTTGTGGTGATCGACACTTTGGTATTTTTAGGTGTTCGTGCTTTTTTTTTGCCTCCATACTATGGTGGAGGGTACAAAACATTCATATTTTAATGTAAAATATTTAAAAAGAAAACAAAACTTGAGCTTTGACCTTGAATTCTTTTGTAACCACTAATTTATTTTGGATTATTTTTAATATACCCGAAAGCTGACAGGGTTACCTATCGAAAAAAGCAAAAATTATAGAAATATCTCGATCCGTTCAATAGTTAAATGAAAAAAAAAAAACTATTCAGGATCCCAGCGTGCCGCGTTAACTTGAATACCTACGACTTCATCCGACTTGGTGATTCATGCTCTTGGCCGTGTTGACAAGCACAACTGATAGCAAGCCCAACGAAGACACAGCTCACCGACCAGCAAGCGTTTGGTCTGGCGATCGGAATTTGAATGTGAATTAAAAATAAGCAATAAAAATAACAATAATTCATACAGAAATTTATTTCCATTGCCATACGATAGAGAGGAGAGTAGGGAGGTAGACGGCAATGTAGCGACTCTGAAAATGGATGTTGGAAAGAGCGCACCAACGAAAGTGAATGTGAACAGCATTGATCGATGAGAAGAGAGACTCATACAATTACCGTATAGAATTAGAGGCTATGAAAGTTGATGGTGGCGAGAAAACATCCATGAATGTAAACAGAGAAGGCATGGAAGTTGACGGCAATGAATGGATGTCGATGACGAGAGAGATTCATACAATTACGGTATAGAAACAGTGGCTATGGAAGTTGAGGGTGGCGCGAAAACATCAATGAATGTAAACAGAGAAAGCATGGAAGTTGACGACAATGAATGGATGTGTGTGGATGTCGATGATGAGAGAGACTCATACAACTACCGTAGAGATATAGAGTCTATGGAAGTGAACTGAACTGAACACATGGATGTGGAGAGCGAAAGCGTTTATTTGAATGGATGGCCAGCAGTGTGACCATTAAAAAATACCAATATATAGTGGCAAACGTAGTGCGACGGTTTTGACCGAACTGACTTGTGTGTTGCTCAAATATAAGCATTAAGTAGAAGATGGAATTGGCTTGTGCTCATGGTGAGCACCAGGCACAAGCCAAATCCATCTTCCACTTATTGCTTATATTTGCTTGAATAGAAGCAATAAATTGAAGATGGAATCGGCTTGGTTTTCAGCGTGAGCACCAGGCACAAGCCAATTTCATCTTCCACTTATTGCTTATATTTAAGCAACACAGACTCTATGGTTGGCGGAAATGAAAAGATCGCAATATATAGTGGCAAACGTAGTACGATGGTTTTGACCGAACTGACTTGTGTGTTGCCTTAATATAAGCAATAATGGAAGATAGAATTGGCTGATGTTTGGAGCTCACCCTCAAAGGCTCTATGGCTGGCGAAAATGAAAAGATCGCAATATATAGTGGCAAACGTAGTACGATGGTTTTGACCGAACTGACTTGTGTGTTGCCTTAATATAAGCAATAATGGAAGATAGAATTGGCTGGTGCTCGGAGGAGTACGATGGTTTTGACCGAACTGACTTGTGTGTTGCCTTAATATAAGCAATAATGGAAGATAGAATTGGCTGGTGTTTGGAGCTCACCCTCACAGGCTCTGTGGCTGGCGAAAATGAAAAGATCGCAATATATAGTGGCAAACGTAGTACGATGGTTTTGACCGAACTGACTTGTGTGTTGCCTTAATATAAGCAATAATGGAAGATAGAATTGGCTGATGTTTGGAGCTCACTCTCACAGGCTCTATGGCTGGCGAAAATGAAAAGATCGCAATATATAGTGGCAAACGTAGTACGATGGTTTTGACCGAACTGACTTGTGTGTTGCCTTAATATAAGCAATAATGGAAGATAGAATTGGCTGATGTTTGGAGCTCACTCTCACAGGCTCTATGGCTGGCGAAAATGAAAAGATCGCAATATATAGTGGCAAACGTAGTACGATGGTTTTGACCGAACTGACTTGTGTGTTGCCTTAATATAAGCAATAATGGAAGATAGAATTGGCTGATGTTTGGAGCTCACTCTCACAGGCTCTATGGCTGGCGAAAATGAAAAGATCGCAATATATAGTGGCAAACGTAGTACGATGGTTTTGACCGAACTGACTTGTGTGTTGCCTTAATACAAGCAATAATGGAAGATAGAATTGGCTGGTGCTCGGAGGAGTACGATGGTTTTGATCGAACTGACTTGTGTGTTGCCTTAATATAAGCAATAAGTGGAAGATAGAATTGGCTGGTGCTCGGAGCTCACCCTCACAGGCTCTATGGTTGGCGAAAATGAAAAGATCGCAATATATAGTGGAAAACGTAGTACGATGGTTTTGACCGAACTGACTTGTGTGTTGCCTTAATACAAGCAATAATGGAAGATAGAATTGGCTGGTGCTCGGAGGAGTACGATGGTTTTGATCGAACTGACTTGTGTGTTGCCTTAATATAAGCAATAAGTGGAAGATAGAATTGGCTGGTGCTCGGAGCTCACCCTCACAGGCTCTATGGTTGGCGAAAATGAAAAGATCGCAATATATAGTGGAAAACGTAGTACGATGGTTTTGACCGAACTGACTTGTGTGTTGCCTTAATATAAGCAATAAGTAGAAGATGGAATTGGCTGGTGCTCGGAGCTCAAACTTACAGGCTCTATGGCTGGCGAAAATAAAAAGATCGCAATATATAGTGGCAAACGTAGTACGATGGTTTTGATCGAACTGACTTGTGTGTTGCCTTAATATAAGCAATAATGGAAGATAGAATTGGCTGGTGCTCGGAGGAGTACGATGGTTTTGACCGAACTGACTTGTGTGTTGCCTTAATATAAGCAATAATGGAAGATGGAATTGGCTGGTGCTCGGAGCTCACCCTCATAGGCTCTATGGTTGGCGAAAATGGAAAGATCGCAATATATAGTGGCAAACGTAGTACGATGGTTTTGATCGAACTGACTTGTGTGTTGCCTTAATATAAGCAATAATGGAAGATAGAATTGGCTGGTGCTCGGAGGAGTACGATGGTTTTGACCGAACTGACTTGTGTGTTGCCTTAATATAAGCAATAATGGAAGATGGAATTGGCTGGTGCTCGGAGCTCACCCTCATAGGCTCTATGGTTGGCGAAAATGGAAAGATCGCAATATATAGTGGCAAACGTAGTACGATGGTTTTGATCGAACTGACTTGTGTGTTGCCTTAATATAAGCAATAATGGAAGATAGAATTGGCTGGTGCTCGGAGGAGTACGATGGTTTTGACCGAACTGACTTGTGTGTTGCCTTAATATAAGCAATAATGGAAGATGGAATTGGCTGGTGCTCGGAGCTCACCCTCATAGGCTCTATGGTTGGCGAAAATGGAAAGATCGCAATATATAGTGGCAAACGTAGTACGATGGTTTTGATCGAACTGACTTGTGTGTTGCCTTAATATAAGCAATAATGGAAGATGGAATTGGCTGGTGCTCGGAGGAGTACGATGGTTTTGACCGAACTGACTTGTGTGTTGCCATAATATAAGCAATAATGGAAGATAGAATTGGCTGGTGCTCGGAGGAGTACGATGGTTTTGACCGAACTGACTTGTGTGTTGCCTTAATATAAGCAATAATGGAAGATGGAATTGGCTGGTGCTCGGAGCTCACTCTCATAGGCTCTATGGTTGGCGAAAATGGAAAGATCGCAATATATAGTGGCAAACGTAGTACGATGGTTTTGATCGAACTGACTTGTGTGTTGCCTTAATATAAGCAATAATGGAAGATGGAATTGGCTGGTGCTCGGAGGAGTACGATGGTTTTGACCGAACTGACTTGTGTGTTGCCATAATATAAGCAATAATGGAAGATAGAATTGGCTGGTGCTCGGAGCTCAAACTTACAGGCTCTATGGCTGGCGAAAATAAAAGGATCGCAATATATAGTGGCAAACGTAGTACGATGGTTTTGATCGAACTGACTTGTGTGTTGCCTTAATATAAGCAATAATGGAAGATAGAATTGGCTGGTGCTCGGAGGAGTACGATGGTTTTGACCGAACTGACTTGTGTGTTGCCATAATATAAGCAATAATGGAAGATAGAATTGGCTGGTGCTTGGAGCTCAAACTTACAGGCTCTATGGCTGGCGAAAATGAAAAGATCGCAATATATAGTGGCAAACGTAGTACGATGGTTTTGATCGAACTGACTTGTGTGTTGCCTTAATATAAGCAATAATGGAAGATAGAATTGGCTGGTGCTCGGAGGAGTACGATGGTTTTGACCGAACTAACTTGTGTGTTGCCATAATATAAGCAATAATGGAAGATAGAATTGGCTGGTGCTCGGAGCTCAAACTTACAGGGTCTATGGCTGGCGAAAATGAAAAGATCGCAATATATAGTGGCAAACGTAGTACGATGGTTTTGATCGAACTGACTTGTGTGTTGCCTTAATATAAGCAATAATGGAAGATGGAATTGGCTGGTGCTCGGAGGAGTACGATGGTTTTGACCGAACTGACTTGTGTGTTGCCTTAATATAAGCAATAATGGAAGATAGAATTGGCTGGTGCTCGGAGGAGTACGATGGTTTTGACCGAACTGACTTGTGTGTTGCCATAATATAAGCAATAATGGAAGATGGAATTGGCTGGTAGTACGATGGTTGGCAAACGTAGTACGATGGTTTTGACCGAACTGACTTGTGTGTTGCCTTAATACAAGCAATAATGGAAGATAGAATTGGCTGGTGCTCGGAGCTCACCCTCACAGGCTCTATGGTTGCGAAAATGAAAAGATCGCAATATATAGTGGCAAACGTAGTACGATGGTTTTGACCGAACTGACTTGTGTGTTGCCTTAATATAAGCAATAATGGAAGATAGAATTGGCTGGTGCTCGGAGGAGTACGATGGTTTTGATCGAACTGACTTGTGTGTTGCCTTAATATAAGCAATAAGTGGAAGATAGAATTGGCTGGTGCTCGGAGCTCACCCTCACAGGCTCTATGGTTGGAGAAAATGAAAAGATCGCAATATATAGTGGCAAACGTAGTACGATGGTTTTGACCGAACTGACTTGTGTGTTGCCTTAATATAAGCAATAATGGAAGATAGAATTGGCTGGTGCTCGGAGGAGTACGATGGTTTTGATCGAACTGACTTGTGTGTTGCCTTAATATAAGCAATAAGTGGAAGATAGAATTGGCTGGTGCTCGGAGCTCACCCTCACAGGCTCTATGGTTGGAGAAAATGAAAAGATCGCAATATATAGTGGCAAACGTAGTACGATGGTTTTGACCGAACTGACTTGTGTGTTGCCTTAATATAAGCAATAATGGAAGATAGAATTGGCTGGTGCTCGGAGGAGTACGATGGTTTTGATCGAACTGACTTGTGTGTTGCCTTAATATAAGCAATAAGTGGAAGATAGAATTGGCTGGTGCTCGGAGCTCACCCTCATAGGCTCTATGGTTGGCGGAAATGAAAAGATCGCAATATATAGTGGCAAACGTAGTACGATGGTTTTGACCGAACTGACTTGTGTGTTGCCTTAATATAAGCAATAATGGAAGATAGAATTGGCTGGTGCTCGGAGGAGTACGATGGTTTTGACCGAACTGACTTGTGTGTTGCCTTAATATAAGCAATAATGGAAGATAGAATTGGCTGGTGTTTGGAGCTCACCCTCACAGGCTCTGTGGCTGGCGAAAATGAAAAGATCGCAATATATAGTGGCAAACGTAGTACGATGGTTTTGACCGAACTGACTTGTGTGTTGCCTTAATATAAGCAATAATGGAAGATAGAATTGGCTGATGTTTGGAGCTCACTCTCACAGGCTCTATGGCTGGCGAAAATGAAAAGATCGCAATATATAGTGGCAAACGTAGTACGATGGTTTTGACCGAACTGACTTGTGTGTTGCCTTAATATAAGCAATAATGGAAGATAGAATTGGCTGATGTTTGGAGCTCACTCTCACAGGCTCTATGGCTGGCGAAAATGAAAAGATCGCAATATATAGTGGCAAACGTAGTACGATGGTTTTGACCGAACTGACTTGTGTGTTGCCTTAATATAAGCAATAATGGAAGATAGAATTGGCTGATGTTTGGAGCTCACTCTCACAGGCTCTATGGCTGGCGAAAATGAAAAGATCGCAATATATAGTGGCAAACGTAGTACGATGGTTTTGACCGAACTGACTTGTGTGTTGCCTTAATACAAGCAATAATGGAAGATAGAATTGGCTGGTGCTCGGAGGAGTACGATGGTTTTGATCGAACTGACTTGTGTGTTGCCTTAATATAAGCAATAAGTGGAAGATAGAATTGGCTGGTGCTCGGAGCTCACCCTCACAGGCTCTATGGTTGGCGAAAATGAAAAGATCGCAATATATAGTGGAAAACGTAGTACGATGGTTTTGACCGAACTGACTTGTGTGTTGCCTTAATACAAGCAATAATGGAAGATAGAATTGGCTGGTGCTCGGAGGAGTACGATGGTTTTGATCGAACTGACTTGTGTGTTGCCTTAATATAAGCAATAAGTGGAAGATAGAATTGGCTGGTGCTCGGAGCTCACCCTCACAGGCTCTATGGTTGGCGAAAATGAAAAGATCGCAATATATAGTGGAAAACGTAGTACGATGGTTTTGACCGAACTGACTTGTGTGTTGCCTTAATATAAGCAATAAGTAGAAGATGGAATTGGCTGGTGCTCGGAGCTCAAACTTACAGGCTCTATGGCTGGCGAAAATAAAAAGATCGCAATATATAGTGGCAAACGTAGTACGATGGTTTTGATCGAACTGACTTGTGTGTTGCCTTAATATAAGCAATAATGGAAGATAGAATTGGCTGGTGCTCGGAGGAGTACGATGGTTTTGACCGAACTGACTTGTGTGTTGCCTTAATATAAGCAATAATGGAAGATGGAATTGGCTGGTGCTCGGAGCTCACCCTCATAGGCTCTATGGTTGGCGAAAATGGAAAGATCGCAATATATAGTGGCAAACGTAGTACGATGGTTTTGATCGAACTGACTTGTGTGTTGCCTTAATATAAGCAATAATGGAAGATAGAATTGGCTGGTGCTCGGAGGAGTACGATGGTTTTGACCGAACTGACTTGTGTGTTGCCTTAATATAAGCAATAATGGAAGATGGAATTGGCTGGTGCTCGGAGCTCACCCTCATAGGCTCTATGGTTGGCGAAAATGGAAAGATCGCAATATATAGTGGCAAACGTAGTACGATGGTTTTGATCGAACTGACTTGTGTGTTGCCTTAATATAAGCAATAATGGAAGATAGAATTGGCTGGTGCTCGGAGGAGTACGATGGTTTTGACCGAACTGACTTGTGTGTTGCCTTAATATAAGCAATAATGGAAGATGGAATTGGCTGGTGCTCGGAGCTCACCCTCATAGGCTCTATGGTTGGCGAAAATGGAAAGATCGCAATATATAGTGGCAAACGTAGTACGATGGTTTTGATCGAACTGACTTGTGTGTTGCCTTAATATAAGCAATAATGGAAGATGGAATTGGCTGGTGCTCGGAGGAGTACGATGGTTTTGACCGAACTGACTTGTGTGTTGCCATAATATAAGCAATAATGGAAGATAGAATTGGCTGGTGCTCGGAGGAGTACGATGGTTTTGACCGAACTGACTTGTGTGTTGCCTTAATATAAGCAATAATGGAAGATGGAATTGGCTGGTGCTCGGAGCTCACTCTCATAGGCTCTATGGTTGGCGAAAATGGAAAGATCGCAATATATAGTGGCAAACGTAGTACGATGGTTTTGATCGAACTGACTTGTGTGTTGCCTTAATATAAGCAATAATGGAAGATGGAATTGGCTGGTGCTCGGAGGAGTACGATGGTTTTGACCGAACTGACTTGTGTGTTGCCATAATATAAGCAATAATGGAAGATAGAATTGGCTGGTGCTCGGAGCTCAAACTTACAGGCTCTATGGCTGGCGAAAATAAAAGGATCGCAATATATAGTGGCAAACGTAGTACGATGGTTTTGATCGAACTGACTTGTGTGTTGCCTTAATATAAGCAATAATGGAAGATAGAATTGGCTGGTGCTCGGAGGAGTACGATGGTTTTGACCGAACTGACTTGTGTGTTGCCATAATATAAGCAATAATGGAAGATAGAATTGGCTGGTGCTTGGAGCTCAAACTTACAGGCTCTATGGCTGGCGAAAATGAAAAGATCGCAATATATAGTGGCAAACGTAGTACGATGGTTTTGATCGAACTGACTTGTGTGTTGCCTTAATATAAGCAATAATGGAAGATAGAATTGGCTGGTGCTCGGAGGAGTACGATGGTTTTGACCGAACTAACTTGTGTGTTGCCATAATATAAGCAATAATGGAAGATAGAATTGGCTGGTGCTCGGAGCTCAAACTTACAGGGTCTATGGCTGGCGAAAATGAAAAGATCGCAATATATAGTGGCAAACGTAGTACGATGGTTTTGATCGAACTGACTTGTGTGTTGCCTTAATATAAGCAATAATGGAAGATGGAATTGGCTGGTGCTCGGAGGAGTACGATGGTTTTGACCGAACTGACTTGTGTGTTGCCTTAATATAAGCAATAATGGAAGATAGAATTGGCTGGTGCTCGGAGGAGTACGATGGTTTTGACCGAACTGACTTGTGTGTTGCCATAATATAAGCAATAATGGAAGATGGAATTGGCTGGTAGTACGATGGTTGGCAAACGTAGTACGATGGTTTTGACCGAACTGACTTGTGTGTTGCCTTAATACAAGCAATAATGGAAGATAGAATTGGCTGGTGCTCGGAGCTCACCCTCACAGGCTCTATGGTTGCGAAAATGAAAAGATCGCAATATATAGTGGCAAACGTAGTACGATGGTTTTGACCGAACTGACTTGTGTGTTGCCTTAATATAAGCAATAATGGAAGATAGAATTGGCTGGTGCTCGGAGGAGTACGATGGTTTTGATCGAACTGACTTGTGTGTTGCCTTAATATAAGCAATAAGTGGAAGATAGAATTGGCTGGTGCTCGGAGCTCACCCTCACAGGCTCTATGGTTGGAGAAAATGAAAAGATCGCAATATATAGTGGCAAACGTAGTACGATGGTTTTGACCGAACTGACTTGTGTGTTGCCTTAATATAAGCAATAATGGAAGATAGAATTGGCTGGTGCTCGGAGGAGTACGATGGTTTTGATCGAACTGACTTGTGTGTTGCCTTAATATAAGCAATAAGTGGAAGATAGAATTGGCTGGTGCTCGGAGCTCACCCTCACAGGCTCTATGGTTGGAGAAAATGAAAAGATCGCAATATATAGTGGCAAACGTAGTACGATGGTTTTGACCGAACTGACTTGTGTGTTGCCTTAATATAAGCAATAATGGAAGATAGAATTGGCTGGTGCTCGGAGGAGTACGATGGTTTTGATCGAACTGACTTGTGTGTTGCCTTAATATAAGCAATAAGTGGAAGATAGAATTGGCTGGTGCTCGGAGCTCACCCTCATAGGCTCTATGGTTGGCGGAAATGAAAAGATCGCAATATATAGTGGCAAACGTAGTACGATGGTTTTGACCGAACTGACTTGTGTGTTGCCTTAATATAAGCAATAATGGAAGATGGAATTGGCTGGTGCTCGGAGCTCACCCTCACAGGCTCTATGGTTGCGAAAATGAAAAGATCGCAATATATAGTGGCAAACGTAGTACGATGGTTTTGACCGAACTGACTTGTGTGTTGCCTTAATATAAGCAATAATGGAAGATAGAATTGGCTAGTGCTCGGAGGAGTACGATGGTTTTGACCGAACTGACTTGTGTGTTGCCTTAATATAAGCAATAAGTGGAAGATAGAATTGGCTGGTGCTCGGAGCTCACCCTCATAGGCTCTATGGTTGGCGGAAATGAAAAGATCGCAATATATAGTGGCAAACGTAGTACGATGGTTTTGGCCGAACTGACTTGTGTGTTGCCTTAATACAAGCAATAATGGAAGATAGAATTGGCTGGTGCTCGGAGGAGTACGATGGTTTTGACCGAACTGACTTGTGTGTTGCCTTAATACAAGCAATAATGGAAGATAGAATTGGCTGGTGCTCGGAGCTCACCCTCACAGGCTCTATGGTTGGCGAAAATGAAAAGATCGCAATATATAGTGGCAAACGTAGTACGATGGTTTTGACCGAACTGACTTGTGTGTTGCCATAATATAAGCAATAATGGAAGATAGAATTGGCTGGTGCTCGGAGCTCAAACTTACAGGGTCTATGGCTGGCGAAAATGAAAAGATCGCAATATATAGTGGCAAACGTAGTACGATGGTTTTGATCGAACTGACTTGTGTGTTGCCTTAATATAAGCAATAATGGAAGATGGAATTGGCTGGTGCTCGGAGCTCACCCTCACAGGCTCTATGGTTGGAGAAAATGAAAAGTTCGCAATATATAGTGGCAAACGTAGTACGATGGTTTTGACCGAACTGACTTGTGTGTTGCCTTAATATAAGCAATAATGGAAGATAGAATTGGCTGATGTTTGGAGCTCACTCTCACAGGCTCTATGGCTGGCGAAAATGAAAAGATCGCAATATATAGTGGCAAACGTAGTACGATGGTTTTGATCGAACTGACTTGTGTGTTGCCTTAATATAAGCAATAATGGAAGATGGAATTGGCTGGTGCTCGGAGCTCACCCTCACAGGCTCTATGGTTGGAGAAAATGAAAAGATCGCAATATATAGTGGCAAACGTAGTACGATGGTTTTGACCGAACTGACTTGTGTGTTGCCTTAATATAAGCAATAATGGAAGATAGAATTGGCTGATGTTTGGAGCTCACTCTCACAGGCTCTATGGCTGGCGAAAATGAAAAGATCGCAATATATAGTGGCAAACGTAGTACGATGGTTTTGACCGAACTGACTTGTGTGTTGCCTTAATATAAGCAATAATGGAAGATAGAATTGGCTGGTGCTCGGAGGAGTACGATGGTTTTGACCGAACTGACTTGTGTGTTGCCATAATATAAGCAATAATGGAAGATAGAATTGGCTGGTGCTCGGAGCTCAAACTTACAGGGTCTATGGCTGGCGAAAATGAAAAGATCGCAATATATAGTGGCAAACGTAGTACGATGGTTTTGATCGAACTGACTTGTGTGTTGCCTTAATATAAGCAATAATGGAAGATGGAATTGGCTGGTGCTCGGAGCTCACCCTCACAGGCTCTATGGTTGGAGAAAATGAAAAGATCGCAATATATAGTGGCAAACGTAGTACGATGGTTTTGACCGAACTGACTTGTGTGTTGCCCTAATATAAGCAATAATGGAAGATAGAATTGGCTGGTGCTCGGAGCTCAAACTTACAGGGTCTATGGCTGGCGAAAATGAAAAGATCGCAATATATAGTGGCAAACGTAGTACGATGGTTTTGATCGAACTGACTTGTGTGTTGCCTTAATATAAGCAATAATGGAAGATGGAATTGGCTGGTGCTCGGAGGAGTACGATGGTTTTGACCGAACTGACTTGTGTGTTGCCTTAATATAAGCAATAATGGAAGATGGAATTGGCTGGTGCTCGGAGCTCACCCTCATAGGCTCTATGGTTGGCGAAAATGGAAAGATCGCAATATATAGTGGCAAACGTAGTACGATGGTTTTGATCGAACTGACTTGTGTGTTGCCTTAATATAAGCAATAATGGAAGATGGAATTGGCTGGTGCTCGGAGGAGTACGATGGTTTTGACCGAACTGACTTGTGTGTTGCCTTAATATAAGCAATAATGGAAGATGGAATTGGCTGGTGCTCGGAGCTCACCCTCATAGGCTCTATGGTTGGCGAAAATGGAAAGATCGCAATATATAGTGGCAAACGTAGTACGATGGTTTTGATCGAACTGACTTGTGTGTTGCCTTAATATAAGCAATAATGGAAGATGGAATTGGCTGGTGCTCGGAGGAGTACGATGGTTTTGACCGAACTGACTTGTGTGTTGCCTTAATATAAGCAGTAATGGAAGATAGAATTGGCTGGTGCTCGGAGGAGTACGATGGTTTTGGCCGAACTGACTTGTGTGTTGCCATAATATAAGCAATAATGGAAGATGGAATTGGCTGGTGCTCGGTGCTCATCCTCAAAGGATCTATGATTGGCGAAAATGAAAAGATCGCAATATATAGTGGTTGGAAGATAGAATTGGTTTGTGGTTTTGACCGACTTACGTTTAGCATAAATATAAGTAGTAAGTAGAAAGTTAGAATTAATTAGTGTTCGGTGCTCAACCTCAAAGGTTCTATGATTGGCGAAAATTAAAAAAAATAGAAATATATAGAAATAATCTTGGTATCTCGATCCTGACTGAGTTTGGACACTAACTCCCTCGAATATCAAAAATACGCAATATATAGTTATAAGCGATTTGCGATTGCTTGCCCTGAACTGTGTAGCAGGCGCCCAGAAAAGCATTCATACAGACAGATATTTTCATTGCCATACGTTTGCTTGCTTACCTAAGAATATGCCAGTCATTATAATTATCGTTGGTAATGAAAACGGCAGAGAGGAGAGTAGGGAGGTTGACGGCAATGTAGCGACTCTGAAAGTGGATGATGGAAGGAGCGTACCCACGGAAGTGAATGTGAACACCATTGAGGTTGGTCACAGTAATTTGATGTGTATGGATGTCGATGAGAAGAGTGACTCATACAATTACAGTATAGAAACAGAGGCTATGGAAGTTGATGGTGGCGAGAATACATCCATGAATGTAAACAGAGAAAGCATGGAAGTTGACGACAATGAATGGATGTGTGTGGATGTCGATGGTGATAGAGACTCATACAACTACCGTAGAGGTATAGAGTCTATGGAAGTGGTGTATGCAGAAACTGAACACATGGATGTGGAGAGCGAAAACATTGATCTGAATGGATGGCAACCAGTGCGACCAGATCTAATATAGTGTTGTAGCTGAAATAGCATAAAAATAATGCTAAAAAATGCCAAACAAAAAAATTAAAGTGCCAAAAACTAATACTAAATATAAATACCTTTTAGTAAGCCCTGCAACACTATGTGATGGGGGGTATTATAAGTTTGATTGGGCCAAAAATAATGTAACACTTCGAAATTTTGGCTTCCCACATAGGAAAGTATATATTGATTTTCCAATCTCGCTGAGCTAAGCTGATCTAGCTATGTTATTTTGCAATCACGCTACATGTCACAATTATAGACCAATCGACGCGGAATTTAGCATGGGACTAGAGCTTAGGACTGGGCAGAAGCTTCTAAATTTGTATGGTCAGCAGATAATATTGAGTGGGTGAAATAGACCATGAGTTTTGTGTTAAAAAAACAAATTTGCGACGGTTTTGACCGGCGAAAATGAAAAGATCGCAATATATGGTGGCAAATGTGGTGCGACGATTTTGACCGAACTGACTTGTGTATTGCTTAAATATAAGCAATAATGGAAGATAGAATTGGCTGGTGCTCGGAGCTCACCCTCACAGGCTCTATGGTTGGCGAAAATGAAAAGATCGCAATATATAGTGGCAAACGTGGTGCGACGGTTTTGACCGAACTGACTTGTGTGTTGCTTAAATATAAGCAATAATGGAAGATATAATTGGCTTGTGCTCGGTGCTCACCCTCGCAGGCTCTATGGTTGGCGAAAATGAAAAGATCGCAATATATGGTGGCAAATGTGGTGCGACGGTTTCTCCGAACTGACTTGTGTATTGCTTAAATATAAGCAATAATGGAAGATAGAATTGGCTTGTGCTCGGAGCTCACCCTCACAGGCTCTATGGTTGGCGAAAATGAAAAGATCGCAATATATAGTGGCAATCGTAGTACGATGGTTTTGAACGAACTGACTTGTGTTTTGCTTAAATATAAGCAATAAGTGGAAGATGGAATTGGCTGGTGCTCGGAGCTCACCCTCACAGGCTCTATGGTTGGCGAAAATAAAAATTAGCAATATATAGAAATAATCTTGGCGTCTCGATTCTGACTGAGTTTGGACACTAGCTCGATCGAAAATCAAAAATACGCAATATATAGTTATAAGCGATTTGCGATTGCTTGCCCTGAACTGTCTAGCAAGCGCTCAGAAAAACATTCATACAGAAAGATATTTCCATTGCCATACGTTTGCTTGCTTACCTAGGAATATGCCAGTAATTATCATTATCGTTGGTGCTGTAAACGGTAGAGAGGAGTGTAGAGAGGTAGACGGCAATGTAGCGACTCTGAAAGTGGATGTTAGAAAGAGCGCACCCATGAAAGTAAATGTGAACAACATGGAAGTTGATGAGAATGAGTTGATGTGTATGGATGTCGATGAGAAGAGTGACTCATACAATTACAGTATAGAAACAGAGGCTATGGATGTTGATGGTGGCGAGAATACATCCATGAATGTAAACAGAGAAAGCATGGAAGTTGACGACAATGAATGGATGTCGATGATGAGAGAGACTCATACACCTACCGTAGAGAAAGCATTAATGCGAATGGATGGCAACCAATACATATTCAATAGTTCTCATTAGAAACACTCGCTCTATCGAAACTCACCGTTCGTGATATTATTGGCACACAATTAAATTTATAATTTTTAATTTTTGCAATTTACTCTCAAATTCGGGCACATGTGTATGTGAGAGCTAATGTATATTCATTGGTTGCTGATAGCGACGATACGACTGATGTTTATTATTTCAACGGAATGCATTAGCAAGTAACAACAACTTATAGCAATATAAATATTGTTTTATATGACCCTTTTTGCAGGCCTGTTACACAGTTCAGGTTAAGCAGTCGCATAAGCGTTATTTTCTATCTATATATTTATTGTTTTCTTCATTTATTTATACCCTCCGCCATATAATGGAGGGTATATTTATAATCTACACCACATAGTGGTAAAATTATTATGTCTTTATTCATTTTATTGTAACATTTAGAACGAAGCGAGATAGACCTATAGTTACTTTTGAGGATCTTCTTAGAATCACACGCCCATCATTCCGTCCGTCTGTCCACGTATTCTTGCAAACAAAATGCAGATCGCATTTATTATCCGATTGTTATGAAATATTGCAAACAATATTTGTTTGGCCCAAGGACGAACCCTATTGAAATTGGTGAGAATCGGTTCAAACTTAGTTTTAGCTCCCATATATAGCTTCGTTCGATTTCGGAATAATTGTGCACTAAATGACCAATATCAGTGCAAATGACGTGAATTCTGGCACATGCGACCGAATTCAGTCTAGAAGCAAGTACATCAAATTTCCTGAAAATCGGTTCAGATATAGCTATAGCTCCTATGGGTATAGCTTTGTTTCATCCGATTTGGTCTTTAAGTCGCTCACATTCGTAATATACACTCCACTAGAATGATTTTTGGTACCAGATATCAGATACAGCCCAGAAATACCTCTGCTAAATTTTATAAAGATTGGTTCAGATTTGGATATAGCTCCCATATATATTTTCGCTCGATTTCGGGTTAATTGTGCATCAAATTGGTAATATCAGTTCAAGTGACCTGAATTTTGAGACATTTTTGACCGAATTCAGTCTAGAAGTAAGTACATAAAATTTGGTGAAAATCGGGAGCTCTACTAAATGTGCACAGTGGTGTAGGGTATCACCATAGTTGGCCCCGCCCGACTTTTGACTTTTCCTTACTGGTTCTAATGTCATGTTGGTCATTTCATAAAATTCTATGTCGTTTTAGCCATTCCCGTCTGGGGAAATCACTCACAGTACGTTGATAAAGTTTTAATGATTTAAAGATGTGTTTTAGGTTTGTAGCTTTTTTTTGGTATTGAATATGGGCCATATAGGTCCACATTTTGGTATAGGCCCCATAAAACGTTATTGACAGATGTAAGGCATTTTATTAACAATTTGAAACGAATTTTCTGTAAAGTTGGAGTTTGCAGATAACCTTCCATTATGGTTCAAGATTTAGGCTCATTATTACTATAATTCCAGGTATTCGATAGTTTTCACCGGAATAGTTTCAAATTTGGTATTTGAAGTTCGTAATTTGTATTACCTGCTATGGTCGAAAATTGCCTCTGCTGGTGCACGTCTTCATATAGTCCCAATTAAACGACGATTCATATCACATTTGTAGACAAAATTTTTTCAAATTTGGTATTTGGATTTTGTAACGGAATTAATAATTAAATTTTTAAGAGTCAACAATGCGTAGGTCTTCTCCTTTCTACATTTATTGTCTTCTCAACAACGACTGAATGATGGTAGCTAGGTTTATGTGTGATTTAAGACTTTATCGCAAAGCTGGGTGACTCAGTGGCGGGTAGCGAAAACCAATACCAATGCTAATGCTCTTTGAGAGTTACTCTCGCTTTCTCGACAATCGTTGTGTTCAAGAGGGCTGCTAAAATTGTCAAGTCATCGTGTATAATATAGGCAACGGTAGCGAGTTGATCGTGAGAAATTGAAGAGTGTAACCAATGAAAAAGCAGTAAGAAGGGCTGGACCGAATTTTGAATACCCTCCAACATTAGGAAATTTTCAAAAAAAAAAAAAAAATAATAATAATAAAAAGAAATAAATAAAATAAATAAATAAAAAATAAATAAATAAAATTAATTAAAAATTCTATTAAAATCTAAAAAATACCGAATGTGGCTAAAATCATGAAAATACTGAATATCGGGGGGTACCGTTATATGGTGATAAAGTACCCACAAGAAACTCCTTGTGTGGAATTTCAGACAATTTCATTGGAAAATGTGGCTAAAATCATCAAAATACCGAATATCTGGAGGTAGCGTTATATGGGGCCATACGATATCTTGGACCTATATAAATAATTCTCTTCCAGTGGATAAATTACTCACAAGAAACTCCTTGTGTGAAATTTAAGACAATTCAATTGAAAAATGTGGCTAAAATCATCAAAATACCGAATTGGGGGGTTCCGTTATATGGGGGGGGGTACCGTTATATGGGGGCTAAACGATGTCGTGGACCGATACAGCCCATCTTCGAACTTGACCTGCCTGCAGGCAAAAGACAGATTTGTCCAAAATTTTATCCTAATTCGTTTGAACTGTAGCGTGATTACAACAGACGGGCGGACGGAAAGGGCTAAATCGTTTTAGAATTTTACGCTGATCAAGAATATATATACTTTGTTGTTATTATTTCGATGAGTTACAAACGGAATGACGAACTCAATATAGCCTCCATACTACGTATGGTGGAGGGTATAAAAACAACACGGTTAGAACAACCAACAGTCCAGTCGCAATTCAGCTGTCGGTGGTGCAGGTTGTGTTATCGCTTGTTTGTATGATTTTTTTTACTCTCCATCAAACGACGGAAGGAAACCGGCATAATATTTTATATTCGATGGAATTAGGATAGATGTTGTAATCTCCGATATTTCGAAGGGTACCGATTTCCAACCAACTCAGCTGTAGTTTGATGTTTCGGGATTTCACATCGATATTTTTAAATTTCTGATTTTGGAGATCCCGGCCTCGATTTCCTACCAACTCAACTGTAACTTTTTGACATATTGGGTTAGCAGTTACAAGTGTAGCTCCTTGCATATTTTACGTTTTGTCAGTTGTAGTTTGGATTATCAGTGAGTAGATTTACTTCTTCCATAAAATATATATTTTTATAACCTCAGCCATATGGCTACAGATGGTATATATCATTTGATAGACCTCTTTGGACCAAATCCATTTCAGGACATTTGGAGTCGATGCTTGTCTGTCTGGCTGGTGCACACGATTACTCTCCAAGGGAGTAACCTATTCGATCCAATTTTGGTTCATCGTAATATTATTGTCAAACTTAAATCGAGTTGGGCAACATGTGGTACCTCCGCCACAAAAAGTCAAAATTTTCATAGAAAATAATTTACCTCATAAAAGAGAAAGGCTCAACCGATTTGGCTCAAACTTGCCAAATTCCAATATTTTTGCCAGCGCTAACTAAGGTGCGAAAATGGACAATATCGGCCCACTCCATCAAATATCTCTCTCACAGAGGGTCAACATTTTGAATAATTAAAACTTGTATAAATTATGATGTGAGGTCCGATTGTCTTCAAATTACACACATCAAAATATTATTATTAACGCATTGTGTGCTGTGAAGATGGAATATATCGGTCCACTCCTTCTAATACCTCCCTCACAAGGGGTCAAAGTTTTGAATATCCATGAAGCTCATAAAACGCGAAATTAACATCCGATACCATCCAGACTTAGTACATCTCAATATTTCCATCAACACAAGATCTGTTATAAAGATGGTAGAGATCGGGCCATTACTTCTGGTAAATCTCCCACAAATGGTCATAGTTTTGAATAACCAAAACGATTATAAAATCCGAAAAAAGCATGCGGTTCCCTTCATATTTCACATATCCCATTATTTCTACTAACATGAGAACTGCTGTGAAGACAATAAATATCTGCCAACCCCTTCTGAAACCTCGCCCACAAAGGGTCACAATTTCCAATACTTATATCTGTCATAACTTGCGAAACAAGTCTGCCATGCTAAACAACGTACTATAAATCTGATATGAATATGTAATTTACATGAATTAATGATTTCGTATAAAATTGGATATAAATTTTCGATTTTCTTTAAATTTTGTAGATATCAATATTTTTATTTGTATTAGATGAAGTGGAATATTTCAGTTCGCTATATCTGGTACCTCACGCATATTTCCACATTTTTCAAAAATTTGCACATATCTCATATAAAGTATAGGAAGTATACGATATAGTCAAAATATAGCACTTTGTAATATTTATATCAGACTTTGGTCAGATACGAATTGTAAAATATTGGCCAACTGCTTCGGAACCTCCTCTAAAAAGGGTAAACAGTTAGAATATTAATAACTCAAGGCTGGGGGCTGTTTAGATTGTTATACACAACACCACAAGGTGGTAAGGGTATTATGTCTTTGTGCATTTGTTTGTAACGAGATAGACCCATAGTTCATTTTGATGATTTCCATAGAAGCACATTCTGAGTCGATTTATGTATGTCCGTCCGTCCGTCTGTCCATGTATTTTTGTACACAAAGTACATTATTGCCCGATCCAGATGAAATTTTGCACAAATCATTTGCTTGGCCCAAGGACGAACCCTATTGAAATTGAAGATAATCGGTCAAATTTTACATATAGCTCCCATATATATCTTCGTCCGATTTGCCTTTTATTGTTCACCAAAAGTGCCTAAATAGTATGGAATTTTGCGACCAAATTGGGCCCGAAAATTTGTTTGCCCAATTTGATCAAAATTGGTGCAGATATATCTTTAGCTCCCATATATATTGTTCATCCGATTTGTTATTTTCGTCCTCCGCAGCCGTAGTATTCACTCTGTAACAACAATATTTGGGGAAATATATCAAATGCAGCTCAGAAATACCTTTGCTAAATTTTAACGAGATCGGTTCGGATTTGGATATATCTCCCATATATAACTTCGTCCGATTTGCCTTCAGGCCTAATTTGGTTGTATGTGCAAAATTCCATACTATTCGGGCTGATATTACACGTTTGGTGCACAATAAAAGGGAAATCGTACGAAGATATATATGGGAGCTATATCTAAATTTTGACCGACTATCTCCAATTTCAATAGGGTTCATCCTTGGGCCAAACAAATGTTGTTTGGAAAATTTGATCTCAATCGGATAATAAATGCGACCTGCATTTTGTCACAAGAATACATGGACAGACGTCATAAATCAACCCAGAAAGTTATTCTATGCAGATCATCAAAAGGAACTATGGGTCTATCTCGTTTCCTTTTGCCTGTTACAAACAAATGCACAAAGACATAATACCCTGACCACCTTGTGGTATAGGGTATAAAAATTGTGCCGGTTACATAAGTCAGATCTGTGATTTATTATGTTTTGAAAAATATGCATTAAAGACTAAAAGTGAGGGCCGGCAACGCAGACTGGGCCAGCTAGTTCCATATAAAGGAAGTAGTCGAAATAGTCCAAATCTATTTTATATTTTTTTATTTTATATATATTTTTTTTGTCAAATTGAAACGACTAATTTACCTATAATAAAATTGTTTAAAATATTCCAAAATTTTTTTTTCTCGGAATTTTGACAACGAAAACATATTTTATGCAATGCAATAAAACCAACTTGTGTGGCGTATGATTAATGACATAATGATATTAAATATTACACATACGTATAACGATACATATTCTAGGTATATGCGCAGGTACGAACATACCTACACGTGCCTATACATATGTTGGAACAATAGAGAGAAAGAAATAACTTCATAAATAACTTATTATGTCTAATGTTGTATTCAAAGTTTTCCCACTGTTTCAAATATAATTTATTTATATACATAAACGCTATCTTGTTACTTCGCATGATAAATGTCAATACTTACCCAAAATAACTGTGATTGCAAGAAATAAATCTTTTGTTGTTGTTGTTTTTTTAATTTTGAAAACAATTTTTATTCAAGTTTTATGTTTTTTATATTGTTTTGGAAATACTTTATTATTGCATTTTTTATTATAGGCATATGTATATGTAGTTGAGTTATTGCAATATCGTTATATTTGCGTGTGTGTGTATATGCGGTTTACATTGGCTTTATTTCAATTTTGTATATAAATGCATTTTATGGCATTGTGGTTTTGGCTTTATATCGTATCCGTATGTATACATATTTTTTTCGGTTTTTTTTTGGTATAATAAATGCGTCATAATATTTTATTAATAAAAGTAATAACCGCTTTCTTGTATTTTTTTCTTTTGTTTTTGTCATAGATGACATATGAGATGTTGTTTTTGCTGTTACTGTTATATTTATTGATTAGTTTCGATTCTATAAATATAATATTGCTTAATATAGTCATTGGATTTGTTGTTTTTGTTGTGGCTATTATTATTTTTATTTAATTTATAAAATTAGTAAATCATTATGGCATTTTATGGTGTGATGGTGGGTGAAGATGGTCAATACGTTTATATGTATGTGTGTGTGGGCTTTGGCAGTGTGAGCTAATATGGTTATTTCGGTTTGTTTTCAAGACTGTAATTATTTTCTGGGCCTCAATTCTTGTTCTATGAAAATGTGAAATGAAAACTTTTATAAAGGAAAGAAATGTCAAATCAAAAATTTTATAAAGGAAATATTGTTCATTTCATATTTTCATAGAACAAGAATCCAGCCCCTGGTCTTAGCTGTTTTTGTCGTAACATAAAATATGCAAATTAAATATTGCATATTTTAATTTTTTTATCATCAAATGTATAATTTTTATAATTTTTTATTTAAATCGTTTTATTTTGAGAGAAACTAATTAATTAAAAAATAGAATGAAGAAGAAAATGGCATAATTTAAAATTGTTCTTATATATTTTCTTAATCGCTTTAATTAATTTTTTTATTTTAACATCGTAAACAGTCTTTATATTTATTTTCTTAAAACCAATTGTGTGCCGTAGATTAAAGCTACTTTAAAAATAAAAATATTAATTTAAAAAAATACACATTCTTCTATATGTTAATACTACGGAGGAATCTTAAATAAGCATAGTTGTGAAAAAATGTTAAAATTTATTTCAAAGCATGAGATAAGCAAATTTTGGCGCTTTTTTTTAATAAAAATGTTAGTAACTATATAAATTCGATCAAATATGGGAATAATAAAAAAAAACTATAAAATGAAAACCAGTAAAGGAAGTCTTAAAAACGGGCGGACTTTATGATATCCTACACCACTTCGCATATTTAGTAGAGCTTCACATAACAATTAAAACTTTTTATGGGAGAATTAAATCATACAAGTTATGAATATAATTATAATTTAAAGTTCAAAGGACTAAATATGCCGAAGCATTTGTATTTTTTAATTCGGGCCTGCATTTTCCATTTGGTGCACAATTAACTTGGAATCGAATATATATATGGGAGCTATATACAAATCTGAACCGATCTCGATAAAATTTAGCAAAGGTATTTCTAGGCTTTATTTGATATATTTCCTTGAATATTGTTGTTACGGAGTTCATATTACGGCTGAGGGGAACAAATATAACAAATCGCATGAACAATATATTTGAGAGCTATAGCTATATCTGAACCGATTTCGATCAAATTTGGCATACTTATTTTCAGGCTTGATTTTGTCGTATGTGCAAACTCCATATTTTTTTTTGGTTCATATTACACGTTTGGCGCACAATAAAATGCAATTTGGACGAAGAGATACATGAGAGCTATATCTAAATTTTGACCGAGTATCTCCAATTTCAATAGGGTTCGTCCTTGGGCCAAACTCATGATTTGTGCAAACTTTCATCTGGATCGAGCAATAAATGCGACCTGTATTTTGTTTCCAAAATACATGGACAGACGGACCGACAGGATTCTATGCAGATCATCAAAAGGAACTATGGGTCAATATCGTTTCCTTTTGCCTGCTACAAACAAATGCACAATGACATAGTACCCTGACCATTTTGTGGTGAAGGGTATAATTATAATGGACAAATGGAAATATTAATTCAAATTTATTTAACTAATTTATTTATATTAATTAATTGTGATAATTAAAATATAAAGTTATAATATATATAAAATTATAATTATATTTATATAATTTTATTTGTTTATATTTATAATTTTGTCACAATTCCAATTATTATAATAATATAAATATAAATATACATTGTAAAAACAAAGATAATAATATTTTTTATTATTTTTGTTATTTTTAATAATTAATTTTGAATACTTATATATTTTATGTATAAAAAATGCAAGAAATAAATTAAAAATGGCATTTAAAATAAAATGTATAATTATAATAATATTTATTATATGAATGGAATAATAATAGTAATAATAATAATAACAATAATAATAATAATAATAATAATAATAATAATAATAATAATAATAATAATAATAATAATAATAATAATAATAATAATAATAATAATAATAATAATAATAATAATAATAATATTAATAATAATAATGATAATGAAAATGGTAATAATAATAATAATAATAATAATAATAATAAAAATAATAATAATAATTATAATAATTATAATAATAATAATAATAATAATACTAATAATAATAACATTAATAATAATAATAATAATAATAATAATAATAATAATAATAATAATAATAATAATATTGCTTATAATTTTTAATTAAATTTATTATTATAATTTAATATGATTATTGTTATAATTAATTAATTAATTATTAATATTGTTATGATTATTATTATTATTACATTTATTAATTTAATAATACATATTATTATAATCATTATTATTATATTTACCATATTAAATGTATTTCTTGCATTTTATTATTATAATTATTATTATTATTATTATTATTATTATTTAATAACTTATAATTTAATAGAATTATTGTTATAATTATTATTACTATTATTCTTGTTATTAATATTACTGTATTATTGTTACTGTATTATTGTTATTGTGTTATTATTATTATTATTATTATTATTATTATTATTATTATTATTATTATTATTATTATTATTATTATTATTATTATTATTATTATTATTATTATCATTATCATTATATTATTATTTTATTATTATTATTATTGTTATTATTATTATTATTATTATTATTATTATTATTATTATTATTATATATTATTATTATATATTATTATTATTATTATTATTATTATATATTATTATTATTATTATTATTATATTATTATTATATTATTATATTATTATTATATTATTATTATTATTATTATTATTATTATTATTATTATTATTATTATTATTATTATATTATTATTATTATTATTATCATCATTTTCATTTTCATTATCATTATTATTATTATTTTTATTATTATTATTAATATTATTATTATTATTATTATTATTATTATTATTATTATTATTATTATTATTATTATTATTGTTATTATTACTATTATTCTTGTTATTAATATTACTATTATTCTTGTTATTGTGTTATTATTATTATTGTTATTATTATTATTATTATTATGATTATTATTATTATTATTATTATTATTATCATTTTCATTATCATTATTATTATTATTTTTATTATTATTATTATTAATATTATTATTATTATTATTATTATTATTATTATTATTATTATTATTATTATGTAATTATTATTATTATTATTATTATTATTATTATTATTATTATTATTATTATTATTATTATTATTATTATTTTTATTATTATAATCATTATTATTATTATTATTATTATTATTATTATTATTATTATTTAACATTAGTATAATTCTTGTTATTGCAATTTTCTCAATGAATTTATTTTATGTAAATGAAGAAAATTATTTGCTACGAAAAGAAACATATACTTATCAATGTAATTCTGGTCCAATTAGAGTAAATCATTTACCGATACGAATGTAGCGTTTGTAGTTTTTGAAATATCACAGTTATTTTTACAATCAAAGATGGGTATGCATTTTAGAGAAGAAAATTGTAATAACAACTGTTTTTTGTAATTAAATTTGATTTGTGAAACCATTAACTACATTTCAATATTGCTTGGAGAGTTTGCATGAGGATATAGATTTTATTTGAGGGCAAATTTTTTTTCACCTTTTATCTTCTAAGGGTAGATAATTTAATAAGAAGGTTTTTTTTTGATAAAATTAGCAGGCTAGGCATTTATGCTGTGTTCGAAGTTTTTATGTCAATGTGATATCTGATTACAATATTTGCCCGCGACCGCTTTCTTTAGCTGACTCTAAAAGCATAGTAATCCAAATTCATATATAAGACAATATGGAGAAAACCCATAACCGATGGAATGAATTCAGATAGAAGAAATTCAGATAGAAGGCTAAATGTTGCACATATGTGTATTTTGCCAGTAGTCAAATTAAGTTTTTAAATGGGCTGTGTCGGTCCACGTTTTCATATATTCCCCATATAACGATGCGGTATTTTGATGATTTTAGCGACACTTTTTACCGGAATTGTTTCTTATGTTGTATTTAAAGTTCATAATGGATAGAACAGCCTATAACAGGTCCAGGTCTTCCCTCCCTCACGTCGTCCGTCCCTATATTCGGTACTTTGATGATTTTAGCGGTATTATTCACCGAAATTGTTTCAAATTTTGCATTTCAAGTACGGAATCGGTATTACAGCCTATGGCAAAAGTTACTTATGAAGAACCACACCTTCGTATAGCCCCCCTATAAAGGGTTCCATTTTGGAGACACATTTCTATGGATTTTTTTCTAATTTTTTTAAGTTCCATCAATATGGTGTAGGGTATGAACAGGGTGAGATGAAAAAACTGCAACCAAATTCAGACTGCTGTCATTCCCAAGCCACTTGTCCAACAGCTGTTAAAATTATTCCAGTGACAGCTCATTATATTGTTTACAAGCGAGCAAAAGCATGCTGGTAAGAATTTTCCAGGAAAATTTTTATTCAAGCGTGATATTGTGATTTCTTTATATTTGGCTGGAAAATCAGAAGTGGCTATCGTTAGAGCAATCTAGCATTTAATTGTGAGTAAATCTTTTGTGTCTCGTACCGTGATACTCGTAACGTAGCCCGACGTCAAGGAAGAGGACGGAAGAAAACAGCAACATCAGCAGAAATGGTTCGAAAAGTAAAGAAGCGACTTGATCGAAACCCGCGTCGCTATGGCCGAAAAATAGCTCGTGAGCTGAACATATCGTAATATTCCGTTCGGCAAATATTGAAAAATGAGCTCGGGGTAAAGCCATTGAAATTCCTAAAAATACAAGAAGTTACAACGCAACAGAAAGAAAGTAGACTCCAAAGAGCTAAAGAGTTGCTTCGCTTGGCCGAAAATGGTGAACTGCCGAATTTGGTTTTCTCCGATGAGAAAATATTCGTTGTCCAGCAGTTCCGAAGATGAGTCCGATGAGAAAACATTCTTTGTCGAGCAGTTCGTAAAAAAAAGAAAAATGATCTGTTTACTTGCAAAAGAGGTCAGCTGAAATGTGCACCTTCGATTGGCCGCCATAACAGCCGATGGTCGCTCTTCGCGTGTATTAATCGTCCGTGGCATTAGAATAAATGCCGAATATTATCGCGAAAATATTCTGGAGGGTGTATTAAAGCCTTGCGCACCCAAAAATTTTGGCCGCAGACCTTGGACATTCCAACTGGACTCAGCACCATCGCACTTAGCACGCGCCACCCAAGAATGGTTCCAAATTGAGGTTCGTCCGTCTGTCCATCTATCCGTCTGTTCGTCTATGGAAATCACTCTAATTTATTTCTAAAAACGAAATGAAGTAAGTTGATAAAAATTTGCTCAAATGTGTATTATGTATGCAGGAAATTTGGTATTGAAAATGGGCCATGTTGGTCCACGTCTTCGTATAGCCCCCATATAACGGTACCCCCGATATTCTGTATTTTGATGATTTTAGCGACATCATTTACCGGAACTATTTCAAATTTAGTATTTGAAGTTCGCAATGAATACTACAGCCTATGACATAAAATTGTCTGTGCAGGTCCACATCTTAGTATAGCCCCCATATAACGGTACCCCCCGATATTTGGTATTTTGATGATTTTAGCGGCATAATTTACAGGAACTATTTTAAATTTAGTATTTGAAGTTCGTAATGAATACTACAGCCTATGAGCGATAATTGTCTGTGCAGGTCCACGTCTTCGTATAGCCCCCATATAACGGTACCTCCCGATTTTCGGTATTTTGATGATTTTAGCGACATTATTTACCGGAATTGATTCAAATTTCGCATTTGAAGGTCGTAATGGATATTACAGCCTGTGACAGAAAATTGTCCACGTCTTCGTATAGCCCCCATATATGGTACCCCCATATACGATATTTTGATGATTTTAGCGACATTATTTACAGGAATTATTTCATATTTTGTATTTCAAGTTCGTAATGGATACTACAGCCTATGCCAGAAAATTGTCTGTGCATGCTTATGCCAAAAGTTGCGTATGCAGGTCCACGTCTTTTTCATTTGGTATTTTGAAATTTTAATTTTAACATAAATTTTAATGGTTTTAAATTTTTTGAATTCAAAGTTCGGCCCGGCCGAACTTACGGCTGTTTTACTTGTTATTTATTTATTGTTTTTTTTTTCCTACCCTATACCACATACTGGTAAGGGTATTATGTCTTTGTGCATTTGTTTGTAACATAGTTTCTTTTGGGGATCTCCATAGAATCACTTTCTCGGTCGATTTATGCATACCAGTCTGTCTGTCCGTCGTCCGTCTGTTCATTTAATTTTGTGAACCAAATGCAGGTCGTATTTATTATCCGATTGAGATGAAATTTTCGAAACAATATGTTGACAAACCCTATTGAATTGGTGCGAATCGGTTCAAATTTAGACATAGCACCAAATGAACAATATCAGTCCAAATGATCTGAATTTTGGCACAGCCGACTGAGTTCAGTCTAGAAGCAAGTACATCAAATTTGATAAAAATCACACATACAGGGTGATATGAAAAAATCAGCTTCAGACTGCTGTCATTTCTAAGAAACTCTTCCGGCCGCTGTTAAAATTATTCCAATGACAGCTCATTATATTGTTTACAAGCGTACAAAAGCATTTAGGTGAGAATTTTCCAGAAAAAAAGTTATTCGTGATGCAGTTCAAGCGTGATAGTGTGATGTCTTTTTATTTGGCTGGAAAACCACAAGTGGCTACCGTTAGAGAACTCCAGCATTTAAATGTGAATAAATATTTTGTTCCTCGTACCATCGCTCGTTACCGTGATACTAGTATCGTAGCCCGACATCAAGGAATTGGACGGAAGAAAACAGCAACATCAGTAGAAATGGTTCGAAAAGTAAAGAAGCGACTTGATCGAAACCCGCGTCGCAGTGGCCGAAAATGGCTCGCGAGCTGAACATATCGCAATATTCCATTCGGCAAATATTGAAAAATGAGCTCTGGGCAAAGCCATTGAAATTCCAAAAAGTGCAAGAACTTACACTGCAACAGAAAGAAAATAGACTCAAAAGAGCTAAAGAGTTGCTTTGCTTTGCCGAAAGTGGTGAACTACCGAATTTGGTTTTCTCTGATTCGTTGTCCAGCAGTTTGTGAACAAACAAAATGATCGAGTTTACTTGCCAAAGAGGTCAATTGAAAATGTGCACCTTCGGTTGGCCACCAAACGAACTCAAGTGCCGTCCATGGTGATGGTGTGGGCCGCCATAATAGCGGATGGTCTGTATTAATCGTCCGTGGCATCAGAATAAATGACGAATATAATCGCGAAAATATTCTGGAGGGTGTGTTAAAGCCTTGCGCACGCCAATATTTTGGCCACAGATCTTGGACATTCCAACTGGACTCAGCACCATCGCACTTAGCACGCGCCACCCAAGAATGGTTCCAAATTGAGGTTCCTCGCTTCATTTCCAGCGCACAATATACACCAAAATCTCCGGATACCAATCCGTTCGACTATTGTTTCTGGAGTATTTTGGAAAGCAAGGTTGGCACTAAAAAATACCAAAGTGTCGATCGCCACAAGCAAGCACTTGGCCGGGAATGGGCCAAAATATCGCAGAGCAACATTCCGGCAGCGTTTGACGGTTTCATTGGCCGTTTGAAGGTCATAATTCGTGCCGAAGTTGGCCAATTCGAAAAAATCTAAACTTATTCTAAAATTTGATGCTATTTCCGACATTTTTTACTTTCATTCAATATAATTTAAAAAAATAATAAATAAATAAATAAAAAATGTGAAAATTATGGCGTTTGACTTTGTTGCAGTTTTTTATGCTCTCTAGGCTCATGGCTGAGGGTACAGAAATCGCCATTTCTCAAAAAGTCAATAAATGGCGTATGGAAATGTTTTCCAAAAAAAAAAATCGTATGTTGCCATACCTCATCCTTCTCTCCAAGCAATATGTTCTCTCTTATTTTCATAATTAAAACGTTAATAAAATTTTCAAATTTATTATCCTAAGTTAGTTCAAATCGATTGCCTTATATAAAATTGTAATTAAGCCTTAAATTGTTTTTTTTTTAATTTAATTGTTAAATTTAATTAATTTTCAAAAGAAAAAAAAAAAACGTTAATTTTAAAATGGTATACTGAAAAATCACTCTACTATGTTTAATGTGATTTTTTTTTCAAACTACATTATCCTGCGGACCGTATTATCCTTTTTTTCTAATCTTCCATTGGCTAAATATTTGTAGATAAAAATGCAACGGTTTTATAGTGTGTGTATGTCTGTGAATGACAATAAATGCATAGATGTATGTGACATCTGCTGTTGTTCTGGCCAAACGTAAGAATGGCGTTAGCCTATTTCAGGCCAGCTTCTGCCGGCCTTGTTTACAGTTTCGTATCGATTCGTTCGTTCGTTACTCTTTGTGTTTGTATCTCAAGCGGTGTTGCGTGTATTTTTGGAATATTGTTTTTATTATTATACATGATGAACTTTAAACTTATGTATGTTGGGAGCTTCTACTCTAGTATTAATAGCCTTGGTGTGTGTGTGTGTGTGTGAGTATATCTGTGTGAGGATGTGTGTGTGTTTGATGTGTTGCTGTAATACAATTAACGTCTGGCATATTGACAGCACACGGAATTACGTGGAACCCTTTGGGTTGGCAAACCTGAAATGCCCTTCAGATATGTATAGGAGACAGGCTGACGTAGGATCCTTTGAGGAGGTGGCTTTGTTTTGGTTTTCGACGACTTTGTTGTTGTTGTTGTTGTCATTGAGCCAGTAGCGGCCGCCGAGGCTGATGAATTTGATGACGATGATGCATTTGCCGATGAAGCGTTGTAACGTTTGTTCAGTTCGAGGTTGGATGTGGACTTGAGTGCCGATTTGATGGGTGTGGACGACGATGATGACGATGACGTATTTATGTGTGTGGCCAAGGACAATGGCGGCGGTGTCGGTGTTGTACCGCTGCACGACAGCGAACGTGAGGATAGAGAGAAATTTTCAAAAGCTCGTCGTATGGAACTGGCCGAACGTCGTTGGAGCCGGGAAAAACTGGAACGGGCAAAGGATTTGCGTTCCTTGTGACAGGTTTGTTTGCCAGTTGTTACATGGTTTTCATCATTATCTTCTGGGGGTTTGGTGTCACTGTTTCCCAGATTGTGTTGCTGTTGCTGTTCTTCAATGTCCACCGTGCTGCTGGTCTCACTGGATGCACATGAGATGTGTTCGGTTATGGACATGGTCATCATTGATGCCGTCATTATATTACTGGCATTACAATATTGCCGCTCTAGCTGTTCGTGTTGTTGTTGTTGTTTGTGTAGCTGAGCATCCTTGCTGGCATTTTCTCTATGCGAAGAACAGGAATCGGTCGATGAACTTTGATTGTCTTCCTCATTGCTGCCGGAATAAACTAGGTCATCGTTTGACCTCAAACCGAAACGACGACTCAGTTGGCGAAAGAAGCCCATGTTACGCTCATAGCGTGGCGTTGATTGCAGGGCCGTATTGCAGCCGGGCGAAATGCTACGTTCAGTGGCATTGCGACTGCATTGACGTTGCTCGGATGTTGCGTCACTGTTTGGCGATGCCTCGAAATTGGAACGATGACCTTCTGGGGCCGCAAGACTATGGGCCGAGGATGAGGAGGGCGACGAGAGGGGTATATCGGCAAAATAGACATGAGCAGTTGTCATTTTGCAAAGTTCGAGACAAATTTCAATTCACTTTTAAAGTTTTGAGATTTTTCAATAATTTTTGTTTCAAATATTTCACTTTTTTGTGGGGCACATGTCTTTGTTTTGCTTTATTTCGTGGCACCGGCTTTGTTTGTTTGTTTTGTTTTTCAAATCATCCAATGGATTTGTTTCTCTCACTTGGCCTCTTTTTGTGTTACTCTCACTTTTATACTTTCCTAACGTTCTCTTTTCCTCTCTCTCACAATTTATTAACTTGACACTTTTCACGTTTTGCCGGTTTATTTTATTTATTTTACAACTACTCACTGCCAATGCTCGTTGCTAACTGAAGGATATTTCTGCAAGCGGCTTCTTTATATAGCAGGCCAGCTCTTTGCCTCTCCGGCTGTAAACATACCCCACAAATTTTTGCAATACCAGAGAAAGGAAAAAGTGCTGCAAAGATGTTCTCTCTCTGTTTTACTGTGTGGCCATGTGGATACATTGAATTCTGCCATTCTTCATATCCTTTTAATATGCAAAGGAAAACAAACAGACACATACATACGCATACACATCAATGGGGAGAGTGAGAGGGAGAGAGAGAGAGCAATGTTTTCGCGGTTTTTTTCCTGGTTTGTTTGTAAACATTGCCACGGCATGCTAATGCCCACTTCCGTTTCCTACATTTTTATTTTTAAATTTTCACTGGACCCCATACACACACACACATGTATACACATAATTTCCCTCTCATATTCCTCTTGCTGCCTTGTTCCCTGCAAAAATGAAAAGAAAAAAAATAGCATCTCCAAAGTCATTGCCCCCAATATAATTTTTATGTTAAGCTTCAAATTTCCCACTTAGCGGTGAAGACAAATATTTTAAAATTTAATTAATTGGTGTCGAGAGGACAATGGTCCAGTGTCCGTTGTATCTTCATTTTCTCCATGCTCGTGAAAAGTGTCAAATGTTTTCATATCTGTATCCTTTTGTTTTTCAGCTCCAGCATGGGTCATTTTTCCACTACGGAAGATAACTTCCACCGAAGTGAGGTGGAAAAATGCCACCCAAGATTTATTGGAAATTTGAAACTGTGCAGAATTCGTTTCCGTTGTCCACACTTGGGATCGAAGTCAATAAACTGTTGGAATTCTCGTGTGTGTGTGCGTGTGTTTTTTTGTGGTAACAACAAATATTGCAAATTTCGAAACTTGGTTTGGAAAAAATTAACGCTTGGTTTAAAAACTACATTTAAGTTACTTAAAAATGGACACGTGATATTTTAAAAAGGCTCCTAAAGTTCAAAATGACAGCATTCCCGCTGTTGGGCTAAAAAAAATAGGCCATTAGGGATTATGAAACATCTTTACCGAAGGTAAAAAAGCATGCAAAAACAATTTTATGTTCGGCTATGCTGAATATTATACCCTTTCTTTTGGGAAAATTTATTACACCCTCAGCCATATGTCTACAGGGGGTATATATCATTTAATGCGGCCAAAATGTGCCTAATTGAAATAAAGATTTTAGACCCTAGGTCTCTTTGGACCAAATCCGTTTCAGAACATTTGTAGTCGATCTGTCTATGTCCGTCCGTCCGTCATTCTGTCCGGCTGATGCTTACGATAGCTCTCGAAGTGAGTATCTGGTTTGATCTAAACTTGGAACATTTTAATATTATTATAAAACTTAGATCGAGTCCGTAGATGGGCAATATCGGCCAAACCCTTCTGGTACCGCTCCCACAAAAGGTCAAAATTTTCAACAAAAAAATATTTTGCTCCAACTTTGCAAATCCTAATATTTGCATCAGTGCAACATCTGGTGCGAAAATGGACAATATCGGCCCACTCCGTCAAGTACCTCACCCACAAAGGTTAAACATTTTTAATAATTATAGCTCTTATGAAATGTAACGTAAAAGACGAATTGTCTTCAAATTACACACTTCGAAATATTTTAACCCGAGGTCTGGTGTGAAGATGTAATATAAAGGAAGAGATAAAAAAACTGCAACAAAGTCAGACGCCATAATTTTCAAATTTTTTTCAAATGTTATTGAATGTCGGAAATAGCATCAAATTTTAGAAAATGTTTAGATTTGTTCGAATTTGTAAGGTTTGGCATTATGGCCTTCAAATCGCCAATGAAACCGTCACACGCTGCCCGAATGTTGCTCTGCGGTATTTTGGCCCATTTCCGGCGAAGCGCTTGGTTGAGGTGATCAACACTTTGGTATTTTTTTTTAGTGCCAAACTTGTTTCCCAAAATACCCCAGACACAATAGTCCAACGGATTGATATCCGGAGATTTTGATGGCCATTGTGCGCTGGAAATGAAGCGAGGAACCTCATTTTGTAACCATTCTTGGGTGGCGTGTGCTGAATGCAATGGTGCTGCATCCTGTTGGAATGTCTAAGATCTGTGGCCAAAATATTGGTGTGCGCAAGGCTTTAACACACCCTCCAGAATATTTTCGCGATTTTATTCGTCATATATTCTGATGCCACGGACGATTAATACTGACCATCGGCTATTATGGTGGCCCACACCATCTCCATGGCCGGCGCTTGAGTTCTGTTAACCAACCGAAGGTGCACATTTTCAGCTGACCTCTTCGACTAGTTAACACGATCATTTTGTTTGTTTACAAACTGCTGGACAACGAATGTTTTCTCAGCGGAGGAAACTAAATTCGGCAGTTCACCACTTTCGGCCAAGCGAATCAAGTCTTTAGCTCTTTTGAGTCTATTTTCTTTCTGTTGCGGTGAAAGTTCTCATTTTTCTATATTTGCCGAATGGAATATTGCGATATGTTCAGCTCGCGAGCCATTTTTCGGCCACTGCGACGCGGGTTTCGATCAAGTCGTTTCTTTACTTTTCGAACCATTTCTGCTGATGTTGCTATTTTCTTCCGTCCACTTTGTTGACCTCGGGCTACGATACTAGTATCACGGTAACGAGCGATGTTACGAGGAACAAAATATTTATTCACATTTAAATGCTGGAGTGCTCTAACGGTAGCCACTTGTGGTTTTCCAGCCGAATATAAAACAAGTAAGCAAAGGCTACAGTCGATCAGGGCAGACCGTTGAATACCCTACAACACTATCACTGGAATGGACATTTTCGTTTATCTACAAAAGTTGGCAAACTATTTCACACATTGAATATTTTTGGATGGCCATCCAAAACTGCTTGGCTTTTGCAATGTGCGGTAACCCCCATTCAAATGTGCGTGAGGATCGAGCGATAATTACGACCTGCCGATAATTTTGCCGTTTTTTTGGTCCATTTCAATTCCTAAATATATGGCGATCATCTCCAAAAAGAGTAGGCTTCTATTCTGACCCTCATCTTATCCCCATGCAAAATTTCGTAAAGATCGGGCCACAAATGCGATCTGTATATGATATCCTGATATCCTAACTACTTAGTTTTGTTAGCTGTAGAAATATTACCAAATGTTTAATTCAAAATGAAAATATGCCAAAAATATGACAAAAATAGAAAAAATATGAGAAAATTTTACAAAATCAATATTTTCATCTTTAGAGAGATATTTTTATGCGATTTTTTTAGACGTTTTTTCTTTCCTGCCAAGACACCATTCTGAATTAATGAGATATGGTCTATTTTACCCGCTAAATATTATCCGATGACCACCCAAATTGGTAGGCTTCTTCCCCGCCCTAAACTCTAGCTACATGTGAAATTCCGCGTCGATTGGTCTATAATTGCGACCTGTATAGCTACTGCAAAATCCGACATTTTTTCAGTATTTGGTCCATTTCAACCCCTAAACATTTGCGATCATCTCCAAAAGAAATAGGCTTCTATTCTGACCCAAACCCCACCTTCGTGCGAAATTTCGTTAGGATCGGGCCAAAATTGCGACCTGTAGAGTGATTACAAATTAACATGGGCAGACGGACAGACGGACGGATGGACGGACATACATAGCTAGATCGACTCAGCTCGGCGAGATAGGAAGATCCATATATACTTTCCTATATGGGAAACCAATATTTCGAGGTGTTACATAAATTCTGGCCCAATCAAATTTATAATACCCCAACACATAGTGTTGTAGGGTATAAAAACATGCCAATAATTTACATTACATTTTCCGATATTTTTTGTTATTTTTTTCCGCCCTGCAAAAATATACATGCTGCAATTATAGCCCGATCCTCCAGAAATTTTGCATCGAGTTGGGGATGGGGCCAGAGTATCCAAACATCTTGAAGGCTGCATCCTAATACTTTAAAGGTTACTTTTATTCCAGACCATAAGGACTCAGATCTGCAGAAACTTTGCCGAAATTATAGTGTAACTATAGGCATCCCATCCGCCCGAATCTAGCCTTTACCTTGTTTTTTTTTTTTTATTTCTATTTGCGTTCATCTTCAACGCCATTTAATTTTACACCCTGCAACATATTTACAAATCTCCTTCCCACGTTCACGCCACAGAACCCCAACTCTTCCATTCTAATAATAGTTTCCACCACATTCGATTATTGAATGCAATTAATGCATACACTCACACACACATACTGTCACGCTGGAAAACTGGCTATAAATTAAATAATACTGCAATTAAAGGTTAAATTTGACAAACATTGACCGGACGAACTGTTTGTCAAGTTCAAGCGACAATCAAGCTATTAGTGTCTATGTGTGTGTGTGTGTGTGTGTGCGATATCACTAAAAAAGACAATATACGTATCAAATCCCCGGCCTTAATCCCTTTTCAATCACTAGAAGGAAAACAATGTGGGCAAAAGCAAAGAAAACAAACCGAAAGCGAAACTCGATTTTTATTACCATGTTATCCTCATTGAAACAAATGGTTTATCGAACTATAGGATTTTGGCCCCTCTAAAAGAAGCGGACACACACACACTCGTAGAGATGCGTGGGAGTGGTTTCCCATGGAGCTTTATTGGACCGGCACTTTGGATTGCAGCCAGGACTGGGGATTTGCTGTGCATGCCAGAGACTAAGCATTGATGCACTTGTGAGCCGGGCATCGCTGCCATTGTTGGGTGTTAATGACGAAATAATGTCAATGTTTTTCGTTGGTTTTGCTGCGACAATTGTACTGTCATTAACCTCTTTCGCTAAATCTAATGGGGTATTCATATCATAAGGGTGTGTGTGTGTGTGTGTGAGTCAGTGTCCGCTCATCATTTAATGTTCACTATTTAGGCACTAAATGTTGTTAATCAATCTCTTTTTCAATGTCGTATTCCTTCTTCATTGGTCCACAGAAATTATAAATTCCATTTTTAGTCTTTGTTTCGATGACGCAAGTTTAGGCTTTGTTGGAGATTAACTTTTCGCAAAAGTGAACTATTGCAGTAAAACAAAAAAACAAAAAAAGGGAGTCAATTAATTTGCCACTTTATGACCAATCGTTCGGCGTTGCCATAGTAAATCACAATGAGTGTTCATTAAATTTAATTTGTTTGCAAAGAAGATCTATTAATAGCATCGCAAAGCTGATGTCATTTATAAACGCTTTAATAGCGATTAAGCAAAGGCGTTGCGATGTGGGATCATAGAAGGGAACTCCAACCACATTTAAGTGAGACATGTTGCCAAAATGTACGAGATTTGTATATGCTGTTCAATATAACGTAGTTAAGAAAATTGTCTCTGCATTTAAAATTCAAAAAAAAAAAAAAAAGAAATCTAGAATATGTTGTCCGCCTTTCCACAATTTACATTTTGACATTTATTGTGAAATTCGACCCAGGAAGTCTTTAGAAAACCTAGAAGTTCTTAAAGAAATTTTGTCACAAAATTCATGGCATGTAATTATAGCTATATATTTATACCCTCCACCATACATAGTATGGGGGGTATATTGAGTTCGTCATTCCGTTTTAACTCATCGAAATAATAATAATATAAGAACCAACAAAGTATATATATTATTGATCAGCGTAAAATTCTAAGACCGTGAGTACTTTACCCTTGAACGAGAATGGTCTATATAGACCCACGATGTCGTATAGCCGCCATATACGGTACCTCCCGATATTCGACATTTGGATGATTTTAGCCACACTTTTCAACGGAATTGTCTGCACAAGGAGTTCTTTGTGAGTACTTTACCCCCAGAAATAGATTTGTCTATATAGGTCCACAATATCGTATATCTCCCATATTTCGGCACCTTCCGGTATTCGGAATTTTTAAGATTTTAATAGAATTTTTGATGGATTTCATTTTCCAAATTCGTTCCAAATAGTGGAGGGTATTCAAGGTTCGGCCCGGCCGAACTTGCTGTTTTTATATCCTACAACGCTATGTGTTGGGGGTATTATAAGTTTGATTGGGCCAAAAATTATGTAACACCACGAAATATTGGTTTCCCACATAGGAAAGTATATATGGATCTTCCTATCTCGCCGAGCTGAGTCGATCTAGCTATGTATGTCCATCCGTCCGTCTGTCCGTCTGTCCATGTCAATTTGTAATCACTCTACAGGTCGCATTTATGGTCCGATCTTCACGAAATTTAGAATGTAGGTGGGGCTAGGGTCAGAATATAACCCTATTTCTTTTTGAGATAATTGCATAATATTTAGGGGTTGAAATGGACCAAAAACTGAAAAATTTAATGATTTTGCAGCTGCTCTACAGGTCACAATTATAGACCAATCAGAGCGGAAGTTAGCATGGGCTAGAGCTTAGGGCTGAGCAGAAGCCTTCCAATTTTGATGGTCATGGGATAATATTTAGTGGGTGAAATAGGCCACAACATTTGTGTTAAATAAAAGTCAAATTTCCCATTAAACCGCGAATATTTTTAATCCCGGCGAAATTACAGATAGACGAAGAGGTCAATTCTGGCCGTTACGTAGATGCCAATAGTAAATATATTGGTTATATATAGCGAAATATATACAATGTGTATATACAAAGGAAGGGCATGTTATATCTCAAGAATAGCTGGACCGATTTTGTCAATTCAGAATGCCCTCTTGACATAAAAGTATAAAATAAAAAAAAAAAATCGCAGAAAAATATGCCAATAATGATGTTAATAAAGATTTTGTAATATTTTGTGACATTTTTTAATTCATTTTCATATTTTTTATCGCATGCGATTTTTTCAATTTGACTTATAATAATTTGTAATATTCTTTCACTTTACAACACAGGTTGGGGATATTATATAAGTATTGCAAATATTGGAATGGACCAACAACTACAAATTTTCCTGATTTTGCAGCCGTTGTAAAGGTCACAAATAGAAACCAAAGGACACGAAATCTCGCATAAAGTTAGAGTTTAGGACAGCGAGTAGAATGGACCACTAATTTTGTGTGAAATAACAGCATTACTTACAGGTGGTATCCGAAATACAAAAAAGGCGAACTTATGGCTTTTTTATGCTGATTTCGTTGACGAATATAGCCAAATATCGTAGACAAGCAAATCATATAGATGAGTCTTAATTTGGAGATACAGAGGTAATTTTTGCTTTTGGAGATGATTGCAAAATATTTAGGGGTTCAAATTAACCAAAGACAGTAATTTTTTCCGATCACACAATTAAAGCCAATCGACACGCCTGTGAAGAGGGTTAAAGACAGGGAAGAATTCTAGCATTTTGGAGGATCATTGGATTATATATATCTGTAAAATGGACCACAACAACTAACAGCCCGAAGGAGTGCATAAATATTCTGCAAATGTCCCTAATCAAAATCCTAATTTCAAAAGCGAAACCTTCCAATATGGATTTGGACATAAGGGGGCTTCTAACATATTGTAGTGTTGTAGGGTATCACATGGTCGGCCCCGCACGACCATAGCCTTTGCTTACTTGTTTTTAATTTACGTTTCATTGTCAGGCGGTCTAGGAGGAAATAAAAAATATTGGATTTTCTCCCAGAAAATTAAAAAAAAAAATTAAAAATCCAAGATTTTTAGACAGGAGATCCTTCAAAATATTATTGAGCCAAAAATAATGTTGGACTAGGGTCAGAATAGAAGCCTGTTGTTTTTGGAGATGGTCGCTAGATATTTAGGGGTTATGGATAGCTAAATATATACAATCGCATGCATCAAATAAGGGAATGTTAGTTAGACCGTTTATAACTCCAAAACTGCTGGACGTGCTTTGACGATTCTCGCAAATTCAGCAAAAAATAAAGGAGAAAAATTGCACAAAAATATGCTAGTAAAAATATGAATATTTTTTTTGTAATATCAGACATTTTATACCCTCCACCATAGCATGGAGGAACAGCATAAAATTCTATGTCACTTTAGCGATGTCCAACCGTCTGTCCGTCCTTCCTCCCGTCTGTGGAAATCACTCTAGCTTCCGAACAAAATTTAGTAGTTTGATAAAATTTTTGTTGTTGCAAAAATAAAATTTTACTGAAATGACTTTTGGTATTGAAAATGGGCCATGTAGGTGCTCCCATATAACGGCACCTTCCGATTTTCGGTACTTTGATGACTTTAGCGATATTATTCAACAAAATTGTTTTTAATTTTGTACTTGAAGTTCGTACTGTATACTGCAGCCTATGACAGAAGATTGTCTGTGCAGGTCCACGTCTTCGTATTGCTCCCATATAACCGTACCTCCCGATATTCGGTATTTTGATGATTTTAGCGAAATTATTTACCGGAATTGTTTCAAAATTGGTATTTGTTGTTCGAAATGGAAACTACAGTCTAAGAGAAAAAATTGTTTGTGCAGGTCCACGTTTTCGTATAGCCCCCATTTGACAGTTCCTCCCGATATTCGGTATTTTGATGATTTTTGCGACATTATTCATCGGAATTGTTTAAAATTTGGTATTTGAAGTTCGAAATGGATACTACAGCCTAAGACAGATAACTGTTTGTGCAGGTCCAGGTTTACGTATAGGCCCCATTTGACAGTTCCTCCCGATATTCGGTATTTTGATGATTTTTGCGACATTATTCATCGGAAAATTGCCTGTGCAGGTCCACGTATTGTACCTCCCTATATTCGGTATGTTATTTATTTTATCTACATTATAATCAGATTTTTTTCAAGTTTCGCATTTGAATATTGTAATGGCTTATGACAAAAGTTGCCGATGCAGGTCCACGTCGTCGTATAGACCCCGATACAACGGCTAAATTTGATATTTTTAAGATTTTAACAAAATTTTTAAGGATTTTATTTTTTTTGAAAATTTTTTAAATTCGTTTCAAATGGTGAAGGGAACTCAAAGTTCGGCCCGGCCGAACTTACAGCTATTTTATTTGTTTTTTATTAAGGACAGCTATGAGCTTTCTCCGTACGCTGAAAACTCCAAATCATGATAGAGTTAAGATATGAAAGTCCCGTAATATTTCATTAAGAACCGAAAAAAAGAATTTTAAATGGCCACCCACTTCTTTTGAACATCAATATTTTTTCTCCATTAGCCGAAATACACAGTTTAAATCGTCTGTGGATGGAAGTCATTGCAAATTCAATTCCCCTCAATAGAGTCGCAGTATTGTTAACAGCTGATACTTTTTAATTTAATTTCATAATTAAAACTATTTCCTGGATATTCTTTTCAATTTGACCCCGCACACTTCTATGCGCTGTTCCTACGAATTGATGCAAAACATTGTTCTGACATTGCAAACAATTTGAAACCGTTTTCAAAATAATCGTCACATTTTTAACCTTGGAAAAATAGCTAAATAAGATTTACTCTTAAGCGTTTACACGTGTGAGAAAGATAATTTTTTGTATTTCTATTTTTTTTTTTATTTTACTACACTTGATATTCACGCGTGTCTGGCTTACCCTGCCACACTTATGCAAATGAGTGTCATTGCAATGGCAATAACATGATTTGCTGATGCAACATGAGAGAGAGAAAAAATGTGGCAGTAAAATTAAATTAATTATTTGTGACGAACAACACAAAGCAATGCAACAAATTGATCATACCCGAGGGTTTGAGTTGGAGCATTCCAGAGGGCAACTTTAAAAGTTATAATATTTTCTCTCGAAACAATTTATTTTCTCATCTCGACAGCTGGACTTGTATTATTTTCAGGTTATATGCGGATAGGAGATATATTTGATTCCATGGCCACAAATACCATTATAGTTGCATGTACACATGTCTGAATAATTACATTTGTATGCTGACATGTTGACTGTCCACACATCTGTTATTCTAATGGATATTTATGTTTGTCTGTGACGTCATAGTAACAAATGCTATGACCGTGCGAGTTAATTTAATTGTATTCTATTTTTCTTGTGTGCAAAAATAATTTTAATTTTAAAGGTTTAATACAAAAATCATAAAAATTAAATACAATGTAATTGTCAGTGCAAATTTAATTCTTTGGATTTGAATAAAACGTCAGAGAAACCTGGAAATTTAGATCATGCTTTAAGAGCGGTGAGAATGGGTTGAAGTGAGGAATGGATAAAACTGTGATACATTGCATTGCAAGGATTTGATCCAAAGAGACCAAGGGTCTAATAGCTTTATTTCGATGAGGCATGTTTTGGACGTATTTCTAGCTATATGACTGAGGGTATAAAAAATCCGCGATATAAAATATATTTAAACAAGTAAAAACGCTATAAGTTCGGCCGGGCCGAACTTTCAATACCCTCCACCATTTGGAACGTATTTGGCAATTATCAAAAACAATTAAATACGTTAAAAATTCTGTTAAAATCTTAAAAATATCGAATGTAGCCGTCATATTAGGGTCTATACGACGACATGGACCTACATAGGTAACATTTGTCATAAGCCATTACAATATTCATATGCGAAACTTAAAAACAATCGGTAATAATGTAGATAAAATCATAAAAATAGCGAATATCGGGAGGTACCGTTATATAGGGGCTATACGAAGACGTGGACCTGCACAAAAAAGTTTCTGTCGTAGGCTGTAGTATCCATTACAAACTTCAAATGCCAAATTTGAGACAATTCCGGTGAAAATGTCGCTAAAATCATTAAAATACCGAATATCGGGAGGTATCGTTATATGAAGGCTATACGAAGACCTGGACCCGCACAGACAGTTTTCTGTCACAGACTGTAGTTCCCATAAAGAACTTCAAATACCAATTTTGAAACAATTCCGGTGAATAATGTCGCTAAAATCATCAAAATACTGAATATTGGGAGGTACCGTTGTATGGGGGCTATACGAAGACGTGGACCTACACAGACAATTTTCTGTCTTAGGGTGTGGTATCCATTTTGAACTTCAAGTACCAAATTTGAAACAATTCCCGTGAATAATGTCGCTGAAATCATTAAAATACCGAATATCGGAAGGTATAGTTATATCTGGGCTCTACGAAGAGGTGGACCTGCACAGACAATTTTCTGTCTTAGGCTGTAGTATCCATTACGAACTTCAAATACCAAATTTGAAACAATTCCGGTGAATAATCTCGCTAAAATCATCAAAGTACCGAATATTGGGAGGTACCGTTATATGGGGGCTATACCAAAACCTGGACCTATGTAGCCCAATACCAAAAGTCCTGCAGACATAACATACATTTGAGTAAAATTTTGTCAATCTACTTCAATTCTTTTGGAAGCTAGAGTGATTTCCATAGACGGACTGACGGACGGACATAGAATTTTATGCTGATCAAGAATATATATACTTTGTTGGGTCTGACATGAGTATTCCGAGGTATTACAAACGGAATGACAAACTTAATATACCCTCCGTACTATGGTGGATGGTATAAAAAGTAAGCAAAGGCTAATGTAGTGCAGGATCGGCCATGTGATACCCTTCATCACTATAATATATGGTAAAGCTCCCTTAGATACTGACCCATTTAGTTGTGGTCAATTTTACTGGATAAAAATATAAGTTAATGTTCATCCAAAATGCTAGACTCCTAAGCTCCAACCTCATGCAAAATTCCGTGTCTATTGGTTTTTAATTGTGACCTGTAGAATTGTAAAATTGCAGAGCGATGGGAAAATGTTCAGTTTTTGGTCCATTTGTCCATGTACATCTTTAAACCAGTAAGGAAAAGTCAAAACCCGGGCGGGCCGACTATATGATACCCTACACCACTATGCTTATTTAGTAGAGCTCTCGTAGCAAAATAGTTTATTTGAAGTATATCATACAACCTATCAACATTTGGCTTTAGAGCAGTTATAAGTTGGTTTCAGACGGAACTAATATAGTGGAAGCATATTCAATTCTGAATCGATTTTCACTAAATTTGACGGAAACATTTTAATCTTTTATGCCAAATAACATTGCTATAGTGGTCATGATATCAAGTCGAGAAGGATTATATTAAAAATATATGTATCGGAGCAGAGATACACAAAATGGAAACGTACGTCGCGAAATTCATTCCATTTGGGCTGATATTAGCCATTATTTGCACAATTAACCTGAAATCGGTTGAAGATATATACGGGACCTATATCCAAATCAGTAGAGATCTTAATGAAATTTGGCAGAGGTATTGTCGAGCTCTATAAGATATCTGGTACGAAATATCATTGTTTTCGAATGCATACTACGATTATTAGGGACTTAAATATGAAATCGGATGACACATATATTGGAGCTATAACTATATATGAACCGATTTTTTCCGAATTCGATGTACTTTCTTGTAAACTGAATTCGATGGGATGTACCATAATTCAGGACTTTTGGACTGATATTGGCCAAAATTAACTCGGAATCTGTTGAAGATATACAGGATGATTGATAAAAAAAACTGCAACAAGGTCAAACGCCAAAATTTTTACAGTTTTTCTTAAATTTTGTTGAATAAAAGCAAAAAATGTCGGAAATAGCATCAAATTTTAGAATAAGTTTAGATGTGTTCGAATTGGCCACCTTTGGTATTGGTCATCTTTGGTTCGAATTGGTCAAACGGCCATTCAAACCGTCACACGCTGCCCGAATGTTGCTCTGCGGTATTTTGACCCATTCCCGGCGAAGCGCTTGCTTTCCAAAATACTCCAGACACAATAGTCCAACGGATTGGTATCCGGAGATTTTGGTGGCCATTGTGCGCTGGAAATGAAGCGAGGAACCTCATTTTCTAACCATTCTTGGGTGGAGCGTGCTGAGTGCGATGGTGCTGAGTCCTGTTGGAATGTCCAAGATCGCGATAAATTCGGCGTTTATTTTGATGGATTACTACGAGCGGAGAACGACCATCGGCTATTATGGCGGCCCACACCATCACCATGGCCGGCGCTTCAGTTCTGTTGGCAAGTGAAGGTGCATATTTTCAGCTGACCTGTTTGATGCTGGTGTATGTTAAACCTTGAAAAAATATTGTTTTAAAAGTCCACGACGATTAGTCTGTAAGTCCTTGAAAAATATTCGTTAAAAAATCTACGATTATTGGTCTGTCAGTCCTTGAAAAATATTCTTAAAAATCCACGGTTATTGGTCTGTTAGTCCTTGAAAAAGTATTCCTAAAAAATCCTTGATTTTTAGTCTGTTAATCCTTAAAAAATATTTTTAGAAAATCCAAGATTATTGGTCTGTTAGTCCTTGAAAAATATTCGTAAAAGTCCACGGTTATTGGTCTGTTAGTCCTTGAAAAAGTATTCCTAAAAAATCCTTGATATTTAGTCTGTTAGTCCTTGAAAAAATATTTTTAGAAAATCCAAGATTATTGGTCTGTTAGTCTTTGAAGAAATATTCTTAAAAATCCACGATTGTTGGTTTGTTAGTCCTTGATAAATATTCTTAAGAAATCAACGATTATTGGTTCGTTAGTCCTTGAAAAATATTCTTAAAAATCCACGATTATTGTTGTGTTTGTCCTTGAAAAAACATTCTTAAAATATTGTTCTGTTAGCCCTTGAAAAAATATTCTTAAAAAATCACCGATTATTGGTCTGTTAGTCCTTAAAAATTATTCTTATGAAATCAACGATTATTGGTTTGTTAGTCCTTGAAAAAATATTCTTAAAAAATCCACGATTATTGGTCAGTTAGTCCTTGAAAAAATATTCTTAATAAATCCCCGATTATTGGTCTGTTAGTCCTTGAAAAATATTCTTAAAAAATCTACAATTTTTGATCTGTTAGTCCTTGAAATAATACTCCTAAAAAATCCATGATTATTGGTATGTTAGCCTTGAAGAAATATTCCTAAAAAAACCACGATTATTAGTATGTTGGTACTTGAAAAAAAATACTTAAGAAATCCACGATTATTGTTGTGTTGGTGCTTGAAAAAATATTCCTAAAATTTCCCCGATTATTGAAAAAATATTCTTAAAAAATCCATGCAATCCATTTAATATTTAAAAAAATAAAAAATCCACGATTATTGTTGTGTTGGTCCTTGAATAAATATTCTCAAAAAATCCGCGATTATTAATCTGTTAGTCCTTGAAAAAATTTTCTCAAAAAATCCACGATTATTAATCTGTTAGTCCTTGAAAAAATATTCTCAAAAAATTCACGATTATTAATCTGTTAGTCCTTGAAAAAATATTCTTAAAAAACCCATGATTATTAATCTGTTAGTCCTTCAAAAAATATTCTTAAAAATCCACGATTACTGGTCCGTTAGTCCTTGAAAAAGTATTCCTAAAAAAACTTGATTTTTAGTCTGTTAGTCCTTAAAAAAATATTTTTAGAAAATCCAAGATTATTGATCTGTTAGTCTTTGAAGAAATATTCTTAAAAATCCACGATTGTTGGGATGTTAGTCCTTGAAAAATATTCTTGAAAAATCTACCATTTTTGATATGTTAGTCCTTGAATAAATACTCCTAAAAAATCAATGATTATTGGTCTGTCAGTCCTTAAAAAAATATTCTTAAAAAATTCACGATTATTGGTCTGTCAGTCTTAAAACCTCCACGATGATTTATCTGTTAGACCTTGAAAAATATTCTTAAAAAATCCATGCTTATTGTTGTGTTGATCCTTTAAAAAAAAATCTTAAAAATTCGCGATTATTGGTTTGTCAGTCCTTGAAAAAATACTCAAATCAATGATTATTGGCCTATTGATCCTAGAAGACATAGTCTTTCAAAGACTCACAATTATTCGCCCCTTGCCCATATGCCTTTACAGAAATATTTTTAAAAATCTAGGAATTCTGGTCCTTGAATACAGATTTATAAAAAATTGACAATTTTTAATGTCTTGGTACGTAGAAACATCTTTTTGGTCCATATTTCTTTAAAGAAATATTCTAGGAAATCTGCAAATATAGTCCTTTGAAAAAAAAAACTTTAAAATTTAATTATAAATATTTGAAAAATAATAATGGCTGGGAGGAGTATGGATGTATTCGTAGAATTTGAATTCTTTTCATTTTTCCTTAAAAAATATTGTGCCAAAATACCCATTTTAAATTGATTTTCAACCTCTTTACAATTTTAAAACATTATAGTTAACAAAATATATCCCCATCACACTCCGACCCTAGACCATTATTGAAAAAAACATTAACTGTTTACATTGTCTTCCATCTCATCCAAATTTTTAATGGGAAATATTCATAACTGACTATTTAGTTTATGAAGAAAAATAGTTAAAAATTTTCCAATTTCATGGAACATCGGGTAGGCATGGAAAGAATATTAAGAATTCCTGGAAACTCTTTAGCTGACGGAAGTGTTGCAGCTGGGAAAAATTCGAAGAAATACAATTTCATCATTTAATATTCAATATTTTTTTGGGAGTAAATAAACGAGTAGCAAAGATATCATGGATTTTAAAACCCCTTTACACACATATGCACACTCGCACATACACACACATGCTCTTATGTCTCAAGTAATGTTTGGCATAAAGAGCTTACAAAAATTTTCCTTGGCAAAGAAAACTTACAACTCACTTCGTTTTGTTATCTACTCGTATATGAATGTACGTTTTGTTTTTCTTCGTTTTCTGTCTGCGATTGAACAGAAAAAGGAACCCAAAGTATTTTTAGCTATCATAATGCGCTGGCAAAATTTATTTATCAGCTTTAGACTCCCCTGGATCATTTTTTACATGGTTATACATAAATTAGGAGGGAAATAAAAAACGGAGCAACAGTACGAGTATGAGGACTGAAGGGTAGAATTCACTGAACTTTGGTGTTTGTTTATTTGATTAGCATTTGAACGTCACCAAGTAGCGAGCCGAAGGAAGGAGCAGGGGGAAGGTAATCATGCTAGTCAATCAAATGACAGACATATCTTGGCGGTTGGTTGGATACACAGCACCGCCGGTTGCCTTGTTAGTCATTGTGCGAAATTATGACAATGATTGCGGAAAATTAAGAGCCTGGAACTCCGCTATTGTTCAAAGACCACTGAAAGGGGACCATTTTTAAAATACTTATTTTGGAAAAAAATTGTCTTATTATTGTTAATGTAATTGAATTAAGAGAGTTGCTATTAATATTTCAATTTAACAAAACAATTACGCCATGCAACATAAAAAAGATTATAGGAAAAACTCAGTAGATTATTATGGTAGCGATTTAAACGGAAAACAGATATATCGGCGTTTTGAGAGGGCTAGAAACCATTCTTCACATATTTTTGTTTGAAAATTTCAGACTGAGATCACACTTTAAGAAGTATCTCCAGCAACTGTTAACCATAGAAGGATAATTTCATTTCACATGCGAGAAATCACAGGGTCACTTTGATGTTATTTTTATTTGTATTTTTATACCCTCCACAATAATTAGTATGGAGGGTATATTTAGTTCGTCATTCCGTTTGTAACTCATCGAAATAATTATTTTAGACATAACAAAGTATATATATTCTTGATCAGCGCAACATTTTCCGATCAGCTTAACTGTCCATCCGTCCGTCTGTTGTAATCAAAGTCAAAACGAATAAAGATAAGAAGCTAAAATTTAGCACAGGTCAAGTTCGAAGATGCGCTAAACGGTCCCCTATACAACCGAACCCCTCGAAATTCGGTATTTTGATGCTTTTTTCCAAATTTTTCAATGGAATTGTCTTAAAATTAACACAAGGAGTTCTTTGCTCCCTCCCTTTACTCCCTTTATTCTATATAGGTCCACGATATCGTATATCGTATATATTTTAGTCACATTTCCCTATGGAATTGTTTGAAAATCCACACAAGAAGTTTTTTCCGAGTACTTTAAGCTCTAGAAGAGAATTGTTTTAATATCGTATAGCCCCCATACAAGGGTACCCCTCTGATATTCGGTATTTTGATGATTTTAGCCACATTTTTGAATGGAATTGTCTGAAAATCCACACAAGGAATTTTTTCTGGGTACTTTACCCCTGGAAGAGAATTTTCTATATAAGTCTACAATATTGTATAGTCTCCTTTACAACGGTACCTCCCGATATTCGGTATTTTGATGATTGTAGCCAAAATTGTCTGAAAGTCCACAAAAGGATTTCTTTCCGAGTACTTCATTATTGTCTATATAGGACGTATATTCCGAATATAACGCACCTAGCTATATTCGGTATTTTGATAATTTTAACAACATTTTTCAATGGAATTGACTAAAAACCTATACCAGAAATTCTGTCCAAGGGACGTTATTCACCTGAGTTGTTTCAAATTTCGTACCTAAAATTCGTAATGGCTGTGACAAAAATTACTTATGCAGGCCCACGTCTTCGTTTAGACTCCATATGTAAATTTCATATTTAGAGTTCGTAATGGGAACTACAGCATATGACAGAAAATTGTCTATGCAGGTCCAGGACTTTGTATAGGCCTCATATTTCAGTACCTCCTAATATATTCGGTATTTTGATGATTTTAGTTACATTATTTACCGGATTTTTTCAAGTTTCGTATTTCAATATTGTTATGGCTTATGACAATAGTTACATATGCAGGCCCATGTCGTCGTGTAGGTCCTAATATAACAGCTACATTCGGTATTTTAAGATTTTAACGGATTTTATTGTTTTGAGAATTGCTAAATTCGTTCCAAATGGTGAAGGGTATTCAAAGTTCGGCCCGGCCGAACTTTTTTTATTTGAATAAAAAATTATAACTTTTTTCGAACTGACTGCAAATTTTCTTATAATCTCTCTGTTCACATGTCAGTATGGGTTCGTAGATCAAACCTCAAAGAGTTTCCGGTTCTCAGGTCAAACTTGTTTAGGTTTTAATAAACAGGGTTTTTGAGATTTTCATCCAAGTACGTGTTCTTGGTAAATATAAATGGAGGAATATAGATCCATTTTCTCTTATATCTCTCCCACAAAAGTTCAACATTTTCAAAAATTATGCACCTTTCTTATTTAGCGAATGGAAGCTCAAATTTGACAGAGAGAAACATTAAGATAAGACTTAGGTCAGGTGGATCTCTCCTCTCTCCTCTTTGTATTAGGGCTAACTCATTCGGTATCCTCTCAAAAAAGTAATTTAAAACATTACTATGTCCATCAGATTATCTAAGGTTATAATTTTATTTTTAGAAAGTGTCCACTACTTCAACAAAGTCCACCTTAAAATTTTGGATTCATTCCAACAGTTCGTGTCAGGCATTTATATACCCTACACCCATATAGGTAAGGGTATTAAATCTTTGTGCATTTGTTTGTAACTTAGAAGGAAGCGAGATAGACCAATAGTTACTTCTGAGAATATTTATAGAATTATTTTCTGAGTCGATTTTTGCATGCCAGTCCCTCCATGTATTCTTGTGAACAAAATGCAGGTCGCATTTATTATCTGATTGAGATTAAATTTTGCAAACAATATTTCTTTGGCCCAAGGAAGAACCCTATTAAAATTGGTGATATTCGGATCAGATTAAGATATAGCTCTTAATAAATCTTCAACCGATTTCGGGTTAATTGTGCACCAAATGACCAATATCTATCCAAAAGTCTTAAATATTGGCTCATCCCACCGAATTTACTCTACCAAATATCTTATAGAGCTCAGAAATACCTTTGTCAAATTTTATTGAGAACGACTAAGATTTGGATATAGCTCCCATATATAATGGCTAATATCAGCTCATCTGGAGAGAATTTCCAGACATACGTCTCCATTTTGTGGAACTCAGCTCGCATATATATTTTTTTAATATAATCCTTCTCGAAGTGATATCATGCACTCTATAGCAATGTTATTTGGTACAAAAGATAAAAATGTCTCCTTCAAATTTGGTGAAAATCGATTCAGAATCGCATATGCCTCCACAATATGTTTTAGTTCCCTCTGAAACCAAACTATAAATGCTCTAAAGCTAAATGTTGATAGGTGGTATGATCTACTTCAAATAAATTATTTTCTTACGGGAACTACTAAATATGCATAGTGGTGTAGGGTATCATATAGTCGGCACCGCCCGACTTTTGATTTTTCCTTACTGGTTAGTATTCAAAATGCACAATTTGTTCAGTTTGCATTAAGTCTTCCTTTCCCCTATCGCAAGGCTAGATCCATAGAGCTCTTCTTTCTCGTCCATTAAAACATTAAATGCTTGGCGTGTTTCATAGGTAAACGACTCCCCGGCACTGCATTATTTAGGCGTTTCTTTTCTTTTTTCGGATTTTTCCATTTAAGTGTTTTTTTTATGAATTTCTATGTCTTCTTATAGCATATTCAACGGTCCACCCTGTTAAATATAGTACATATATCCCTTTACATGTCCTCACACAAATAACAGTAGAACAACAGCATTTCCCTTTGTTGTGGTTTAAGCAACAAGTGTTACAGGGAAATGTAACAGGAAACTGTTGCTGTTGTGTTTTTTTGCTTTTGCTCTTCGCCAAGGAATGAGCTTTCAGATTCCCCCCCCCCCATTCTCCCTCATCAATGTTATTTTCTCCCTCCCTTCCCTAAATACTCACCATGTAAGCAATGTGTTATAAAGATAACATTGTGCTCTTTGTCTCATTTCAAATAAAATAATTGTTTTGATTTAATTTTTTCAAGATTTTTCTTATTTTTCAAAATTGTTTTATTTTTCTTAGAGAAAATAGTTTATAATTATTATTTTATGTTTTGTTTTTCTTAAACTACTTATTATTATATTAAAGAAAAAAATGTAAATTTTATTTTCGAAATTAGAATAATGATATATATTTGTTCTAAGTGGTAGTTACTAATAAAAAAAAATATTTGAAATTTAGAAAAAAAAATGAGAATTACATTTTCAGCTATTTGTTTGATTTTGTTTTGTTAATTTTTTTTGCTTTACTTGAAGTAAATCGTTATTCATTCTTCAGTGTTTAATAATAATAAATTCGTAAATATGTTATAGTTTGGATTTTTTTGTTGTTAATTATTTTTTTTACAATTGGTTGTGTTTTAAATTTTGGGAGAAAAATATTGTGTGCTTAGGCATTAAAAAAGTAAATAAATAAAAGAAAGTTAAAAATATTTTTGTTATTTACAATTGTTTTGGGGGTTAGAGAAAATACATTGGATATGCTTACAATTAGTACAGTGGTGTTGTTTGTTTTAGAAAGATTCTGGGTTAAATTTTTTAGGAAAATATTCAGGGTTGCAATTTTTAATTTTTTTTTGGGTTTAAGTTATAAAATATGAAAATAAGCATAAATGCTATAAAAAAAATTTTTAATAACAACATAATTTGGTCTCGTTTTGTTTAGTTTTATTTTAGAAGGATGCTTTGTTAAATTTTAATGCAAAAATCATGTATTACAATTGCTCTGTTCCAATACCTGTAAGAATCTACTAATTTTGCAATTATTTTCGATATCATACAGTGAAAATCGGTTATCGTAGTAAAAACTCTTACAGTCTTGCAGTTCTGGAACAGACTAAATAACAACATTCCATTGGCCGATTAATAGATTTTTGATATTGAAAATTAAAAATTGACCATTCGATAAAACCGAAAGCCGACCATTATTTTCAACTCTATATCCTCACTATATGTTGTGAACGTTTTCAGTCGGTTTCATTCAATTATTACAGACACTTAAGGCCGTGGAAGAATAAACGCGCCATCCGTTATTTTATGTAACGAGTCGTTGATAAAACAACCAACCACAAGGAGATGGCTTTATCGTTGTCGCTCTATCGACGACGTGTGAGACGAAATAACGGAGGACGGTTTCATTGTGTTTTGGTCTTAACTGCTTCGCTTTCCAATATCAAAGCCGAATATTTTTAATAGCTAAATTTACCAAAGAAAATCTGGGCTTCAAAAGAATTGTAAAATATTTTTTTTTTTAAGGAAAATATTACCGACATTTGTTGGAAGGTAATTTTGAATAACAGTTTTTAGGATTTCAATATTTTTGATTTAATGTTTTTTGTTATAAAATATTGAAAAAAAAGCATAACAAATTTTGAACTACATAGTGAATTTTGAATATAATTTTTAAACATTTTTAATTTTATATTTTTTATGGAAGCTACAGATCTTGGTTTAAATGGAGTTTTGAAATTTTTTTTTTAAATTTTTAATTTTAATATTTTGTTAGAAAAATATTGAAAACATCATAACAGAATTTAAACGGAGAACGCTTTAATTGTGTTTTGGTCTTAACTTTTTCTTTTTCCCAATTGCCAAGCTGAATATTTTTTAAAAGATCTGAGCCTGAAAGTTATTTTGAATATTACTTTTAAAAAATTGAAATTTATTTTTTAAGGAAACTATTACAGATCTTTGTTCGAAGAGACTTTTTAGGATTGATTTTTTTTGTAGAAAAATATTGAATAAAATTAATGAATTTAAACTACATAGTGAAGTTTGAATATTATTTTTAAAATTTAAAAATTTTTTTATGGAAAATATTACAGACATTTGTTAGAAAGAAATTTTGAATACCATTTTTTAGGATTTCAAAATTTTTGATTTTATATTTTTTTTATGAAAAAATATGACAGGTCTTAGTTGGAAGGGAATTTTGAATTTTTAGAATTTAAAAGTTTTTGATGTTATTTTTTGTTAGAAAAATATCGAAAAAAGCATTAAAGAATTTGATCTATATTGTAAATTTTGAGTATAATTTTTAAAAATTTTAAATTTTAATTTTTTATGGAAAATTTTACAGATCTTTGTTGGAAGGGAATTTTGAGTAGTATTTTTAATGAGTTTAAAATTTAAAATTTTGTTTTTTATGGACAATATTGGAATGGTATTTTGATTGGTATTTTTTTATTTTATTTGTTTTTTTTATAAAAATATTGAGAAAAATTATATGAAAGTATAGGTTTGGGCAAATTAAATATTCCAAATGAATTATATCTTCTCATATTTATCTACGGAATTTTCGTTTATATATTTTTTCTCTATTGTTTTAATTTCCTTGTCAATCTTCTGCTATTTTCAATTTTTTTTCGAAAAATTTGAACTATATAGTGCCTTTTGTTTAAATATGCTATACTTATTCCGACTTATAATGCTATAGAGGTGTATATATAGATTTTTAAACTTAAACATTTTTCTTTTTTGCAATTTTGGGATTTTTTGCGAAAACTTGGTTTTCTTTGATCTCATTTACCTTGTCTTGTTGTTTTTTAATTTTTCTAGGGAATTTTGAAAATATATGTGTTTTTTATGTTTTTGTGTTTATCTTAAGAAATTCCCTAAAATATTAAAGTCCCTTTGCCATACTTTATCCGATCTAATCTCTAAAGTGTGTGTTAAGGGAGGGGGAGTGTTTTGGGGTTTTTGTTTCTTATTTTTTTTTTTCAAACGAGGCACTGCATCACGTAATAGCGTTGTTTGTAACAACTTAACTCTACATTAGTCATGGTGATATATTTTAATTAAATTATTAGAATTTTGTGGGGGTAAATTGAAAAAGAAAAAAATTAAATAATTTTTTAAACTTAAAATTTAGGCCCATTGCTGGGTACCATAGGGACAGCATACCGTATAACTGGGTACCCTTGAGTACAGGCCAGACATACCCTTCATATAGACATAATGGATTGGTGGCCTCAGTATACTTTGTTGTTTCTTTTCGGGTTTCTTGTTCGAAGATTGGTTGCGGGAATTGGAATTCGAGGAGGCGGAGGAAGATGATGTGGAGGATGATGATTTACTGGATGCATTTGTGGAACAGCCACTGGTTTGGGACTTACGACACTTGGTATCCCAAACCCTTCTCAGTGGCGTACTAGAACAGGACAAGGAACGCGTTGTAACACCCGATACCGTGGAGAAATGTTGCAGCATACTTTTCACTGAGGATGTAATGGACAAGCGGCTCAAATGCAAACCCTTCGATGAGGATGTGGTCAGCGAACAGGAAGGTGTGTTTGACACAGATGCGGGTGAGGATTTAGATTTTTGTGTAATTTTACCATTGACATTTAGGCAATTTTTATTGTTTTCCGTTTGGGGCCTGTCTTCGTGTTCCTCTACTTCCTCCTCTTCGTTATTTTCATCACTGCTCGAGTTGCCGCTATCCGCCTCACTGTAGTCGGCAATGTCATCATGACAATCCAAGGAACTGCTGGCCCTATAAATTGTGGTGGCAATATAGATATGTGGCTGATTGACGGTACAATTTTCCATATCTAATTCTTGGTCGGCCGATAGGCGTGAACAGCCCGAGGCCGATGAGGTGCGGGAATTCATTTCTTCGCTGCTCAAATCCAAACTGGAGGTCCCGGCATTGCCATTGTTCAAACTATCCAAACGAGAGTTGCGTTCATAGCTCAGCGAAAAGGAATCCGTTGAAGAGCTACGCAAATCCTCTTGGCTGTTGTAGACAATGGTATGGCCATTATGGCTCAAGGTATGGTGATGATGATGATGCGGATGGTTATGCTGGCTGTGGCTGAAGTGGCGTCCCAAATGTTTGCCCAAACAGAGCAAAAACGATTTGGATCGTAATCCTGATGGCTTTGCTGAATCGCCAGAACGTTGATTTTTCAGCGTTGATTTGATATCCGTGGTCGAAGAGGCTGCCGAACAGCCAGAACTACTGGAGTTGCTGACCTTGGCATTTTTGTGATGTGGTGATAGAGTATCCATTTTGAGATATTTGTAATCCAGAATTTTGTATCTTGTTGGGGAGTTACACAACAACAACAAAAACACACAATGTTTTGATTTCGAAATTTGTGTTCAGTTTTTTTATAATTCCAAAAATTTTTGGAATTTTTCTGAGAGTTTTTTTAAGATTTTTTAATTTAAATATTTTTGCAAAATATTTTGATTTTTTAAGTTTTTATTTCCAATTTTTTAAAAATTTGAAATTTTCAATATTCTGAATATTTTGAATTCTTTTTGAGATGTCCTTTTTCAAATTTGTTTGTTTTCACTTTTTTGGAATTTCGAATTTTTTTTTGGAAAATAGTTTCTGATTTTTTCTCCAATTTTTTCACTTTTCGGAAATTTTTATAAAATTTTCAAAATTTTTTCCTTGAGTGTCTCTTATTGTTTTGCGGTTGAACTTATTTTTTCTTTGGCTGTAGGTCTTGCTTCAGTTTTCAAACTTGTATTTTCTAGTTATCGGTATTTCAATAAATTGTGATTTTTAATCCGTTTGATAACCGTTTGCTATGCAGTTTTGAATAAAACTAACATTTCACTGTTATCCTGATGTCCTTTTATAGTCTTCGACGCCATGGTCGTTGGGTCGTGTTAACCTTCGGCTTTGGCCAAAGCTTTTCATTTGGCACATTTTACTCCTGACGCAAACGCATTTGAGGCCAGCACCACAAAAAAGCTTTAAAAGTCTCTCTCTCTCGCACCGTTTCTCTCTCCCTCTCCCCGTTTGCGGTGTTTCAAGGAGAGCCCGCATATAGCCTGTTAATGTGTGCAATGTTTGCATTCAGTGAATGTAGTGTGTCCTTAAAGGCAACAACGTGATTTTTGGCATTCAAAGGATATTGATGTTTTGTTTGTTGTTGTTGCCGATGTTTTTGCATTCAAGCGTCCTTAGTATTTGAAACTGACGACTTCGCTGAACTATTTTAATTCGGTTCACACCTTTTCCACACCGAACGCTCCTCTTTCTGCCAGGATACCATGGCCATAGGAGCAAAACCATTGACACATAACATGTGTTTTATGCTCGGCATGCTTGACTTGTGTTCCGGCAAACACCTGTTGTGGCGGCCAACCAACATTTTGTCGTCATCATTGGCGTGTTTGTGGTTCTTCCTCCTCCTGCTGTTGTTGGCCGAGTTCGATTTCCGCATCCGTGTAGTTAATTAACACGTTTAATTTTACACTTCCGTTTTGCCACCATTCTCCGTGGCTGTTATTTTTACACAAAGGGAAAAAATCAGAGAGCAATGCCAGGTGGAGGGGGAAATCACGCCGAATAGCAAGGAAGTCAAACAACGTTGATGTTTTATATTTCAACGTGACTTATTAAATTAATTTGCTGGATATTTACAATGTTCGGCATCATCGGCATCATTAACGGCGTGGTTGGCTCATAAAAGAAATAAGGAAAGGAAAATGTGACCATTGCTTCTGAGAAAACCCAGGTAGGCCATGGTATTGCGACAGGCAGCATCACAAATCAAAAGTTGTAAACTCAGTACCCCCCTCCCTCAGCCTTCCCTCAATAATTTTCTTTAGAATCCTACATAACTCTTTGGCAAAACGAGCACTGCCGCCGCTGATGATGAAACATCGCAACCCCCATCACGAGCCGTTGCACATATCCATCCATCCGACCCCAAACGGTGCAAGTCACATTGTCAGACGTGTCATAAACTCCCATTGTTGTAAAGCGGGTGCCAGCCACGTTTGTTCCTTTTCCTTGTAATTTTCAGTTGGAAAATTTGAGTAAATAGGAAAGGATGGAAAACCTGCATCAGAGAACTTAAAAACAGAAGAGTTAAAATCCAATTCAAATCCCTGATGATGACTATCGAAGATAGTCGAAATATCGGACAAATAAATTAATATATATATATATAAAAAAAAAAAAAAAAAAACAAATTCGTCTGTTTTTTTAAATTCTGACCTCGAGCCAAACGAAAAACCAGAAGAAAGTATTTTAAGATTTATAAACTTTGATTCTTTAAAAATATTTTATAAGGATTTTTAAGAGTTTTTTCAAAGTGCCATCTGCCCCATAAATGCGAATTTCTAAAACATATTTTTCAAGGGTCATCTGAGCTATATAATTAGATTTAAAAAAAAAATATTGTTCACCATCGGAACTTTATTAATAACACTTCATTAGCATAATTCAATATATTTTGTAAGGATTTTTAAATTGCATTTTTTAAAATGATTTTTGCGGATCTCACGAACTAAAAACTTGTTTTTTTTAAGAATATTTTTTAAGGATCATTTGTCCCATAACCATGTAGTTTTAAAATTAAATTTTCCAAGCATCAATCATCGAACGTGGAGTTTTTACGAATATGTTTTCAGTGATCGACCCACATGGGTCATCTGACCTAGAAGCATGGATTTGTTTTTGATTATTATCTCTAAGACTTGCGCTCTTTAAGAAAAAAATGTCAATGGCATCAATTGTGGATTTTATAAGAATATTTTTCGTGAATCTTTCAGATCAATAATCACCAATTTTTTAGGAAATATTTTTCAAGAAAAAAACCTTACTCATGACTATAGTCGAGCGAGGCCGACTATGCGATAAACTACAATACTACAATATGGTAGAAGCCCCTTTATGTCCAAATCGTTTTTGGAAGATCTCGTTTTTGTAATGGTTTCATAGAGCCTGGGCAGGACTGTTACCCTTAGCTTTTTGGCCGGGGGCATTTGCTCTATTTTTACACTTGCTGTCCTGCTGACCTGAGATCGACTGCCAAACTGCAACTGCTGTCATTGGCTCGTGAGCTAAAAATATCGCAATATTCCATTTGGCAAATATTGAAAAATGAGCTCGGGGTAAAGCCATTGAAATTCCAAAAACTGCAAGAACTTACACCGCAACACAAAGAAAATAGGTACTAAGAAGCTAAAGAGTTCTTCGCTTGGCCGAAAGTGGTGAACTGCCAAAGGAGACCAATTCGAACAAATCTAAACTTATTCTAAAATTTGATGCTATTTCCGACATTTTTGCTTTTATTCAATAAAATGAATGAAAAAAATGTAAAAATTATGGCATTTGACTTTGTTGCAGTTTTCTTTATCTCACCCTGTAGATTCGCAAGTTATGAAAAATATAAATATTGGAAATTGTAACTCTTTGTGGGTGGGGAGGCAGAAGGATTTGGAAGATCCTATCATCTTTGATTATTGAAATTGTTGTCCTTTTGTGTATGGTGGAGGGGGGGGGGAGTGTGGCACCAAGAGGAGTGGACCGATACATTCCATCTGCACAGCTTGTGTTAGTAGAAATAATTGGATATGTGAAATATGAAGAGCACCGGATGCTTATTTTGAATTTTATAATCGATGTGATTATTAAAAATGTTGACCCTTTTGTGGGGGAGGTACCAGAACGAATGCTCCGATCTCTAAAATTTTTTTTACAGATCTTGTGTTGGTGGAAATATTGAAATGTGCCAAGTCTTAATGGAATCGAATGTTAATTTCGTGTCTTATGAACTGCATAAATATTCAAAATGTTGACCCTTTGTGGGGGAGGTACTAAAAGGTGTGGACCGATATATTCCATGTGCACACCAGACATTGGGTTAATAAAAATATTGTGATGTGTGTAATTTGAAGACAATCGGGCCCTTATATCAGTTATAATTATTCAAAATTTTGGCCCTTTGTGGCGGAGGTACTTAATGGAGTGACCGATATTGTCCATCGCACCGGACCAAGCACTTATGCAAAAAATTTAGTATTTGCAAAGTTAGAGCAAAATCGGATTATCCTTTCTCTTTCTGTGCAGTAAATTACTTTATTTGAAAATTCTGATATTTTATGTAAGTGGTACCAGAAAGAGTGGACCGATATTGACCATCGCCGAACTCGATCTGAGTTTAACAATAATATTACGATGTACCAACTTTGGATCAAATCGAATACTCCCTTCGACAATTATCGTGCGCACCTGCCAGCCAGATAGACAGACAGATGGACGGACGGGTATGCTAGATCGACTCCAAATGTCCTGGAACAGATTTGGTCCAAAGAGACCTAGGGTCTAAATCCGTTATTTAGATGAGACAGGTTTTTGGCCGTATGCAATTATATATACCCTTACTAGCCATATGGCTGAGGGTGTGAAAAGGAACATTTATTAAAAACTTCTCCCAGAAAAAAATTCGATTTTTTGGAATATTTTCAAAGGTCCTCCTAGCCAAAAATAATGCATAAGAATATTTTTACAAAGTCATTTAAAGTCAGTCAAAATTAAATTTTCAAAAGATTATTTTTAGGAGTTTTTAGCTAATATCTCAAAGATTTTTTGCCCACTTTTTAGGAATACTTTTTTAAGAACCCTTGGAAAATAGGTTAAGTCCTAGTGGAATTTTGTAAGAACAAAGTTTTCAAGGACTTTAAATTCCATTTTTTTCATCTAAAAATTGTGGTTTTTGTAGGAACAGCTTTTAAGGACTTAAAGTTAAATATTGGAGATTTAATAAGAACATGAATATTTCAAGACTTAAGGTTTTTGAAAAATGTTTTGGTCAAGAGATCGTGGATACATTAAAGCCATATTTAAGGTTTCAGAAAGGTTAGTAATCAAATATGTCATGTAAAAGTTTCACTGTTGTATTTGGACATATTTTTCAATATTTTCTTTTATGCCTTTGTAAAAAAAGAAAAAAATAGTATTTTCTTAAATGAAGTTCCTTGCCAAAATACTATATCCATATCATATTACTGCTGTTTGTTATACTCATGTCTATGGATATCTCTCTCCACCACATAGAATGCCATCTAACATTTGAGCCAAGTTCAGTCGAAATTTTTAGATTTTACCGAATGCAGCTTAACCGGTAATTTCCAAGGATAATATAATTATAACTTTCAAACTCTTTTAATTAAAAATTATTTTTTTTGTAACAAAATTTACAAATTTCAATATTCTTAGAAATTTAATACGAATATTTCTGAGATTTATAATTATTTACATTTCCTAAAGGAAAATACTAAGAATTAACTACACACACACACTCATTGCCTTAAACATTCCACTTCCCATTTAAACGACATAACTGACAGCAGCTTCTGCTGTAAAAGTCACATTTTTCCACAGAGAAAAAAAAGTACAGCATACAATAGACGACGCTTCAAGGAGTAACAAGGCACAACAAAGCCTATCATCAAAATTATAAAATCATTGCACAGGCAGTGTTTTTTTTTTGTTTTTGTTCGAGAGACACGAAAAAAAGTTATTTTCTATTCTTCCTCTTCTTTTGCAATCATTATGTCAAGTGCGATTGAAACTGAATTGGTTGAATAATTTCAAAATAATGAGAGAAGGAGGGAGGGGATGGGGTAGTGAGTGGTTATATGATATACTACTACTCTACACCAGTATCCAACTAGGATGTTCGGAATACATAAGGGTGTGCCGCTTTGAAAAGAAAAACAAGTTAAAAAGCAGTAAGTTCGGCTGGGCCGAACTTTGAATACCCTCCACCATTTGGAACGAATTTGGAAATTTTCAAAAAGTAATATCCTTAAAAAATTCTTTTAAAATTTTAAAAATACCAAATATAGCCGTTATATTGGGGTCTATACGACGTAGGCATTGTTTGTCATGAGCCATTACCATATTTAATTTCGAAACTTGAAATAAACGGTGAATAATGTAGCTAAAATCGTCAAAATAACGTATATAGGGAGGTACCGTTATATCGGAGCTGTGCGAAGACCTGCACCTGCATAGACAATTTTCTGTCACAGGCTGTAGCATCCATTACGAACTTCAAATACAACATCTCAAACCATTTCCGTGAGTATTGCACCTAAAATCGTCAAAATACCGAATATAGGGAGGTACTGATATATGAGGCCTACACGAAGACCTGGACTTGCATTGACAATTTTCTGTCACAGACTGTAGCTCCCATAATGAAAAATAAATACCTAATTTGAAACAATTCTTGTGAATAATGACGCTAAAATCATCAAAATACCGAATATTGGGAGGTACCGTTATATGGGGGCTATAGGAAGACGTGGACCTGCACAGACAATTTTCTGTCATAGACTGTCGAATCTATTACGAACTTCAAATACCAAATTTGAAACAATTCCAGTGAATAATGTCGCTAAAACCATCAAAATACCGAGTATCGGGAGGTACCGTTATATGGGGGCTATACGAAGACGCGGACTTGCACAGACAATTTTCTGTGTTAGGGTGTTGCATCCCTTTCGAACTTCAAATGCCAGATTTGAAACAATTCCGGTGAACAATGTCGCTAAAATCATCAAAATACCGAATATCGGGAGGTACTTATATATGGGGGCTATACGATGACGTGGACTTGCACAAAAAATTATCTGTCTCAGGCTGTAGTATCCATTTCGAACTTCAAATGCCAGATTTGAAACAATTCCGGTGAACAATGTCGCTAAAATCATCAAAATACCGAATATCGGGAAGTACCGTTATATGGGGGCTATATGAAAACGTAGACCTACATAGCCCATTTACGAACTTAACCTGCCTACTGGCAAAATAAATTTAGCCTTTTATCTCAATTCGTTGGAAAGATAGCGTGATTACAACAGAAAGACACGCAGACAGACAAACGGACATCGCTAATCGAATACGCTGATCAAGAATATATATACTTTGTTGGGTCTGACATGAGTATTTCGAGGACTTACAAACGGAATGATAAAATTAATATACTCTCCATAGTATGGACATTTTAATATTTCTCTTAAGTTCCTTTAAAAATACTTCAAACGATGGAGTACCAAACGTTGATCCACGTTGGGCGCCATCATGTTTAACACACTTTTTTTGTATATGACTTAATCATGGGGACATTTCCATACTTATTTATTTCTCATAAAAATCATTCATGGTATGAATGGGACGAAAAGTACTGAAAGGTACAAAATGGTAATATACTGTTTATGGAACCGTAATATCTAAAACTTTGAAGATTCGTATGGTGATCCTTTTCGAGTGGTAACATAAGGTAAAAAATGGTACTAAAATATGAAAAAATTGTACGATATGTATAATACCAAAATCTATTGAAATCTGCATGAATTTCACTTGTCATGTAGAGGTGGACGATATAGCAGGTCTTTGGGGCCATGGTACATTTAGGCTTCTAAAAGTACCAGAAAGTACAGATTAGTACAGCAGGAGCTTGAATTTGAACTTTTTGTGCAAAGATCCTTCTTGGAACGTTGGGTTGGGTTGGGTTTAATGGTATGAAAAATAATAATGGTACAATATTGTTAGTGAATAATTGCAAAGATTGACTGCTGACCTAGTTTTGATCAATATGAAGAGACTCTAATATATGCGTAAATGCATTATCTAACACAACTTTTTTCTCACACACACTCGTTTGAATATGTGTGTCAATGTGTTCGTGGAAAAGTGTGCAAAAATATATTGATTCACGTGTGTTATACCGATCAACCCTTATCACAGGCCGTATGGGTAACATAGTGAGTCACCGACATATATTTGCATATTAATTTGTGCAGCATTAACGAAGTATCGATTCACGCTTTTGCGGAATGTGACAGAAGTGAAAATAATGCAAAAAATTTGAATTTGCATTTAAAATAATAATGACATTTTTTTTAATTTCCTTGGAAAATGTGGTAGCAATGTAATGTTACGGAAAATTAGAAATAATTTGAAAATTGAAATCGTTACATTTTTCAAAGATTCAAAATTGGTCTACTTCCAGTTTTTGTCATCAACAATTTTCAAAAAATAGATTTTTCGTTTTCAAAGATTAGATCCTGAAAAAAACATTGAAAGAAACATGAAATTCATGTTTGTAACTCTATTAGTCCTTTTAAGAAAAAAAAAATATTTAACAAATGACGTTTGAGGTCAGTTTGTCCTTGAAAAAAATCCACGTTTGCGCCATTTAAAGCTCCATTAGTCCTTCATAAACATTTGTAGCTCAGTCAATCCTTTAAGAATATATTTATAAAATTCACGATTAAAGCTCCATTAGTCCTTGAAGAAATATTTCTAAAACTCACATTAAAGCTCCATTAGTCCTTAAAAAAAATTCAAAAAATCACGTTTAGAGCTACATTAGTTCGCAAGAAATATTTTTAAAAAATCCACGTTTATGCCTTTAAACAATATTTTTTAAAAATCCATGTTTATGGCTTAGATTGCCTTTCCAAAAATGCTTTCAAAAATTATTTTTGAGAAAATATTAAAAAAAAAAAAATCTACATTTAGGGCTTCATTAGTTCTTTCAGTTTTTGTTCATAACATTTAAAAAAAATTAAGTTTATAGAACAGTTTATCCTTCAAAATCTATTTTTGAAAAATTCAAGTTTATGGCTTAATGTGTCATTCAAAAAATATTTTTATAATATTCACGTTTGGACAAACTTTATCGTTTGTCGTTAATCCTTAAAAAATGTTTTTTTTTTTTATAAAATTCACGTTTGTGGCTTAGTTTGTCCTTGAAATGAATATTTTTAATCAATCGATTCAGTTTGTCAATGAAAAATTATTTAAAACAAACCAAGTTTGATCCTTGAAAAATATTTAAAAAAAATCTATGTTTAATCCTCGAAAAATGATTTAAAACAATTCACGTTTGATCCTTTATTTATAAAAATCCTTGAAAAAATATTTTAAAAAATCTTACTTTGATCATTGAAAGAAATATTTAAAAAATTAAAGGTTTGATAATGAAAATATTTAAAAAAATCCACGATATATCCTTTGAAAAATATTTATAAAAATCTACGTTTGATCCTTGAGAAAATATTCAAATATTCCACCTTTGATCCTTAAATAAATATTTAAAAAAATCCCCTTTTGATCCTTGAAATAATATTGAAAGAGATCCACGATTTATCTTGGAAGAAATATTTTAAATAAATCCACGTTTGATCCTTAAAAAAATATTTTACAAAAATTCACGTTTGATCCTTGAAAAAATATTTAAAGAAAATCCGCATTTCTTGAAAAAACATTTAAAGAAAATCCTCTTTTGATCCTTGAAAAAAATATTTAAAAAATCCATGTTTGATCCTTGAAAAATATTTTAAAAAAATCAATGTTTGATCCTTGGAAATTCAAGTTTGATCCATGATAAAAATTTAAAGAAAATCTAAGTTTGATCCTTGAAAGAAATATTTAAAAAATTCAATCAATTCCCTAAATCAATTCCATAAATTTGATCCTTGAAAATAAATTTTTAAAAACATTTTTTTTTTGATTCTTAAAAAAATATTAAAAAACCATATTTGGTCCTTGAAATAATATATAATAAAATCCATGTTTGATCCTTAAGAAAATATTTAAAAAACATTTACGTTTGATCCCTCAAAAATATTAAAAGAAATAAGTTTGATACTTGAATAATATATTTAAAAAATTTACATTTGATCCTTAAAAAATATATCCAAAAAATCCACTTTTGGTCCTTAAAAAAATACTTAAAAAATCAATTTTAAATTCTTTGAAAAAAAATATTTACAAAAAATCCACTTTTGGTCCTTGAAAAACTATTTGAAAAAAATATTAAAAAATCCTTGCTTGAAACTCCTTAGTCCGTAAATAAGTATTGCAAAAAATTCTCCATTTTTTATTTGTTTTTTCACATTCCCACCAAAAAATCGAATACACCTCTTCACAAAGAAGTGAAATACCGTTGAAATTGAAAACATGATTTAAAATGTGTTAGAAATAGGGTGACATAAAATGACACGTTAGACAAACGTTGGTGAATAGCAGCGGGACACTATCGACTCCCACGACTATCACACGAGACTACCGACAGATAAAAGATTTATTTCAATTCAAATCAAATAGACCTCCGCACAGGTTACATGAAGATGTGTGAACCTTCTGCACCTTTTGTATTTATAGATATATTTTTAGTGAAAAATTCCAATAACAGAAATGTGCAGAGCCAGTCGTTATTCAGGGTTTTAGATTTTCGTTTTGCAAATATAAGCATCAGGTTATTTTAAACGTGTTCAACAAAAAGAAGGCTATTATAAAATCTAGAATGGATGGATGAATGAATTGATGCATAAACAAATTGTCCTCCTCCTTATTTCTAGGAAGAATTTTGTAGGGAGTATCTCTGTTAGGTTTTTGTTTTTCTTTAACGAAAACAGGATTTGCCGTATGAGTTTGTTTGTAGGCCGTTGTTTTTGTTGCCATTGACCCTGTGCAATGGATGCACAAAGGAATTCTAAATTCAGTTTTGCAAACCAGTTTTGCTTTTGTAAAAAAAAACTGGTTACACACAACGTAATGTAATTATCGAAGTAACTTAAAATATGTGATTTAACCTATCCCTAGGAAACAAGTTTTTGTTAATTTGTTTACAGTGATGACAAGGGATAAAGAGGACGGTAACAAAACGAAATTGTCACATTGAAACAAACAAATATAATTTGACAATATAACCGTTAGCGCTCGATCTTCTTGGTGAGCCTTATTACACTCAGAAAAGACTCTGTAAATTATGAAAATAGAACTATAAAAGGAAGAAATAGAGGTAAAAAATAACCTGTATAATAAATAAACAAGTGAGCAAACGCTATAATCGTGCGGGGTCGACCATGTGATACTCTACAGCGCTATAATATGTTGATAGCCTCCTTAGGTCCAAATCCATTTTTTTTTAGATTTCTTTGGCATATAGCCCTGCACACATATATTTGGCCGTTTTTGTAGGCTCTATGTCATGCTGATAGGTATTCAAAACAATTTCACACAAAAGTTGTGGTACATTTGAGTCGCAAAAAAATATACTCCAATGCTCATCCAAATGACTTCTGACGTTCGTGTCGATTGGGTTTTAAATGTGACCTGTAGGGCCGATTTTTTTTTATTTGTTTAATCTTCACATCCTTAAACATGTTGGGTCCTAAAACTTCACCCATGCTAACTTTCTTTAAAATTTTGTGCGAATATAAAATACCCCCAATACATAGTGTGGCAAGGTGAAAATATGTTGTAAAATGTACAACTCAATTCAATTCAATTAAAAACAAGTAGAAAAAGCTGTAAGTTCGGCCGGGCCAATCTTTGAATATCCTCCACAATTTGGAACGATTTTGGCAATTTTCAAAAAATAAAATTCGTTAAAAATTCTGCTAAAATCTTAAAAATATCAAATGTTGCCGTTATTTTAGGGTCTAAACCACGAAGTGGAGCTGTATAGGAGACTTCTGTCATATACCATTACAATATTCAAATGCGAAACTTGAATAAAAAAATTCGGTGAATAATGTAGCTAAAATCATCAATATAGGGAGGTACGAATATATGGGACCTATAGCAAAATGTGGACCTGCACAGACAATTTTCTGTCATAGGCTATAGTATTCATTACGAACTTCAAATACCAAATTTGAAACAATTCCGGGAAATAATGTCGCTGAATACATCTAAATGCCGTATATCGGAATGTACGGTATTACGAACATCAAATAAAAAATTTGAAAGGATTCCGGTGTATGATGTCGCTAAAATAATCAAAAAACGGAATATTCGGAGGTACCGTTGTATGGGGGACTATACGAAGACGTGGACCTGCACAGATAATCTCCTGTCACAGGCTGTAGTATTCATTACGAACTTCAACTACTAAATTTGAAACAATTCCGGTGAATAATGTCGCTAAAACCATCAAAATACCGAATATCGGGAGGTACTGTTATATGGGGGCTATACGAAGACATGGACGTGTACAGACAATTTTCTGTCTTCGGCAGTAGTATTCATTACGAACTTCAAATACTAAATTTGAAACAATTCCGATGAATAATACCGTTATTTTGGGGCTACATCAAGACGTGGACCTACACACATAATTTTCTGTCTTAAGCTGTAGTATCCATTACGAACTTAAAACACCAAATTTGAAACAATTCCGGCAAATAATGTCGCTTAAATCAGCAAAATACCGAAAAAAGGGAGGTACCAGTTTATGGGGTCTATACCAAAATGTGAACCTACATCACCCATTTTCAATAACAAATGTCCGGCAGACATAACACACATTTGAGTAAAATTTTATCAACCTACTTCATTTCGTTCGTTCGTTCGCTAGAGTGATTTCCACAGACGGACAGACGGATAGACGGACGTACATCGCCAAATAGACATAGAATTTGAAGCTGATCAAGAATATATATACTTTGTGGGGTCTAAAATGTATATTTCGAGGTGTTACAAAAGGAATGACAAACTTAATATATCCTCCATACTCTGGTGGAGGGTATAAAAACCAGTAAGGAAAAGTCAAAAGTCGGACGGGGCCTATATCCAAATCTGAACTAATCTTGCTAAAATTTGGCGGAGGTTTTTTTCCGAGCTCTATAAGATATCTGGTATCAAATATCATTGCTGTCGAATGCGTATTACGAATGTGAGGGACTTAAAACCCCAAATCGGATGAAACATATATATGGGAGCTATAGCTATATCTGAACGGATTTTCACCACATTCGATGTACTTGCTTCGATACTGAATTCGGTCGGATGTGCCAAAATTCAGGTTTTTTGGACTAATATTGGTCAATTGGTGCACAATTAATCCGAAATCGGTTGAAGATATATAGAGGAGCTATATCCAAATCTAAACCGATCTCGAAAAAATCTGGTATATGTATTTCTGGGCTGTATCTGATATCTGCTACCAAATATCATTGTTGTCGAATGTATTTTATCATTGTGAGGGACTTAAACACCAAATCGGTGAAACATATATATAGGAGCTATAGCTATATCTGAACCGATTTTCACAAAATTGAATAAAAATTCCTTCTAGAGTGAATTTGATCGAATGTTCCAAAATTCAGGTCATTTGGACTGTTATTGGCTGTTTGGTGTACAATTAACCTGAAATCGGTTAAATATATATAGGGGAGTTATATCCTATATTATATATTTAATTTAATTGCTTCTAGACTGAATTCGGTCGGATGTGCCAAAATTCAGGTCATTTGGATTGATATTGTCTATTTGGTGCACAATTAACCCGAAATCGGTTGAAAATATATGGGAGCAATTCCTAAATCTGATACGATTATCACCAATTTCAATAGGGTTCGTCCTTGGGCATAAAAAAATATTGTTTCCAGAATTTCATCTCAATCGGATATTGAATGCGACCTACATTTTGTTCACAAGAATACATGGACGGACGGACTGACATGCGTAAATCGTCTCAGAAAGTGATTCTATGAATATTCTCAAAAGTAACTATGGGTCTATCTCGATTCCTTCTCCATGTTGCAAACAAATGCCCAAAGACATAATACCCTTACCACTATGTGGTGTAGAGTATATATATTTCCTTTATACAATTTTTCAAGTCATATTTCTTTTCTTATTAAAAGATTTCATTATACATTTCCATCGAACTAGAACTAGAACTGAGGCCCTGAATAATCCTTGTTGTCAGATTTTTTCTTCTCCCTTATTTTTTGAAATTAAAATAACCACTGTTTCTTGAGCTGGCTGGCTAATTATAGCCTGGGTGCTAAACTAGTTTATGTTCTTGCAGGGAAAACCCACAAAGCAGAATCACAGCATTAGCCAGCAACGTTCTTGTAGCAAATGTGATGGGCATATCCACGGTCAATCAAAATCGGATGCAACAGTTGCTAATTTTACATTTGGAGGATAGCAACATGACGGGACTTCTGTGTAAATTGGTAAGAGCATCACAACGTCACAGGCAACAAACTGGCATTATTACATATAAAATCTCCCTTTCATTGCAGTTTTTAATTTTGGGAGTGCTTGGCATGGCTGTGGCAGTTCCCATTATTTCGGCTGGAATTTCATTTGGCACACCATTCTACCGCCCACCTGTCTACTATGAACAGCCGTATAATCATTATTATCACTATCAGGAAATACCCAGTCACCACTATTCGTATGGCTATCATCAAAATAGCTACGATTACATTGGAAGTGGAGGCTATGGCGGTATTTATGGATCATTGAGTGTGTCACCATTTTTAATTTAAGGACATTTTTGGGAAAAGGACAAATCAAAAAATAATTCTTGTGTAACAACTAGTGAGAGAGAAATTCAAAATAAAAAAGGACTGCTATGCGGAAAATTTGTGATTTTAGCTTTGTGTTTTTTCTGGAAAAAAACCGTCAATAGCTGACCTTGATAATTAACTTTTTTCGATGTTTTGCTTTATTTAGGAAATGTGAAAATTTGGGAAAACATTATCGCATGGAATAAATAAGTCATCATCGTGTGATACCGGTTCTTTTGTTTTCATTTTTTTTTCGATGTTGCCTCGATTTGACTTCAATGGTTCAAAAGAAGGCGAAGTAGAAACAAAAGAAATGAAATAATATTTAGACGCAAATTAAGTAAACAATAAACAAGTGAATATATAATTAGCCTAAATACGCCGTAATAAAATGTTGCCTCCATGGAAGAGGAAATGGCATTGCTTTCATGTGACAGGAAATCGCTGGAAATTGAATGTGATTAGTGGAAGTCTCTCTTGCATTGTTTTACGTATTATTTTGAAGGGAGGTCATGAATATAAAAACAATTGAAGATGAAAAAAAAAATTGTTAGGTGGAGCTATGGAAAATCTTGACAATATAGAAAACTTAAATTACTCTCGAAACATTTAGAGAATTTGAGCTAAGGTTCAAGAAATTGAGCTCTGTGGCTTAGAATTCAAAAGGCAACCCCAAATTTTGGATTTCCAAAAAAAATTAAGTCAAAATAATGGAAATTTTAAGGGTAACAAGTAAGCAAAGGCTATAGTCGTGCGAGGCCGACTATGTGATACCCTACAAAACTACAACATGTTACAAGCCCTCTTATGTCCAAATCCATTTTGGAAGATTTCGCTTTAGAAATTATGTCACGGTGCACTGCCCAGATATTACCCTTAGCATTTTGACCAGGGACATTTGCCCAATATTAACGCACTCCGTCGTGCTGCTAGTTGTTGTGCAAAAATGCTAGAATTCTTCCCTGTCCTTATCGCTCTTCCCAGGCATGTCGAATGGCTCTAATTGTGTATCAGGATTTTTTTCTGTTTTTGGTTCATTTGGACCATCTCCAAAAGCAAGAGGCCCCTCTGAATCCCCAAATTTAGACTCATCTATATGGTTTTCTTGTCTACGATATTTGGCTATCGTCGGATATCGCCTGTAAGTAATGCTGGTATTTTTTACACAAAGTAGTGGTCCATTCTACCCAGAGTCCTAAAATCTAACTTCATGCGAGATTTTGTATCCTTTGGTTTCTATTTGTATTATAATGGCTACAAAATCAGGAACATTTTTTGTTGGTCAATTTCAACCCCTAAATATATTGCGGCCTAGCTATTCTGAGCCTAACCCTACCCTTTTCGTGAGGATCGGACGATAATTGCAATATATATACAATATCCCCAACCTGTGCTGTAAAGTGCAAAAATATTACAAAATATACACAATATTATAAGTCAAATTGAAAAAATCGCATGCGATAAAAAATATGAAAAAATAAAAATATGTCACAAAATACTACAAAATCTATATTAACATCATTATTGGTATCTTTTTAAGCGATTTTTTTAGATTTTATACTTTAATGCCAAAAGGGCATTCTAATTTTACAAAATTTGTCAAAATCGCACCAGCCATTTTGGAGAAATAAGCATTTTAGCTAACATCCCCTTCCTTTGTACATATACATTGTATATATTTCGCTATATATATCCGATATTTTTCCTATCGGCATCTACGTAACGGTCAGAATTGACCTGTTCGTCTATTTGAGACTTCGCCGGCATTAAAAATATTCGCGGTTTAATAAAAAATTTGACTTTTATTTATCACAAATGCTATGGTCTATTTCAACCACTAAATGTTACCCGATGACCATCAAAATTGGAAGGATTCTGCCCAGCCCAAAGCTCTAGCCCCATGCTAACTTTCGCTTCGATTGGTCTATAATTGTGACCTGAAGAGCAACTGCAAAATCAGGAAAATTTTCAGTTTTTGGTCCATTTCAACACCTAAATATTATTCGATCATCTCCAAAAGAAATAGGGTTCTATTTACATTATTTTCGTGAAGATCGGGCCATAATTGCATTAAATTTCGTGAAGATCGGGCCATAATTGCGACCTGTAGAGTGATTACAACTTAACATGGACAGACGGACAGACGGACGGACGGACATACATAGCTAGATCGACTCAGCTCGGCGATATAGGAAGATCCATATATACTTTCCTATGTGGGAAACCAATATTTCGTGGTGTTACATAATTTTTGGCCCAATCAAACTTATAATACCCCCAACACAAAGTGTTGTAGGGTATAACAAGTTAAGTTTTAGCGACATTATTTACGGGAAATGTTTCAACGGTACCTCCAAATATTCACCGGAGTAGTTTTAAATTACGTATTAAGAGTTCGTAATGGGAACTACAGTCTGTAACATAAAATTGTGTATGCAGGTCTAGGTCTTCGTATAGGCCCCATATATCAGTACTTCCCTATATTCGGTATTTTGACGATTTTAGGTACAATACTTACCGAAATTGTTTGAGATGTCGTTTTTGAAGTTCGTAATGGATGCTACAGCCTGTGACAGAAAATTGTCTATGCAGGTCCAGGTCTTCATACAGCTCCGATATAATGGTTTGATTTTTGATAATTTTAGCTACATTATTCGCCGTTTATTTAGTTCCGAATTTGAACACGGTAATGGCTTATGACAAACAAAGCCTACGTAGGTTCACGTCGTAGAGTCCTCAATATAACGGCTATATTCGGTATTTTTAAGATTTTAACAGAATATTTAACGGATTTTATTTTTTGAAAAATTGAAAAATTCGTGTCAATATTCAAAGTTCGGCCCGGCCGAACTTACCACTTTTTAACTTGTCATACCTTACACCGCAAAGTGGTAAGTGTGTTATGTCTTTGTGCATTTGTTTTGGTAAATGGAGAAGAAAGCGAGATAGACTCATAGTTACTTTTGAGAATCTGCATAGAATCACTTTCTGAGTCGATTTATACATGTCAGTCCGTCTGTCCATGTATTTTTGTGAACAAAATGCAGGTCGTATTTTTTATCCGATTGAGATCAAATTTTCCAAACAATATTTGTTTGGCGCAAGGGCGAACCCTATTTAAATTGGTGAGAATCGGTTCAAATTTAGATATAGCTTCCATATATATCTTCATCCGATTTCGGGTTAATTGTGCATCAAATGGACAATATGAGTTCAAATGTACTGAATTTTGGCATATCCGACCGAATGCAGTCTAGAAGCAAATACGTTAAATTTGGAGAAAATCTGTTCAGATATAGCTATAGCTCTCATATTTATATTTCATTCTATTTAGGGATTTAAGACCCTCACATGCGTAATATGCATTCCACAACAATGATCTTTGGCACCAGTTAATTTTTGGAGCTCAAAAATACATTTGTCAAATTTTATTGTGATCCGTTCAGATCTCTATTCGATATCATGTTTATTGTGCACCAAATGGCTAATATCAGCCCAAATTTATTGAATGTTCGCAATTCTGACTTAATTTATCCTAAAAACAAGCTATAGCTCCGAAATATATGTTTCATCCGATTTGCCGTTTGAAGTCTCTCACATGCGTAATATGCACCCCACAACAATAATCTTTGGAACCAGATATCAAATACAGCTTAGAAATAATATTTTAATTTTGTCAAGATCGGTTCAGATTTCGATACAGCTCCCAAATATATCTTTATCCGATTTAAGGTTTTCTGTGCATCAAATGGCTAATATCGACCTAATAGGACTGAATTCTGGCAAATCTGTCTTAATTTACCCTAAAATCAAGTTCTCCAAATTTTGGTTAAAATCGGTTCATATAAATCTATAGCTCTCATATATATGTTTCATCACAAAAATGATGTTTGATATCAGAAACTGGTCGAAAATACCTCTGTCAAATTTTATCGAGATCGATATACATCTTTATCCGATTTTATGGCTATCGCTCATCACATATGAGGAGGTACCAGAAGAAGTGGACCGATATATTCCATCTTCACAGCAGATCTTGTGTTAGTAGAAATAATGGGATGCGTGACATATGAGGAGAATCGGAAGCCTATTTCTGATTTGATAATCCTTTACTTTTTTGAAACTTTGATCCATTGTGGGGGAGGTACCACAAGGAATGGTCCAATCTCTACCATCTTTATAACAGATCTTGTGTACATATAAATATAGAGTTGTACCAAGTCTGAATATGATCGGATCTTATATCCGGGTTTTATAAGCTTGACGGATATTAATAATTCTGGCATTTTGTGGGGGAGGTATTAGAAGGAATTTACCGATATATTCCATCTTCACACTAGACCTTGGGTTAATAAAAATATTTTGATGTGTGTACTTTGAAGCCAATCGGACTCTCGCATTACAATTTATAAAAGTTATAAATATTCAAAATTTTAACCCTTTGTGGGGGAGAAATTTGTTGGAGTGGACCGATATTGTCCATTTTCGCACTTGACTTAGCACTGATGCAACTATTAAGATTTGCAAAGTTGAGGCAAGAACGGATTATCCTTTACCTTTCTGTGCAGTAAAATATTTAGTTTTGAAAATTTCGATCTTTTGTAGGGGAGGTACTAGAAGGATTGAAACGATATTATCCATCTCCGAACTCGGTCGCAGTTTAATAATAGCATTACGATGTATCAAATTTGTACAAAATCGGATACTCCCTTCGAAAGTTATCGTGCACACCAGGCATCCAGGCAGACGGACGGAAATCGATAGATCGACTCCAAATGTCCTGAAACGGATTTGATCCAGAGAGAACTAGGGTCTAAGACCGTTACTTTGATGAAGCACGTTTTGGCCGTATCAAATGATATATACCCTCTCTGGTCATAGGGCTAAGGGTATAGAAATATAAATATTGTCTTTTTTGGGGTTCAATTTCGATTTTATGTCCGTGGCAAACTTCCGCGAAGCCTATATTTTGTCAAACATTGTTCATGTTCCGTCAGCCACATAATAATGCAAAAATTACCTACCTTTATATACATAAATATCGGCATAAAAACGAAAATTATGCTATCACGTTTCGTCCTCTTAAAACCGAGCAACAAATGCGTCCACAAATGCCCGTCAATTTTTTAATCAGCTTTCGTGAATTAATAATGTCTCCTACCCACCCCCACACGCACACAATATATGCATGTGCCCTTTTTTGCGCATTGCGTCTCTGTGATGCGCTTTACGCCCAAAACATGCGTAAGCATTAAGTGTTAATTAGGCGCCCTTAAGCGATGTCTAAACACATTTTCGCTAAAACACAACAAGTTTATATAAAAATCACCGCTCATCGACGCAACTCTCGACAAGGAAGTAATTAAAGATCGCTCGTATCCTGCGGCTAATTTGCGAACATTTAATACGAATTACGTGAAACGTGCTCGGCTTCTAGGTGCGAAATAATTAATTAATACAAATGCCTTTATAATAATTGCCCAAAGCGGCAATTGCCGAAGAAGTGTTGGATTACTTCCAAGTAGTCACTTTTTTTCGGCGACACTATGCGACAAAATAATCTCATGGCACCAAGTCACATCAGCATTGAATGGAAATTATGAGAGTAAAAGCGTGATTTTTAGAAAATATAACAACAAGAGATCAGTAATCGTCAGTTTTTAAAGTTTTTTATTATTTTTTTTTTAACGAGAGTAGTTCATATTTTATGATTTATGAAGAATATATTTTCAAGTAATAATAGGTCATGAAATGTGGATTTTTTTTTGAATAATTCTTCATTGACCATCAGATTTACAAATGCGGATTTTAAGAATATTTATTCAATAAATAATAATTTTAAATTTTTAACATATATTTCCCAAGGACCAAAATATTTGTTTTTTAATATTTTCTAAGGGCCAACGGATGTGCATATTTTACATATTTTTTCAAAGGATAAAACAATGTATTTTAGAAGAACATTTTATATCCGCAGCCATATGGCCAAAATGTGCCTCATAGAAATAACGGCTTTTGATCCTAGGTCCCTTTGGACCGAATTCGTTTCAGAGCATTTGGAGTCAATCTGGGGGTGTACGTCCGTCCGTTTGTCTGGTGCCGTAGAGAATATCTGATTTGGTCAAAACCAGGTGCATCGTAATATTATTATCAAACTTAGATTGAGTTAGAAGATGAGCAATATCGGTCCACTTCTTGTGAGGGAGGTACACAAAAGAAAATGATTTTCCGTATAGTACAAGAAAGTATCATCCAAATATCTTCAAAATTGTTAAATTCCAATATTTGTATCAGTGCAATGTCTGGTGCGAAAATGGACAATATCGACCCACTCCATCATGTACCTCCCACACAAATGGTCAAAATTTTGAATAATTATTACTCTCAAATAAGCACCGGATCTCTTCAAATTTCACAAATCACAATATTTTCTTTAACACAAGATGAAGATGAGGTATGAATGGGATGAAGATGATGGGGTATATCGGTCTACTCCTTCTGCTACCTCCCCCACAAAGGGGTTAACATTTCGAATAACTGTGCAGGTCAAAAATCGCGAAATGAACATTCAAACTTGGCACATCCCAATATTTCTATCGACACATAACCAGGTGTGAAGATGGAATATGTGAGACCCCTCCTTCCGGTATCTCCCCCCCCCAAACGAGTCAAAATTTTGAATTATTATATCTATCATAAAATGCGAAAAAAATTCGATTCTCTTCAAATTTTACACATCCCGATATTTTTACTAAAAAGATCTGGTGTACCTGGAAGAGAATAATCTATATAGCTATCTATAGGTCCCATATAACGGCACTTTCCGATATTCGGTATTTTAATGATTTAAGCCACATTTTTCATGGAATTGTCTGAGAATCCGCACAAGGAGTTCTTTTTGAGTACTTTATCTCCTGGAAGCGAAATTTCTATAACGGTTCACGATATCGTATAGCCCCCATATAACTGTACCCCCTGATATTCGGTATTTTAATGACTTCAGCCGAGTTATTCAATGGAATTTTCTTAAAAATCACGAAAGGAGTTCCTTGTGAGTACTTTACTCTATAGAAGAGAATTATCTAAATACTTACACGTTTAAGTACAGCGCCCATATAACGGTAACCCTAGATATTCGGTATTTTCATGATTTTTGCGACATTTTCACAGGATTTTTTTTCAAATTTTGTATATAAAGTTCGGAACAGTTACTATACTTCTTATAGCCCCCATATAACGGTTTTCATTGAGCGGTATTTTCAGAGGGATTTTTTTTTTTTTGAAAATTTTCAAGCTTCTTCCAAAGGGTGGAGTGTATAAAAAGTTCGGCCCCGGTACCGGACATGTTTCAAATTTAATATTTGAAGTTCGTAATGAATACTACAGCCTTTGATAGAAAATTGCCCGTGCAGGTCCACGCCTTCGTATAGCTCTCATGTAACGGCACCTCCCGATATTCGGTATTTTGATGATTTTAGCGACATTATTCACCGGAATAGTTTCAAATTTGGTGCTTAAAGTTCGTAACGGATATTACAGACGATCAACGTCTTCGTATAGGCAAATCAACGTCTTCGTATAGGCCTCACATAACGGTACTCCCCGATATTCGTAATTTTGATGATTTTAGCGGCATTATTGTAATTTGCAAAACCGGAATGGTTTCAAATTTGTTCGTAATGAATACTACGGGCTATGACAGAAAATTGTTTATGCAGGCCCACGTCTTCGTATAGCCCTCATACAACGGTACCTGCCGATATTCGGTACTTTGATGGTTTTAACGACCGATTTTTTTTGTTCAAGTTTCGCATTTGAATATTGTAATGGCTTATGACAAAAGTTGCCTATGCAGGTCCACGTCGTCGTATAGACCCTTGTATAACGATGTTAACAGAATTTTTAACGGATTTAATTTTTTGGAAAATTGTCAAACTCGTTGCAAATGGTGGAGGGTATTCCAAGTTCGGTCCGGTCGAACTTACAGTTATAAATTTAATTGTGTTTGTTTTTATTACCAAGAGTTAAATGGCCGTGTTCTTTTTAAGAAAAACTTAATTTTTTAACTAATAATTTTGAATTATTAACGTTTTTCCATATTTCACTGTGAAGTCTTTGTCGTCTAGTGTAATCAAAAAAATTATTTTTATTCTTCCTCTAGTCAAACGTTATCGAATTTTACTACAACTATATTTGTGGCACATCCTGACGTAGTTGGCATATTTTGTTACATTTCACATGTTTTGTGATTTATCATGAATTAACCAAAAAAAAAAAAAAACTGTAATCAGTTATTAATTAGAGGTATGCCAGCCAGCCAGGTAGAGCTAGCTAGCTAACTGTATGTAGGCCTTTGCAATTGAAATTCGATATGTAATTTGCAAAACGAACAAAACATCCTCCAGCCAACGTCGAGCAAAAGAAAAATTCCATATTTCTTGGTGAAAAAGGGTGTTGGTGAGGATGCCGGGTACGAGGGGAAATCGACAGCGTAAAAGAAACGCAAATTAAACAATAAATGATGCAAATCGTACATGTGACTGGGGGGGTTGGTCACGTTTTCGACTCGACACCAACGACATCACAAATCAAACATTTTCTTTTACATTTGCTGCAGTGGCTGGTTGGCGTGATGCCTGGCACCTTTTGCCATAGAAAAAATCCCAATCATTCATCGTCGTCGTCGTCGTAGCTACTGAAGAATTGTAAAACTTAAATGGCAATGACGCCAACGCCAAACGTTTAGTGAACGCTTTCTCTCCCTCGAACTGGGGGTGTGAAATATATATTTGTGTTTGCCGATTGTAATATTTTTATAATTTGTCGTATCAATCAGGAGTAGCAGAAAGCAAAACACATGAAACTAATGGGAGCAATGAAATGCAAATAGAAAAAAAAAAAAAAAAAAAACAAAAAACACAAATTAAGGTTTCAATATTCTGAGGAAAGTTCATTCCATTTGCAATGTGCGAGATATTTAGTGACGTCCTTCGGTCATAGGCATTTAGTGAAAAAAAAAAGATGTGACGGATGGGGACAACGGCCAATGATAATATGCAAAATATAGTACAAAAGGTGAAATACCTAGACTGCAACGGTTCTTGGAGTCAAAGGAATAGCTATTTTTGAATAAAAATGGGGGAGATAGAAAATTGTTTATGAAAAATATCACACATAAAGAAATATTTGGGAGATTTAAACAGAGGTGTAGAAGTATGGGCGACATTTTGATATCTCATTTATCTGCTTCCCCTTCGGGAGAAAATTTGTATATGGTCTTAAATAACGGGGAGCGAAAGCTAGTAACATAATATCACACATGATGATGAATTGCTTCGGATTGCCTAGCAATATGCAAGAAATTCAATCATATCATATCTTGCCTAGCAATATGCCAGAAATTGTTAGCCTGAAATCTACAAAGTTTAGCTTATAGCTATAATAAAAAAAAATCAGAAATTTGATTTTCAATCATATCTTCTATATATTCTAAACAAATGGTACAACGGTGCGGGCCGGACTATATATATATATTTACATTTTTATACCCTCAGCCATATGGGTATATATCATTTGATACGGTCAAAACGTGCCTAGTCGAAATAACGGTTTTATACCGTTTCAGGATATTTGGAGTCGATCTAAAGGAGTCCGTTCGTCCATCCATCTGCCTGGCTGTCTGGTGTGTACGATAACTCTAGAAGGGAGTATCCGATTTCGTCCAAACTTGGTGCATTGTAATATTTTTGTCAAACCTAGATCGAGTTCGGAGATGGACAATATCGGTCCACTCCTCCTAGTACATCCCCCACAAAAGGTCAAAATTTTCAAAAAATATATTTTTTCTGGACAGAAAGAGAAAGGGTAATCCCATGTTGCTCCAACTTTGCAAATCATAATATTTGCATCACTTTTAGGCCAGGAGCGAAAAATTGACAATATTGGACCACTCCATCCCCCACAAAGAGTCAACATTTTGAATAATTATAACTCTAATAAAATGTGATGTAAGTGTCCAACTATCTTCAAATTAGAAACCCATAGTTTGGTGTGAATATATTTTCATAAACTCCAGATTTAGTGTTAAGATGGAATATATCGGTCCACTCCTATCCTATCGGTCCATTTAGCTCATTAGACGCGAAATTAACGTCAGATTCCATTTATATTTGGCACATCTGAATATTTTCATTAACACAGGGTCCGTTATAAAAACGGTAGAGATCGAAGCATTCCTTCTGGTACCTCCCCCACAAATGGTCAAAATTTTGAATAACCAAAAGGTTTATAAAATCCGAAATAAGCATTCGGTTCTTTTCATATTCTGTACATCTACTAACATAAGATCTACTGTGATGATGGGATTTATTGGTACACTCCTTCTTGTACCTCACACACAAAGCGTAAACATTTTTAATATCAATGACCCCTATAAAACGCGAAATTAATATCCGTTTCCATTCAGACTTGGTATATCTGAATAATTCCATCTACACAAGATCTGTTTTAAAGATCGTAGATATCGGACCATTCATTCTGGTATAACCAAAACGATTATAAAATCCGAATTAAGCGTCCGGATCTCATCATATTTCACACATCACAAAATTGTTATTAACCCAAGGTCTGGTGTGAAGATGGAATATATCGGTGCACTTCCTTTGGTACCTGCCCTACATAGGTTTTGAAAAACAAAACACTCAAAGAAGCGAAATAAGCATCCAACTCTCTTCAAATTTTACACATCCAGATCTCCAGATCACTTGTGAAGATGATCATTTGTATATGCGAACCCCTTTTTGTATCTCACCCACAAAGTGTCACAATTTTCAAATACTTTTATCTGTCATAACTTGCGAAACAAGTCAGCGATTTTTTACAATTTGCTTTATCTAAATATTTCGCATAAAATTGGGTTCAAATGTTCCCCTGCCAATATTTGTATCGGTATTAAATTAAGTATAATAAATAAAAAAGCAGTAAGTTCGGCCGGGCCGAACTTTGAATACCCTCCACCAATTGGAAAGAATTAGAAAATTTTCAAAAAAATAAAATCCATTGAAAATTCTGTTGAAATCTTTTTTAAATACCTAATATCGGAAGGTGGCGATATATGGGGGGATATACGATATTGTGGACCTATATAGGCAAATCTATGTCTGGGGTAAAGTACTCACAAAGAACTCCTTGTGTGGACTTCCAGACAACACCATTGGAAAATATAGCTAAAATCATCAAAATACCGAATATCGGGGGTACCATTATATGTGGGCTATACGATATCGTTAACCTATACAGAGAACTCTCTTCAGGGAGTAAAGCACTCACAAAGAACTCCTTGAGTAGAATTTCAGACAATCCCGTTGAAAAATGTGGCTAAAATCATCAAAATACGGAATATCGGGGGGTACCGTTATATGGGCGCTATTCGATATCGTGGACCTATATAGATAATTCTCTGTCAAGGGATAAAGTATTCAATTCCATTAGAAAATGTGTCTAAAATCATCAAAATACCGAATATCGGGGGGTACCGTTATATGGGGGCTATACGATATCGTGGACCGATATAGCCCATCTTTGAACTTGACCTACCTGCAGACAGAAGAGATATATGTGCAAAATTTTAGCTTCCTATCTTAATTCGTTTAGACTGTAGCGTGATTACAATAGACGGACGGACAGGGCTAAATCGTCTTAGAATTTTACGCTGATCAAAAATATATATAATTTGTTGGGTCTAAAATGATTATTTCGATGAGTTACAAAAGGAATAACGAACTTAATATTTCCTCCATTCTATGTATTGTGGAGGGTATAAAAACGACTATTATCACATATCTCATATAAAGTGGAGGTGCATAGTAGTCAGTAGCAGTCCAAACCTGGCACATATATATTTATTTATATCATATTCAATTGGTTTCGATACGAAATGGAAAATATTGGCCCATTCCTTTGGATCCTACTCCATAGAGGGTCAACAATTTAAATAATCATTAAAGAAGTCAAAATATATTTATATATTCGAACATTGGCTGAGGGCATACATCTTTTGGGAAAACCAACCGATACTTTTTAACTTGTTATTATTATTGTTACTATTATTATTAATTATTATTATTATTATTATTATTATTATTATTATTATTATTATTATTATTATTATTATTATTATTATTATTATTATTATTATTATTATTATTATTATTATGATTATTAATTATTATTATTATTATTATTATTATTATCATTATTACTCATTATTAGTATTATATTTTATTATTATTATTATTATTATTATTATTATATATTATTATTATTGTTATTATTATTGTTATTATTATTATTATTATTATTATTATTCTATTATTATTATATTATTATTATTATTATTATTATTATTACTATTATTATTATTATATTATTATTATTAATTATTATTAATTATTATTATTAGTATTATTATTATTATATTATTAGTATTATTATTATTATTATTATTATTATTATTATTATTATTATATATTATTATTATTATTATTATTATTATTATTATTATTATTATTACTATTATTATATATATTATTATTATTATTATTATTATTATTAGTATTATTATTATTATTATTATTATTATTATTATTATTATTATTATTATTATTATTATTATTATTATTATTATTATTATTATTATTATTATTATTATTATTATTATTATTATTATTATTATTATATTATTATTATTATTATTATTATTATTATTATTATTATTATTATTATTATTATTATTATTATTATTATTATTATTAGTATTATTATTATTATTATTATTATTATTATTATATTATTATTATTATTATTATTATTATTATTATTATTATTATTATTATTATTATTATTATTATTATTACTATTATTATTATATTATTATTATATTATTATTAGTATTATTATTATTATTATTATTATTATTATATTATTATTATTATTATTATTATTATTATTATTATTATTATTATTATTATTATTATTATTATATTATTATTATTATTATTATTATTATTATTATTATTATTATTATTATTATTATATTATTATTATTATTATTATTATTATTATTATTATTATTATTATTATTACTATTACTATTATTAGTACTATTATTATTATTATTATTATTATTACTATTACTATTATTATTATTATTATTATTATTATTATTATTATTATTATTATTATTATTATTATTATTATTATTATTATTATTATTATTATTATTATTATTATTATTATTATTATTTTTATCATTATTATTATTATTATTATTATTATTATTATTATTATTATTATTATTATTATTATTATTATTATTATTATGATTCCTATTGTAATTATAATTATTACTACAATCTACAATTTGTAATTGATACATTCATATGTTATTCTATTCCCGGTCATTTACATAAATCATTACAATAGACTAGACATAATTTTCATATCAATTCTCAGTCCCAATGACAAGGATGTGGGTAATTGGGTTTCTTTGCTGATTTTGTTGTTGTTACTGAAAACGAGGTAATTGATCAATTAAAACAATGAAGCCATACATTCTTACTTTGTCGGTGGTAATAAACAACAATGGACATGTCCAATGGCTTATAAGTTCGTCGACTGATGAACTTTTACCTTCGAATAGCCACAGAGACTGCAAAAACAACTGGGAGAGAGAGGAAGAGATTTTTGTCAACATGTAAATTAAGACGAATAAATAAATTCAGAAAAAATAGGGAAGAGCACAACATTGTGGCGATTCAAATTGAAAGATATTTTTAAAAAATGTGATGGGTGTTTTTATCTTCCTCAAAATTCATTTAATTCGATCCCCAAAGATCCCCAACTTGTCTAATATTAATTCAATTCAAACGTCTTGGTCTATTCGTCTCTTATAATCACGTTGGTATGGCATAGCATGTCGGAGACCATAATTGCCTCAATTCAAATCCAAATTTTCTTAACATAAAACATATCGACATACACATTTATTCAGATTCAAGAACATATACTTGTATTGCAGGAATCTGTCAAATATGGGTTTGAGTTATTTAGACGGCCGACAGAGCGAACAAGTAAATATTCCAGCAATAATATTTAATAATAATAAACAAAGCAATTGAGGAGAGAGTGAGAGAACAAATCATGAAAAAAAATGATTGACATTATTGTCGCCACACACGACTAGACACCACTTAGCAATTGATATAGGCCCATACGAACGAATTAACCTTCCTCCTAATTTGTGTACCCGATTGGAAAAATTTTGCGTCAGAACGAGGTAATTGGCCCCTCAAATCGAACCGTACAATGAATCTCTAGGCCAATTTGAACAGGATGAACTCTGGATATTTTGTGTTGTTTTTTGTTGACTCGCATACACTTGTATGGTTTTTGAATGTCGAATGCCGTTTAATGAACTTTTACCTGAGGTTATCAAAAATTTCGGTGTATTGTTTGTACAGTATAATACCGATTGGCCAAAACACAAAATTTGTTCCCAGTATTTATTACAACCTGGGCAGGGGCTGTGAACTGGAGACAATAGATTGAATGGCGTCCATGGCCAATGTTGTATTGCATCAGGGAAAGAGTTAATATGCGATTGGAGACGCATGTCCATAGTTTGTAAAATGATATGCAGCAATGGAGGCTTGATGGGGAGTCTAGGGTTCTTCTTTGGTTCAAAGAACTATGCTCAATATTTTGAAAGAGAGCTATGCGTTTCCAAGCCAAACAAATTTTTCCATGAATGTCTCTACAACTAAATGTCAGAATAGTATTTGTCGTACATGATTTTTATACCCTTAGGGTCACTTCATTAGTTCGATTTTGCTCCAACTTTGCAAATCCTAATATTTGCAACAGTACTAGGTCAGGTGCGAAAATCGACAATATCGGTTAACTCCATCAAGTACCTCCCCCACAAAGGGTCAAAATTTCGAATAATTTTAACTCTTATAAAAAATTTGGTTAAGATTAAATTATATATCACAATATTTTTATTAATTATTTTTTTTATTATTATTTTTTAAGACCTGGTGTGAAGATGGGATATATCGGTCCACTCCTTCAAGTACCTCCCCCACAAAGGTTAAAATTTTTGAATATTCATGAAGCTCATAAAACACGAAATTTACACCTTATTCCATTCAGACTTGGTACATCTGAGATGAAAAAACTGCAACCAGCTTCAAACTGCAGTCATTTCTAAGGCACTCGACCGACAGCTGCTAAATTTTTTTTAGTTTTTTTTTTCGTGATGGATTTTTATTTGGCTGGAAAATCACAAGTGGCTATCGTTAGAGCCCTCCAGCATTTAAATGTGAATAAATCGTTTGTGTCTCGTACCATCGCTCGTTACCGTGATACTGGTAGCGTAGCCCGACGTCTAGGAAGTGGACGGAAGAAAGCAGCAACATCTGCAGAAATGGTTCGAAAAGTAAAGAAGCGACTTGATCGAAACCCGCGTCGCAGTGGCCGAAAAATGGTTTGTAAGCTGAACATATCGCAATATTCCATTCGGCAAATATTGAAAAATTAGCTCAGGGTAAAGCCATTGAAATTTCAAAAAGTGCAAGAACTTACACCGCAACAGAAAGAAAATAGTCTCTAAAGAGCTAAAGAGTTGCGTCGCTTGGCTGGAAGTGGTGAACTGCCGAATTTGGTTTTCTCCGATGAGAAAACATTCGTTGTCCAGCAGTTTGTAAAGAAACAAAATGATCGTGTTTACTTACCAAAGAGATCAGCGGAAAATGTGCACCTTCGGTTGGCCACCAGAACTCAAGCGCCGGCCATGGTGATGGTGTGGGCCGCCATAACAACCGATGGTCGCTCTCCGCTCGTATTAATCGACCGTGGCATCGGAATAAATGCCGAATATTATTGCGAAAATATTCTGGAGCGTGTATTAAAGCCTTGGGAACGCAAACATTTTCGCCGCAGACCTTGGACTCAGCACGCGCCACCCAAGATAGGTTACAAAATGAGATTTCTCGATTCATTTCTAACGCACAATGACCCTCAAAATCTACGAATTCCAATCCACTAAAAAATGCTTAAGTGTCGATCACCTCAAGCAAGCGCTTCGCCGGAAATGGGCCAAAATACCGCAGAGTAACATTCGGGCAGCGTGTGACGGTTTCATTGGCCGTTTGAAGACCATCATTCGTGCCAAAGGTCACCAATTCGAACAAATCTAAACTTATTCTAAAATTTAATGCTATTTCCGAAATTTTTTGATTGTTTGATTGATTGAATAAATTAAAAACAATTTAAAAATTATGGCATTTGGCTGTGTTGCAGTTTTTTTATCTCACCCTGTATTGTGTGAAAATCAAGTTTTTACAAATAAACCAGAAGTTTTGTAATGTTAAAAAATAATTTCAGAATTCAAATGCCAAGAATATAATAGTATAAACAAATAAAAAATAATTAAATTTTTTTCTTAACTTTGAATTTCTTAAAGTAATCGAAAATCGACTTTAAGCCATTTTGAACAAAATATGTACGCCAAAAAGTCGATGTGTTGGTTGTGAACGAAAAATTAATGAACACTTTCTCTGCCATGTTTTTTCAACCAAAGGTCTGATCTCCATGTGTAAGCACTTTTTCCTAATTTTTTTATCCGAATAGCTTATTCTCTTCCTAAAAGCTTATAGTTTCTTGTACAAAAATTTTCCATTTTGATGAATTTTTTTATTTTTCAAACACAGCATTGCTGATGATGGCGTTCCTTGATGCTCAAAGGAAATACTAGAAAAGGGAATGCGTCAAGAAAACTTTCCAACACTTTTGAGTTGTTGCAAAATGACAGCTTAACAGTTCGATGTGATGGCGAACATCAAAACAAGTGAGAGTATTTTAAACGTGATAAAACCGCGTGAAACAGAGAGAGTCACACATAGCACGTGGTGCGTGCGATGCGAACAAAGTTTCACCGGAAGAAACTTTTCTTCCAGGTTACTCAAGAGTAGCGTGACATCCAGGAAAAATCCCGTACATTCTCAAGGTGTGACAACAGCTAAAGAATTTTCCAAGAATTGAAAAAGAAAACAAAAGTTTTTTTTTTAAGTCAATATGGGAACAATGCGAAAAGGTTTGGGTTTTTTATTCAAAAGATTTTTGTTTTAGCCAAATTATCGAAGAGACAAATCGAAATGTTCAACAAACAATTAGTCCAAAGTTTAGTACAAGCCATGGATGCCACCGTGATAGCCTCCATGGAGATAGCTGCCATGATGGATCAAGGGAGTGGAGATGTGATGAGTTGAAATCACGGGATGGGCCACATGCACGGCAGGGGCGGCATGGTAGGAAGATACCACTGGGTGGGAGCTGATGTAGCCGGGTCTAGCCAAAGCCATAGCCAAGAAGGACAAAAAGAAGAACTGAAAAATGGAAAATAAAAAAAAAATATTACAATTTTCCTTTAATCCAAATTTGTCACTCGCACTGTACTCACAATCTTAAACATCTTGATGGAGGATTGTTGAAAACGCTTGGTAGTTGCTGGTTAACAGTTTGATTGAAAACTAACATACCTTTCCAGTGAAGCCGAGGGCTTTATATACAAAATTTGCAAATCTTAATCAAATGTGAAATTTAATATTTGCCCAATAATAATTTACTAGGCCCTCTATTGTAGCACAGCAGCACCAAGTTGGGCAATTGTCATCCGATACCGGAGCAACTTTGCCACCATTATTGTTAGCACCGCCATCACCTGTCCAAAAGATACGACAGCAACACCAGGCCAAATTGTGGAAATCACCAAAGCCAAGAAAGAAACAGCAAAACAAAAAAACCGTTCTTTTGCCTACAACACAAGGGTATCGGATATCTTTTGCTTTTGAGGTTTTTCGTCTCGCCGCAGAAGAAAAAAAAAAAACAGCAAAAAAAGAAGAATGAAGAAATAAATGTTAATTTTTTTTTCGCTCTGGCATATTGATGATGTTCATGTTGGTCTTATTTGTCTAATTATTTCGAATGCAAAAGAAAATCAAACACATGTTTGTCTGTCTGTGTGTGTGGAAAGAGAATCCGATACTTTCATCAGATAGGTAAATTGTCATTTTCGGCAATAAGTGTGCCAATTATTTTATTTGTTTTTAGGGAATAAAGGGAAAATGAATCTACGAAATCAAAGTAAGCCTATCGAAACCACGAGAAAGCACCTCGAGAAATTTTAAGGAATAAGCAAATGCGCCATTCGAGGAATGCAACTGATATCTTGACAAAATTGAAATGGCTACGCAAATGAGGGCTACGAGGTGTGGGGCGTTTTCGAAAGTCCCTTTGTGGGAGGTTAATAAGGGTGGACCTAAAAATGTGCAATTTTAATGAAAACAAGTAAAAAAGCTGTAAGTTCGGCCGGACCGAACTTTTAATACCCTCCACCATTTGGTACAAATTTGGCAATTTCCCAAAAAAAAAAAAAAAAATAATAATAATAATAAAATCCGTTAAGAATTCTGTTAAAACCTTAAAAATACCGAATGCTTATACGACGACGTGGACCTGCATAGGCAACTTTTTTCATAAGTTATTACAATATTTACATGCGAAACTTGAAGAAAAATCTGTTTATAATGTAGCTAAAATCATCAAAATTCCGAATATGGGGGTACCGTTATATGGGGGCTATACGTAGACGTGGACCTGCACAGACAATTTTCTAGCATGGGCTGAAATATCCATTACGAACTTCACATGCGAAATTTGAAACAATCCCGGTAAATAGTGTCGCTAAAATCATCAAAATGCCGAATATTGGGGGGTACGGTATATGGGGGCTATATGAAGACGTGGACCTACATGGCCCATTTTCTGTTTTATGCTGCAGTATCTATTACGAACTTCAAATACCAAATTTGGAACGATTCCGGTAAACAATGTCGCTAAAATCATCAAAATACCGAATATCGGGGGTACCGTTACATGGGTGCATACGATATCGTGGGCCTATACAGACAATTCTTTTCTAAGGAATAAATTACTCACAAAGAACTCCTGGTGAGAACTTTCAGATAATTCTGTTGAAAAATGTGGCAAAATTCATAAAAATATCGAATATCGAGAGGTGCCGTGGCGAATATACATATCGTGGGCCGATATAGTCCATCTTCGAATTTGAACTGCCTGCAGACAAAAGAGAGACCTGTGCAAAATTTTAGATTCCTATCTCAATTTGTTTTGACTATAGCGTGATTACAACAGAAGGGCAGACGGGCGGACGGATGGACAGGGTTAAATTGTCTTAGAATTTTACGCTGATCAAGAATAGATATACTTTGTTGGATCCAAAATTATTATTTCAACGAGTTTCAAACGGAATGACGAACTTAATGTACCTTCCATACTATGTATGGTGGAGTGTATAAAAACATTAAGTTCTGCCGGGCTGAACTTTTCATACCCCCCGCCATTGGGAAAAAGAAACATATTTATATAAAAGCATCTGAATTTAAACGTGTTCCACTTTAAACTACAAATACCAGTAAGACCGTTTGGATAATGCTGATAAACTTTCCAAAATACCATAAAGTGGGTGGGGCGTTTATATGGGGGCCATACCAAAACAGGAACCTCTATAGACAATTTTATATTTCAAGGATTGTAATCTACCATATCATCTTAAATACCAAATTTGAATTTTAAGGATTATTAAAATACCGAATATTGGTGGGCATCGTTATATGTACGCTATATGAAACAGTGGACCTAAATATGCAATGTTCTGCCACCATCCATTATGACCTACAAATACAAATCTACAAAATCGTCAAAATACTGAATATCCGGAAGTACCATTATGTGGGGGCTATTCCAAAACGTAGACCAATATATACCATGTTCTGCCACCGGAGCCAGAACTCATTTCGGACAACAAATACCAATTTTTTGACAAATCCGTGGGGAAGTGTGGCAAAAATTATGAAAATACCGAATATTGGGAGGTACCGATATAGGGGGGCATTTCCAAACCTATATATACTATATATACTATCTTCCGACATCGGATCAAGCACTCGTTACGAACTACAAATACCAATTTTTAGAAAAATCCTTAAAAAAATGTGGCAAAAATCATCAAAATACCGAATATTGGGAGGTATCGATATGTGGCGGCTATTCCAAAACGTGTACCGATATATCTCATTTTCAATACCAACCATCCTAGATACAATACAATGTCAGACGAATATTTAGGTATGTAACAACCATGGTACAATAAGGAGGTAGAACAGCTTCGGAAAACAACAGAAATACAGCCCTGAGTCTATGTCCGCTTCATTTCAGAATTATTCAAAATTATATCAAAAAGTTTTTTTCATTTATTTGATATTTTTTGTCCATTTTTAAAATGAGTCAAGAAGCGCAAAAGATGAATGAAATACCCGGATGTCCTCTTAAAAATATGATCCTAATTGTTCAGTCTTTCAATTCCATGCAAATCTGGTAAATGTTATTAATGCGCGTCCCGCAATTTAAGTTTCTTCCAATCATTGATTTTGAAAATATTTTGTTTTTATTTTTCAAAACAACAAATACATACACAAAATTGGCAGAAGTCGGGCACACTTAGAAAAAAATTGTAATCAGCTGATAGCTCTACCTTACCTATTCATTGTACCATGGTAACAACCGGTATGACAAAGTTAATATATATGGTTTAAAATGAAGGGATGCGTTTACAAATATATTTTAGAAATGTGTACTAAGTGTGCGAACTGTGCTGAACGGTACTAAATTTGGAACAGTTGAGTTTACGGTGAATGGATGAAGCTGGAATTTTGAAGTTTTGTATTGGGGCCCATAGTTTGGTGGTAGGTTGGTGATAACGAGGTGGTATTTAAAATGTGTACTACAAGTGGACGAAATGTACTAAATAGTACTATATTTGATACTATTTAGTATTGGGTGAACAGATAGTACTTGAAATCTGAATTTGGGTACGAAATTAAATTTGGCACGAACATTGACACGTTCATGTATAGTCAGGACATATGGAGGTGTTTTCGGAAATGTGTACTATTATTTTACGAAAAGTACTAAATGGTACTACATTTGGTCTTAGTTGAAGGGATAAAGATAAAATTCTGAAATTAGTTATTTAGAAAACTGTTGGTATCTGTGCTTGAAATTTGGCGGTGGTTTGTAATTGGGTCCTATATTTGTGCGAAAAGTACTAAATGGTAATAAATTGGATATTTGGTGAAGGGATAGGTCAGGAATTTGGTACTGAGGTCTCTGTTAGTGCTATGATTGTATGAAAAGAACTAAATTTTATATTGTGTGAAGGAATAGAGATAAATTTCTAAAATTCGTTATTTAGATAATTGTTGGTATTTGAGGTTGAGATGTGCAGATTGTTTGGAAAATTCGTATCTTCACTGTACGAAAAGAAGTAAATGCTACGAAAAGAAGTAAATGGCTGAAGGATTGGGGCAGGAATCCTCAAATCTGGAATTGAGGTTTCTGTTAGTATCTGGAATTGAGATATGTAGGTGGTTTTGGAAATTTGTACTATAATTGTACGAAAAGTACTCAATAGTACTAAATTTGGTATTGAATGAAGGAATAGATTTGAAATTTGATATATATGTCGCTGTGATTTCATGTGAAGGTGGTTTTGGTATTGGTCTTAAATTTGGTATTGGTTGGAGGGATAGGGCTGGAATCTCGAAATTTGATATTGAGATCTCTGTTGGTATCTGGAATTGAGATATGGAGGTGGTTATGAAAATATTATGTACTACAGTTGTTCGAAAATTACTAAATGGAACTTAATTTGGTATTGGATGAAGGGAAAGAGGTGAAATCTTAGAACGATTTTGCAAATGAGTACTCAAATTATACGAAAAGTACCAAATGTTACTAAATTAGACATTGAGTGAATATAAAGAGCTGAAATGGTGTCTAGAATGTAGAAGTGTAGTTGTTTGCCTACCAAATGTTCCTGAATTTGGTAATGGGTGAAAATACAGAGCTGAAATCGTGATATTTGATATGGATGTCACTGTTGGTGTCTGTGGTTGAGAGATGGAGCTGATTTTGAATTTTCGTCCTGTAATTGTGCTAAATGGTACTTAATTTGATAATGGGGAACATTAAAGGGGTATGTGAGGTTGAGATAGAAAGATTGTTTTAAAATTGCGTACTAAATGGTTTGTCAAACTGAACAATTTGGGCATTTTGAGTAATATTCAGTCCAAAAATCAGTATTCCTATTATTATCGCGGATCCAATCACAGCACTAAGAATTTTGTCTTTTAAGGATTGTTTTTCAGGGTCGTCATGGCCAATAACCACAAATCTGACCTTTTTCTTATTTTAATCTTAACATTTGTCATATATGAACTTATTTCAAATAGCATTTTGAGCTTTTGTGTGGAGAAGGAGTGGACGATATTGCCCATCTCCTGACTTGATCTAAGTTTAGTAAAAATGTGTCAAGTTTGGACTCCATTTGAAAACTATCGTGTACACCAGCGGACCAGACAGATTGGCGAATATGAATATGGTGAACACAAAAGGAAATTTCGTATAAATTGACCTAGGTTCTATAAGACCGTATCAAATAAATTATAACTATAAGGATAAAGGTATAAAAATGAAAAAAATGGAGAGGCAAAATTAAGGAAAAAACATGTAAAAAAGCTGTAAGTTCGGCCGGGCCGAACTTTTAATACCCTCCACCATTTGGTATATTAACCCTCCGAAGGCAGCCGTATATTAGGGTCTATACGAGAACATGGACCTGCATAGGAAACTTTTGTCACAAGCTATTACAATATTCAAATGCGAAACTTGAAAAAAATCATCAAAATACCGAATATAGGGAGGTACCATGGGCCTAGACAATTTTCTGTCATAGGATGTAGTCATAAAATACCGAATATTGGGGGTTCCGTTCTATGGGGCTATACGAAGATGTGGACCTACACGGCCCATTTTCTGTTTCATGCTGTAGTATCTATTACGAACTTCGAATACCAAATTTGAAATAATTCCGGCAAATAATGTCGCAAAAATCATTAAAATACCGAATATCGGGAGGTACCGTTATATGGGGGTTATACGAAGACGTGGACCTACATGGCCCATTTTCAATACCAAAGGTCCTGCAGACATAATAATACACATTTGAGTAAAATTTTATCAATCTACCTTATTTCGTTCGGAAACTAGAGTGATTTCCACAGACGGGCAGACGGATAGACGGAAGGACATTGATAAATCGACATAGAATTTTATGCTGATCAAGAATATATATAAAATGTATATTTCGAGGTGTTACAAACGGAATGACAAACTTAATATACCCTCCATACTATGGTGGATGGTATAAAAAATATTATTACACGAAGTTGTGTTATTTTCTTCGACCCAGTTAAATTTTTCGACTTCACTGCCCTGGTTGAAAGAAACAGTATTTCTTTTATGTTTTTCTTTATTATGTCCTCCTCAGGTAACATAACAACTGTTCCCTCCCGATTTGGTCATTTAGAAAAATCTCTTTTATTTTTCATTTCACGACACAAACAGGGCGGCACTTAAGGCTTTTTGTTTTCATTTTTGTAATTTTGATTAGTTTAAGTTAATTTAAGTTTTACTTGTATAAGAATTGACAAACAACCTCCGTCAACATTCGTATTTTTTGATGCGCACTCGAAAAACAATTCTGATTACATCTGTCACTTTAGGCATTCCAGGAGCAGCCAGCCCTCTCAACTGTTATACACGTCAGCAGCAGCAGTAGCAACAGGTAAGTTAATTAAGAATTTAATACGATATTGAATACAATGTATAAAAATAGGACAACACATTACAGTTTTACGAATTCGGCATATAAATAGCCCGGTAAGACATTAAAGCAGAAGTTTAGTTACAGAGCAATGCTTAAAGTGGCGAGTTTTGAATTACAGAAAAAATAATGAAATCCAATTCATTTGCAATAAATATTCAATTTCAGATATTGGTAATAATCTGCACATCATTAGCCTTGGCCGATTTAATTTTGACACCCAGCAGCTTCCCATCATCCGCATACCATGTTGTCAGATTCGATGATAAATTATTGGAGGATTTCTTATTGGATTTAATAGGAGAAAATTATACAAGCTTACTGCCAGTGATACTACCGGTGAATTTAACTGTTCCTGGAATCTCTACTCTAACTGATGTTTGGATATCGCCTCTAATAAATGAACCGCCACCTAGATTCCCATCTTTGGTGCTTCGGATTTTTCGACAATTCCTGGGCACGCAGAAACCCTTCCTCGCAATGTATGAAACGTTTTTGGCTGACAAGAAACCATTTGTTCAATTTTGGAAACCAATTGGCAATTTAATGTTTAATTTTGGCATTAACACGAATTTCCAAACATCCGGTCAGATTGGACTGGCCAGGATTGTTATTTATAAAATATATTTATGAGAGAAATTTAATAAAAGTTTAGAAAAATATATATATATAAAAAAAAAACAAAAAAAATTGAATAATTCTTTTTCAATCATAGAGTGTGGAAAATCAAGAATTTCTCGACTATATAATTTGATATTAATTTTCAAACACCATGCAGCCATATGAAAACGACCTTTAAAAATAGTGTTCAAAATGTTTTCCAGGCAATATAAATAAAACTAAGTTTAAAAAAAATCTCATGGAATTTTTTTAATGCAATGTGTATATGGCAGATTTTTATAAAAATATTTTTCAGGGACTTCTCGAAAATATATAGGGGATTATTGTAAAAGTATTTCTTAAGGATCCCCACACTGTGGTACTCGTTGATTTCTAAGATTGTTTTTACAGGTCTTTCTTTAAGGAACCGTTGTGTAACTACATATAACTATAGTTCTACACTTTAGGTTTTAAGTGAGCAAAAAAGTCTTTCCAAGAAATAATTTGGTGTGCCTACAATTTCAACGAGCAGAAAATTTCGAAAACTCTTCGAAAAATATTTGTTAACAAATATTCATTAAAAGGTCCATGTCTCGAAGCTTTTTAAAAAGTCCACGTCTCGAAGCCCTTCAAAAAACATTCATTGAAAAGTCCCCGTCTTGAAGCTCTTCATAAAATATTCTTTAAAAAGTCCACGTCTCGAAGCTCTTCAAAAAACATTCTTTGAAAAGTCCCCGTCTTGAAGCTCTTCAAAAAACATTCTTTGAAAAGTCCCCGTCTTGAAGCTCTTCAAAAAATATTCTTTAAAAAGTCCAGGTCTCGAAGCTCTTCAAAAAATATTTTTTAAAAAGTTCACTTCTTGAAGCTCTTTAAAAAATATTTTTTAAAAAGTCCACGTCTTGAAGCTTTTCAAAATATATTATTTAAAAGGCCTACGTCTCAAAGCTCTTCAAAAAATAGTCTTTTAAAAGTCCACGTCTCGAAGCTCTTCAAAAAATAGTCTTTAAAAAGTCCACGTCTCGAAGCTCTTCAAAAAATATTCTTTGAAAAGTCCACTTCTCAAAGCTTTTCAAAAAATATTATTTAAAAGGTCGACGTCTCGAAGCTCTTCAAAAATATTCTTTAAATGGTCCACGTCTCGAAGCTCTTCAACAAATATTCCTTAAAAAGTCCACATCTCAAATCTCTTCAAAAAATATTCTTTGAAAAGCCCACGTCCCGAAACTCTTCAACAAATATTCTTTAAAAAGTCCACGTTTTGAAATCTCTTCAAAAAAATATTCTTTAAAAAATCCAAGTGGCGAAGTCTTTTCAAAAAATATTCTTTAAAAGTCCACATCTCGAAGCTCTTCAAAAAATTATTTTAAAAGTCCACTGAAGCTCTTCAAAAAATATTCTTTAAAAAGTCTACATCTCGAAGCTCTTCAAAAAATATTCTTTAAAACTCCACGCCTCGAAGCTTTTCAAAAAATATTCTTCAAAAAGTCCAGGTCTTGAAGTTCTTCAAAAAGTATTCTTTAAAAAGTCCACGTTTCGAAGCCCTTCAACAAATATTCTTTAAAAAGTCCACGTCTCGTAACCCTTCAACAAATATTCCTTAAAAAGTCCACGTCACGATGCTCTTCAAAAAATAGTCTTTAAAAAGTCCACGTCTCGTAGCTCTTCAAAAAATAGTCTTTAAAAAGTCCACGTCTCGAAGCACTTTTCGGAGGCTCTTCAAAATATATTCTTTAAAAAATGCTCGTCTCTAAGGTTCTTCAAAAAATATCATTTAAAACTCCACGTCTCTAAGGTTCTTCAAAAAATATTTGTTAAAAAATCCACGTTTTGAAATTAAAAATATTCTTTAAATAAGTAAGCAAAGGCTATAGTCGTGCGGGGCCGACTATGTTATACCCTACAACACTACAATATGTTAGAAGCCCCCTTATGTCCAAATCCATATTGGAAGATTTCGCTTTTAGGATTTTGACTAGGGACATTTGCCAAAAATTTACGCGCTCCGTCGGGCTGTTAGTTTTTGTGGTCCATTTTACAGCTAAATATAATCCAATGGTCATCCAAAATGCTAGAATTCTTCCCTGTCCTTAACTCTCTTCACAGGTATGTCGATTGGCTTCAATTGTGTGATCGGGAAAACATTTCTGTTTTTGGTTAATTTGAACCCCTAAATATTTTGCAATCATCTCCAAAAGCAAGAAGCCCCTCTGTATCTCCAAATTTAGACTCATCTATACGATTTGCTTGTCTACGATATTTGGCTATATTTGTCAACGAAATCAGCATAAAAAACCAGAAGTTCGCCTTTTGTGTATTTCGGATATCGCCTGTAAGTAATGCTGGTATTTTTTCACACAAAATTAGTGGTCCATTCTACCCCCTGTTCTAAACTCTAACTTCATGCTAGATTTCGTGTCCTTTGGTTTTTCTTTGTGACCTTTATAACGGCTGCAAAATCAGGAATTTTTTAAGTTGTTGGTCCATTTCAACCCCTAATATATTGCGGACATCTTTGAAAACAATAGGCCTAGCCCTTCTGAGCCCAACCCTGCCATTGTGAAAATTTTCGTGAAGATCGGACGATATTTGCAATTTGTATATAATAACCCTAACCTGTGTTGTAAGATGAAAAAATATTACAAAATATTATAAGTCAAATTGAAAAAATCGCATGCGATAAAAAATATGAAAAAATAAAAAAATGTCACAAAATACTACAAAATCTATATTAACATCATTATTGGCATATTTTTCTGCGTTTTTTTAGATTTCATACTTCTATGTCAAGAGGGTATTCTGAATTGACAAAATTTGTCAAAATCGGTCCAGCCATTCTTGAGATATAAGAATTCTAACTAATATCCCCTTCCTTTGTATATATACATTTTATATATTTCGCTATATATAACCCATATGTTTACTATCGGCATCTACGTAACGGTCAGAATTGACCTGTTCGTCTATTTGTGATTTCGCCGGGATTAAAAATATTCGCGGCTTAATGAAAAATTGGACTTTTATTTAACACAAATGTTATGGTCTTGTTTACCCACTAAATATTTCCCGATGATCATCAAAATTGGAAGGCTTCTGCCCAGTTCTGAGCTCTAGCCCCATGCTAAGTTCCGCGTCGATTGGTCCATAATTGCGACCTGTAGAGCAACTGCAAAATCAGGAAATTTTTCAGTTTTTGGTCCATTTCGACCCCTAAATATTGTGCGATCATCTCCAAAAGAAATAGGGTTCTATTCTGACCTTATCCCCACCTCCATCCTTAATTTCGGGCCATAATTGCGACCTGTAGAGTGATTACAAATTAACGGACGGACGGACATACATAGCTAGATCGACTCAGCTCGGCGAGATAGGAAGATCCATATATACTTTCCTATGTGGGAAATCAATATTTCGAGGTGTTACATAATTTTTGGCCCAATCAAACTTATAATACCCCCAACACAAAGTGTTGTAGGGTATAAAAATTAAAACAAATATAAAATATAAATTCCTCAAGAACACATACAATAACAAAATAATTTTGAATTATTATATCAAATTAATGCTTTTTTTCTTTTAAGCCAAGCGTAAGTGTTTCTATAAAAATAATATTTTCTATAAAAATCCTGCATTAAATGCCCTATAACTTCCTTGATGACAAGAAATTTCATATTCCCTGATTAATTCAAAGTTGTCCGAATCGACATCCCCTCTGTATAACACTGTACCTATTATAACCCCAGAAATTTGTTTTTCTTCTCCATCATGAATATTCGTATAACAGTTTTACCAAAGAATATATAAAACTGTAGCATATCTTAAGGCTTGCTCTGAAAAGCCACATCTAAATAAAACATTTAAATCTTCTATTTACCTTATTTTCAACAATTTTATTTTTTGTTTTTTTTTTTTTATTTTCAACAGTTAATAAAAATTTACTAAATCAATTCCTGAGTATCCATTGTCATTAAGTGGGGTGTGGGGGGAATGTATTTTTAAATCGTGGGTCTGGTGACAGTCTCAACAATTTACTTCTTCAACAACAAGGGGGCGGTGTATGGAGCAGCAACATAAGGAGCAGCAGCAGCATAAGTGGTGTAAGGAGCAGCTACATAGGGGGAGGCAACATAAGGTGCAGCATAGGGAGCAGCTACATAGGGAGAAGCCACATAGGGAGCAGCAAAGTTACCATGGAATTCTTGCGAGACGACGGCACTGGCGGCAACGGGAGCAGCAGCAACAACGGGAGCACTGTAGGCCAAAGGAGCTACAACACCGGGTTTGGCAGCGGCACAGGCGAAGACGGCCATCAAGACAATTGCGACGAATTTGAACATTTTTGTTTTGGTTGTTGTTTGTCAAAGATGCGAACAAATTGAACTGTGATAATTGCCGGTCTCCAATGCCCATTATATAGTCAGTGTCGGTGTCTTCGTCTGCCGCAATAAAACAAGTGATTTTGGCAAAAGACCTACAAATCGAAAGAACCTTGGGGATGAGCGTTGACTAAACTATAAAATAACAATAATTAATGGAAGGCAAATTATTTTAGTTGAGCACAACAAAATAAAGAAACATTTCCTTGAGAAAAGCCCAACAACAAAAATGGATAAGCATAAGCCATTCAACCAAAATAAAGAAGCTTTTACACACTAAAGCTGTTGGCTTTGTTGGTTCTTTTAGTACACAATTGGGTATGGTTAACTTGATCGTAATTAAATATGCCAAACACGTAATTTCTTTAATATAGAGGGGAGAGACGTGCCATATCGACAGTGGAACCTCAGCACAGACACAAGATAGTTAAATGGAATATGTCTTAGTCTAACGAAGATTTTTGTTGGTAATACTTGTCCGCCGAAAAATTTGTGAATAATCACCAATCAATAGTGAATTATAACTGAAAATTCTGCTGCCTATATTAAATATAAGATTCGGAGAACCATAAATAAAGACATCTTTCTTATCTCTTTTCATTTACTCCGCCAGCTACTCATTATTATCTCATTCTATAACTGCAAATCTTCCGGTTCTATTGCAACTATTTCCTGTGTCTATGATATCCTGAACTACATTGACATATATAAATAGATTTATGGGATGTCTATTATCTATTATTTCAAGACGTCATTAAAATATTAAGTTTATATCCACCACGACTTGCAGATGTCTTTTGTCTTATGTACAAATGAAAGAAATGAAAGTGTATTTATTTCTCAGAAAAAAAATTGCATTCATTGATGTGTTTATGTCTGATTGAATAAAAAAAACAAAGAAGTAAAAAAGCTGTAAGTTCGGAAGGGTCTAGCTTTGAATACCCTCCAATATTTGGAACAAATGTGGAAATTAAAAAAAAAAAAAATAAAATCCAATAAAAATTCTATTAAAATTTAAAAAACACCGAATATAGAAAGTCGCTGTTATATTGGGGTCTACAGGGTGTGATAAAAAAACTGCAACAATGTCAGACGCCATAATTTTTAATTTTTTTAAATTTTATTGAATAAAATCACGTCGGAAATAGCATAAAATTTTAGAATAAGTTTAGATTTGTTAGAATTGGTCACTTTTGGCACGAATTATGGCCTTCAAACGGCCAATGAAACCGTCACATGCTACCCGAATGTTGCTCTGCGGTATTTTGGCCCATTCCCAGCGAAGCGCCTGCTTGAGGTGATCGACACTTTGGTATTTTTTAGTACCAACCCTGCTTTCCAAAATACTCCAGACACAATAGTGCAACGGATTGGTAACCGGAGATTTTGGTAGTCATTGTACGTTGGAAATGAAGTGAGGAACCTCATTTTGTAACCATTCTTGGGTGTAACCGTGCTGAGTGCGATGGTGCTGTGTCCTGTTGGAATGTCCAAGGTGAGAGGCCAAAATGTTTGCGTGTCCAAGGCTTTAATACAACCTTCAGAATATTTTCGCAATCATTTTCGGCATTTATTATGATTCCACGGTCGATTAATACGAACGGAGAGCAAGCATCGGTTGTAATGGCGGCCCACACCATCTCCGTGGCCGGCGATTGAGTTCTGGTTGCCAACCGAAGGTGCACATTTTCAGCTGACCTCTTTGGCAAGTAAACACGATCATTTTGTTTGTTTACAAACTGCTGGGCAACGTATGTTCACTCATCGGAGAAAACCAAATTCGGCAGTTCGACACTTTCGGCCAAGAGAAGCAACTTTTTAGCTCTTTTGAGTCTATTTTCTTTCTATTGTGGTGTAAGTTTTTGCACTTTTTGGAATTTCAATGGCTTTACCACGAGCTCATTTTTCAATATTTGCCGAATGGAATATTGCGATATGTTCAGCTCACAAGCCATTACTGCTGATGTTGCTGTTTTCTTCCCATCGTCCATCACTTCTTTGAAGTCTTTGAAGGTATGAGACACAAAAGATTTATTTACATTTAAATTCTTGAGTGCTCTAACGATAGCCACTTGTGGTTTTCCAGCCAAATATAAAGAAATCACACAATCACGCTTGAATTCCATCACGAATAACTTTTTTTCTTTTTTTTTGGAAAATTCGCACCATTGGTTGCAGTTTTTTTACTCTCACCCTGCATATACTTTGTGGGGTTTAAAAAGTCTCATTTACCCTCCATACTATGATGGAGAGTATGAAAAAACAAGTTAGAAAAGACTATAGTCGTGTGGACCGACCCTGTTAAACCCCATAACACTACAATATGTGAAAGGCCCTCTTATCGAATTGAAATTATTGAAATGGAATTTGAAAGATTTCCCTTTTGATATCATCACTCTGCCCAGATGTTATCCTTTTCTTTTTGATCGGTATCTTGGCGATATCTTGGCTATCAGCATCACAGAATAGTCAGAAGTGACATTTATGTGTGTTTGTGGATTCGCCGAGATTAAGAATATTCTTCGTTTTATTCGAAATTTTGGTATTTTTTTGAAGAAAAGGTTTATTTTACCAGCTAAATAATGCCCCATGACCATCCAAATTGATAGGTTTCTGTCCTGCCCTTAACTCAAACTCCATGCAAAATTCATCGATTGGTCTATAATTGTGGCCTATGCAGCAACAGCAAAATCAAGATTTTTTTCCGTTTTTGGTCCATTTCAATAAGCCCAATTCCATTTTCAATTTCATGAGGATCAGGCCATAATTGCGATCTCTAGCTTAATTACAAATTAACATGGAAAGACGAAGGGAAGGACATACATAGCTAGATCGACTCAGCTCGGCGAGATAGGAAGATCCATACATACTTTCCTATGTAGGAAACCAATATTTCGAGGTTCTACATAATTTTTGGCGCAATCAAACTTGTAATACCCCCAACACATAGTATAATAAAATTATAGAATGTCGATTATCTATTACTCTAGGACGTCATTTAAACATTAATTTTATATTCACCACAAATTGCATATGTCTTTTGTCTCATACACAGATAAAAGAAATGAAAGTTTCTTCATTTTCTCAGCAAAAAAATAAAGTATTTTTGCATTCATTGATGTGTTTGCGTCTGATTGAAAATTTTTGTTTATTCCTTTACTCTTGAAAATATGAGTAATACTCTTTCACTTCACTTTATAATTTTTTATTTTTATATTAAAAGAAATGTAAGTCAAAATTCTAAGAAATACAGGAACATGTTACATACACTCGTATGGTATATATATTGAATGTAGAATTGTGTAAAAAAACAACCATCCATATTCGCTTTTGTGTTGGTCAGTTATCAATGAAATGTGGAAGTGCTGCTATCGAATAATGTTTCATGTCTCCGCACAATTAATATTTGGTTGGTTTTATTGACAAAGTTCAGTTTCAAGAGAACACTGGGAGAAATAAAAGTTTAAAATGGTTTAAATATTCTGTAGATATAACACCTTTTTAAAAAGGATATTTTCACACTGGTTCTATGGCTATAAACGACCTTTGTATGTATTCTATGAAATTCTTTACAAGAAAGACTTACAGATATTTTGTATATGAAGTTGTCAGACTGGGTCTCTACACCAAGGCGATGGATAGGAGTGGCTGGTAACTATCCTGTTTACTTACCAAAAGCGCCATTTTTGTCATCAGAGATTTAAAAAATTTTGATGAGGTTCAATAGTACAGCTAAGGTAGTAAAAACAAGTAAAGAAGAAGCTAAGTTCTTTTTGTACCCTTCGTCATTTGGAAGAAACTTGAAAAATTTCAAAAAATCCGAGGACGTGGTCCTGAATAAGTAAGCTGTAGTAACGGTTCAAAACTTTATATAAGAAATTTGAAACTATTCCGGCGAATAATGTCGCAAATATAAAAAAATCTAAAGCGAATATCTGGGGGTACCGTTATATGGGCGCTATACTAAAACGTGGACCTCTTCTAGGGGGTAAAGTACTCATAAAGAACTCCTGGTGTAGAATTTCAGTCACTTCCATTGAAAAATGTGGCTTAAATCGTCACCGAATATCGTTACCGAATATCAGGGTGTACCGTTATATGGGGGATATACGATATCTTGGACCTATATAGACAATTTCTTTCCAGGGGATAAATACAATTCTCGTTCAGGAGTAAAGTACTCATAAAGAACTCCTTGTGTGTATTTTAAGACAATTCCATTGAAACATTTGGTTGAAATCATAAAAATACCGAATATCGGGGTGTACCCTTATATGAGGGGTATACGATATCGTGAACCTATATAGACAATTCTTTTCTAGTGAATAAAGTACTTACAAGAAACTCCTTGTGTGGATTTCAGACAATTCCGTTGAAAATGTGGCTAAAATCATCAAAATACCGAATATCGGTACCGTTATATGGAATATCGTGGACAATTCTCTTTCGTGGGATATAGTACTCTTAAGGCATCATTGAAAAATGTGGCTTAAACCATTAATATACCGAATATCGGGGGGTACCGTTACATCGGTGCTATACCGTGGACCGATATAGCTCATCTTCGAACTGATTATAACAGACAGACTGACAGGGCTAAATCTTCTTAGAACTTTACGCTGATCAAGAATATATATACTCTGTTGGGTCTAAAATTATTATTTCGATGAATTAAAAATGGAATGCTGAACTTATATAGGATACTAGCTGAACCCGGAGCGCTTCGCTATTTTATTTACGAATATATGTTGGTTAAAAAAAAAAAACAAATTTAAAAATTAAAAAAAAAATATTGCAATGTAGCAACATACTTACCCGTAATAAGCGTATTTCAAATTAACTGTTGTGTTGTTTTTTAGTGTTATTTAGTGTTAGCCTAAGGCGTTGTGGGTCAATGTTTCTTATTAAAATCATATCCCAATCTGAGTCAATTTAAATATAATTTTAAAAATTTTACTTTTACACCAAATTCCGCTACAACTTTCATATTTCATTGAAATTGGCCGAGAATATATATATGGGAGCTATATCCAAATCATAACTAATTTCCAAATAATTTATCACATTTATTATTGTAACCAATTTCCGCCACACATTCTGAATTTCATTGGAATCGGTCATATATATCGTGTTTGGTACATAACATATTTGAAGTCGGCAGAAATTTATGATAGCTATACCCAAACCTCAACCGATTTCAATATAATTTGGCAATTTTTTTCTGGTGCCAGATTTCGTCTCTTTCACTTTGGGTGCATCAAATATGTGAAATCGGCCGAGAATATATATGGGAGCTATAATAAAATCTGAGCGAATTTGAATATAATTCGTCAAATTTATTTTTGTACCAAATTTAGTCACTCATGGCGAATTTCATTGGAATCGGAAATACGTATCGTGTTTTGTGCATCAAATATGTGAAATCGGCGGAAAATATATATGGGAGCTATATCCAAATATGAACCGATTTAAATATAATTTGACTAATTTATTTTCTAATCAAAATCCCGTCACACATTCCCAATTTCATTGGAATCGAACATACATATCGTGTTTGGTGCATCAAATAAACGAAATCGGTTGAAGATATATATGAGAGCTATATCTAAATCTGAACCGATTTTAATATAATTTGATAAATTTATTTTCGAATCAAATCCCGTTAAACATTCCACATTTCATTGGAATCGAACATTCATATCGTGTTTGAGGCATCAAATGATCGAAATCGGTCGAAAATATATATGGAAGCTATATCCAAATCTGAACCGATTTCAATATTATTTGGGAAATCAATTTTTTAGATAAAATCCATCACATGTTTCAAATTTCATTGAAATTTGGGATACATAGCGTGTTTGGTGCATCAAATGCTAAAAATCGGCCGAAAATATGTATGCGAGCTATATCCAAATCTGAACCGATTTCAATATAAAAATTATCTGTAATCGTTCAATAGATATGTGCATACAAAATCTAAATTTTTAAGAGGTACCTCCGATTATGATGCTATATCTCCACTTCCAAGTGGAATTTCAAAAATGTATATAGCCTATGTTACTTTCAGGCGATGTTGCAGTATATATGTAAATTTTCAGGAAAATCTGTTCAGCGGTTTTCGAGTCCATAAATTACAAACAAACAAACATACAAACATTATCCTCTTTTATAGATATATAGATAGATAATATAGTAGTAGAATAATAAAATATAATAATTCTTAAGTTCGAACCGACCGATCACAGCAGACCCCTGAAAAACCTCAAGACTTGGTTAATACATGTAAAAAGGCTTCCTGACGTGGAAGGAGCTTAGAAAAAATTCCGAATATCATGTGTTGGTCTGCTGTGATCGGTTCGAACTTAAGAATTATTATCCGAAACCTATATATACCGAATGGTGCTTTGCGGTATATTGGTCCATTCCTGGCGAAGCGCTTGAAAAAAATGTTTGTTCTGCAGCTTCATAATTTATTATTAATTTTTATGTGTAACCAGATGCTTTTATCGCTTCTTTTGTAAATAATTCCAAATTCAGGGCTACCCCAGAGAACTACTTACGATAAAAAGAACAGACTTGTCGGTGGATTTTATCATTGCATGACTGACTGGCTGTTTTTTTTTTTTTTTTTTTTATTTTCCTTTAAAAAATAAATATCAAAACAAAAAGAAATATAAAGAAATTATATTTATTGCAGAATTTATCAGCTGCGAGCACACACACACATTGAAACAAAAGAAAAAACAATAGATAAAGTCCTAAGAATATGCTCTTGCAAAAAATAAATATGAAACTACTTCCTTGTGCATTGGAGATGGAATTAATTCAAATTCTTGTTTTAGTTGCAAAAGAAAAACGGACGGATTCAAACTTGTTGCGGTTAAAATTATAATGCGTTTAAGGCGAGCAGTTGCATTGCTGCTCTTGGTGTTGCCATCCTTTTGCCTGGCCGAGGATGTGGTGTTGAAGTGTGACGAGTACAATGATAAAATCGGTGGCATGGAAAAGTTCTGTACCGTGTCGGGGTTTCAGGTTACGCATTCGCAAAATATCAAAATAACACCATATTATCGGGCGAATCAAACCAATTTTATGAAATTCTACAATTCGGTGCTGTTGGATATTCCGGCCAAGCTGTTCGATGTGTTTAGCAGTTTGAAGAACTTGGATGTTTCGCATACCGAAATTGGGGATTTGTCGCGTAATACCTTCACCTCGGCCAGCATGCTGAACACCCTGAATTTAAGTTATAATTTAATAGAGAAAATTAACACATCGGTGTTTGTGGGGGCCCATAATTTGATGCGTCTTGATCTGAGCCACAATAGGATACATACCCTGGGGTCGTTGGCTTTTCGGGGGCTGGGAAATATGAATAAGGTGATATTGTCGCATAATGCCTTGACCTCAATACCCACGGATCTATTTTTGGATAATGCCTATATGGATGCTGTGTATTTGGATTACAACCAATTGGAAGAGCTAAAGGCAGAGGTGTTCCATGGCCTGCGCCACATCAGAGAATTAAATGTGGCCCATAACCGCCTGAAGCAGTTCGATCCTCAGATATTTCAAAATTCCTATGGACCTGAAATGTTGATATTGGCCTTCAATGAATTGACGGATTTCCAGTTGACGAACAAAACAATTACAAAACGTTTGGATTTGGATTCAAATCGTTTGAGTCGATTGTCAGTTAATGGCACCTCCTATATATCGGCCAACAACAATTCCATAACTCAGGTGGAGGTATGGAATGGCCAGGATGTCAATACGTTGCTTTTGAAACAGAACCAGCTAAAGGATATCAACAGCATTGTTTCGCTAACCCAACTAATCGAACTGGATATCTCCTATAATCCGGTGGGAAATCCCAATATTTCCACTTTTCAAAATCTGAAACATCTCACCATGCTCAACTTGAGAGCGACGGGAATTTCAAAACTTGCCTTTGGTATGTTTGCCAAACTCGGTAATTTAGAATCACTGGACTTGGCCTACAACAATTTGACGGAATTGAATTTGGATATGTTTGTACCGGCCAATGACAAGTTGCGTTCATTTTTTGTGGATGCCAATAACTTGACGGAAATCCATGGAAAATACAGCTTTGCCAAGGCCTTTCCTTCCCTTATGGAATTGGGCATATCCAGGAATCGCTTCAATTGTAGCTACTTGCATTGGCTGTTGATTAAGCCCCAATTGGGTGATTTTACAAAGCTGCACATTGAACACGATGACAGTCCCCAAGAACAGACCCACATACGTGATGTCACCTGCCTGTCGAACAAAAACGAGGAACTACTCAAAGCCGAACACGACTTGGCCGATTCCAAACATTTTCAAAATTCCATGAAACAATCCCTGGATGCGATGAGTGAACATGCCAAACAAATGCAAACATATCTATTGGTACTCTCCGCGATTCTCTCACTGCTGGTAATTTTGGTTGGGTCGGTGTGTATCCTGGGTGGCATCCACTATTGGCGTGTCCAGCGGGCCAAATATTTTCAACGTCGTGGTGGTGTCATTGTCTTTAATTCCAATGCCACCGTTAATACCCATGTGGAACAATAATAGTAGCCATATTCGTGCGGCTCTCTCTCTTCAAGGATAACATAACTTAACAAGGATAACACATCGGATAATCGTCGAGAATAATTTAAATATATATGTAATTTAATTAATAATTGCCGTACATCACTAATTGGATTAAAACGTGAAATTGGAGTGTAATTATTTTGCATGCGAAATGGTAAATGCGCAGTTTTACTTTGCATTATTAAATTATTTGTACATATGTGTGTGATTGTGTGTTTGTTGTGCAGTGACAATTAAAAAATAATTTCAAGGAATAAGGAATGTGGGCAGTAGGAGTGTGGGCGAAAAAATATCTATTTTTTCAAGAATTTTTATGTAAAAATAACGGGAACAGATAAATCGATAAGACCGTGCAATGTTAAGGTCGTTTAACTCTAATCGGAATATAGGAATGGAATCCGACAAAATATATTTTCTGAGTTTAGCCGGGCCGAATTTTTAATACCCAGAAAACCGAATATCGGGAGGTACCGTTATATGGAGACTTTACGAAGACGTGGACCTGCATATAAAAATTTGGGTCATAGGCTACAATACCCCTTACGAACTTCAAATACGAAATTCGAAATAATTCCAGTAAATAATCACGCTAAAATCATGAAAATACAGAATATTGGGAGGTACCGTTACATGGAGGTTATACGAAGATCTGAACCTGCATACAAAAATTTTTGCAATAGGCTGCTACACGAATACTTGGACCTGCGTACAAAAATTTTTGTCTTAGGCTGTATTACCCACTGCAAACTTCAAATACGAAATTCCAAATAATTCCGGTAAATAATGTCGTTAAAATCATGAAAATACCGAATATCGGGATTTACCGTTATATGGAGGCGATAAGAAAACGTGGACCGAAATGGCCTGTTTACGAACTTAACCTGCTTACTAGTAAACTATGCATAGAATGCTGGAGGGTATAAAAATTCCTCCGGATACCCAAAAATTTCTGATAAAATAAGTTTTTCACACTGCCTAGATATTACCCTTCTCATTTTGACATTTCCTCAATATTTACGCACTCCGTCGAGATGTTAGTTTTTGTGGTCCATTCTACAGCTAAACATAATCCAATGGTCAATAAAAATGTTAGAATTTTCCCTGTCCTTAACTCTATTCTCACTCCTAAATGTTTTGCGGTCATCTCCAAAATTAAGAGGCCCCCTGTGTATCTCCAAATTTAGACTCACCTATATGATTTGCTTGTCTGCAATATTTGGCTATATTCGTCAACGAAATCAGCATAAAAAGCTAGAAGTTCGTCTTTTGTGTATTTTGGATTTCGCCTGCAAGTTATTTTCAGCGTTTCGCTAAAATGGAAATTTTTGGTATTTTTCACACAAAAGTAGAGGTCTATTCTACTCGCTGTCCTGAAATCTAACTTCATGTGAGATTTCGTGGCCTTTGGTTTCTCTTTGTGACGAATGTAAAATCAGGATCATTTTTATTTGTTGGTCCTTTTCAACCCCTAAATATATTACGGACATCTTTTAAAATAATAGGCCTAGCCCTTCTGAGCCTAATATGAATTTTTTCCTCAGGATCGGACCATAATTGCAATTGAAAAAATATTAAAAAAAAGTATGTAAACTTCAATATTATAAGTCAAATTGAAAAAAGCGCATGGGGTAAAAAATATGAAAAAATAAAAAAATGTCACAAAATACTACAAAATCTATATTAACATCATTATTGACTCCTTTTTATGCGATTTTTTAGATTTTATACATTTATGCCAAGAGGTCATTCTGAATTTGTCGAAATCGGTCCAGCCATTCTTGAGATATAAGCATTCTAGCTAACATCCCTTTCCTTTGTACATACACATTGTATATATTTCGGTATATATATATATATATATATATATATATATATATATATATATATATATATATATATATATATATATATATATATATATATATATATATATATCCGATATATTTACTATCGGCATCTACGTAACGGTAAGAATTGACCTTTCCGTCTTTTTGTGATTTCGCATGGATTAAATATATTCGAGGTTTAATGGAAAATTTGACTTTTATTTAACCAAATGTTATGGTCTATTTCACCCACTAAATATTACCCGATGACCATCTTAATTGGAAGGCTTCTGCCCTGCCCTAAGCTCTACCCCCATGCTAACTTCCGCGTCGATCGGTCTATAACTGAGACCTGTAGGGCAACTGCAAAATCAGGAAATAGTGTTGTAGGGTATAAAAAGCTACGGTTCATTTTTATACCCCCCACCATAGTGTGGAGGGTATATTAAGTTGGTCATTCCGTTTGTAACACCTCGAAATACACATTTTAGACCCCACAATGTATATATATTCTTGATCAGCATAAAATTCTATGTCGATTTAGCGATGTCCGTCCGTCTGTGGAAATCACTCTAGCTTCCGAACGAATTGAATTGATAAAATTTTGCTCTAATGTATGTTATATCTGCAGGACCTTTGGTATTGAAAATGGGCCATGTAGGTTCACGAATTGGTATAGCACCCATATAACGGTACCTCACGATATTCGTTGTTTTGATGATTGTAGCGACATTATTCACCGGAATGGTTTGAAATTTGGTATTTGAAGTCCATAATGAATAGTACAGCCGAAGACAGAAAATTGTATGCGCAGGTCCACGTCTTCGTATAGCTCCCATATAACAGTACTTCCCGATATTCGGTATTTTAATGATTTTATGGACATTTTTCACCAGAATTATTTCAAATTTAGTATTAAAAATTCGTGATGAATACTACAGCCTATGACAGAAAATTGTCTGTGCAGGTCCACGTCTTTGTATAGCCCCCATATAATGATACCTCCCAATATTAGGTATTTTGATGATTTTAGGGAATTTATTCGCCGGAATTGTTTCAAATTTGGTATTTATAGTTCGTAATGGATTCTACAGCCAAAGACAGAAAATTGTCTGTGCAAATCCACCTCTTTGTAAAGCCCGCATATAACGGTATCTCCCTATATTCGGTATTTTAATGATTTTAGGGACATTTTTCACCAGAATTGTTTCAAATTTGATATTTGAAATTCGTAATGGATACTACAGCCTACGACAGAATTTGTCTGTACAGGTCCACGTCTTTGTATAGCCCCCATATAACAATAGCCCACCCCCCCCCCCCCCCCCCCCGATATTCGGTATTTTGATTTTATCGACATTATAACCGATTTTTTTAAGTTTCGTATTTGAATATTGTAATGGCTTATGACAAATGTTACCTACGAAGGTTCATGTCGTTGTATAGACCCTATTATAATAGCTACATTCGGTATTTTTAAGATTTTAACAGAATTTTTAACGGATTTTTTTGTTTTTGAGAATTTCCAAATTTGTTCCAAATGGTGGAGGGTATTCAAAGTTCGGTCAGGCCGAACTTACATCTTATTTACTTGTTTTTATTTAAAACCACGATTCTTAGCCTGGAAAAAATTATTTTCAATTTTTTTTACTTATTTAAAATTAACAATTTTTGGCCTCGAAAATTGTTTTGAAAATCCACGATCCTTCAAATTTTTCCTATTCAAAATTCTAGACCTTGAAACATATTTCCATTAAAATCTAATTCCTTGAAATATTTCCGTTAAAATCTAATTCCTTGAAAAACAAAAAATTGAAAAATCAACTGATGATGGATAGGCTTACTGAGAAAATTAATAAGATTAGGCTCCTAGTACATCAACTATCAAAATTGCTCTCTCTTCTCGTTGTTGTAGCTCAAAAAGTGATTCTCAATTTCAGATTTCCTTAGAAAGTCCACAAGAAATACCACTGGTGTTTATGGGAACTTGTAATTGTTTAGACGTTTAGATAGTCTCAATACAAATTTAATTATTATCTCATTATTTCATCGGGCACAAATACCATTAGATTTCCAATTATCACCATGTTTTTCATAATTCAGCGTTTCTAATCATTTTCTGGCAAAAAAAGAATTGTATATTATTTGGTTTATTTCGTTGCGTTCAGTTATTGGCGTTAATTTGCTTCATAACGGATTCATTAAAATTTTGCATGTTTTATTTAGTAATAATAATTTTTGTTTCGTATTCAGCAGTATAATCCTTTATAATTTACTAGCTGAACCCGGTGCGCTTCGCTACCCCTTTTGATTTTATATGCATTCAAAATTTTATTTACGAATATATGTTGGATAAAGAAAAATAAATTTAAAAATTAAAAAAAAATATTGCACTAATTTAATGCGTTAATAAACAAAATCATTACAAAAGCAGTAACATGACATGCATACACGAAGGGTTTGTCCTTTGGATTTATTTATTTCATAGCAAATACCAAGCGTGCAGTAAACTGCAATCTTTTGAAGTTGAGTGGCATTTCTATTGCAATTAGTGAATTCGAGATAGCAACATACTTCGCCGTAATAAGCGTATTTCTAATAAATTGTTGTGTTGTTTTTTAGTGTTAGCCTAAGGCGTTGTGGGTCAATGGTTCTTATTAAAATCATATCCCAATCTGATCCGATTTAAATATAATTTTAAAAAAATTACTTTTACACCAAACTCCGCCACACCTTTCATAATTCATTGAAATTGGTGCGTCAAATATGTGAAATCGGCCGAGAATATATATATGGGAGCTATATCCAAATCTTAACTAATTTCCAATTAATTTATCACATTTATTATTATAACCAAATTCCACCACACATTCTGAATTTCATTGGAATCGGTCATATATATCGTGTTTGGTGCATAATATGTATGAAATCGGCCGAAATATATATGTTAGCTATATCCAAACCCCAACTGATTTCAATATAATTTGGCAATTTTTGCTGGTGCCAGATTTTGTCCCTCTCGCTTTGGGTGCATCAAATATGTGAAATCGGCTGAGTATATATTTGGGAGCTATAATCACATCTGAGCGTATTTGAATATAATTTGTCAAATTTATTTTTGTACCAAATTTAGCCACTCATAATCAAAATCCCGTTACATATTCCAAATTTCTTTGGAATCGAACATACATATCGTGTATGGTGCATAAAATACATGAAATCGGTCGAAAATATATATGAGAGCTATATCCAAATCTGAACCGATTTTAATATAATTTGACAAATGTATATTTGTTTTAATTTCCGCTACACATTCCAAATTTCATTGAAATTAGAGATACATAGCGTGTTTGGTGCATCAAAAACATGAAATCGGTCGAAAATATATATGGGAGCTATATCCAAATCTGAACCGATTTCAATTTAATTTGACAAATTCATTTTGGCTCCCAATTCCGTTGCTTATTTTAAATTTCATTACAATTGGAAATACATGTCGTGTTTGGTCCACCAAAATACATGAAATCGGCCGAAAATGTATATGGGAGCTATATCCAAATCTGAACCGATTTCAATATAATTTGGGAAATCAATTTTTTAGATAAAATCTATCACACGTTTCAAATTTCATTGAAATTGGGGATACATAGCGTATTTGGTGCATCAAATGCTTGAAATCGGCCGAAAATATATATGGGAGCTATATCCAAATCTGAACCGATTTCAATATAATTTGACAAATTTATTTTCGGATTAAATCCCGTCACACATTCCAAATTTCATTGGAATCGAACATTCATATTGTGTTTGAGGCATCAAATGAACGAAATCGGTCGAAAATATATATGGGAGCTATATCCAAATCTGAACCGATTACAATATAATTTGGCAAATTTATTTTTGTTCCAAATTCCGTTACGCATTCTAAATTTGTATCTTCAACCAATCAATAGATATGTGCATATAAAATCTAAATTTTTGGGAGGTACCTCCGATTCCGATGCTATATCTCCAGTTCCAAGTGGAAATTCAAAAATGTATATAGCCTATGTTACTTTCAGGCGATGTTGCAGTATATATGTAAATTTTCAGGAAAATCTATTCAGCGGTTTTCGAGTCCATAAATTACAAACAAACAAACAAACAAACATACAAACATTTTCCTCTTTTATAGATATAGAAGATGGTAAGAGTTCATCGAAAATATGTATGCACAATGAGTGTGTGTGTGTGTGTGTGTATGACTTTGTATCTGTCCGATATATAACAGTGGATAACATTGTCGCTGCCCGTAATGGTTTTAATTATACAGTTATGTGCAAATAATACATTTGTGTATAATAAAGTGATTATAATTATTTTGCATAAAAACATATTCCCCCTGAAAATATAAAATAATTAAAATTTAATTGTTTCAACATTTTGGGGTTATAGGATATGATATTTGGCGAAAAATTGTGCATTATTTGAAATTTTCATAGAAGGAAACAGACATAAAAAAGGTCCTAACAATGTTTGATTTTTATGTACGTTGTAAAAATTTAAAGGTTTCCTGTTCACTCCTTCCGGAACCCAATTGTCCGAGTTAAATCAAACATTGAATATAATAATATTTTTATCAAATCTTCATCCAGTATTTATTCATGCAACATTGTGTGTTGGGAGTATTATAAGATTAATTGGACCAAAAAGTTTGTAACATTTTGAAATATTGGTCACAGACCCTTCCTAGCTCGCCGAGTTGAGTCGATCTAGCTATGTATGCCTTTCCATTCGCTTGTCCATGTTCATGTCCATGGTCCGGTCCCCAAGAAATTTTGCATGGAGTTAAGGTTGGGATCAGAATAGAAGCCTATTGCTTGGAGATGATCGAAAATATTAAGTGGTTGAAATGGAAAAAAAAAAAACCAAAAATTTTATTGATTTTGCAGTCGCTCTATAAGTAACAATCAAAAACCGTAATACACGAAAAGGTCACTTCTGACCCTTACGTTAATGGTGTTTGGCGAGATATCGGATACATAGCAAAACATGTACAATCTTCTTCTAAATATAAACCAGTAAAGAAAGTCCTAAAGTCGGGCGGGGCCGATTTTATGATACCCTACACCAATTCGGACTTGTATTGTTCATTTGGTGCAAAATTAATTTGAAATCAGATAAAGATATATATGGAAGCTAAACCCAAACCTGAACCGATCGCGATAAAATTTGGCAAAGATATTTCTGAGCTGTATTTGATATATTTCCCTGAATATAGTTGTTACGGAGTGCATATTACGGATGTGGGTAACAAATACAATAAATCGGATGAACAATATATATGGGAGCTATAACTATATCTGAACCGATCTTCACCAAATTTGGCATACTACCTTCTAGACAAAATTCGGTCGTATGTGCCAAATTCCATCCCATTTGGACAAATATTAGACGTTTGGTGCACAATAAATGGTAAATCGGACGAAGTTATATATGGGAGCTATATCCAAATCTGAACCGATCTCGATAAAATTTAGCAAAGGTATTTCTGAGCTGCATTTGATATATTTCCCCAAATATTGTAGTTACAAAGTGCATTTTACGGCTGCGGCCTACAAAAATAACAAATCGGATGAACAATATATATGGGAGCTAGAGCTATATCTGAACCGATTTCGATAAAATTTGGCATACTTATTTTCAGGACTAATTTGGTTGTATGTGCAAAATTCCATACTATTCAGGCTGATATTACACGTTTGGTGCACAATAAAAGGCAAATCGGACGAAGATATTTATGGGAGCTATATCTAAATTTTTACCAATTATCTCCAATTTCAATAGGGTTCGTCCTTGGGCCAAACAAATGTTGTTTGCAAAATTTCATCTCAATCGGATAATAAATGTGACCTGCATTTTGTTCACAAGAATACATGGACAGACGGACGGACGGATGGACGGACTGACATGCATAAATCAACTGAGAAAGTGATTCTATGCAGATCATCAAAAGGAACTATGGGTCTATCTCATTTGCTTTTGCCTGTTACAAACAAATGCACAAAGACATAATATCCTGACCACCTTGTGGTGTAGGGTATAAAAAATTGGAATGAAATATCTGACAGATTGACTGAGAATCGACGCCCAGACGAAACGGCTGTAGCTAGGATCTTGAAATCTTATCCGAAGGTCAGTCTTGTGCGTGGGGTATAAAAAGTACTAAAATATACTAAAAATGCTAAAATATACTGAAAATTGAATACAGGATATATGTACCAAAAGATCTATGGGAACTCGAACTTAGAGGTTACGAAAACTACTTAAATGGTACTAAACTTCTAAAATGGTACCATTTGGTATTATGTGAAGGGATAAAAAAACTGAAATTTGGTATGAGAAACAAGGTTGGCAAATTAGTTTGACATGTGTTTTGAAAATGCGTGCGAACTGTACTAAATCGCATTAATTTTGGAAAATTTGATTTAGAGTGAACGGATGAAACTGGCATTTTGAAATTTTGTATTGGGGTCCCTGTTGGTTGTGGGTTTGCGATAAAGAGGTGGTATTGGAAAAATGTACTGCAAGTGCAGAAAAATTCTAAATAGTACTATATTTGGTACAATTTGGTATTGAGTGAACATATTGTGCTTAAAATCTAAAATTTTACAATAGGATTGCTGTTGGTATGAAGGGTGGAGGTTTGGAGTTGGTTTTAGAAATTCGTACTAAAAAGTACTAAATGGTACTAAATTTGGTATTTGTATAAGGGCTGATATTTGTAAGTTGATAGTCTAAAATTTAGGATAAAATTTTATCCTAATGCGGTTTGGCTGATATGGGGAAGGGGATTTGAAAATACGTACTAAAAAGTAAGAAAAGTACTAAATAGTATTAACTTTGGTATAAGGACAAGGAACAGTGCTGGAAATCTGAAATTTGAAGTGAGAGTCTCTAATATTGTGTAGAATTGACAAACGAAAGAGTTTTTCGAAATTCAAAAAATACGTATACTTAATAGTACTTAAATGTACTAAATTTTGTACCATTTGGTAAAATCTTTAAATATGGTGTGGGAATCAATTCATGGAAATGGGGTTGATGTAAGGAGTGGTTTTTGAAATGTGTACTGAGTGTTAGGACTGTACAAAATTTACCAAATTTTGGGAGTGTGTATTACAATTGTACGAAAAGTACTAAATTTGGTAATAAGTGAATTTTAATATTGATGTCTTTGCTGTAGTCTGTCGATGTGAGATCTGATCTGATTTTGGATATGCATACTATAATTGTTCGAAAAGTACTAAATAGTAATAAATTGGGTTTCGGTTGATGTCATTGTTGTAGTCTGTGGTTGTGAGAAGGATCTGATTTTTGATATGCATACTATAATTGTTCGAAAAGTACTAAATAGTACTAAATTGGGTTTCGATTAAGGGATATAGCTGGAATCCCGAAATATAATGTCAAAGGCTCTGTTGGTATCTATTATTAAGATATGGTGGTGGTTTTGGAAAATTGTACTATCATTGTACGAAAAGTACTCCCTAGTACTTAACTGGATGTATGGATAGAACTGGAGTCCCGAAATATATTGTTGAGGTCTCTCTTGGTATCTGGGATGGATATATGGAGGTGGTTTTGAAAATATGTATTATAATTGTCCGAAAATGCGTCCTATATTTGTACTAAATGGTACTAAATTTTGTATTGGGTAAGGGATATAGCCGGATTCCCGAGATATGACATTGAGGTGTCTGTTGTTGTACGGATGTGTAGAAAGTGTGTATTATACATAATTGTACGAAAATGCGACCCATATTTGTACAAAAAGTACTAAATGGTACTAGATTGGGTATTGATCGGATACAGCTGGAATTTCGAAATATTATATTGAGGTCTTCGTTGGTACGTGGAATTGAGATATGGTAGTGGTTTTCGATATGTGTACTATAGTTGTACGAAAATTACCAAATGGTACTACATTTGGTATCGGGTAAAGGGAAAGAGCTGGAATTCCGAAAATGACATTGAAGTCTCTGTTCTTGTCCCGCAACTATAATGTTCTTGTAATTGTATAAAAATGCGTTCTATATTGAGTGAAGGAATAGAAATAGTGGTCACTCTAGTTGTATGTGGTTGAGAGTACGAGTTGGTTTTGGACATGCGTACTGTAAATGTACTGAATGGTACGAAATTTGGTAATGGATGAAATTATTGACCTGAAATCCGGAAATTTGATATTAAGGTCATATTTGGTATCTGAAGTTGCAATTTTGGAAGTGGGTTTTAATGGCGTACAATCGTTGTTTGAAAAGTACTAAATTGAACTAAATTTTGCATTGGATGTGGGTTGTGCAATAATTTTGTAATATCCTCCTGGGTAAACTTCAGTATGAAAGATTTTGAAGACTTTGAGGTGCAAAAGGTAAACATGATCCTAGTTCTCTTAGCGTACAAGCTAAAAATTAAATAATTTATAATACCTTGCAAATCTGAAAATTGAACATTTTGACAAAAAAAAAAAAAAAAAAAAAAAAAAATGTCAAACCGAAAAAAACACATTTTGAGTATTAACAAGTAAGCAAAGGCTACAGTCGAGCGGGGCCGACCGTTGAATACCCTACAACACTGTAATAAGTGATACAGTTTATATAGGCGAGATACTCGAATGAATTCCTCAAGATATTGTGACAAATAATAAAAGAAAACCATCAGGTTTCGTTCTATAATTTTCGAATAATAACAACTTAAGCTAATTTGCTCATTTCCAATTTATTGGTAGATGTTGCACGTACATGGTCTTCCTAGATCTGGAACCAATATTTCCCAAAGACCTATAATTTCTTAGAAGTGGCAAAAGATTAACATATGTTATTGGTTTTTGACTGAAACGCATCTATATGAGATACAGCCATTTGACTATATTCGTTAACGAAATAGTCAGAAGTGCGTCTTTCCTGTATTTTTGAATTCTTCAAAAAGTCACTGGAATGGACATTTTCGTATTTTGTCTACAAAAGTTGGCAAACTCCTTCACACATTGAATATTTTTGGATGGCCATCCAAAACTGCTTGGCTTTTGCAATGTCCGGTAACCCCCATTCAAATGTGCGTGAGGATTGGGCGATAATTACGACCTGCCGACAATTTTGCAGTTTTTTGGTCCATTTCAACCCCTAAATATATGGCGATCATCTCCAAAAAGAGTAGGCTTCTATTCTGACCCTCATCTTATCCCCATGCAAAATTTCGTAAAGTTCGGGCCATAAATGCGATCTGTATATGATATACTGATATCCTAACTACTTAGTTTTGTTAGCTGTAGAAATATTACCAAATGTTTAATTCAAAATGAAAATATGCCAAAAATATGACAAAATTGAAAAAATATGAGAAAATTTTACAAAATCAATATTTTCATCTTTAGAGAGATATTTTTATGCGATTTTTTTAGACGTTTTTTCTTTCCTGCCAAGAGGCCATTCTGAATTAAAGAGAACTGTCGAAATCAGTTCAGCCGTTCTCGACATATAAGAGATCTTTCAAGCATATCTTCTTTGATAAATATATATATCGCACATATTTTGCTATATATCCGATTTGTTGGATGTTAACATCAATGTAAAGGTCAGAAGTAACCTTGTCATGGCTTTGTGATTTCGCCGGGATTTAAAATATTCGCGGTTTAATGAAAAATGTTGAATTTTTTCAGCACAAAATATATGGTCTATTTTACCCGCTAAATATTATCCGATGACCACCCAAATTGGTAGGCTTCTTCCCCGTCCTAAACTCTAGCTACATGCGAAATTCCGCGTAGATTGGTCTATAATTGCGACCTGTATAGCTACTGCAAAATCCGACATTTTTTCAGTATTTGGTCCATTTCAACCCCTAAACATTTGGCGATCATCTCGAAAAGAAATAGGGTTCTATTCTGGCCCAACCCCGACCTCCATTCCAAATTTCGTGAAGATCGGGACATAATTGCGACCTGTAGAGTGATTACAAATTAACATGGACAGACGGACAGACGGACAGACGGACGGACGGACATACATAGCTAGATCGACTCAGCTCGGCGAGCTAGGAAGATCCATATATACTTTCCTATGTGGGAAATCAATATTTCGTGGTGTTACATAATTTTTGGCCCAATCAAACTTATAATACCCCCAACACATAGTGTTGTAGGGTATAAAAAGCCTAAAACGAACTGTTGGGACGTGTGAAGATAGCGGACACTTGCTAGTTATACCCTACAACACTATGTGTTGGGGTATTATAAGTTTGATTAGGCCAAGAATTATGTAACACCACGAAATATTGGTTTCCCACATAGGAAAGTATATATGGATCTTCCTATCTCGCCGAACTGAGTCGATCTAGCTATGTATATCCGTCCGTCTGTCCGTCTGTCCATGTTAATTTGTAATCACTTTACAGGTCGCAATTATGGCCCGATCCTCACGAAATTGAAAATGGAGGTGGGGTTAAGACCAGAATAGAACCCTATTTCTTTTGGAGATGATCGCAAAAATTTAGGAGTTGAAATGGACCAAAAACTAAAAAATTTCCTGATTTGCAGTTGCTCTACAGGTCACAATTATAGACCAATCAACACGGAAGTTAGCATGGCGATAGAACTTGAGGCTGGGCAGAAGCCTTCCAATAAAAGTCAAATTTTCCATTAAACCGCGATTATTTTTAATTCTGGCAATATCACAAATAGACGAAGAGGTCAATTCTGACCGTTACGTAAATACCGATAGTAAATATATCGGATATATATATATATATATATATATATATATATATATATATATATATATATATATATAGCGAAAAATATACAATGTTTATATACAAAGGAAGAGGATGTTAGCTAGAATGCCTATAGCTCATGAATGGCTGGACCGATTTTGACAAATTTTGTCAATTTAAAATGCCCTCTTGGCATAAAAGTATAAAATCTAAAAAATCGCATAAAAATATGTCAATAATGATGTTAATATAGATTTTGTAGTATTTTGTGACATTATTTTATTTTTTTCATAATTTTTGTCGCATGCGATTTTTTCATTTTGACTTATAATATTGAGGAGTACATTTTGTAATATTTTTTCACCTTACATCACAGGTTGGAGTTATTCTATACAATTTGCAATTATCGTCCGATCCACACGAAATTTTTCACAAGGGTAGGGTTAGGCTCGGAAGGGCTAGGCCTATTGTTTTCAAAGATGTCCGCAATATATTTAGGGGTAGAAATGGACCAACAACTAAGAATGTTCCTGGTTTTGCAGCTGTTTAAAGGTCACAAATAGAAACCAAAGGATACGAAATTTCGCACGAAGTTAGAGGTTAGGACAGCGGGTAGAATGGACCACCACTTTTGTGTGGAAAAATACAAGCATTTTTTACAGGTGATATTCAAAATACACAAAAGACGAACTTCTGGCTTCCTATGCTGATTTCCTTGACGAATATGGCCAAACATAGTATAGTAAACATAGTAGAGAATCATATAGATGAGGCTAAATTTAGAGATACAGAGGGGCCTCTTGCTTTTGGAAATTATCGAAAAATATTTAGGGGTTCAAATGAACCAAAACAGAAACGATTACCTCATCAGAAGCCAATCGACACGCCTGAGAAGAGAGTTAGGGACAGGGAAGAATTCTAGCATTTTGGATAAACATTGGATTATAATAATGGACCACAACAACTAACAGCATGACGGAGTGCGTAAATATTGGGCAAATATCCCTGGTCAATATGCTAAGGTTAATATCTGGGCAGGGATCCGTGACATAATTTCAAAAGCGAAATCTTCTAAAACGGATTTGGACATAAGGAGGCGTAAAATATATTGTAGTGTTGCAGGGTATCACATAGTCGGCCCCGCACGACTATAGCTTTGGCTTACTTGTTTTTTTATATTTTTGTATTATATATATATATATATATATATATATATATATATATATATATATATATATATATATATATATATATATATATATATATATATATTTTTTTTTTTTTTTTTTAATTAAGAAGCGGATAAACTTTATCAGCCAATTACATATCTTTCCCACACCAGAACTTCCAATGAATTCCAAAAATCCCAACATATCCTGCCATTGTTGAAATTTGCAACAATGTTCCAAACTTGTATCTCCATTCGGCCAAGTGTTAACGCAATTTGTAACACGAAAATCTATTTGTAAACACTAAATCTAATCCGCCATCAAATGAACATACAACAAATAATAAATCAATAATTTGTTTGTGGGGCGGTAGACATGTGCTTAGTCGGCCGTTGGATAGCATTGCCTTCGCCCCCACCTACTAGGCGGTTGTGTACGTGGGCTGCATTTCAACTATGTTCAAAACCTTCTTAAACAAAATAAAAAAATAAAAAAAAACAAATGCTAAAATTCATTTATACTTTAGCCAGTCGGTCTGTTTGTCTGTCTATCTTTCGTTCCGCCTACCTTTTGTCTGTGGCGAATGCTACACTTTTGGTAGCAGAATTTTTGCGAATGTAGATTTTTACGTTTTTGACCAAAAAACTGCTGCATTGTCTCGCCGCAACTACTTGGCAGTAGATAAACGTAGTGTTTCAAAGCCATTTTTGTCAAATGGCTGAAACAACACCACAAATAGGGTTTATAGAACATTTACTGGCTGTAGTTGTGGTTGTGGTGTGTAGAGCCAAGGGGAATGGGAGGTGTGAGGAAAAAACTCATATCTGGCAGCCAGCAAAAGTGTTTTGGGATCTACATAAAAAAATAATAAATTGAAAATGAAATTAAAATTTTTTGGCGGACATCTTCAATAAAAAACAAAAACGAATTAATATTGGTAGCAGCCAGGTTATATTCTTTATGCAATTGTGTTGAGGTGAAGAAGAGAGGTACTATATAAACCTAAGCTTGTTCGGGTATTGAATATAGTTAAACAGAAGTTGACTTCATCAAAACATCAAAAAACAAATTTCAAAATGTTCAAATTGGTAATATTGAAATCCTAAATTTAATTTTAAAAAAATTTAAAAAATTTTAAATATGTTGATTACAGTAACTAACTAAATACCTTATCCTTCTGCTCTTTTTACAGTCCGTTTTCATTGCTCTTTTCGCCTTGGTATGCTCTGCCTATGCCAAACCTGCTGTGGTTGCTGCTGCCGTGCCCACCGGTGTTGTAACTGCCACCAGCTCCCAGTACATTGCCCGCAACTATAATGGTATTGCTGCCGCTCCTGTTGTAGCTGCTGCCTACACCGCCCCCGTTGCCGCTGCTGCCTACACCGCTCCCGTTGCTGCCGCCTACACCGCTCCCGTTGCTGCCGCCTACACCGCTCCAGTTGCCACCGCTGCCTATGCTGCTCCCTACACCGCTGCCTATGCTGCTCCCTATGCCGCTGCCTACGCCGCTCCCTATGCCGCTGCCTATACCGCTGGCTATGCTCCCGCAGCTTACACCACAGTATTCTAAGTTGAATTAGAACTTCTTTGGCTGGACCCAAATTGAAACGGACATTATGTGATTACTTACCATCCTGCTTTTAATATTTTCTTTTTTTGTTGTTAGAATTGGGCAATTTGAAATTTGTTTTTGAATGAAAATTGCTGTATTTCAACTTAGTTTAAGAATAGATTTTTTTTATCATCCACAACTTAAATGAATACAAATAAAACAAAAACAATTAGAAAAATGTACATATCAAAATTTTCTTTAATTAAAAAAAAAATTACATTTTGAAAATTTAAAAAATGCTTAAAAGTCTTATAAGGCTGTGGAAATTCCCTGGCCTTACTACCACCAACATTACATTGAGAGTTTCCATTCTATATATCAGCCCAAGTTTTGTAATTTATTAATTTTTTAATGCTTTACAACGATTTTGTTTAATTTTTACGGAGTTTCTGGTCTTGGATTTTTTTTAAATATTTTTTTAATGTTTTTCACCATTTGAGCATTTTTCAAATTATTTCAAGGATTTTCTGGCCAAGAATATAGGACTTTCGGAAATATTTTTTATGTAACTTCTTCCCAATATTCATGCTTTTTTTAAATGCTTAATATTTACGTTTCTTACAATATCTTCAAGGACTTTCTTGACAAAAATCTTAGAGTTTTAAAAATATTATTCGATTACGGTGGATTTTTAAATTTTGTTGGTGATTTTGTTCTAAATTTTCTTTAGGGTTTCTTTGACTTTTTTAAATTATTTTCAATTATTCGTGGATGTTTAAAAATATTTTTCAAGGATTCGTGGATTTTTTAAAATATTTTTCAATGATTCTTGGATTTTTAAATTTAATTTTCAAGGATTCGTGGATTGTTTGAAATATTTTCTAACAATCCGTGGTTTTTTTTAAATATTTTTCAAGGATTCGTGGATTATTTAAAAATTTTTTCAATGATTCTTGGATTTTTAAATCTATTTTTCAATGATTCTTGGATTTTTAAATCTAATTTTCAAGGATTCGTGGATTGTTTAAAATATTTTCTGACAATCCGTGTTTTTTTTTTTTTAAATATTATTCAACCATCCGTGGATTTTTTTAAATATTTCCCAAAGAACCGTGGAGTTTTTAAAATATTTTTTAAGGATTCCTGGATTTTTACAAAAATTTTTAAGGGCTTCAGGGCAACATTTTTTAATGAATTCTTGGCCAATGTTCGTGGTTTTTTTAAAGTATTTTTCAAGGACTTCCTGACCAATGCTTGTGGATTTAAAAAAAAAATCAAACAAAACTTATCAGGGACTTTTTGGCAAATGTCCGTATATTTTGAAAAAAATTTTTCAAAAACTTTCTGACCAATGTCCGTTGATTTTGAAAACTATTTTTCAATGACTTTCTAACCAATGTTTGTGGATATTTAAGAAATATTTTTAAAGGACTTTCCGAACAAAAATCTTTCAATGATACCCTGGGCCACATTCTTTGGCTTTCCTGGCCAATAATCGTAAATATTTTTAAATATTTTCATTTCTTGGTTAGCATTTATAGACTTCCTGGCCAGTATTCGTGGATTTTTAAGGACTTCTTGTTAAATATTCGTTTCTTGTTAAAATAAATATATAAATAAAAATGAAATGTTTTATGGAATTCCTGGGGAAAAAATTCTACAACATTCTGATCAATATTAGATGATACTTAAAAATATTTTCCAAGGACTTCCTTTTTATCATTCGTAGATCTTCGGCGATTGTAATTCTTCTGCAGTCTGAAATATTTCCTGAAAAGTCCTCGATTGTGACACTGCTAGTATTAGCAAAAGTATTTTTGATGTTACGCTTTTACCATCTGAAAAACCACAATTAAATCCTATGGGACCTTAATTATATATATACGATTGCGTCCAAGGGGGTCTTTGCATCTTGAAAAATTCCTTTAAAAAAACACAATTGAGTATTTAGGAGTCCATAAAAAAATTATTGTAAAAACTTCTAGATTGTCTCTTTCTAGGACCTTAAAACTGTAAAAATCTATAATTGAATTTTGGGGGTTCTCGAAGAAATATTTTGACAAATATTTCTAGATTTTTAGATTTTTTATGTTAAATTTTTGGCAGCTGCTGACACGAGTTACTCCGATTTTGTGTTAATCTCTCCTTAATTATTATTATAATTTTTTTTATTTAATTTTTTTGTTTGAGAATACAAAACCGGATCTGAATAAAATCTATATCATATCATATCTCCACAAGTGTTGAGCTACATCATTGTAAGAGGTATAACAATTAGATGTAATTACTTTTTTTCAAAACAAGTCTACCTCGTTTCGAAGTCGAAACTAGGAGAAGTTTTAGAGCAAAAAAGTTGGGCATTATATATATTTTTTATTTATGGAGTTACCCATAGACAATCAAAGGTACAAATTTCACAAAGATCACCCACCCTTAAATGTGTTCTACATATTACACCTCCGTAATACAATCCACTTTCATTAATTATATCACAAAAGCTGCCTTTGAAAGAAATTGTTTAAAATTCAAAACCATTCGTATAAAACATACCTATTACATGGAATCTCAACAAAGTGTATCAAACACGGCAGACGTGAGCGGATTTATAATCAATTTACTGGGAAGAGCAATCTAATCTCAGACTATGTGAATACAATTTATTATATATTTAAAATGCGGAGCTATCACATTCAGGAGATGAAATATAAATTGTGATTTATATGAAGAGAAAATGTCTTCCTGATGTAGTTCAATTTGTTTTCAATTTTATAGTAAATTATATAGTTATGTGTTTATTATAGGTGTTATGGGGAGATATGATGGTGCTGAAATCATCCCTTGCGAATATAAATGAATATAAAGTTTAATATTTGAAATTTAATCGATGAGTTATCATTAATTATTTATGGCATGTTAATACACATTTTATGGGGAAATTTTATATTATTTCGATCAATTCGCGATCACAGTTCAGGATCATGATGGTCTAATAATAGTAAAAAACTGTAGGGATACATATATAATACATCAGTGAGGAGAGGCAAAAAACAACGTAATTATTGGTGTAAGCGTCCAGGGACAAAACTTAAAAAATCACTATTGCTTTTATAAAAGTAAAAATCATTTTTAAAAATTTAAATATTATAGTTTTAATAGTCCAGAAATTGAAAATCCAAAGGCTACTACGACACGCCCAACCATTATAAACCTTAAAAATCACTGAGCTCGTGATCATCCTTTATTAAGCAATTAAAAAGTCGATTATTGTAGTTTTGGAAGACAAGCATTACTGCTCTAAAATTCCATGGATTTTAAAGAATACGTTTATTATATAAATTTAATTGTATTTAAAAAATTTCAAAAAAAAAAAAAAAAAAAAAATAATATGTTAGCCCTTGATTGAATTTTGTGGTCCTTGCAAAAATAATTTTAAAAGTCCAAGATGCTGACTCTCTCTTGTTCCTAAAAATCCAAGATTGGGACCATGAGCGTCCTTTATTTTTTTTCTTAAATCTACGACGATATTCTTGAAATTCTTGAACACAATTATTCTAAAATTACTCTAACTACCCGAATGGGTCTTTAGTGGTTTATTTCTTTATTGCAAAATATTATTTCGTTTATGGGGATTCTTATAAAAATATTTTAAAATTTCCAGATTTCGCGGGTCCTTACAACTTTTTACAAAAAGACACGGTTGAGTCCTAGAATTCTTGAAAAATAGTTTAACATATTGCCTCTTTGGTATACTTTAAAAATCTTTATTTTTTTTTAAGAAATACACGATTACGTCTTTGGTGACCCATAAAATTATTTTTGTATGTTCGACTATAGAGGTCTTTACAAAATTTTTTAAAAAAATACTAGATTTCGTTTTTGGACCTCCTTAAAAAATCAAATAAAATCTCTACTGAGTCTTCGTAAAATTTAATTAAAGTGCGAGATAACGTCCATGAGCGTCCTTGAAATTTATTTTATGTTAGAAATATTTTAAAAATGGATAAAAAAGATTATGTATTTGGAGGATTGGAGCATTTAAAAAAAAACTGTATTATTCGGCTGCCTAAAAAACAATTAAAAAAGGATGAGATCTTCAGAATCCTTTAAAAATTTATTTTAAAACATCCAGGCTTTTGTCTTTTGAAAATTTATTTTAAAAAATCTTGGATTGGTCCTGGAAAATAATGACTACTGAATCAGTTGGTCGTTTGTTTAGGTGTCCTGGTAAATTTTAGTATCTTTGAGAGTACTAGGAAATATTTTAATTTTTGAAAAAAAAATAATAATTTTAAAAGGTCACTAAATCCTAGATTGCCTCTTTGGGGTCCTTAAATATTATTTTTGAAAATCCACAATACCGTCCTAGGAAGTCATTATTTTAAAAAGTCGAAGAATGCGTCTTTAGTGCTCCTTAAAAAATATTTTAGAAAATTCGCGATTGTTTTCAAGCCATCCTTCAGAAAATTATTTTTTAATGACCGTCTTTGCAATACTATAAAAAATATCCTTGGGTGTCCTTAAAAGATTAAAAAAATAACCTCAAAGAAGAAAAAAAATCAATATTGCGCCAGAGGGTTCTGGAAAAAGTCATTTAAAAATTTTTAAATTTTTAAAAATTTATTACTTGTAAAATTATTTTTAAAAATTCCAAAACACTTTGATTGCACGAAATATATTACAATATTCATTTATAAATCCACGTTTGAGTCTCTGATGTTTCTCGAAAAAATATATTCTTTGAAAAATTTACGCGTAAGTAACTGGCACTGGTCCTTAAAAAAATTAAAAGAACCACACTTAAGGCACTGGCGGCCCTTGAAATAATATTCTTTAAAAAACCACGTTTGAGGCCCTGGTGGTCCCTAAAAAAATATTCCTAAAAAAATCCATGTTTGCGATCCTGGCGGTCCTTGAAAAAATATTCTTTAAAAAATCCACTTTTGAGGTCCTGGCGTCCGTTGAAAAAATATTCTTAAAAAATCCACAATTGATGCCGTGGTGGTCCCTTGAAAAGTATTCTTAAAGAATACACATTTTATTGCTCTGAATGTCCTTAAAATATATAATTTAAAGAAGTGAGGTTTGTTCTTTTGGTTTACCTGAAAGAGACAGCCTTTAAAAAATATTTTCTAAAAATCAACGTTTTTGTCCCTGGTCGTCCATTAAAAACTATTTATGACTCTTATAGTATCTGAAATAATTTGCTTTAAAAAAAGAAAAAAATATATATATTCTTAAAATAATATTTTTTAAAAAAGTTGGTCCTTAACAAAATATTCTTTAAAAAATCCACTACGATCCTTTAAAATGTGGCTCATTTGGTCCCTGAACAAATATTTTTACATTTAGAGACTTTGTTGGCCCTTGAATATTTTTTTCAAAACGAAAAACTATTGCTCCTTTAAAAGTGTTCTTTGAAAATCCATTAGTTTCTGGTCCTTGAAAAAAAATTCTTAAAAATACGTTTGCGGTTTAAAATAAAATTTTAAAAAATAAATTTATTTCATAATAAAATTGTGTAAATTGTATTGGCTCAGCTATTTCCTCAAAAATATTTTCAAAATATCTCAAATTCCAACATTATTATCGTCAAAAAATCTCTTCCCAAATTTGTCTCCCCCAAAGAATGCGGAAAATTGACAACCATCAAAATTAAAGCACTTGGATATGTCACCAGAATAATAAATTATTTTGAGTGATGTTTTTGCATCATAATGTTCCGAATCGATAAAAAATAAATAAATAAATAAACCGATACCCACACAAAAACCATATTTTTATTCCGAACACACATTTTCGATTTATTTGAAAGAAAAATGTTTACAAAAATAAAATCACTCACGGATGTATAAATATTTTGCAATTCAATAACAACATTTTTTTAGGCACAAAAAACGAACAAAAATAAATAATTAAACAAAATTTTGAATTTTACACTTGACAACATTTCGGCAGGGACGAGTTTAGATTAGAACTAAAGTAGGTGCTGGAACATCCTGTGGCTGTTGGACAACAGCCGCTGGAGCCGCTGCATGATCCACTCGATAGGCGTTGAAGGTGCTGGCGTAGGGTACATAGGCGTTTTGTGTCTGGAAGAATAGAGTTGGAAACAGAGGATTGACACCGCCAGCAGCGCCGGGATAAACAGCACCCGGTCTGTAGCCCGGAAATTGAGGTCGAGGTTGGGCAGCTTGTGGTGGTGGGGCAGCACGATGTTCTGGTGGTACATCTACTGTCTCGGCAGCTCCCTGAATATCTCCCGGCTTGGCATGAGCCCCTGACATCAGGACAACAACAGCAACAACAATCTGTAATTGTTTCTTTGGTTTGGACAATGGTGGAGGTGGTGTTGGTGATATTGGAATTTTTGGCCAAAATATTTATTGCATTTGGGGATTTGGTTGTGGTTGTGATGGTGGTGGTGGGTATTATAATTGTGGTGGGATTTGAATTTTTTGGTAACAATTTTGATTTGGATTTTGAAAAGTGATAGCCGTCGTTAATATGATCATCGAACTGGTTATCGGTATCGTGACGTTTGGAACTTACAAATTTGAACATTGCGATAGAGAGCTCGTCACTAGTTAACACCAAATTCAAAACGACTTCAAATAGTTTGCTTATTTTTATTTTGAATACAATATTTTTTTTTAATTCTTTTTTGGATTTTTTTTTTGAACAGAACAGTGTGATTGATTTCGCTTTAGCCGCTTTTGTGTCTTCGCTCAATATCTGATGGTGTTTTGTTGTGAAATACGCTTAACCGAGAATTGAATTAGAATTTCAAGTAGTTGTTGATTTTTATAATTTTCTTTTGAGCAGTGCTTTTTTGTTCTGTATTCATTATATTTTGCATATTACTTAACACACATATACCTGCACACATACACATACAGGAACCGATATTACGTTCCGAGAGCATATGAGAATTCTGGATATGAGTGGCTTTTCTCACAAAGTCATTCATTGTTGTTCGTTCGTATGAAGGTACGAAAGTCGCCATGTAAGTGACATTATTCTAAATATGCGAGTGGTCACGTGTGTCATTGTATGTTGTTCTGTTGAAAATCAAATGTCAGTGATTCTCAAACTGTTGTAAGCGTGTTACCACATATAGGTTGTGGGGGATTTTCTTTATATCTTGTGGAAAGGGTCCAATAGGACATCTGAACAGGGCTACAAAAAATTATTTTTTATATGTGAAGGATATTTTTTTAAAAGTATTATATTCTAAAAACCAGTAAAGAAAGTGTTAAAGTCGGACGGGGCCGACTTTATGATACCCTACACCACTTTGCTAATTTAGAAGAGCTCCGCATAACAATTAAAAGTTTTTATGGGAGAATTCATACACGCTATGATTATAATTATAATTTAAAGTTCAAAGGATTAAATATGCCGAAGCATTTGTATCTTTTAAATTCGGACTTGTATTGCCCATTTGGTGCACAATTGATTTGAATTCGGATAAAAATATATATGGGAGCTATATCCAAATCGAAACCGATCTCGATAAAATTTGGCAAAGATATTTCTGAGCTGTATTTGATATATTTCCCAGAATATCGTTGTTACGGAGTGCATATTACGGCTATGGGTAACAAATATAAGAAATCGGATGAACAGTATATATGGGAGCTATAGATATATCTGAACCGATCTTCACCAAATTTGACATACTAGATTCTATACTCAATTTGGTCGTAAGTGCCAAATTTCATCTCATTTGGGCAAATATTAGACGTTTGGTGCACAATCAAAGGTAAATCGGACGAAGTTATATATTGGAGCTATATCCAAATCTGAACCGATCTCGATAAAATTTAGCAACTGTATTTCTGAGCTGTATTTGATATATTTCTCTAAATATTGTTGTTACGGAGTGCATATTACGGCTGCGGAGGACAAAAATAACAAATCGGATGAACAATATATATGGGAGCTATAGCTATATATGAACCGATTTCGATCAAATTTGGCATACTTATTTTCAGACCCAATTTGGTTGTATGTGCAAAATTTAATACTATTTGGACTGATATTACACGTTTGGTGCACAATAAAAGGCAAATCGGACGAAGATATATATGGGAGCTATATCTAAATTTTGACCGATTATCTCCAATTTCAATAGTGTTCGTCCTTGGGCCAAACAAATGTTGTTTGGAAAATTTCATCTCAATCGGATAATAAATGCGACTTGCAATTTGTTCACAAGAATACATGGACAGACGGACAAACGGACGGACGGACATGCATAAATCTACTCAGAATGTGATTCTATGCAGATCATCAAAAGGAACTATGGGTCTACCTCGTTTCCTTTTGCCTGTTACAAACAAATGCACAAAGACATAATACCCTGACCACCTTGTGGTGTAGGGTATAAAAAGGGCCATGTAATATTTCACTAGATAGGGTCCTTAAGAGGACATCTTAACAGGTTCCCAAAATAATTTTTTGAAATAGACATTATCTTTAAAAGAAAATAGTTAAAAACTCTTAGCAGGGGTCCTTAAATTTCCCGTTGTTTGTGGAAAGTGTCCTTAATATAAATGGCTTTAAGAAAAACAGTTTCTTAATTAATGGCTTCTATTCTATATAAGTGGTTCCTGAGGCATTTCTTTGAAAGTGCATCAGTTTTGTTTTATAAAAATGTTCGTATGTCCATATCTAGTGGATAGCTGTGCTTTCAGTTTTTTTTGGAATAAATGTATTTTTGTCGAAAAGGTCCTTAATAGGACATCTTAATCGCCTTTTTCTTAAATATAAATGATTTTTGAGGACCTTCTTTAAAAGTATTAATGATAGATAGGATCCTTTCAAATACCCTTCTTAGTGGAAGGTAAAAGGCATAAAGAAAAACATATTATTATTTAAAGGTTTCTACTTTAAATAAGGGGTTCCTAAGGTCTTTCCTTAGAAGAGCATTTGCTTTAAAATTAGTCCATAAAATTACCTTTTTTTTTATAAAAATGTTATTATGAAGTGTCCTTAGAATAAACCATTCTCTTACCAGTTTTTTTATATAGAGAGTGCCCCTAGAAGCATGTATTCCTATAGCAGAAGTTGTTAGAAGCACAAGTTCTTAAGGACATCACCTTTCGTAAATGAAGGATCCTTAAGCACCTTCTTTTTAAGGAAATGTTATTCAAAAGTTGTCATTAGATTCACATTCGTTTCAAAAACAGCTGTCCTTACGAAGGTTATTTAGATGAGTCCTTAAAATCACCCTTTCATATGGAAGGTGTCATAGGAAAAAAATGTTCCTTTATTTTCGAAATTGTCCTTAAATTAAGAGTCCTTTTTATTGAAAAAGAAGGAAGGAACATTTCTTATAGAGAGGGTCCTATCTTGGAGAAAAAAATATATCATATTTATGGGGTTACTTTTTAAAAAAAGACTCTTTCTTATTGAGAGGGGCCTTTTTAATAAAAAGGAGTCAATCCTATAAAAAGTGTATTTTTTTCTACAAAATGTATTTTATTCTAAAAATTCTCCTTTCTTACATATTTTTCTTATAGAAGAAGTCCTTTAAAACAGAAAGGTACATTTTATATGGATTTTTTCTTCTTTATAGACCATTCTTGCAGATATGAAACGAAAATATTTGAAAAGAAAGAAACCTCTATTAGAGAAATGCTCCTTTATTGTAGACAACATCCTTAAATTGAGAGTCCATTTTCAGAAGAAAGGAACATTTTTAATTGAGAGGGTCTTAATTGTCTAATAGAAAGGAATATTTCATTTTTATAGATCGCAATATTCCATGCGGCAAATATTGACAAATTAGCCATTGAAATTTCAACAAGTAAAAAAGCAGTAAGTTCGGCCGGGCCGAACTTTGAATACCCTCCACCATTTGAAAAGAATTAGAAAATTTTCAAAAAAAAAAAAATAAAATCCATTAAACATTTAGTTAAAATCTTTAAAATAGAACAGTGTGGCTTGTTTGTTCGGGATATCGTAGTATTTTGTTGTTGCAAAATGGTCTGGCTTTATCCCTTTATTGTTGTTTTTATAAAAACAACGTTTGTTTATTAGTGGAGAACGATGGTAATGTTTACCAGGGGGTAAGGCAGGGAATACCTAGGTTTCGGAAAGAGCCACCAATCCTCATCAGTTCCCTTGTTTTTGTCTGGGATATTCTCCCCAGAAGTTATTTTAAAAATAACTTCTATGACAAAAAACATTTTATTATTATTTATTAATAGACAAAGCACGGTCGACGAAGGGGTTTTTGTTGTAACAGACAAAACCAACTTACATGGTTATGCTACTTCGTTCAGGCTGAACGAAAGCATAACAAGTGGAGAAAGATGTAAATGTTTATAAGTGCGGTTGTAAGATTTAGAAGACTTTCCAAGAGAATTTTAGTTTTATTTAATTCTTTGGTTCCTCTTCTATTGAGCTTACGATCTCGTCACTTGGGTAAAAAAAAAATGTTTTTTGTCATAGAAGTTATTTTTAAAATAACTTCTGGGGAGAATATCCCAGACAAAAACAAGGGAACTGATGAGGATTGGTGGCTCTTTCCGAAACCTAGGTATTCCCTGCCTTACCCCCTGGTAAACATTACCATCGTTCTCCACTAATAAACAAACGTTGTTTTTATAAAAACAACAATAAAGGGATAAAGCCAGACCATTTTGCAACAACAAAATACTACGATATCCCGAACAAACAAGCCACACTGTTCTATTAATAGACAAGGCACGGTCGACGAAGGGGTTTTTGTTGTAACAGACAAAACCAACTTACATGGTTATGCTACTTCGTTCAGGCTGAACGAAAGCATAACAAGTGGAGAAAGATGTAAATGTTTATAAGTGCGGTTGTAAGATTTAGAAGACTTTCCAAGAGAATTTTAGTTTTATTTAATTCTTTGGTTCCTCTTCTATTGAGCTTACGATCTCGTCACTTGGGTAAAAAAAAAAAAAATGTTTTTTGTCATAGAAGTTATTTTTAAAATAACTTCTGGGGAGAATATCCCAGACAAAAACAAGGGAACTGATGAGGATTGGTGGCTCTTTCCGAAACCTAGGTATTCCCTGCCTTACCCCCTGGTAAACATTACCATCGTTCTCCACTAATAAACAAACGTTGTTTTTATAAAAACAACAATAAAGGGATAAAGCCAGACCATTTTGCAACAACAAAATACTACGATATCCCGAACAAACAAGCCACACTGTTCTATTAATAGACAAGGCACGGTCGACGAAGGGGTTTTTGTTGTAACAGACAAAACCAACTTACATGGTTATGCTACTTCGTTCAGGCTGAACGAAAGCATAACAAGTGGAGAAAGATGTAAATGTTTATAAGTGCGGTTGTAAGATTTAGAAGACTTTCCAAGAGAATTTTAGTTTTATTTAATTCTTTGGTTCCTCTTCTATTGAGCTTACGATCTCGTCACTTGGGTAAAAAAAAAAAAAAAATGTTTTTTGTCATAGAAGTTATTTTTAAAATAACTTCTGGGGAGAATATCCCAGACAAAAACAAGGGAACTGATGAGGATTGGTGGCTCTTTCCGAAACCTAGGTATTCCCTGCCTTACCCCCTGGTAAACATTACCATCGTTCTCCACTAATAAACAAACGTTGTTTTTATAAAAACAACAATAAAGGGATAAAGCCAGACAATCTTTAAAATACCTAATATCGGAAGGTGCCGATATATGGGGGATATACGATATACTAATCTATGTCTGGGGGAAAGTACTCACAAAATACCTAATATCGAAGAGTTACCGTTATATTGGGGCTATACGATATCGTGGACTTATACAGATAATTACCTTACAGGGGGTAAAGTACTCACAAAGAATTCTTTGTGTGGAATTTCAGAAAATACCATTGGAAAATGTGGCTAAAATCATCAAAATACCGAATATCGGGGGGTACCGCTATATGGGGGATAAACAATATCGTTAACCTATTAAGATAATTCTCTGTCAGGGGGTAAAGTGGTCACAAATAACTCCTTGTGTAGAATTTCAGACAATTCCGTTGAAAATGTGGCTAAAATCATCAAAATACCGAATATCGGGGGTACCGTTACATGGGGGCTATACGATATCGTGGACCGATATAGCCCATCATCGAACTTGACCTGCCTGCAGACAAAGAGAGATCTGTGCAAAATTTTAGCTTCCTATCCTAATTCGTTTAGACTGTAGCGTGATTACAACAGACGGATGGACAGGGCTAAATCGTCTTAGAATTTTACGCTGATCAAGAATTTTTTGTTGGGTCTAAAATGATTATTTCGATGAGTTACAAATGGAATGACACAGTTAATATACCCTACATACTATGTATGGTGGAGGGCATAAAAAGTGCAGGAACTTACACCGCAACAGAAACAAAATAGACTCAAAAGAGCTAGAGTTGCTTCGCTTGGTCGAAAGTAGAGAACTGCCGAATTTGGGTTTCTTCGATGAGAAAACATTCGTTGCCCAGCAGTTTGTAAACAAACAAAATGATCGTCTCTACTTGCAAAAGAGGTCAGCTGAAAATGTGCACCTTCGGTTGGCCACCAGAAATCAAGCTGCGCCGCCATAACAGCCGATGGTCGCTCTGCGCTCGTATTAATCGACCGTGGCATCAGAATAAATGCCGAATATTATCGTGAAAATATTCTGGAGGGTGTATTAAAGCCTTGGACACGCAAACACTTTGGCCACAGAACTTGATCCGATTCCGACATTTTTTGCTTTCATTCAATAAAATTAAAAAAAAAGATGTAAAAATTATGTAGCCTTTGTAGCCGTTTTTTATCTCAACCTGTATATACCTTTATCTTAAAATAGCCTTTTGTATAGTAAGGAGGCCTTTCTGAAAAGGTCCTTTTCTCATTTCTCATAAAAAGGATATGGTCCCCTCTCATAAGAAAAATATTTTCTCATGGAAGGAGTGGCTCTCCCCAGAAAATGTCCTTTTCACTTCCTTCACATACAATGGATCCTCTTAAATACAAAGGAGGCTTTCTTAAGGAAAGGCCTACTACTTGCGGAAAGCTTCCTTTCTTAAATAAAGGTGATTTTCTAAATGAACGAACTTCTTGACAGTGTCCTTTCTTATAAAATTAATTATTTTTTATTATTTAAATAAAAATTCCATAAAAAGAGTGTTTCATATGAAAAGTGAACGTATTTATGAAAAGGTATCGCTATTAGGGCAAAATTTTATTTTTTAAAGATTGTTTCCTTCTTGTAGAACAGGCTTTTTTTCTTCTAAAAAAGGATTATTCCTTATAGAAAATGAACTCTTTTATAGCTAGTATTTTGCCTTAAAAAATAATAATTTCATTTTTTGGAAAGGATTTTTTTATATTAAACGAGTTGTATATCGGGTCTTTTATTAAAAAAGAAGTGGAATTCGCCTCTCTAATAGCAATTGTCACTTTCAAACAATTTTCTAAATTAAGGACCCTTTCTTCCTTTTGTATAAAAAACGTCCCTCCCTATAAAAAGGAATCCTATCTCTTCTATTGTACGTTAAATTTTTACTAAAATACAGATAGATCACAATTTTTGGTCGGGCACAATCGGCAGTCATATGGCAACTCCAATGCGAACAAAGCTTGCACACATTCCAGAAATATCTTCTTAGCATTTACATATTACAATTTTAATTATAACAAAAACGCGTCATTACCTTTACTCCCCATACCGGGGATGAGTCACTGGTATTTTTTAATTTCCTACAGAGAAAATATCAGCGATCTCTCGAAGAAATATTTACTGCTGAACGGAATAATAAAACAATTATCTAATGAGTAGTCGAGCATATAATTGTGTCAATAGCACATGACGACTCGTATTGCTTCTGTCCACAACCATATTCGGGAGTGAAAATGAAAACATTTTGTTCCGGTTCCGAAAAGGCGCTGGCGTTTACTATTATAGTATTTACGAGGTTTTCGTCTGTTCAAACACCTTTGCTTTGAAATGCTTACGATCAAGTGTTTCCCTAACGTTTTAAGACCACAACACATACACAATAACATGCCAAAAAAGAACCTTCTCCATCAGCGGGCGCAGTACAATAACACTCCAGCATTTACAATGGTCCTCATTAGCATGCCGATCAGGTATGGCCAGTGGCCGTAGATGTTCGTATTAAAAAAGAATAAAAAAAATGTTTAAACAATAAATTGTTATTTTGTTTTTAAAACTTTTTTATTTTGTATTTGTTTTTTTTTTTTTGTGACTTTTCAGATGAACGGCCTTTGCCGTAATTACCCACGATTTATAAGTGTTGACAATTGGAACATTTTTACGGCCACATACTTTATGGGCCCACAATCGTGTGTACACACATGCGTAACTACCTACATGCGATAACTTTAGTATCGGCTGACATTAAAATTGGCGCGCATTGTAGTCGTATTTTTGAATTTATGTCTGCTTACAACAATCGAAAAATTGTCCAAACTGACAATTGAATGGACTTGAGAAATATTTAATTTTTTTTATTTTAGTGTAGCAGCCATTAAGTCTGGTGGTGAAAAACAGTAGTGGTGTTTTGAATATATGATTAATAAAATAATTGTAAAAAACACTCATAAATGTATTAAACATAATCGGCTGCTCTGACAGGCTACAAATATCAATCTTCATATAAATATCCTAAAGAATTAAAATTTGGAATCATCCATTCTAAGAGCAGAAGAAAGGTCTTGACAAATTTAATTTATCTGGCAATAGAAGTTCTAATTGGATCTTAGCCCAAAAAAGACAAAAAAAAAATCGATCTTGCTGTGTAGGTCAGGTATTCAATCAGAAAGTATTGATCCACTCATTCTTGTATCTACCCCACAAGATGTCATAATTTGGGATGTTAACAAGTTAAAAAGCAGTAAGTTGGGCCGGGCCGAACTTTGAATACCCTCCACCTTTTGAACAAATTTGGAAATTTTCCAAAAAGAAAATCCGTTAAAAATGTTAAAATCTTAAAAATACCGAATATAGCCGTTATATTTCGGTCTATACGACGTGGACCTATATAGGCTTTGGTTGTCATAGGCCATTACCATATTCGAATTCGAAACTTGAAATAAACGGTGAATAATGTAACAAAAATCATCAAATTATCGTACATACGGAGGTATCGTTACATCGAAGCTATACGAAGACCTGGACTTGCATAGACAATTTTCTGTTACAGCCTGTAGCATCCATTTCGAATTTCAAATATGACATCTAAAACTATTTCGGTGAGTATTGTACCTAAAATCGTCAAAATACCGAATATAGGGGGCTACTGTTATATGGGGCCTATACGAAGACCTGGACCTGCATAGTAAACTTTCTGTCATAGGCTGTAGTATAAATTACGAACTTCAAATTCCAAATTCGAAATAAATCCGGTAAACAATGTCGCTAAAATCATCAAAATACCGAATATAGGGAGATACTGATATATGGGGCCTATACGAAGACATGGATCAGCACAAACAATTTTCTGTCATTGGCTGAAGTATCCATTAGGAACTTCAAATACCAAATTTGAAACAATTCCGGTGAATAATGTCGCTAAAATCATCAAAATACCAAATATCGGGAGGTACCGTTATATGGGGGCTATAACGGGGAAAACGTTGACCTACATGGCCCATTTACGAACTTAACCTGCCTACTGGCAAAATATTTATGTCTGCAAAATTTTGGCCTACTGTCTGGATTCGTTCGAAAGACAGCGTGATTACAACAGACAGACATGAATATTTCGAGGAGTTACAAACGGAATGACAACGTTAATATAGCCTCTATAGTGTGATGGAGAGAAAACCTGCCTCATTGCAATAACGGTCTTGGGTTATGTGGTTTCGATCTTGCTATGTACGATTGCCCCAAAGATAATATTTAGATCAGGTATGAAAATAGATAATATTGATCCACTCATTCTTGTACCTCCCCTACAAGATGTCATAATTTGGGATTTCGATTCGGATTTTATTAACATTTATTTTTATACCCTCCACCATGGTATTAAGTTTGTCAAAAATTCTATGTCGATTAAACGCTACCCGTCCCTCGTCTGTCTGTCCGAAGTTCCTAATGGCTACTACAGTCTACATATGACAGAAAATAGTCTATGTAGATCCAGGTCTTCGTATAGCCCCCATATAACGGTACCTCCTTACATTCTACTTTTTGATGATTTTAGCTACACTATTCTCCGGAATTGTTTCAAATTTCGTATTTATACCCTACAACACTATGTGTTGGGGGTATTATAAGTTTGATTGGGCCAGAATTTATGTAACACCTCGAAACATTGGTTTCCCATATAGGAAAGTATATATGGATCTTCCTAGCTCGCCGAGCGAGTCGATCTAGCTATGTATGTCCGTCCGTCTGTCCATGTTAATTTGTAATCACGCTACAGGTCGCAATTATGGCCCGATCCTTACGAAATTTTGCACGAAGGTGGGGTTGGGGTCGGAATAGAAGCCTATTTCTTTTGGAGATGATCGCTAAATGTTTAGGGGTTAAAATGGACCAAATACTGAAAAAATGTCGGATTTTGCAGTAGCTATACAGATCGCAATTATAGACCAATCGAATCGGAATTTCGCATGTAGTTAGAGTTTAGGGCGGGGAAGAAGCCTACCAATTTGGGCGGTCATCGGATAATATTTAGCATGTAAAATAGACCATATATTTTGTGTTGAAAAAAAATCTAAATTTTTCATTAAACCGTCGATATTTTAAATCCTTTCGAGATCACAAAGCCATGACGAGGTTACTTCTAACCTTTACATTGATGTTAACATCCAACAAATCGGATATATAACAAAATATGTGCTATGTATGTCTATCAAAGAAGATATGCTTGAAAGATATCTTATATGTCGAGAACGGCTGAACTGATTTCGACAGTTCTCATTAATTCAGAATGGCCTCTTGTTAGGAAAGAAAAAACCTCTAAAAAATCGCATAAAAATATCTCTCTAAAGATGAAAATATTGGATTTGTAAGATTTTCTCATATTTTTTCAATTTTGTCATATTTTTGGCGAATTTTCATTTTGAATTAAACATTTGTTAATATTTCTACAGCTAACAAAACTAAGTAGTTAAGATATCAGGATATCATATACAGATCGCATTTATGGCCCCATCCTTATGAAATTTTGCATGGGGATAAGATGAGGGTCAGAATAGAAGCCTATTTATTTTGGAGATGATCGCCATATATTTAGGCGTTTAATTGGACCATAAGCTGCAAAATTGTCAGCAGGTCGTAATTATCGCCCGATCCTTGCGCACATTTGAATGGGGGTTACCGGACATTGCAAAAGCCAAGCAGTTTTGGATGGCCATCCAAAAATATTCAATGTATGAAATAGTTTGCCAACTTTTGTAGACAAAATACGAAAATGTCCATTCCAGTGACTTTTTGGAGAATTCACAAATACAGAAAAGACGCACTTCCGATTATTTCGTTAACGCTGATTTCGTTGAAGAATATAGTCAAATGTCTATATCTCATATAGATGTGTTTCAGCCAAAAACCAATAATAAATGTTAGTCTTTTGCCACTTCTTGGAGATTATAGGTCTTTGGGAAATATTGGTTCCAGATCTAGGAAGACCATTTACGTGCAACATCTACCAATAAATTGGAAATGAGCAAATTAGTTTAAGTTGCTATTATTCGAAAATTAGAGAACGGAACCTAATGGTTTTCTTTTATTATTTGTCACAATATCTTGTGGAATTCTTTCGAGTATCTCGCCTGTATCGTTTATTATAGTATTGTAGGGTATTCAACGGTCGGCCCCGCTCGACTGTAGCCTTGCTTACTTGTTTTCTTTTGAATTTGTATAAAGGCTTCTGAATATATTTTTAAAAAATTTTCAATTATATTTCCAATTAAAAAAAAAAAAAAAACTCAAAAAATGAGTCTTAAGGTACACAAAAATAAAAAACTTAAAACTACACTGCAACCAATTATTTCCGATATCCTTTTCATCATTATCCTTTAAATCCAGCCATTGTCTTTAGGAGATTGTTAAGCATACTTCCATAAAAGTATCAAACTTTAACGGAGGAAAGCGGTGGCATAAGGGTAGGCGCCGAAAGTCGAGGCATAAGGATAGGCAGAGTAGGCAGCAGCGGCATAGGGAGCAGCGTAGCCAGCTGTGTAAGGAGCAGCATAGGCAGCAGTGTAGGGAGCATAGCCGGCAGAGTAGGCCAAGGGAGCAACAACGGCGGGTTTAGCCATGGCGCAGGCGAGGACGGCGAACAAGCAGATGGCGAACTGTGGCCAGTAAAAATAATAAGTTTAAATTATTAGCCATTTTTTTTTTCAAAATTATTCTTCCACAACTTACGAATTTGAACATTTTGCTGGATTGTTGGATTTTCTTGAGAAGTTCTGAAGAAACTGATGAAGATTCCCTCCAACAGCTACAGTTTTTATAGTAAAACTATGCGACTGGACAATTCTAAATTACAATAACAATTTTTTGTCTCTTCTTTAGATCTATTTTTTTTCATGGCAAATTCTGGTAGGCCCCCACATGGTCATGGCGTACATACATAATTTTATTTTTTTTTAGAGAATAACTACAGATAAGTGCGACAAAGAATAACTAAGATGTATAAAAAATAATTCGTAAACAAATTATTATAAATTCACAACAGGTGTTGTCTCTAGGTATCATAAGGTTCATTCTATAGTTATTTTTGGAATTAATTCAAAATTCTGGCAATAAGCCGCTTAAATTATATAATGCTATGCCAAGACTTTAAGTACAAATGTGTATGTATGTGTATCATTATACACATAGGCGGACTTTTTCAGTCAAGTCTTGTCTTAATTTTAGCATTTTTTTGGAAAACTAATCTGAAAGGTGTAAAAGTAAAGGCAACACATTATAAGTCAAAAGAACTGCGCCTTGAAGTGACAACTTTTATAAGCTTCTATATGATGTGTGCTAAGAAAATTGAGACGTAATAAAATCCTGATCTTCGATACCAAGACAACAAAAAAATGTTTGTTTAATTCGCGAGTTAGAAGCAAAGAAGAATATGTGTTATAGAAAAGGAAGATTTGATCTGCCTAGTAAAGAAAGGAAAATAATGGAAAGCCGACGTTTTCATACTCTACATTAACGAGCTAATCGTAACAATTTTTAACCAATTCATCTGCAGGGTGAGATAAAAAGCTGCAAGAAAGTCAAACGCTATAATTTTATTATACCCTCCACCTTTGAAAGGAGGGTATATTAACTTTGTCATTCCGTTTGTAACATCCTTAAATATTCCTTGTAGACCCCATAAAGTATATATATTCATAATCAGCATAAAATTCGGCAGTCTTTCTGTCTGTCTGTTGAAATCACGATATAGCCCACATTATTTGAGGTAGATCGCCAAAATTTAGCAGAGCAATTTGTGTTGTGTCTAGGATGGTTGGTATTGAAAATGAGATATATCGGTCCATGTTTTGGTATAGTCCCTATATAACGGTACCTCCAGATATTCGGTATTTTGATGATTTTTGCTACATTTTTTCACGGATTTGTCTGAAATTTGGTATTTGTAGGTTATAATAGGTCTTAATTCGTGTGGCGAGTCATTGTATGTATAGGTCCATGCTTTGATATAGCCCCCATATAAAGGTAACACCCGATATTCGGTATTTTGATTATTTTTGCCACATTTTTTCACAGATTTGTCTAAAAACTAGTATTTGTTGACCATAATGGGTTCAAACTCCGGTGGCGTAACATCGCATGCATAGGTCCACGTTTTGGCATAGCCCCCATATAAAGGTAACACCCGATATTCGGTATTTAGATTATTTTTACCACATTTTTTCACAGATTTGTCTAAAAACTAGTATTTGTTGACCATAATGGGTTCAAGGACCGGTGGCGAAACATCGCATGCATAGGTCCACCATTTGGTATAGCCCCCATGTAACGGTACCTCCCGATATTCGGTATTTTGATGATTTTTGCCACATTTGTTTACGGATTTGTCTGAAAATTGGTGTTTGTAGGTCATATTGGGTTCTAGCACCGGTGGCGAAACATTGCATGTATGTGTCCACGTTTTTGTATAGCCCCACATAGCCGTATTTCCCGATATTCGGTATTTTGATGATTTTTGACACACTTTCCCATGAATATGTCTAAAAATTTGTATTTGTGGGTCATAATAAGCTCTAATTTCCCTTACCCCAAGGTGGAAGGTATTAAAAATTTGGCCCGGCCGAACTTAATGTTTTTTTTTACATATTTTTTTTTTTAATTTTATTGAATAAAAGAATAAAAAGAAAAAAATGTCGGTAATAGCATCAAATTTTAGAATAAGTTTAGATTTGTTCGATTGGGTCACCTTTGTCAAGAATTATGGCCTTCAAATGGCCAATGAAACCGTCATACGCTGCCCGAATGTTGCTCTGCGGTATTTTGACCCATTCCCGGCGAAGCGCTTGCTTGAGGTGATCGACACTTTAGTATTTTTTAGTGCCAACCTTGCTTTCCAAAATACTCCAGACACAATACTCCAACGGATTGGTATCCGGAGATTTTTGTGGCCATTGTGCGCTGGAAATGAAGCGAGGAAGCTCATTTTGTTACCAATCTCCGGTGGCGCGTGCTGAGTCCTGCTGGAATGTCCAAGGTCTGGGGCCAAAATGTTTGCGTGCCCAAGGCTTTAATACAGCCTTCATAATATTTTCGCTGCAGAATATATTCGCCATTTATTCTGATGCCACGGTCGATAATACGAGCAAAGAGCGACCATCGGCTGTTATGGCGGCCCATACCATCACCATGGCTGGCTCTTGAATTCTGGAGACCAGGTACCATTTTATATTGGCTTTACAAAGACGTGGACCTGCGCAGACAATTTTCCAAAAGATGTTGTAGTATCCATTACGAACTTCAAATACGAAACTTCAAACAATTCCGGTGAATAATGTCGGTAAAACCATCGAAATTCCGAATATCCTGGGGTAACGTTATATGGGTGCTATACTAAAACGTGTACCTATATAGACAAGTAGCTGAACCCGGTGCGCTTCGCTAGTCCATTTGGTTTTATCGGTCATACATATCGTGTTTGTTGCATAAAATATTGCAAATCGGACAATGTAAATGGGAGCTATATCCAAATCTGAGCCGATTTTAATATAATTTGGCAAATTGGTTTTTATTCCAAATTCCGTTCCAAACGTCTTGGAATCAGATGGACATGTTGTGTTTTGTGCAACAAATATATGAAATCGGCCGAAAATATATGTGAGAGCTATATCAACATTTGAACCGATCTCAATATAATTTGGCGAATTTATTTTTGTACCAAATATCCAAATCTGAAACGATTTTAATATAATTTGGCAAATATATTTTCTGACCAAATTCCGTAAATCTACCAAATCACATTGGAAATCTACCGGAAATGTATAGGAGCTATATCCAAATCTGAACCGATTTAAATATATTTTGGCATATTAATTTTTGTTCAAATTCCATTACGCATTCCAAATTTGGAGAAAAATAAAATCTAAGTTTTTGGGATTTACCTCCGATTCTCATGGAATTTCAAATATTTATATAACCTATGTTACTTTCAGGCAATGTTTCAGGAAAATCTGTGCAGCGGTTTTGGTGTCCATAAATTACAAACAAACAAACGTTTCCCTCTTTTATAGATTCTCTTCCAGGGGGTAATTTACGTACTAAAAAGGAACTCCTTTTGTGGGAAAATTAATCCATCCCATCCCGTCAATCACGTATTAAGAAAACATATTTTTGAGCTTTAATTAAAGTTTTGTTTTATTTTTATTGTTATTTTCGTTCCATAAAAACCAAAGTGGGTAGCATTTCAAAAGATTCCAAATCGATCAACAATTTACTTCTTGAAAACGGTGACAACGGGGGCAGCAGCATAGGCAGCTGGGGCGGCGGCTACAACAGGTGCAGCAGCATAGGCGGCAGGGAAGGCAGCTGTGTGGGCGACAGTGTGGGCATTGTAGGTGCTAGCGTAGGGAGCCACATAGCCAGCAGTGTAAGCAGCAGCGACAGCAGGCACAGCAGCGGTATAAGCCACAGCAGGAGCTGCATAGGCAACGGGAGCAGCAGCCAACAAGCCGGGTTTAGCAGCACCAAAAGCGACGGCAAACAAAGCCAAGAAGCAAACAGCGAACAATTTGAACATTTTGAAAGCGTGGTGTATTTTGATTTTCTCGATTCTCAAGAAGTTCCAAAAGAAATCTGATGCCAACCCGGTGTTTGGCAAGGGGTTTTTATACTAAACCCATTCCCATGACAAATGCTAATGCTGGCTAAGAATAGGAGCAATAAAAGAGAATCGAAAGAGAAAAAAAAAACGAACAACAATAAATGCGAATAAACATCCTTGAGTTCTAAATGAAGCCATTTTTTTTTTTTAAAACTGCAAAATAGAAGTCCATCAATATTCATATGATAAAATAAACAAATACGCTCTGGTGGGGTTGTTGTTGTCAACGGTCGGTCGGTCGTTCGTTCCTTCCTTCAATGGCTATGTTTATATGTGGAAGCGTTTTAAAATTCCCTTAGCGTTGTCACTGTACGATTTGGGAATTGTCAGATATCAGCACACGCTAAGCACGTACCACTCGTAATTAATTTAGACGCTTGCTCGTATTGGTTATATTAAGAACAACTATCATAATCAGCAATATTGTGGCTAAATCCAGAAGCTATTTGCAACAGAAAAACGGATTGAAAATAAAAATAACTCTAACCCACAAACTATTATTGAACTGGAGTAGGCAATTTACGTGGCATATTAACATGGATTTTACTTCCTTGTAATCTCATCAAAATCTAAGTAAGTGGGTAAAGGGCTTTCGATGGTGTAGCATTATGCAATAAATTTAAAGTCCATTTCGGATCTCAGACAAATTATTTTGTGTCAATAGCTTTAATTATATTGTGAAAATAAAAAACCATTACTGAAAAAAATTGTTGCACAAAATATTTTTTTAAAGACTAGCAGATTTTTAAGGTTTATATATTCTGGGACTAACAGACCACAACTATTTTGATTTTAAAGAATGTTTTTTGACAGACCAAGAAACAAAAACTAGTATTTTTTTAAGAAAATTCTTTCAGGGTCTAATCGTGAATTTAAAAAAATATTTTTTAAGGACCAACAGGACAATAATTTTGTATTTTTAATGAATATTTATTTATTTATTCCAATAATCCTGGATTTTTAAGGAAATATTTTTTTCGATGACCAACAGACTAATAGACCTGAATTTATAAAAAATATTTTTTCAATAACTAACAGATCAATAATCTTGGATTTTTTTAAATATCTTTTAAGGACCAACATTCTAATAATCAATGTTTTTTAAAACATTTTTTCCAGAGCCAACAGAACAATATGAATATGTTTTAAGAACATTTTTAAAGGATCAACAGACAAATATTTTTGGATTTTAATGAGGCCAAAAATGGATTTTTAAAGAATATTTAACAGATGAAAAGACCGAATTTTTAATAATATTTTTTTCCTGAATTTATAAAAAATATTTTTTCAAGAAGTAACAGACCAAAAACAAAATATATGTTTTCAAAAACTAACAGAAAAATAATTTTGGATACAAAAAAAAATATTGTTTAAGAACCAACATAACAATAATCATGTTCTTTTTTAATATTTTTTTAAGAACCAAAAGGCCAATAATCCTGGATTTATAAAAACATATTTTAAAGAAAATTTATCAAGAACTAACAGACCAATAATCCTGGGTTTTCTAAGAACATTTTTAAAGGAACAACAGAAAAAAAATTTTGTATTTTGAAAAAATATTTTTTCAAGGACTAACAGACCAATAATTGTGAATTTTTAAAGAATATTTAACAGATTTATAAAAAATACATTTTTTCAAGAACTATCAGACCAATAATCCTGGATAATTAAAATTTTTTTCAAGGACCAACAGAATAATAAACCTTTATTTATAAAAAGTATTTTTTCAAGAACTAACAGACCAGTAGTCTTGGATTTCTGAAGAATATTTTTAAAGAACCAACAGACAAATCATCTTGGATTTTTAAAAAAAAATATTTTTTAAAGGACCAATAGGTCAATAATTGTGGATTTTTAAAGAATATTTATTCAGGGATGAACAGTCCAATAATCTGAATAAAAGAAATTTGTATATTTAAAATGTATCATATAATAACATAATCAATTTTGGTTTATACAGGGTGAGATAAAAAACTGGAACAAAGTCAAATGCCATAATTTTTACATTTTTTTAAATTTTATTGAATGAAAGCAAAAAAGTCGGAAATAGCATCAAATTTTAGAATAAGTTTGTTTGTTCGAATTGGTCACCTTCGGGACGAATTATGGCCCTCAAACGGCCAATGAAACCGTCACGCACTGCACGAATGTTGCTCTGCGGTATTTTGGCCAATTCCCGGCGAAGCGCTTGCTTGAGGTAATCGACACTTTAGTATTTTTTAGTGCCAACCTTGCTTTCCAAATTTCGAAAATTTTGGTGGCCATTTTGCGCTGGAAATGAAGCGAGGAACCTCATTTAGTAACCATTCTTGGGTAGCGCGTGCTGAGTGCGATGATGCTGAGTCCTGTGGGAATGTCCAAGGTCTTCGACCAAAATGTTTTCCCACCCAAAGTTTTAATACACCCTCCAGAATATTTTCGCATTAATATTCGGCATTTATTCTGATGCCACGGTCGATTAATACGAGCGGAGAGCGACCATCGGCTGTTATAGCGGCCCACAGCATTCCCCATGGCCGGCGCTTGAGTTCTTGTGGACAACCGAAGGTGCATATTTTCAGCTGAACTCTTTGGAAAGTAAACACGATCATTTTGTTTGTTTACGATCTGCTGAACAACGAATGTTTTCTCATCGGAGAAAACCAAATTCGGCAGCTCACCATTGTCGGCCAAGCGAAGCAACTCTTTAGCTCTTTTAAGTCTATTTTCTTTCTGTTACGGTGTAAATTCTTGCACTTTTTGGAATGTCAACGGCTTTACCCTGAGCCCATTTTTCAATATTTGCCGAATGGAATGTTGCGATTTGTTCAGCTCACGAGCCATTTTTCGGGTACTGCGACTAGGGTTTCGATCAAGTCGTTTCTTTACATTTCGAACCATTTCTGCTGATGTTGCTGTTTTCTTCCGTCCACTTCCTTGGCGTCAGGCAACGCTAACGAGCAATGGTAGGAGACACAATAGATTTATTCACATTTAAATGCTGGAGTGCTCTAGAGATAGCCACTTGTGGTTTTCCAGCCAAATATAAAGAAATCACTCTATCATCGCTTGAATTCCATCTCGAATAATTTTGTCTGGAAAATTCTCATCAAAATGCTTTTGTACGCTTGTAAACAATATAATGAGCTGTCACTGGAATAATTTTAACAGTTGTCGGACGAGTGGCTTGGAAATGACAGCAGTCTGAAATTATTTGCAGTTTTTTCATCTAACCTGTATATCATCTTTACAACATATCCTATATTAGCAAGAATGCTTGTATGTGTGAAATTTGAAGCGTTTTGTTTTTCAAGTCTTGAACCCTATTTGTGGGAGGTACTCAAAGGTATGGTCCGATATCTATCATCTTTATAACAGATATTTTATTGATAGAAATATTGAGATTTGCCAAGTCTAAATGAAATTGGATGTTAATTTCGCGAAGATGCGCAATATCTGTCACTTCTTCTGCTACCTCCCCCACCTACCTCCGAACTTGATCTAAGTTTGATAATAATATTACGATGTACGAAGTTTTTAACCAAATGGGATACTCCCTTTGAGAGTTATCATGCGCATCAGCCAGGCAGACAGACGGACGCTAGATCGACTCCAAATACCCTGAAACGAATTTGGTCCCAACAGACCTAGGCCTCTCTAGCCATATGGCTGAGGGTATAGAAATCCAAAAAAAAAAAAATTCACGGGTGTTGGTCCTTTTAAACTTCTTCAAAATCTTTAAAAAATACGCGTTTGGTTTATTTGGGCTTTAAATGGATTTTCATAAAAATCCACTTGTTTGTGAATCAAATAGCTCATGTAAAAATATTTATAAAATAACCAAATTTAAGGCTCTATGGTTTGTTATAATACCATGCCTCAAAAAATCTTGGCTTATGGATTTGTTGGTCCCTGATAAAATATTTTTTAATAAATTTACTTAGATGTCTTGGTTTGTCTTTAATTAAAAATTAAAAATTGTTCTTAAAAATCCACGAAACATATGCTGGCACATCCACCTCGAAATCCAATTAAACGTATTTTCCGTTAAAACCATTTGCATTTTGGATTTTGTCTAAAATCCATTTTAATAATACTCTCACGCTCGCACATTCTCCGGCATTTCAAATTTAATGTGTTCCAAAATTTGCATAATCATCTACGACCACAACACACCTCCATATGCCACAAATATTCTTGAAAATTGTTTAGCCTATTTTTATACCCTCCACCATGGGTAGGAGGGTATATTAACTTTGTCATTCCGTTTGTAACACCTCTAAATATTCGTCGTAGACCCCATAAAGTATATATATTCATAATCAGCATAAAATTCCAAGACGATTTAGCGATGTCCGTCTGTCTGTCCGTCTGTCTGTCTGTCTGTCTGTCCGTCTGTCTGTTGAAATCACGATAGAGCCCACATTATTTGACGTAGACCTTTGAAATTTGGCACAAGTGTGTGTATTGTCCCTAGGATGGTTGGTATTGAAAATGAGATATATCGGTCCCCGTTCTGGTATAGTCCCCATATAACGGTACCTCCCGATATTCGGTATTTTGATGATTTATGCCACATTTTTTCACGGATTTATCTGAAAATTGGTATTTGTAGGTCATGACGGGTCCCTGAGCGTGTGGCAAAACATTGCATGTATAGGTCCACGTTTTGGTATAGCCCCCATATAACGGTACCTACCGATATTCGGTATTTTGATGATTTATGCCACATTTTTTCACGGATTTGTCTGAAAATTGGTATTTGTAGGTCACAACGGGTCCCTGAGCGTGTGGCAAAACATTGCATGTATAGGTCCACGTTCTGGTATAGTCCCCATATAACGGTACCTCCCGATATTCGGTATTTTGATGATTTATGCCACATTTTTTCACTGATTTGTGTAAAAGTTGGTATTTGTGGGTCATAATGGGTCCTAGTTCGTGTGGCGAAACATTGTAATTATAGGTGCACGTGTTGGTGTAGCCCCTATATAACGGTACCTCCCGATATTCGGCATTTTAATGTTTTTTGCCACATTTGTTCTAATGTTCTTTTACCCTAGGGTGGAGGGTATTAAAAGTTTGGCCCGGCCGAACTTAATGTTTTTTTACTTGTTAATTGCTTAATTATAGATTAGCCTGAGATTTGATTAAGCTGCTGTTTATCGAGGAATTTCCCAAATGACACCTCCCCCCAGTCCCTCCCATTCCCAAATTCCTACCCCTTCCCCTTTTGCTCTAATTCGAGTGACGTCAATTATTTAATACATTTTTGTGATTATTTAACTTAAAACCACCCATTCACTGGCTTGTGTGTTGCATACAAAATGCCAAGCAGATCGAACAGCAACATCTCCTCCATGTAGCAACAAAATGCAGTTGCCAACTAATCAAGTTGCTCGATGCATAAATTCTGTGAAGCAACTCGAGCAAATTTCAAATACTTACTGCCCACACTGCTTCGAGTGTCTTCTTATCTTCCTATCATTGGTGACGACGACAACAACGACGACTGCCAAGAGATTCATTAGCAATTGTCGTCTGCGTGTGTATTGAAGGAATATTTTATATTCGATTTAATATTTCAAAATCGATACAATGACGAATTAATTGGGGGGAGAGGGAGATTAAATGAAGACATGAACTAAAAATAAGTTCAATGACACTAGTTTATGCAAATAGGAAGAAGCATTAATAATATGCAGACTTGGGGGAATGTTGTCAAGATTATTTTTATTTTTGAGATTATTTTTATTTATTGAGTTGAGATGACCGGTCGGATGGAATTTTTATAACCATTAAAACGGTACTAAATTTGTCACTATAAGGGACATATATTATAACGTCAAGTGAGAATTAAAGATAGATTGACAACAAAGTAATGCAATGGTTGATGGTAGTACAGCGATTCTCTGCAATAAGGATCATTAGACCTAAAAAACTAGACTTCCTTAATATTTTTTTATATAAAACCAGTAAAGAAAGTCCTAAAGTCGGGCGGGGCCGATTTTATGATACCCTACACCATTTTGCTAATTTAGTTGAGCTCCACTTAATAATTAAAAGATTTTATGGGATAATTCAATCATACACCCTATGATTATAATTATAATTTAAAATTCAAAGGACTAAATATGCCGAAGCATTTGTATCTTTTAAATTCGGACTTGTATTGCCCATTTGGTGCGAAATTAATTTGAAATCGGATAAAAATATATATGGGAACTATATCCAAATCTGAACCGATCTCGATAAATTTTGGCAAAGATATTTCTGAGCTGTATTTGATATATTTCCCTGAATATCGTTGTTACGGAGTGCATATTACGGCTGTGGGTAACAAATACAATAAATCGGATGAACAATATATATGGGTGCTATAACTATATCTGAACCGATCTTCACCAAATTTGGCATACTATCTTCTAGACTAAATTCGGTCGTATGTGCCAAATTCCATCCCATTTGGACAAATATTAGACGTTTGGTGCACAATAAATGGTAAATCGGACGAAGTTATATATGGGAGCTACATCCAAATCTGAACCGATCTCGATAAAATTTAGCAAATGTATTTCTGAGGTGTATTTGATAAATTTCCCCAAATATTGTTGTTACAGAGTGCATATTACGGCTGCGGAGGACAAAAATAACAAATCGGATGAACAATATATATGGGAGCTATAGCTATATCTGAACCGATTTCGATCAAATTTGGCATACTAATTTTCAGGTCTAATTTGGTTGTATGTGCAAAATTCCATACTATTCGGGCTGGTATTACACGTTTGGTGCACAATAAAAGGCAAATCGGAAGAAGATATATATATATGGGAGCTATATCTACATTTTTACCGATTATCTCCAATTTCAATAGGGTTCGTCCTTGTGCCAAACAAATGTTGTTTGCAAAATTTCATCTCAATCGGATAATAAATGCGACCTGCATTTTGTGTTCTATGCAGATCATCAAAAGGAACTATGGGTCTATCTCGTTTCCTTTTGCCTGTTACAAACAAATGCACAAAGACATAATACCCTGACCACCTTGTAGTGTAGGGTATAAAAATCGTGGATATTTAGAGAAGATAATTCTAGGAACCGTAGATCAATAATCTTTGATTTATTTAGAATATTTTTTCAAGAAACAATGAACATCGATTTCCGGAAAAAAATTCATGAAACAACAAACCATCAACCATATACAGGGTTAGATAAAAAACTGCAACCAATTTCAGACTGCTGTCATATCCTAGCCACTCGTCCGACAGCTGTTAAAATTATCCCAGTGACAGCTCATTATATTGTTTACAAGCGTACAAAAGCATTTTGGTGAGAATTTTCGAGAAAAAAAGTTATTCGTGCTGGAATTCAAGCGTTATAGTGTGATTTCTTTATATTTGGCTGGAAAACTAAAAGTGGTAATCGATAGAGTACTCCAGCATTTAAATGTGAATAAATCTTTTGTGTCTCGTACCATCGCTCGTTATCGTGATACTGGTAGCGTAGCCCGACGTCAAAGAAGTGGACGGAAGGAAACAGCAACATCAGCAGAAATGGTTCAAAAATCAAGGAGCGACTTGATCGAAAATCGTGTCGCAGTGGCCGAAAAATGGGTCGTGAGCTGAACATATAGCAATATTCCATTCGGCAAATATTGAAAAATGAGCTCAGGGTTAAGCCATTGAAATCCCAAAAGGTGCAAGAGCTTACACCGTAACAGAAAGAAAAAAGAGCTAAAGATTTGCTTCGCTTGGCCGAAAATGGTGAACTGCCGAATTTGGTTTTCTCCGATGAGAAAACATTCGTTGTCCATAATGATCGTGTTTATTTGCCAAAGAGGTCAGCTGAAAATGTGCACCTTTGGTTGGCCACCAGAACTCAAGCTCCGGCCATGGTGTTGGCCGATGGTCGCTCTCCGCTCGTATTAATCGACCGTGGCATCAGAAAAAAAGCCGAATATTATAGCGAAAATATTCTGGAGGGTGTATTAAAGCCATGGGCATGCAAATATTTTTGCCGCAGACCTTGGACATTCCTACAGGACTCAGCACGCGCCACCCAATAATTATGACAAATGAGGTTTCTCGCTTCATTTCCAGCTCACAATGGCCACCAAAATCACCGGATACCAATCCGTTGGAGTATTGTGTCTGGAGTATTTTGGAAGCAAGGTTGGCACTAAAAAATACCAAAGTGTCGATCACCTCAAACAAGCGCTTCGCCGGGAATGGTCCAAAATACCGCAGAGCAACATTCGGGCAGCGTGTGACGGTTTCATTTGCCGTTTGAAGGCCATAATCCGTGCCAAAGGTGACCAATTCGAACAAATCTAAACTTATTTTAAAATTTGATGTTATTTCCGACAATTTTCGCTTCCAATCAATAAAATTAAAAAAAAAATGTCAAAATTATGGCGTTTGACTTTTTTGCTATTTTTTATGTCACCCTGTATTTTTGAAGAAAATATAAAAATGTGTTTTAGGAAATGTCAAAGTTCAACAAAGCATTAATGGCGGATTTTTAGAATTTTTTTTAAACCAATAGGCCTATAATTGTTTTTTTATATAAAATATTTTTTAAATACCAAAAGATAATAACAGCTTTTTTGAGATTTTTTTTCAAGGACCAGTAGATATCATAACCTAGGTTTTAAAGAATATTATTTACAAAGTCTCCTTTATTTAAAACTGCGATGTATTACCAACTTCCAATTCCATTTGTCATACTACATCAATTATTTCATGTCCTCGGATATAAATAATATAATGGCTTAATAGCTATGTTAGCAAACAATTAAAAGCTATTAACAAATTAACAATGCGGTCAATGTCACGGCTCTGAAATGGCATGCCAAAAGTAAGCGAAATAATGTTCTTGTCACAACTTTTTCTATTCAAAAAATGAATGGGGCGGCAAGTTTCCAGAGGATATCATGAAATTGCTATAATTGTAATCTAGAAAGCCCAGTAGGTTTTTCGAGGGGTGTGGCAAAAGTTCCATGAGAAAATACCAATTTTAGAATATATTTTTCGGAAATGATATTTATGAGGAAAAACTGAATTATTATGAAATAAAAGAGTCTTAAAAGTTCAAAATTTAAATAATTGAAAAAGGAAGTTCTGACATTTTCCAATTTTGAAAAACATCTAAAACTTCCATTCCATCCCTTCGAACCTGCATGCAGCAAATAGAAGTCACAAACTCATTGTCAAACATTCTTTCCTTCCTTGGCCTTTTGCCATAAGACTCCACACGTACACACATAGAAAAATATGATATTATATACATGTGTATGTTCACCAATCAACTTGAACTCGTAACAATAATGTCACATAAAAAGGCCAACAAAACTAATAACGAAAAAATTAACGCCATCACAAAGGAGAAATGTAATCCAAGGAGAGGGACCAGCACAAACACTGATGAGTGCGGAAAATGCGAAATAACAGACAGACGGAATGACTAACTGACCTTAGCATTGCTAACACACATTTTCCATGACTGTGTCAATGGATGTTAAAGTCATTGTTGATGTAAATGGTAAATTGGTTAGACAGTGGCTAAGATTGGTTCAATAAATGTACAAAAAAAAGATTTTCTATAAACGGACGGACATACATAGCTATATCGACTCAGTTCGGCGGGATAGGAAATCCATATATACTTTCCTATGTGGGAAATCAATATTTCAAGGTGTTACATAATTTTTGGCTCAATAAAACTTATAATACCCCCAACACATAGTGTTGTAGGGTATAAATATCAATAACACTGTGCGACAAAATTCAATGTTTAATATAATAATTACTATTAAATTACAGCAGATTATGAAGTAGAGGTAAAACAAGTAAGCAAAGGCTATAGTCGTGCGGGGCCGACCATGTGACCCTACAACACTACAATATGTTAGAAGTCAACTTACGTCCAAATCCATTTTAGAATATTTCGCCTTTGAAAATATATTACGGAGCACTTCCCAGATATTACCCTTAGCATTTTGAACAGGGACATTTGCCCGATATCTACGCACTCCGTCGCGCTTCAAGTTGTTGTGGTCCAAAATGTGTGATCAGGAAAATTTTCTGTGTTTGGTTCATTTGAATCCCTGTATATTTTACGAACATGCAAGTGGTCCCTCCGTATCTCCAAATTTAGACTTATCTATATTATTTGCTTCTCTACAATATTTGGCTATATTTTATAAATTAAAAAAATCGCATGCGATAAAAAATATGAAAAAATAAAAAAATGTCACAAAATACTACAAAATCTATATTAACATCCTTATTGGCATCTTTTTAGTAGATTTTTTTAGACTTTATATTTTATGCCAGGAGGGCATTCTGAATTGACAAAATTTGTCAAAATCGGTCCAGCCATTTTTGGGATATAAGCATTCAGCTCGGCGAGACAGGAAGATCCAAATATACATTCATATGTGGGAAACCAATATTTCAAGGTGTTGCATAATTTTCGGCCCAATCAAACTTATTATATTCCCAAAACATAGTGTTGTTGGGTATTAATTAGCGATGAAGGGTCCCTTACAATTTGTTTTAATCCGCGATTATTGAAGAATATACTTATAAATATCTGCAACTAATGGTATGTTTGTCGTTGAAAGTATTTTCCTTAAAAATGCACAAATATTGGTTAGTTTTTCCTTGAAAAATTATTCTTCAAAATCCACAATTATTGGTTTGTTCATTATTTGCAAATATTTATTCTTAAAAATATTTTTTAAAAATTCTGTTGGTCCAGGAGAAAATACTTTTTAAAAATTCACGATTATTGGTCTGTTGGTTCTGATAAATCATTTTATAAAAATTCACGATTGTTATTCCGTTGGTCCTTGAGAAAATATTTTTGGAATATCCTTGAAAATTATTAAAAAACCAAACTTTTTTGTCATTTGGTCCTTAAAAAAATTAAATCCTTGAAATTAATCATCCATGAAAATTATTAAAACAATCAAACTTGGAAAATATATGTTTTTAAAAATCCACGCTTATTAGTCATTTGGTCCTTGAAAAAAATATGTTTTTAAAAATCCACGCTTATTAGTCATTTGGTCCTTGAAAAAAATATGTTTTTAAAAATCCACGCTTATTAGTCATTTGGTCCTTGAAAAAAATATGTTTTTAAAAATCCACGCTTATTAGTCATTTGGTCCTTGAAAAAAATATGTTTTTAAAAATCCACGCTTTTTATTCATTTGGTCCTTGAAAAAATATGTTTTTAAAAATCCATGCTTATTAGTCATTTGGCCCTTGAAAAAATATTTTTTAAAAAAACTGCGCCTATCAGTCGTTGAAAAAATATTTTTTTTTAAATCCGCGCTCATTAGTCATTTGGTCCTTAAAAAAATATGTTTTAAAAAATCCACGCTTATTAGTTATTTGGCCCTTGAAAAAATATTTTTTTTTTAAAAATCCGCGATTATTAGTCATTTGGTCCTTGAAAAAATATTTTTTTTTTAAAATCCGCGATTATTAGTCATTTGGTCCTTGAAAAATATTTTTTTTTTAAATTTGCGATTATTAGTCATTTGGTCCTTGAAAATTTTTTTTTTTATCCGCGATTATTAGTCATTTGTTTCTTGAAAACATATTTTTTTAAAAATCCACGCTTATTGGTCAGTTGGTCCTTGATAAAATATTTTTTTAAATCGACGTTGAGTTCGTAGAATTCGAAAATGTCCTCTGTTATTTGCATTTTTCCTCAGTAACCACTGTTCCCCTTTACTTCTCTCCCGTTGCGTATATTTGTGTGCGTCTCTCTGTGCGATTGTTTGATTACGCTTAAACAAAATTCAAATTCAGTGCCATCGATGACGTATCGAAACAATTACCAAACCAAACAGACGGGAAAAACATAGAAAATGGCAAAAGCATTCGGTTACCCAATTGGGGGGAGGGTTAGAAAACATTGGGCCAATGCCAATCAATGCACCCATTAAGCCAGCCAGCCAACTGACACCACCGGCGAAATGCTACTACTGACCCATAGGGCAGCGATAATTAATAACGCCAACAAAATGAAAACCTTCAAATAATTTTTGCAAACCAGCTAGCAGAACATTTTTAAAATGTTACGCATAACTCGGAATGGGTTTGCCATGGGTAGTGGTGTTGTTGTTATTGCTAGAATCGTATACTGTGACAAAATGTTTTCCAATTAAGTTTCAGATTTTTCTCCTTAATTAACATTGACAGACACAATGATTTCCCAAAGGATGTCGTAACATTGATCATTACCCAATGGATGGAAGGATGGATGCTGATGATGTTGCTGCTGTGGCAAATTTAATTGGGTCATTTGAAATCATTGATGCACATACACACATACAGATGCAGATGCAAAAATTGTTATGTTAGCAATGTTAAGTGTTTCTTAAACAAGGAAGACAATTACAAAACAATTGTATTTGATACTTCAAACAGTTCGTCTTGAAAAAAAGATTACAAAAATTTACAATTTGAAATAAAAGCTTAAAAAACATATTGATTAAAAATCGAATTCTCGAATTCCGATTTTTTTTAAAATGTAAGATTTATATTTATTTGTCATGGACTGGTCCTTTAACAACGTATATTTATTTTTCTGACTCTAACTAATTAAAAACCAATAAAATGAATTTGAAATCTTTGAATCGAAGTGATGATTTTTTTCCAGAAAGTCCTTAACAAAAAAAGTCATAAAATCATCAGAACCCCTTTGAAAAAAACATCATTTTTCTCCAGGAAATCTAAAATATACTATTACAAAATCCATGGAAATCGTAAAAATATCTTTAACAATTTCACTTTTTTAAGGAACCTTAAAAGATTTTTAATGCAATCCAGGACTTCTGCCTAAAAAATTTTAAAAACATGCTTACAAAATCTACTATTTTCGTCCTTTGAATCCTAAACGTATTTTAAAGCAATCCAAGCTTGCTGCCCAGGAAATCTTTGTAAAATTCTTAAAAAAATTCCGTGTTCTATCCAGTAAATCTAAAAAAAAAAATTAAAAATTCACGATTTGTATTAATAAAATTTAACAAATATTCTTAAAAATCCACAATTCCTGTTCAGTATATTTTGAAAATATTTCTTAAACATTAAGGATTTTTGGCCATCAGATTTTTCTTTGAACATAAAAGGTTATCTTTGAAAATGTTCTTAAAAATGTCACATATTTTCTTGGCAGATGTTTTTTAAAAAACCATGACTTTTGTTTTGGAGTTTTTGAACATTTTTCTTAAAAAATTCAATTTTTTTTGGATGGGAGGTTCTTGAAAAAAAAATTAAAAACATTATTTTTTGTCCAAAAGTTCTAAAAAAAGCAGCGTTTTTGGCAGGTAGTTCTTAAAATACCAACTACTTTTTTTTGGGCCGTTCTTGATATTTTTTTCTTAATAAAAACAATACATTTGATCTAAAGGTCCTAGAATTGTTTAAATTCACGTTTATTATAGTTCTAGAAGAAAATTTCGAAGAAAATCTCTAAATATTTCACCATGAAAATTTTAAACCCAACGAATTTTTTTAACTTGCAAGTCCTTCAAAAATTACTCCTAAAAATCCATGGTTTAATTTCAAATTGATTTTATTGTTTTAAACAAATATTTAAAGTAATATCTAAAAAATGACGATTTTTGTTCAGGATATCCATAAAAAAATTATGAGAAAAATTCCAGATTTTTCCCTGAAACACTTTTCAAAATTTGTGGTCAGGTGGCCTTGAAAACATTTCTTTAAGAAAATGCAGGACTTTCGGTCAGTAGCTCCTTGAACAATTATTTTTAAAAAATTTAAAATTTTTGGTTGATAGGTAATTGATTTTTTTTTTTTTTATTTTAGAATTTTGTTCAGGTTATCCTTGAAAATATTTATTTAAAATCTAAAATTTTTAGATTGGAGGTTTTTGAAGAAAATTCTTGAAATACTAATATTTTTGTTTCGACACAATTGAAAATTCTATTAAAACACCCTTTTTCCGAAGAAATAAAAAAATACATATATCTGGTCAGGATGTCCTGAAAATTAAAGCTTAAAAATCAACAATTTTTGAACTAGATCTTCGAAAGAAGATCCTTGAAAATAAATTATAAAAATCAAAATTTTTTAGACTAGAGATTTAGGAAAAAAATTTTCCTAAAAAAAATCAAAGATTCGGTCTGAAGGCACTTGAAATTGTCAAAAACAAATTATAATCTAGAAAAAAAATTTTATATTATATTTTTTCTAAAAAGCCCAAAAATTTTTTAAATTTTTGTCAGAAAAAATCTTCATAATTTCACGATTGTTTTGCAATTTTGGTTTTATATAAACCTGATGTCCTATCTGTTATGTCTTGTATGTCCTTTATAAACCTTTTCTTAAAAAACACACTATTGGTTCTGGATGATCTTGATATACTTATTCAAAAAGTCCACAAAAATTACTATGATTCAACATTTTTGGCATCAAAGTCTTTCAATTTTTTTTTCCAAAAACTTCTAATATTTGATCTCGATGTCCTTGAAACAATTTCTTGAAAAAAAAATACTCTAAAAATCTATATTTTTGATCTCGGTACTCTTGGAAAAGTTTTCTGAAAAGATCAATGATACGTGGTATGTCTGTCTTTTAAAAAACATTTAAGGAATTCACTGTTTTGTCTTGAGGTCCTTAAGATATTTTTATTTAATAAAATCCAAAATTTTTCGATAAAAAGTATTTGAAAAATCCTTAGATATTACAATTGTTTGCTATAAGCTCCCTAGAATGTTTTATTAAAACAATCCAGGTTTTTGAAAGTTGTTTCGAAATTCTTGATTTTTAATTTATACGTCCTTAAATTGAATTAAAATATTCAAGGTTTTCTGGGCAGCCAGGCCTTCGAAATATTCTTAAAAAGTGGCATTTTCATCTGGAGCTCATAGACAATATTCGCTCTTGCGGTATTTGAAAAATGTCTTTAAAAATTCAATATTTTTGTTGGTCAGGTCTTTAAAAATAGTTTTAAAATTCAAGTCTATACTTTGGAGGTTCTTCAAAAAATGTACGATTTTTTGGTCCAAAAGTCCTTGAAATAATAAATCTAAAATTTTTGCAATAGAAGCCAATTAAAATATTTTTTTTTTAAATATAAAATATAAATTTTTAATTTCAATTTCTCTAGAGCCTGTTCTACTCAATTATTTCAATTCTAATGAATTATTTTCATATTAACAAGACCACCATAACAATTCGAGGAACTATTTTTGTTCGACTTTTAATTAAAACATAAACATTATGTTTGTAATTGAAAATTTGAATTATTATTCATTTCAAATTTTTTGTTCATTGAAAACATATCATTGGATGTGAATAAAACTCAATCACACAAATGAATAGCATAATCTAAACGACCACAAGCTGTTTCAGATTACATTTATTAATTTATTGAAAGAGGAGAAAAAAGAGTAAACTCACGTTTCCATTCATGCAACAGCGCTAATCCCCCACTCAACTTTGCTGCCTAGTTGTCATTAAAATCGAAATTATAATTATTAGTTGTGATTAAAAATGTCGATGTTTTTTAGTTTTTTTTTTTCTTTTTTGTGGCAAATGAAAATCTTTTGAATTGAACGAAAAAAAGGAACACAGATTAACACAATTGAATTGCATGGGGTATTTCTACTCAAGAGTTGAGTTTCTATTTCAATTTTCTATAATCGCATGGAAGGCCTGTTCAAAGATTAATTACCAACAACAACTGGAGTTCACAGTGCATTTTTCGCAACATGAGAACCCAGCATGAATCAGTTGGGTTATTGAAGCCAAGAAACGAATGCCGAGAGTAATGCCATGTAATTACGAGACTCCACCCTTACACGAATATGAAGTAGAAGTCAGTAATAATCATTTTTGCCGCTCCACGTTAATTGTGATGAAGGAAACCATTGGAGAAGAGGTCAATATTTTTTCAAAATTTATTGGAAAAATCTTTTTAAAAATTTAATATTTGTAAATAATTATGCTTTTGTGGGACATCCAAGAAAATCGTAGAACTATTTTTTCCTTATTTATTTATTTATTTATTTATTTTTTGTAAAAAATAGTATTTTTCTTTGTTGGTCTCTGTTGTGGCTAGAATCTTGAAATTTTTTCACAGGGTCAGTCTTGGTGCGTAGGCGTGTGATATGGCTAGGTTTTTGAAAGGGTACGAAAAGTACTTAAATGTACTAAAAATTGAATGTTTTGTATTAGGCGGAATGAACTAGAATCCAAATGGTACCACTTGATATTATGTGAACGGATAGAGTTAAAAACTTGAAATTCGGTATGAGAATCAAGGTTGGAAAATAAGTTTGTTACATCAAGCTGGCTTTGGAAATGAATACTAAGTTTGCGAACTTACTAAATGGTACTAAATTGAGAACAGTTTGGTTTAGGGTGATTGGAGAGGAATTGAGGAGGAGTGATTGCTTGCAATGTAAAATTTTCTATTAGGATCGCTGTTGATATGTAGCCCTGGCGAATGAAGGTGTTTTATAATTGTACGAAAAGTACTATATTTAATATTGGGTAAATTAAAAGACCTGAAATCCTAAAGTTTGATATATGGTATCTGTGTTCGAGATTTTGCGTTGGTTTGGAAATGATTCCTATATTTGTAGGAAAAGTACAAAATTGTACAAAAATTGATAAAGGGTGAAGGGATACAGGTGGAATCCTCAAATTTGGAAATTAAGGTCTCTCTGGTTTCTTGAAGAGAGGTTGTTTTGGAAATGTGTACTATGATTGTTCATACATTCCGGTCTTATTAAAATTTTACTTTTGTGGTTCCGTAGTGGATAAAAAGTCGACGTTTGTAGCTTTTTTGTCTAGGAAACTTCTATTTCACTTCACTTAATTGGTTTTTTAAAAAATGCACTTCCTTTGATCTCCAAAACCTGTTTAAAAATTAAAACCCTTAAAGTTTGTGTTGTTCTTTGAAAAAATATTCTTTTTAAAATCTACGTCTCTTGGTAATTAAAAAATATTTTTTTTTAATTCCACGTCTGGTTGTCCTTGAAGAAAAATTTTTTTTAAATCCATGTCTCTTGGTACTTAAAATATATTTTTTTTAAATCCACGTCTGTTGGTACTTAAAAAATATAGTTTTTTTTTTTTTTTTAAATCCACGTCTGTTGGTCCTTAAAAAATATAGTTTTTTTAAATCCATGTCTCTTGGTACTTAAAATATATTTTTTTTAAATCCACGTCTGTTGGTACTTAAAAAATATAGTTTTTTTTTTTTAAATCCACGTCTGTTGGTCCTTAAAAAATATAGTTTTTTTAAATCCACGTCTGTTGGACCTTGAAAAAAACTATTCTTTAAAAATCCAAAAAAAAATATTTTTTTTTTAAATCCATGTCTGTTGGTGGTTTAAAAATACACGTCTGTCTGTTGGTCCTTGAAAAAAAATTTTTTTTTTAAATCCATGTCTGTTGGTGGTTTAAAAATCCACGTCTGTCTGTTGGCCCTTGAAAAAAATATTCTTCTAAAAATCTACGTCTATCTGTTGGTCCTTAAAAAAATCCCATCTGTTGGTCATTAAAAAAAATATTCTTTTAAAAATCCACGTCTGTTGGTCATTAAAAAAATATTCTTTTAAAAATCCACGTCAGTTGGTCATTAAAAAAATATTCTTTTAAAAATCCACGTCTGTTGGTCATTAAAAAAAATATTCTTTTAAAAATCCACGTCTGTTGGTCATTAAAAAAAATATTCTTTTAAAAATCCACGTCTGTTGGTCATTAAAAAAAATATTCTTTTAAAAATCCACGTCTGTTGGTCATTAAATCCACGTCTGTTGGTCCTTGAAAACTTTTTCTTTTAAAAATCCACGTCTTTGGTCCTTGAAAAAATATTCTTTTAAAAATACACGTCTGTCTGTTGGTCCTTAAAAAAATATTCTTTTAAAAATCCACGTCTGTTGGTCCTTAAAAAAATATTCTTTTAAAATCCATGTCTGTCTGTTGGTCCTTGAAAAAATATTCTTTTTAAAATCCACGTCTGTTGGTCCGTGAAAAAAATATTCCTTTTAAAAATCCACGTCCTTTAGTCCTTAAAAAAATATTCCTTCTAAAAATCCACGTCCTTTAGTCCCTAAAAAAGTTTTCCTTTTAAAAATCCACGTCCTTTGTTTCTTAAAAACATATTCCTTTTCCACGTCTCTCCAAAAATCCACATCTGTCTGTTGGTCGTTGAAAAAATATTCTTTAACAATCCACGATGGGTGTTCCTTGAAACGATATTCCTTTAAAAGTCCACGTCTGTGTGTTGGTCATTGAAAAAACATTCTTTTAAAAATCCACGTCTGTCTGTTGGTCTTTGAAGAGTTATTATTTTGAAAACCTCGTCTGTTGGTCTATGAAGAGTTATTCTTTAAAAAATCCACGTCTGTTGGTCCTTCAAAAAATATTCTTTTAAAAATCCACAACTATTAGTCGTTGGAAAATATCTTTAAAAAAATTCACGACTATAAGTCCTTTAAAAAACATTATTTTAAACATTTATGTTTTTTGGTCTTAAAAAAATAATATTTAAAAAAATCCAGGTCTTTATAAAAACCACATCTGTTGGCCCATGAAAAAATATTATTTCAAAAATCATTGCTTGTTTATCCTTGAAAAATATCCCTTAAGAATCCACTGTTTTTTATAGGATACCTTCCCCCAATCTCTGTAAGTGTTGAAATTCATATAAATATATGATAAATGTCAAATAATTATGTTCCGACGATATGGTCTGAATGAATTATTATGTATATGTGTATATACATGTACAGGCATGTATATTGTTAGCTGTTACGTATAAGTGGCGGATATATAATTAAAATTACTTCATTATTGCTATTATTACTCTTAGGCCTATCCAAACTTAATTGCGTTCAGTTCGGCGGTGTGTTTTTCTTCTTGTGCGGATTTTCCCATTTCAAAAAAAAAAAAAAAAAAAAAAACTGACTTTAAATACCCAAAAGAATTTGGTGAATGGGATTAAAATGTTGTTTTTGTTTTAGTTGTCTGTTGGTTGGCTAAAAAAAAAACAAGAAACATTGTGAGAAAATTGTTGTAGATTACAGTCGATAATTTGCCATCATGTAGGCAGTCATGTTTGTGGGTTATTAAATGATTGTAAAGGGGATGTTGGATGGTGGAGTCTTAGATCCGTATCTCAGTGACATAGACAAGTTAATTGAAAAGTGTTCTTGTTTTGGGTTTTTGCTTGGTTCATTCTATTTGTTGTTGCTCGTATATTGATATATGAATAAATTAAGTATATAAAACATAGGATTTTTTCTTTGCATGGAGGCTATAAACTTTTATGATGAAAATAAATATGAAAACTTTATTAAAATCTTATAAATAACACTAAGAAAAAAAAAATGTCAGAAAAACTTTAAAAAATATGAACTTAATACAATTTTATCACTGTTTGTTCACCTTCTTACATAGTACACAGAAATGCCTTAACGTAACGGCCAATTTTTGTATGTTGTAGCTATAAATGTCCTTATTCTGTTAATTTGGAATTGGATCCAACGAGAAATTTAAAAATTCAGCTACTCTGTTCAGAATTGGGAACATATCTCTGACCATGATTGATCCGAGTCAGCATACAGGCTGAAATAAAAAATGCAAAAAAGTCAAACACCATAATTTTTACATTTTTTTTTTTAATTTTTTGAATGGATGAAAAAAATGTCGGAAATAGCATCACATTTTAGAATAAGTTTAGACTTGTTCGAATTGGTCATCTTTGGCACGAATTATGGCTTTCAAACGGCCAATGAAACCGTCACACGCTGGCCGAATGTTGCTCTGCGGTATTTTGGTCCATTCCCGGCGAAGCGATTGCTTGAGGTGATCGACTTTTTGGTATTTTTTAGTGCCAACCTTGCTTTCCAAAATACTCCAGACACAATAGTAAAATGGATTTTGGTTACCATTGTTCGCTGGAAATAAAGCGAGGAACCTCATTTTTTAACCATTCTTGGCTGGCGCGTGATGAGTGCGATGGTGTTGAGTCCTGTTGGAATGTCCAAGGTCTGCGGTCAAAATGTTTGCGTGCCCAAGGCTTTAATACACCCTCCAGAATATTTTTGCGAAAATATTCTGCTGGACAACGAATGTTTTTTCATGGGAGAAAACCAAATCCGGCAGTTCACCATTTTCGACCAAGCCAAACAACTCTTTAGCTCTCTTGAGTTTTTTTTATTTCGGTTGTGGTGTGAGTTCTTGTACTTTTTGGAATTTCAACGACTTTACACTCAATGGCTCATTCTTCAATATTTGCCGAATGCAATGTTGAGCTCACGAGCCATTTTTCGGCCACTGCGCCACTTTTCCACCACTTTTCGAATCATTTCTGCTGATGTTGCTATTTTCTTTCGTCCACTTCCATGGCGTCGAGCTACGCTACCGGTATCACGGTAACGAGTGATGGTACGAGACACAAAAGATTTATTCACATTTAAATGCTGGAGTGCTCTAACCCTAGCCTCGTGTGGTTTTCCAGCCAAATATAAAGAAATCACACTATCACGATTGAATTCCATCACGAATAAAAATTTGGAAAATTCTTACCAAAATGCTTTTCTACGCTTGTAAACAATGTAATGAACTGTCACTGGAATAATTTTAACCGCTGTTGGACGAGTGGCTTAGAAATAACAGAATTCTGAAGTTGGTTGCAGTTTTGTTATCTCACCCTGTATGTTCCAAATACCGAAAATCACATATATTTTCCCATTTTTAATATTCTTTCACATTTTAAAAACCCTTCTTTTCCACCTCTCCCCATCACTCCTGTTTCTTAAAGTGTAATTTTCTTTAAATTATCTTCAAAATCATTTGAAAATTATTCCAAATATTGATTACAATCTACGCACATTATTGACTACCATATAATTATTGGTGGCTTAAAAGGCGTATTCCGTTACGCACCATGGCATAATTGGTATTCATAAATTCTTTCAATCGGCCGTATTTGGTGTAACCATTAATTACATTTACACTTCATGCGAGTGTGTGTTTGGGTGTGAATGCATGCGATTGCGCCCCAAAAATCCAACAATCAATTTTCAGTGTATTGGTTTCACAACATTTTCATAATTTTCCATTTCGAGATTGAGTTTTTTCAAACGCATAAAAAATGTAAAATTCCCGCCTCTTTTTGATCAACGGATTTAATTATAACATCGTGGCTCGTTTTGGGCTGTTAGAACAACAGGCCCAATCTCACCGGCAAGAATAATAACAATTACGAAAAAAATGTTAAATGTTTGAAAGCGTAGAGATTTTGTGATTTTTTTTTTTTTTGCGAACGCATTTTTAATAAACTAAGTCCGGTTGGAGTAGCAGCAGTAGCTGAAAATGGTAAATAGTTGACACAAATGTTTTCAACTACAGGTTACCATCGTAAGACGTAACATTTCAAATAAAAAAAAACAAAGTGCAATCAAAAAAAATCTTAAACAAAATTAATCTTTAAAATCCATTTTTAAAAATCTGTCGGTTTGAGAAAATATACTTTTCAAAATTTGGGGTCCTGTATCTCAAAAAAATATTCTTTAATACGAATCTTTTGATTGCCCTGGTCTTTCAGAAACATTCCGAACAATCAATGACTTAAAATATTTTAGACCTTGAATAAATAATTTTTACAAGTGAAGTGAATCTATTTTTTCCAGTTTTTTTTTGTCCTTGAAAAAATGGTTTTTAAAAAATGCACGCCCGTTATTCAATGTTTTTTTTTTTTTTGTTCCACGGCTATTGGTCTTTATAAAAACTTATTTAATAATCCACGTCTGTAGGTCCTTAAGAAATAGTTTTAGAAAAATTCACTTCCATTTGCCCCAAAAAAAATGTTTTCTTTTTAAATCCACGTCTGTTGGTCCTTCACAGAATATTCTTTAAAAATTCACGATTATTGATTATAATATTATATATGATATATAACGTCTATACGTCATTGAACAAATATGTTTTTTTTACAATTCACGTCTATAGGTACTAGCACAAATATTTTTCAAAGATCCATGTCTATAGATCCTTGAAAAAAATATTTTCTAAGCAATTATACGTCTATAGGTCATTGAAAAAATATTTTTAAAAAAAATCCCCTCTAAAGTCATTGAAAAAATATTTTTAAGAAATTCCACATCTACAGTAATTGAAAAATATTTAAAAAAAAAATTCACGTCTGTTGGTCCTTCAAAAAATATTTTTAAAAACTTCACGTCTGTTGGCCCTTCAAAAAATATTTTTAAGAAACTTCACGTCTGTTGGTCCTTCAAAAAATATTTTTAAGAAACTTCACGTCTGTTGGTCCTTCAAAAAATATTTTTAAAAAGTTCCATGTCCATTGGTCATTGATAAAAATATATTTTTAAAAAAAATCCAAGTCTACAGTAAGAAATTCCACGTCTACAGTTCATTGAAAAAATATTTGTTAAAAATCCACGTTTATGGGTCCATGAAAAAAAAATTTAAAAAGTCCACCTCTGTAGGTCATTGAAAAGATATTTTTAAAAAGTCCACGTTTATAGGCCATTGAAAAAATATTTTTTAAAAATCCACGTCTATGGGTCCATGAAAAAATATTTTTAAAAAGTCCACGTCTATAGGTCATTGAAAAAATATTTTTTAAAAATCCACGTCTATGGGTCGATGAAAAAATATTTTTAAAAAGTCTACGTCTATAGGTCATTGAAAAAATATTTTTTTAAAATCCACGTCTATAGGTCGTTGAAAAAATATTTTTAAAAAGTCCACGTCTATGGTTCCATGAAAAAAATATTTTTAAAAAGTCCACGTCTATAGGTCATTGAAAAAAATATTTTTAAAAAGTCCACGTCTATAGGTCATTGAAAAAATATTTTTAAAAAGTCCACGTCTATAGGTCATTGAAAAAATATTTTTAAAAAGTCCACGTCTATAGGTAATTGAAAAAATATTTTTAAAAAGTCCACGACTATAGGTCATTGAAAAAAAAATATTTTTTTAAAAAATCCAAGATTTGTTGGTCATGGAAAAAATATTTTTAAAGAGTCCTCGTCTATAGGTCATTGAAAAAATATAATCCACGTCTATAGGTCATTGAAAAATGTTTTTTTTTAATATAAGTCTGTTGGTCCTGAAAAAAAATATTTTTTTAAAAAATCCAAGATTTGTTGGTCATGGAAAAAATATTTTTAAAAAAAAATCCACGATTTTTTGGTCATGGAAAAAATATTTTTTAAAAAATCCTGGTCCTAAAAAATATTGTTATTCTTTCGTTAAAAAAATATCTTTAAAAATCCACAATTTTTGGTATTCTTAAAAAAATTCACAATTGTTCTTTCTTGAGAAACTATTTTTTAAAAACAACGAATATTGGCCTTTTGGCCGTTGAAAAAATATTATTTTAAACTCCACGATTAAGGTCCTTGGAAAAATGCTCTTTGAAAATGCATATTTGTTAGTCCTTGAAAAAATATTTCTTAAAAAATTCCCGAATATTGTTCGGTGGGTCCTTGAAAAAAATGTTTTTTAAAACCCACGATTATTGTTTCGAAGGTCCTTGAAAAAATGTTCTTTAAAAATCCACGATTATTGTTCAGTAAATCCTTGAAGAAATATTCTTTCAAAATCCACAATTATTGGTCTCACGCTTTTTTATAAAAAGTTATTGATTTTGAAATTTGTGTCTTGATATGCTGCATTTATCGTGGCCTATCTGTCAACTCTATTTGCAATTTACGCACATGCAGCGCTCCTCATTGGTTGGTTGGTTGGTTCGTTTCGATTCTATGGGAATTTACAACACTTTTCGCCGCAAAACAATCAATTCTCCAAAGTCTATTTTGCAAATCAACACACCTTAAACATGCTGCTGAGCACACATCAACGATCAACGATCGATTGTGTTCGTATACAAATGTGTGACCCGTCAGGCGGATAGAGCAGCGGCAACCTACCGATCAAAGCCAGCCGTGCCATGAGATGTTGCACAAGTGTTTTGGTTGTCGTATCTTTATGCAGCCAAGCAACCAACCAGCCAGCCACTTTGCGTCGAGAATTCAGTTCAAATCTGTAAATCAAAACGCCCATTCTATTGTATGGAAACCGATTCAGATTTATTCAATTGTTTCCAGATCAGCACCTTGGTTGTCGTTTGGTTCGATCACTCGTTCGTTCGTTGGGTCGTTAGTTTTTTTCTTTCAATTTTTTTCCTTTCTGGAGTCATTTTTCTTCAACAATTTATGAATTATGTTTGCATATATTAATTTCGGTGTTTTGTAATTTGATTTGTAGGTATATCTGAATGAGGCTCGTTTTCTTAACTGCCATCGAATCACTTTGCCGCATCGTTTGTGTGGTTGCAGCAAGTTGGCTGTTGCACTAGGTTATTGGCAGTTTTGGAAACTCGTGCAAACATCAAATGTCGTTTTTTTGGATAACCTTAGGCCTTAAACATGATTTGTTTATGGCCGCAAAATTTTGAGAGGGGTTACAAACACACACATCCATAGATAGGTTACGTTCGAACATTTATTTCAACTTTGAATTTGACTGAAAGACACCTTTGTTGTCACACCACACATAAATTGAGATCATAATCTCATGGTAATGGTTTGTGTATGAATGATGTTAGGCAATGCTTGGAGTTTTATGGGATTGTTAAGTATTTAAAATTATCTCAGGGAACTATATCTTTAAAATGTTAAAGAATGAGTTAACATATCAGTCAAACAGCGGCGCTCATCAATTTTATTTTTTTAATGAAAAAATCAGAGGTTAGTTCTCGGCAAAAAATTAGTTTATAAAATATTCTTCAAGTACCAATTTACGAAAATTGCGAAAGACATTTTTTTTCGAGGACCTAGAGTTTGGAATTGTTTACAAATATATTTTTAAGGACCATTAGATGTAGGTTTATTAATAAGCATTCTTAAAGAATAGTTTTCAAGGATCAACAGACGTGGAATTTTTTAAGATTTTTTTCAGGGGTCAACGGGCACGGGCTTTTTAAGAATATTTTCTCAGGGATCAAGGGATATGGGCCTTTTAAGAATATTTTCTCAAGGATCAATATACGTGGACTTTTTAAGGACCAAAATACAAATAAGCGTAGATTTTTAAATATATTTTCTAGGACCAAAGTACAAATAAATGTGGATTTTTTAAAGGAAATTTTTTTGAGGAACAATGGAGAAATGATTCTGGATTTCTTAAAAATTAAAAGACAAATAATCGGGGATTTTTCAATGAATATTTTCTCAAGGACCAAAGGACAAATAAGCGTGGAATTTTTAAAGCATATTTTCTCAAGAACCAAAGGACAAATAAGCGTGGAATTTTTAAAACATATTTTCTCAAGGAATTTTTAAAACATATTTTCTCAAGGACCAAAGGACAAATAAGCGTGGAATTTTTAAAGCATATTTTCTCAAGGACCAAAGGACAAATAAGTGTGGAATTTTTAAAGTCAATTTTTTCCGAGGACCAAAAGGCGAATTAACGTGGAATTATTAAAGTCAATTTTTTCCGAGGACCAAAAGGCGAATTAACGTGGATTTTTTAAAGCATATTTTTTCAAGGACCAAAGGACAAATAAACGTCGATTTTTTAAAGTCAATTTTTCAAGGACCAAAGGACAAATGAGCTTGGATTTGTAAAGAATATTTTTTTAACGACCAAAGGACAAATAAGCGTGGATTCTTTAAATAATATTTTTTTTTAAGACCAAAGGACAAATAAGCGTGGATTCATTAAAGAATATTTTTATAAGGACCAACAGGGAAATAATATTGGATTTATTAAAGAATATTTTTATAAAGACCAACAGGGAACTAATATTGGATTTTTTAAGAATATTTTCTTCAAGAACCAAAAGACAAAAAAAGGTGGATTTTTTAAAGAATATTTTTTTCAAGGACCAACAGCGAAATAATATTGGATTTTTTAAGAATATATTTTTCAAGGACCAAAAGACAAATAAGCTTGGATTTAAAAAAAAAAAAATTCAAGGACCAAAGGACAAATAAAAGTGGATTTTTTAAAGAATATTTTTTCTAGGAACAAAGTACAAATAAACATGAATTTTTTTAAGAATATTTTTCAAGGACCAAAGGACGTGGATTTTTAAAATAATTTTTTAAGGACCAATGGACAAATAATCCTATATTTCTTAAAGAATATTTTTTCAAGGAATAAAAGACAAAGAATATTTTTTCAAGGACCAAAGGACAAATAAAAGGGGATTTTTTAAAGAGTACTTTTTCAATTACCAATGGACAAATAATCCTATATTTCTTAAAGAATATTTTTTAAGGGACTAAAAGACAAATAAGCGTGGATTTCTTAAATAATATTTTTTCAAGGACTAAAGGACAAATAATAGGGGAATTTTTAAAGAATATTTTTTCAAAGACCAACAGTCCAATAAGCGTGGTTTTTTAAAGACTATTTTATCAAGGATTAACAGACCAATGATGGTGGATTTTTTAAGGATATTTCTTAAGGACCAGCAGGGAAATAATCTTGGATTTTTAAAGAATATTTCTTAAGGACCAACAGTGAAATAATCTTGCCTTTTTGAACAAAATTTTTAAAGGACAAACAGATCAATAAGCGAGAATTTTTAACAATTTTTTTTCAAGGACCAACGCACCAATAAAATCTGATTTTTAAGAATATTTTTTCAAAGACCAATGCGGGTGGATTTTTTAAGAATGTTTCTTAAGGACCAACAGGGAAATAATCTTGATTTTTTTAAGGATATTTTTTAAAGGGCCAACAGACCAATAAGTGTGGATTTTCAAAGATTTCTTCATGCACCAACAGACCAATAAGAGTAGATTTTTAAAGAATATTTTTTAAGGAACAACAGACCAATAAGCGTTGGTTTTTAAAGATATTTTTCAAGGCCAATAATCTTGGAATATACATTTTTAAAATATTTTTAAGGACCAACTGGTCTTCAAACGTGGCGTTTTTGTAAAAATGTATTAATGCTGTGCATTTATAACAAACCCATCAGAAACTCTGATTTCCAGAAGAAGCCAATTTTTAATTTCCCTTTGATTAAAAACATGTTCAAAAAAATAAAATCAGAACAAAAAACTAAAATCGGTCACGTAATTAGTTGGTTTTTATAACCAATTACTATTAGCGATAAGTACTTTATCTCTGTACATGGCTCTGGTTTGTTTTCACCAATTTAGGTTTTATTTTCAAATTGGTCCATTAAATTGGATTTTGTGTCACAAGCGGATTTCCACTTACAAATAAGTGAATGACTAATCCCCGCTCTCGTTTGTCTTGGTCGGTGGCTGCGCGGGTAATTTTCCACAGACTTCAATTTTATGTTTGATTAGCTTCAATTTTTTCTCTCCTTTTTTTTTTGTTTGGCCACTTTGACTTTTGTTCTGGTCTTCAGATTGGGAGACCGCGATTGTATCCGTTGTTTGTTGTTCTTGCTGCCACCGCTGCAATCATATGTTTGTTGTATGATAATAATACGGTTTATTGACCGAAAACGTTAACATTTGCCAATAGGCCAATTTTGTTCAGTCAACCCCAGATATGACTTCGGCCTCAACATCGTTCGTTCGATCGATTAGTTTTGTTTTTCTTTTGTTTTCTTTGTTGCGTTTTCTGCTTGTGATTTGGCTGCAATATTACGCTGGGCAAGCGCATTAAACAACTTACAGATTAATGGCCACGGCTGCATGAATAAGCAAAATCAGTGACTGACTGAATATATCAGAGATTTTTTTCTTTCTTTCCAAGCAATAACGAACGCCATGAAGTACCACACCTTTTGGTAGCTAAAGCTGAGATTTAGTCGGAAAAGTTTTATTAATGAATAGGTAGGTCATTCCATAACTCAGGGTGAAGTGTCATTTTATACGAATGTAATCGATCTTGTTTTATGTTACCGAGTCCCATTGTTGTGGGGATTCCAAAAATGAAAATGTGCTCACATGACAAATGATGTGGCCGGTGGTGAGAACATTCATATGGCGGGGGTCATTTGAATGTCAGTGGTACTTTATTTTAAATTAGCAATCTGAATAAACAGAGGTAATATTGTCTGTTGGTCTCGGATAAGGTATATTTTAAAAATCTAAGCCTGCTGTTTTTTGAGATTGAGACTTGGATTATTAAAGGCATTTTTAAGGACAAATAGACAAATAATTTTTTTAGTAATACTTTTTCAAAGATGATCAGGCAAATAGATTTTGAAAGCATATTTTTTAGGAACCTAGTGAAAAATGATGTTGGAGTTTTAAAAGATATTTGTTCAAGGACCAACCGACAAATAATCGGAGATTTTTAAAGAATATTTTTTCTGATCTGATCAATAATCGAGGATTTTTAAAGAAAAATTTTTTTAAGGACCAAGTGATCAATATTCGGTGATTTTAAAATATTTTTTTTTCAGGACTAAGAGATTAATAATGGTAGTTTTTCAAGGAATATTTTTTCAAGGGCCAACTGATCAATAATGGACGATTTTTTTAAATAATAATAATAATAATAATTATAATAATTATAATAAAATAATAATTATAATTATAATTATAATAATAATAATAATAATAATAATAATAATAATAATAATAATAATAATAATAATAATAATAATAATAATAATAATAATAATAATAATAATAATAATAAAAATAATAATAATAAAATAATAATAATAATAATAATAATAATAATAATAATAATAATAATAATAATAATAATAATAATAATAATAATAATAATAATAATAATAATAATAATAATGAAAATAATAAAAATAATAATAATAAAAATAATAATAATAATAAGAACTAAGAACTAAGAGACCAAATATTCGTTTATTTAAAAAAAATTTTCTAGTATCAACAAAGGCTAAAAATGTTTTTAAGGATCTTTACAAAAAATCCTTTCTTTTTTCTGAAAAAACTCATAATATCTAGCTCTGCATCTCCTTGAAAAATAATGAAAAACGTACCTTTAAGGCTCTTAAAAAAATGCACAATGGCTGATACTGCTGATTCTTGGAAGATTCACGTCTGATGGCCCTTGAAAAATATTCTTAAAAACGTCTCCGAAAATATTTATAAAAAAAAAAAACATTTCTTATGGTCTTTAAAAAGAGTATTACCTAAAAATCTCAAAAAATTTAAGATTATTGGGCAATTTCTTTCTAAATGAACTAAGTAGGACTCTTAAATTATTAAAAAAAAAATAAAAGAATTATAAATTCACTTAAAAAAAAAAGTCAAACATCCACAGAGATGGAGGGTCCTGTAAAAATTATTCTTAACAAACCGACAATTTTTGGTCTATTACTTTGAAAATATACTAATCACAGCCGTTTTTTTTTTTTTTTCTTAAAAAAATTATTTAAAAATCCACTTCTATCAGTTTGGCATATCGGCATTACAATAGCTTATGTTACAGCAAATTTCCCTTTTTTTTTGTTCTTTACATTTTGCCAAAAATTCATTTATCCCCATAAAAACATCATGGAATGACCCATATTATGTTTGTCGTGTTTCTACTTTTATTTTGCCACTCGAAAACACAATCTTTTGTTACGCTTTTTATTGAAACAATTAAAGAAATACTTTTGGCATTCATTAAAAATATGCATTGCAACAAATTGACATTTAATCGAATCGCGTCTCATGTTTTGCGAAAATCAATTTCAAAACGAAATCAATTACTCACCTGGGAATTGATTCAAATCATAGTTTTAGAGCATGTACATATCGTGATCGATCGACCGATCAATCGAAAACATGCATTGGCGTTTATTGGGGGTTAGAGTTTATCAAATTAGAAATCGCTCAAGTTTATCAAATAACAATAATTATAAGTCAAATAAGGAGAGATCTGAATTATTCTTTGAAGATCATGATTTAGAATTACAGATGAAATTTTTATGAAAGTTTAAGGTCAAAGCAATATTTTTTATAGGAAAACGTAAGACGTTTGTGGAGTAGTTTATTTATGGGAAAAAGGAAGCTAAAGTCTTGAAATTTTGCACGAGGGTCTTGGTGCTTTGGCATGTGATAAGGCAGGGTTTTTCATATCAAAAAATCATACTAAAAGGGTTCGAAAAGTACTAAAATGTACGAAAATTTGAATTAAAAGTTATTGATAGAGTGCAGATATACATGTGTACCAAAGGGTTTTTGAAAATTCGAACTTTAAGGTTACGAAAAGTTCTAAAATGGTACTAAACTTCTAAAATGGTACTATTTGGTATTATGTGAATGCATAGAGCTTAAAACTTGAAATTCAATATGATAATTAATATTGGAAAATAAGTTTGATATTTTTCATAATGTGCTCTAAGTATGCAAACTGAACTAAATGGTACTCAATTTGAAACACTTTGGTTTATAGTGAACAGATGAAGCTGCAATTTTGAAAAATTTTATTGGGGTCCTTTTTGGTGGTAGGTTTGTCAAAAATAGGTGGTTTTGTAAATGTGCACTAAAACTACTTAATTGTACTATATTTGGTACTAAATGAAATTTGATATTGGGGTCGCTCTTCATGCGTAGCCTCGACATCTGGAAGTGGTTTTGGAAGTGTGTTTTATAACTGCACGGAAAGTACTAAATGGTACTAAATTTGGTATTGGGTGAAGGAATAAGGTTGCTATTCTCAAATTTGATATCGAGGTCTCTGTTCATATCTGAAACTGAGATCTGGAGGTGGTTTGGCAAACGTGTGTACTAAATTTGGTATCAGGTGAGGGAATAGAGCTGTAATCCTCAAATTTTATACAAAGGTCTGTGTTGGTATCTGGAATTGCGATAAAAAGGTTGTCCTGAAAATGTGTACTATAATTGTACGTAGAGTGCTAAATAGTACAATATTTTCGTTTTGGGTTAAGGAATAGACCTGAAATCTTAAAATTTGGTAAGGATGCCATTGTTTGGTGTCTGTGGTTGATAAATATATATTATGCTTGTAGGAAAAGTACTTAGGGGTTCTAAATTGGGCATTGGGAGAATGGATAGAGCTGGAATCCCGAAATTTGATATTGAGGTATGTGTTGATATTTGGTTGTGGTTTTGCAAATCCCTACTTCAATTGCACAAAAAAGGAGAAAATAGTACGAAATTTTTGCATTGTACACTATGAGTTGGGCACTATATACAGATCGCAATTATCGTCCGATCTTCACGAAATTTTTATGCGGGCTGGGTTAAAGCCAGAATAGAAGCCCATAATTTTTTAATTGGCAAAATATTTAAAAATGACCCAAAAACCGACATGGAATTCGCATAAGGTTAAGGATTAGGAAAAGGTAGAATCATAACATTTTGGATGGCAAATAGTATTGAGACTGTAGAAGAAAATTTTGAATTTTTTTAGAAACCAAACGGTAAAATTCTTTTAGGACGGCATTTCATTATTTTCAAAAGAATGGGTTTGTAGCTAAGGGGCCAATATGGTGTTCGCCGCTTATGTAGGAAGAAGTGGACCCATTTTGTAACCCGGGCTAAGTGTGGTAAGAAGTACAAGGTAAGATGAAAAAACTGCAACCAACTTCAGACTGCTGTCATTTCTAAGCCACTCGTCCGACAGCTGTTAAAATTATTCCAGTGATAGCTCATTATATCGTTTACAAGCGTACAAAAGCATTTTGGTAAGAATTTTCCAGAAAAAATGTTATTCGTGATGAAATTCAAGCGTGATAGTGCGATTTCTTTATATATGGCTGGAAAACCAAAAGTGGCTATCGTTAGAGAACTCCAGAATTTAAATGCGAATAAATGTTTTTTATATCGTACCATCGCTCGTTACCGTGATACTGGAAGCGTAGCCCGACGTTAAGGAAGTAAATGGAAGAAACAGCAACATCAGTAGAAATAATTCGAAATGTAAAGAAGCGACTTGATCGAAACGCAGTGGCCGGAAAATGGTTCGTGAGCTGTATTGCAATATTCCATTCGGCAAATATTGAATATTGAGCTCGGGGTAGAGCTATTGAAATTCCAAAAAGTGCAGGAACTTACACCGTAACGGAAAGAAAATAGACTCAAAAGAGCTAAAAAGTTGCTTCGCTTGGTCGAAAGTGGTGAACTGCCGAATTTGGTTTTCTCCGATGATCGTGTTTACTTGCCAAAGAGGTTAGCTGAAAATGTGCACCTTCGGTTGGCCATCAGAACTCAAACGCCGGCCATGGTGATGGTGTGGGCCAACATAATAGCCGATGGTCGCTCCCCGATTAATCGCCCGTGGCATCAGAATAAATGCCGAATATTATCGCGAAAATATTATGGAGGGTGTATTAAAACCTTGGGCACTCAAACATTTTGGCCGCAGACCTTGGACATTCCAACAGGACTCAGCACCATCGCACTTAGCACGCGTCACTCAGGAATGCTTACAAAATGAGGTTCCTCGCTTCATTTCCAGCGCACAATGGCCACCAAAATCTCCGGATACCAATCCGTTGAACTATTGTGCCCGGAGTATTTTGTAAAGCAAGGTTGGCACTAAAAAGTACCAAAGTGTCGATCACCTCAAGCAAGCGTTTCGCCGGGAATGGGCCAAAATATCGCAGAGCAACATTCAGGCAGCATGTGACGGTTTCATTGGCCGTTTGAAGGCCATAATCCGTGCCAAAGGTGACCAATTCGAACAAATCTAAACTCATTCTAAAATTTGATGCTATTTCCGACATTTGTTGCTTTCATTCAATAAAATAAAATTAAAAAAATGTAAAAATAATGGCGTTTGATTTTGTTGCAGATTTTTTATCTCACCCTGTATTGAGTCTGTAAAATGGAAATTTTGAAATTTTTAATTCCTATGTCAACTGTCAAAAACCAAAAGGTAAAATTCTTGCCGGACGGTATAGGATTATTTCCAAAAGAAATGGGCCTGGACCTAAGGAGGCCAATATATTATTGTGTTCGCTGCTTATGCGGGAAAAAGTGGACCCATTATTTAACTCGGGCTAAGTGTGATAAGAAATAAAGTGTGTTTTTTTAAGTTAAATTAAATTTTAATCAATTTTTTTTTATTATTCGATAGATCAATACGTGACATTAACATTTGATTTGAATGATTTCGGGCATATGGGCACAACGGCGGTTCTTGACGAAGTGCATTCTGGACGTCCAATTTTTGGCGACTTTTTCGAGCACTGCTGGCCGTATGTCACGAATAACATGAACAATGCTGGCCTCAATTGCTGCTGGTTTATCAGCATAAACCAGTGACTTCATGTAGCCCCACAGGAAATAATCGGGAGGTGTCAAATCGCACGACCTTGGAGGCCAATTGACAGGTCCCCTTCTCGAAATCTACTTATCGCAAATTTTGATTTCAATAAGTCGATGGTTGCGTTCGCTGTATGGCACATAGCGCCATCTTGTTGAAACCACATCTCCTCCGGATCAATGTCATCCATATTTTTAAACAAAAAATCATTGATCATGGTGCGTTAACGATCTCCATTGACCTAACGCGAGCTCCGGCCTCATTTTTGAAGAAATAACGTCCGATGAAGCCACCAGCGTGAAAACCGTACCATACGGTGCATTTTTCTGGATGTAATGGAGTCTGTAGGGTCTCTTGTGGATTGGTCTCACTCCATATGCGGCAATTTTGCTTATTAACAAACCCGTTAAGCCAAAAATGCGCCTCATCGCTGTACATAATTTTGCGATAAAACAACGGGTCATTTGCCAACTGCTCTAGAGCCTGATTTTCAAAGTAAATTTGGATAATTTCGTAGCATTGTTCAAGCGTGAGTCTATTCATGACGATTTGTCAGAGTATACTGAAACAAATAATAAAAGTTTCATCAACATTTAATTTTTTGTGTTACTTTTTCAATTTAAATTTCTATCTAGCTTAAAAAACACCCTTTATTAGAATGCTACCGTCGTAATATTTTTACCCGCCAGGAGACAGCCAGACAAGCAGTTATAATTAAACTTACTCTTAATGCTCTGAAACGGGCCCACAAACTATTATTCCGATGAGACACGTTATTATATACCGTCGGTAGCCATAATGTTAAAGGTATGGAATTATTTTGATTACGCATATTACATTTGAAAACCAATATTTGTTTAAAGCTTCGGAATGGTAAAATCGCCTTACCTTTCCTTAGAGTAGTATTACTTCCCTTAGTGAACGTGCATTTTCCAAATCCCTCTTGTCAATTTTATGGAAGAATATGACATTTTCCTCCATTCTCCCTTCCGAATAACCATTTCCTGACAAATAACTCACGACAACTTAAAAACCTGCCAAATCAACACTTATTTGCCGCTGAATAATGCAATTTATGAAACTAACTACAAATTGCTGTAACCTTTCACCTGCCCTAAAAAAAAAAACCAAGTCAGCGAATAATAAATGAGTTCATAAAAAAAATTTTGATTTCATTGCAATGCTAATAGAGAAAATTACGAAATATTTTCCACAACTACTCGCCAAATATGGTGAATGTTGGATTTGGGCTTCAACAATAAAACGATATGCAATTCAAATTATATTATTTTTTTTAACCAAATTTAGTAAAACAACTTCCTTTTAACCGGGTCACATTGTTGTTGTGTTTTTTTTTTCTGTTTTTAAATTAACATTAATCCGACACTCAGCTGACCAAACCCCCCAGTGGAATGGGTATAAACAGGTACCCAATGTTGGACGTTGGAGGAGAGGTAAACACCCAGCTAAACAACTACCGGAGATCATCATAGCTGGTCAGAGAGAAAAAAATTTGAACAATATTTGTTACCAATTCAAATATGTTTTATGTGACTACCCCTCAGCGAATGCAGCTAAAACAATGAATTACACACAACGCAAAAAAAAGTTGGAAATAGTAAAAGTAATTTTATTTCTAATGCCAGCAACAGCTGTTTTTCCATCAGCTTTGTTGTTGTCGTCGTCGTTGTTGTTGCTGCTGCTGTTGTCTTTAATTTTTAAGAGGACAACATGCAATGGTTTTCTTGACTTCTTAAATTGTTATTCGTGTTGATAATGTGTCAGCAACAAAATGCTGCAGTTCAGCCGGCCAATTCCGATACTGGTTACTGCTGCCGCCGCTGCAGCAACATCTAGAAGCGCCCAACCTGACTGGTTGGCTGCTTCATATTACTGCCTTACTTTATATCTAAGATTTTTCCCTCATTTTCATTTGGCGCTTTGCAGAAAGAAAAAAAAACGCAATAATTTTTCGGCTATAAATACTATTTGCAATTGGAACAAGTTATCCAAAGCCAAGTTAACTCTGTTAGCCATCAGAACTATCAGCATTTTCTGCTCCTAAAAAAAAACGAAATCCTTTGAAATCAAAATGTTCAAGTTTGTAAGTAAAGAGTGGAAAATAAAGAAAAAGAAAAAAAAAATTATATAAAAAATATCGTCCTTAAATGAGTTCATCAAAATGTGTAAAAAAGAGAACAAGGAATACAGAAAAAAGGATAAATATCCTGAAAGTGAAAATTGAACAATAAATATTTTATAGAAAGGACCATAAGTTCTCATGACCTCACTGAACTTAGAAAACGAAGTTTTTGGAGCGTCAATTTTTTGTGTTGTTATGAAATTGTTATTATTACAATAAGAAAAAAATATTAAACATAAAGGTTTAACTGAATTGTAAAACAAAAGGAGTGATAGCCGGGATCAATATTTGTTTGTCGGTATCAATCTTGGTTTTGCATATTCATTATAGAATTTTTTTCCATATGGAATCATTCTTGAAAAGTATCCCATCAAGTGTGTCTGAAGAACCTTCCAATGGAGGGAGAAACGAAAGATTGGGTTTATTTTCTCATTGGCTTTTAATCTTAATCTCAAATTTGCGATTACTCGAAGTAATGCGTTTGAATTCCTTGAAATTCTCTTAGAAAATGTACAGTTGATCTAGCTACGTTCGCCAGATACACCCAACCAAACTCTCAAAGAATCTGTACAATATAATATTTGGACCGTGCCCAAGGATTAATAATGTGGGGTCGATTCTCTTCTTTAACTTCCACCAAAAATGGGAGAGAAGGGAGAAGACGATTAAGATTAAACAAGTAAAAAAGCTGTAAGTTCGGACGGGCCGAGGGGAATATGGAAAGAATTTAGCAATTCTCAAAAACAATAAAATCTGTTAAAAATTCGATTAAAATCTTAAAAATACCGAATGTAGCTGTTATAATAGGGTCTATACGACGACAAGGACCTGCATAGGTAACTTTTGTCATAAGCCATTACAATATCCAAATGCGAAACTTAAAAAAATCGGCGAATAATGTAGCTTAAATCATCAAAATACCGAAAATCGGGAGGTTCGGTTATATGGGGGCTGTACGAAGACGTGGACCTGCACTGACAATCTCCTGTTATAGGCTGTAGCATCCATTGCGAACATCAATGTGAAAAGCCAATTTAAAACAATTCCGGTAAATAATGTCGCTAAAATCATCAAAATACCGAATATCGGGAGGTACCGTTATATGGCGGCTATACGAACATGTGGATCTACATGGCCCAATTTCAATACCAAAAGTCCTGCAGACATAATAAACATTTGAGTAAATTTTCATCAACTTACTTCATTTCGTTCGGAAGCTAGGGTGATTTAGGCTGATCAAGAAAATATATACTTTGTGGGGTCGTGGTGTTACAAACGGAATGACAAACTTAATATACCCTCCATACTATGGTGGAGGGTATAATAATATCCATAAGTCATCCTTCTAGAGAAATGACCCCATCAAATGTGCCTTAAGAACATTCTAATGAATGAAGAACCCAAAATGTCTTTAAAATCATATATCCTCAGCTTTAAGGCTATAGGAGATATATATAGTTTGTTACCCCAAAATGTTGGCTATCTAAAATGAAGCTTTTAGATTCCCCGAAATCCGAATCAGAACATGTGGGATTGGTTTATACGTGACCACCTGAGTGATGCGTACGTGATGCGGTGAAAGGAAGTATATTCGAGGAGTGCAAACGGTGTTTAATGTACTCTTCATATCAAGTCCAGGGATTAGAAATAGGGGTCTATTTCTTTAGACTCCTACCTACAAAAGGTTTAAAATTTTCATAAACTCACATATCTCATACACAGTACAGAGAGCCGATTTGAACGCACGATTACGGCACATAATTATATTCATGTTCTTCACCATAAAATGAGGGTATATTCAATTTGTCAAAACATTTGCATTACCTAGATCAGCATTAAATTCTAATCCCGAAAACATAATGGTCGCAACTTTTTACATTGATTCTTGAAATTCAGTACAATAGCTTCTATTATGTCTAGGATGGAAATGGACCTTGGAGTTCAAAAACAAAATGATTCTTCGTTATTTTTGGCTTTTGAAGGCTATATCCACTGTTTTCTATGACATCGTCAGTAATATTAAATTTCGATTTCTTCGGTTCTCCGCCCAAAGAGATCAGTATGGGTTAATTACTCTGATATAACTTCGTCATGAAAGTTAACATGAATTCATTTGGGAGAAGACATATGAGGCCAGATGTAAGTGTCCACTGAGTACGTACCTGGTCCCTTTCAACAGTGCATCTCTATCTGTAATCCCCCCACCATAGTATGCTCCTGGAAATATCAATTTTGGACACCACAAAGTTTATATAGTCTTGATCAGGATAAAATTCGTTGTCAATTTAGCCATAACCGTCCAAATACTGAATATCCAGAGCTATCGTTGTATGGGGGATATACGAAGACTTGGACCAGCACAGACAATTTTTTGTCTTAGGCTGTAGTATTCATTACGAACTTCAAACACCAAATTTAAAACAATTCCGGTGAATAATAATCATCAAAATACAGAATATGCACAGACAATTTTCTGTCATAGGCTGTAGTACCCATTGCGAACTTCAAATACCAAATTTGCAACATTTCCGGCGAATAATGTTGCTTAAATTACCAAAATATCGAAAAAAGGGAGGTACCATATGGGGGCTATACCAAAACGTGGACCTACATCACCCATTTTCAATAACAAAAGTGCTGCAGACATAGTACACATTTGAGTAAAATTTTATCAATCTACTTCATTTTTTTCGGAAGCTACAGGATTTCTACAGACGGACAGACGGACGGACAATGCTAAATGGACATAGAATTTTAGGCTGATCAAGAAAATATATACTTTGTTGGGTCTAAAATGTATATTTCGAGGTGTTACAAACGGAATGACAAACTTAATATACCCTCCATACTATGGTGGAATGTGCTTTAAGAACCTTCTAACGAATGAAGAATCCAAAATGGCTTTAAAATAATATAGCCTCAGCTTTAAGGCTACAGGAGATATATAGTTTGTTACCCCAAAATTTTGGCTATCCGAAAAGATGCGTTTAGATTCCACGAAACCCGTTACAGAACATGTGGAATTGGTTCAGACGTGGCCATCTGTCTGAGAGGGTGATGCGTACCACAACTCTCAATGGGAGTATATTCGAGGTGTGCAAACGCTGTTTAATTTAATCTTCCATCGAGTCCAGGGATTAGCAATAGGGGACTATTTGTTTAGGTTCTTATCCACAAAAGGCAGGGTGAGATAAAAAATGCAACAAAGTCAAACGCCATCATTTTTACATTTTTTTTTAAATTTTATTAAATCAAAGCAAAAAATATCGAAAATAGCATCAAATTTTAGAATAAGTTTAGATTTGTTCCAATTGGTCATCTTTGGCACGAATTATGGCCTTCAAACGGCCAATGAAACTGTCACACGCTGCCCGAATGTTGTTCTGAGGTATTTTGGTTCATTCCCGGCGAAGCGCTTGCTTGAGGTGATCGACACTTTGGTAGTTTTTAGTGCCAACCTTGCTTTCCAGAATACTCCTGACACATTAGTCAAACGGATTGGTATTCGAAGATTTAGGTGGAAGCTACTCTTTAGCTCTTTTGAGTCCATTTTCTTTCTGTAAGTTCTTGCACTTTTTGAAAATTCAATGGCTTTATCCCGAGCTCATTTTTCAATATTTGCCAAATGGAATATTGCGATATGTTCAGCTCACGAGCCATTTTTCGGCCACTCGCTTCTTTACATTTCGAACCATTTCCGCTGATGTTTCTGTTTTCTTCCATCCACTTCCTTGACGTCGGGCTACGCTACCAGTATCACATTAAAATGCTGGAGTGCTCTAACGATAGCCACTTGTGGTTTTCCAGCCAAATATCAAGAAATCATACTATCACGCTTGAATTCCATTGCGAATAACTTTTCTTCTGGAAAATTCTCACCAAAATGCTTTTGTACGCTTGTAAACAATATAATGAGCTGTCACTGGAATAATTTTAACAGATGTCGAACGAGTGGCTTAGAAATGAAAGCAGTCTGAAGTTGGTTAAATTTTTTTCATCTCACCTTGTATTATCATTATACCCTACAATACTATATATTGGGGGTATTTTAATTCTGATTGGACCAAAAAGTTTGTAATATTTCGAAATATTGATCCACGACATGGGAAGTGTTATATATTCCTATCTCACTGAGCTGCGTCGATGTTGCTATGTGTGTCCGTCCATCTGTTCATGTTAATTTGTAATCCCGCTACGGGTCGCAATTTTTGTCCGATCTTCTAGAAATGGAGGTGGGGTTAAGGTCGGAATATCAGCCTATTGTTGGGGGAGCAAAATATATACTTTGAAGCATAAAATGTGCCCGATTTTGCAATTACTCAACAGGTGGACTCATACTTTTTTGGAAAAATTACGACAATTTCCAGCGAAATCACAAACGCACGAATAGGTCATTTCGAACATTTACATTGATGCTGATATTCAAGATATCGAATATATCACAAACTATAAACAACCTCATGTTTCAAAGAAGGGATCTTAGTCAAACTGCCAATAACAGCTGGACGGATTTTGACTTTAATTTGGCAGAAAATAATAAAATCTAAAAGATCCGTCTAATTCGATTTTTTAGATTTTATTATTTTCTGCCAAATCAAAGTCAAAATCCGACTCGAATAAAAATGTGATTTTGTTTTTTTTTTTTTATTATTTTTTGTCACATTTTTTATGGCATGAGATTTTTTCAATTTTACTTACAACACTCTGTGTTGGTGGTATATTATTCAGATCGCAATTATCGCTCGATCTTCACTAAATATTGGATGGGAGTAGATTTATGATCAGAATAGAATCCTCTTTGTTTTTGAAGATTTATGGTTTAAAATGGATCAAAAACATAAAAATTTTGTAGAAATTTAATTAAAAACCAATAGATTTGGGATTTTTTATGAGGTTAGAGTTTAGGGCAGCCCCGGAGCCTAACGTTTTGGATTGTTATCGGGTAATATTTAGCTGGTGAAATAGACAACTATTTTTGTGAAAAAATACAAAAATTATCCAAATCACAAATACATGAAAGACTGATATTCTGATTTCGTTGTCGAATATATCCAAATGTCGGGGATACAGGAATATAAATTTTCAAATATCGTTTTGCAACAGCTACGAAGCTATGCATGACCTCGTGATTTAGGTCATATCCCAAGATAAAAATTTTGCAGGACTATTTTCAGTACACATTCAGTAAACACTCATTTCCACAAATATTTAGTGAAAACATGTGATTATAGCCGTGTGACACCCATAAAAGTCACAACTTCGTTAACCCAAAATGATGTAGTCAGGATTCACTTGAACTAATCATTAAGTTGTGTTGGAAAATATTTTTTTCTTTTCGAAATTGGTTTGGTAAACATATTACAATAAAAAAATTCTTATGCGACTGGGAAAATTCCAAGTGTATTACTTACGGCACTTTTCAAAATCAAATTAATTTTTATTTTTTAGTCATTTTGAACTTAATACAATATTTTCAATACCATTAAGTAAAGTTAGCACACAAAAGAAAAATTTCCTATATAAATGAAGTATTTCTTTATATCCAGATTTCGTTAATCTTCATATTCAATAATCTTTATAACTCCCAAACATTTATTTCTTACTCATTTCAGGTCCTTGTCACTTTGGCTCTTGTCGCTAGCGCTGCTGCCGCTCCCGGTTACTTGGGCGGTTATGGCGGTCATGGTCTCTTAGGTGGCCATGCCATCGCTGCTGCTCCAGCTATTTCATATGCTGCACCAGCTAAGCTCGCTGCTCCAGCCATCTCGTATGCCGCCCCAGCTATTGCTCACGCCCCAGCCATCTCCTATGCCGCTCCTGCCATTACCAAAATTGCTGCTGCTCCTGCCATCTCTTATGCCGCACCTGTGGCCAAAGTCGGTTATGCTGCTCCCGCCTTGGGTCTGGGTTATGGTCATGGTTTGGGATATGGCGGTTTGGGTTACGGTCATGGTTTGGGCTATGGCCATGGTTTGGGTTTGGGCTACGGTCATGGTTGGTAAATACGGCCGACAGTTGTTAAAACAGTATTTATAAATCAGTTTGGATGAAAACTAAATTTGAACGATGGAAGAGGGAGACAGAAAAGGAAAGTGGGCGTGACTGGAGAAGGAATGATTGTTAATTTGGTTAAAAAAAACGAAATTTTCTGTTGTGAATTATTATATGAGTGTATATATTGTAAATAATAATAATAAAATCTAATTAAATACTCCAATGGAATTTGTTTTATTTGCATGCAAGCCCAGTTTAAGGGAAAGGAATTTGTATGGTCGTTAAGGGTGCTAAAAACAATGAAGAAAATTTTAAATGAACTATTTTGATTTGATTTTCAGAAAATGTGAAAAAAAAAACATAAAAAAGGAAATTAATGCTTACGAAATAATCAGTCACAATGATACACAAGAATTCAAAGTTTTCGACATTTTCATCTTATGTGGAAGAGATTACTAAAGTAGATCACTTTACCTTGCGCGATATTTGTCTTTGTGTGGTTTATAATTGCTATCGTTTGTTGTGGAGCGGTCTAAAAGGTTTTATTTTTTTGTGAAATATTTAAATTCGTTGATATTTCCTAATATTCTTTTTGTGGTAGTGGAAGAAAACTGCCTATGCTGACCATTTGTGGTGGAGGTCCTAGAAGGAGTAAATATCATTCAAGTGCAATGGGAATGTGCTAAGTTTTTCATTTTATGACATTGTAGAATCAGAAGGAATGGCCCAGGATTAAAGGCTTACAAAATATTTCCATGTAAAAACTTTAGATGAGTCTGGCTATATGATCTATGATTTTGAAAATTTTTAAACCTTCTATGGGGTTAGGGGCACTTGACAATCGATTGTATTTTGACAGAAATATTGTGTTCTTTATACCGTTCACCATAATATGTAGGGTATATTAAGTTTGTCATTCGGTTTGTAACACCTCGAAATATACATAAAATTCCATGTCGATTTAACGATGACCGTCGATTTGCCTGCCTGTCTGTCTGTCTGTAGAAATCACTCAAGCTTCCGAATGAATTGAATTACCTCCGTACATTAACGACATTGTTGACCGGAATCGTTTCAAATTTCGTAATGATAGTTCGTAATGGGTACTACAGCCTCTGACGAAAAATTGGCTTCTTTGAATAGCTCCCACATAACGGTACCTCCCTATATCCGATATATGATGATTTTAGAGATATTATTCACCGGAATTGTTTGAAATTTCGTAATTGAATTTCTAATAGGTACTATAATCAATGACTGAAAATTGTCTATGCAGGTCTTCGTCAAGCCTCCATATAACGGTACCTCCCTATATTCGCTATTTTGATGATTTTAGCTACATTATTCTCCGGAATTGTTTACAATTTCGTATTTGCACTTCGAAATGGGTACTACAGCCTGTGACAGAAAACTGTCTATGCGAGTCCACGTCTTCGTATGGACCACAAAATAACAGAATTTGAACAGAATTTTTAACCAATTCTATTATTTATTTTTTTGCTTTCTGAAAATTTCTAAATTTTTTCCAAATGCTTTTTAATTTTTTTTTTTTAAATATTTACTTTCGATTAGGTCAAATGAAGTCATAAATAGGTAGTCCCATTTACCAATAATATTAGGTTTGTCATTCCTTTTGTAACTCCTCCAAATAGACAGAATTCTGTGGGGTCTAAAATTCAATTTTAAACCGAATTTGCTTTAGATTCCTAGTTTGTATTCCCTCTATGTCGGAAATATTCTTGCACTGAACTGTCCATATAGGTTCAAATTTTATTATATCTTTACCTCCAGGGAATTGTTCTAAATTTTGGTATTATAAACTCATAATGGGTGCAACCTCCCATTAAAGAAAAATTTCTTTACATATCTACATCTTATAGCCCATATCACATAGTGCAATTCTATATTGTAAGTCAAATTGAAAATATATGAGATATTTTTTAAAATAATTGTAAAAAAATGAAAAAAAAAAAATAGAAATTGTGGCAAAAATATTCACTTCTCCTTTTCTGTCGAGAGGTCAGCCAACGGCCCAGCCGTTTTCGAGTTATAAACCTTCTAAATAACATCCCTTTCTTTTCTTGATTTTATTACGCCAGGATTAAAAATATTTGCGATTTAGTGGATTTTTTGCCACCCTCTAAATATTACCCAATGACCTTCTTGTTTTATATTAGTAGGCCTATGCCCCGCCCTAAATTAGTATTTTTTGCTTGATCCATTTCAACCACTAGCAATATTGCGTTCATCTCCAAAAAACAATGGACTTATATTCTGACCTTACTCCCATCTTCAAATCAAATTCATGTGCAGTAGGGTACAACCACGACTCCGTGCAGGGCCACGTCTTTGAATAGACCCCATATAACGGTACCTCCGGATATTCGGTATTTTGATGATGTTAGCGTTATTATTCACCGGAATTGTTTCAAATTTCGTACATGGAGTTCCTTATATGTACTAACATCTATGATTGAAAATTGTTCATGCAGTTTCTTGTCTTCTTATAGCCCCCATATAACGATACCTCCCATTTTTCGGTATTTTGATGATTAGAGCCAAGTTTTTCTATGATTTTTTTTTTTTTAAATTTACAGAAGGAATTCTTCCCGAATGCTCTACCCACTGGAAGAGAATTGCCTATATTGGCCCATGTATATCCTCCACATAACGGTGTCTTCTGATGTTTGGTATTTCATGATTTTATTTATAATTTTCAATGGAATTGAAAGTCCACACAAGAAATTATTTCTGAGTACTTTACTCCATGAAATAGAACTGTCTATATAGGTACACGATATTGCATGCCACCCATACAACAGTCCCCCTGATATTCCGTATTTTGATGATTTTAGCGACAGTATTCACCGGAATTTTTCAAATTTCGTTTATGAAGGTCCAACCTTTGACGGAATATTTGCTACGTAAGTTAATGTCTTTGTATAACCCACATATAACGATTTTCATTTAAGAGGTATTTTTTGATGGATTTTTTTTTTAATTTTTAAAAGTTCCTTCCCAATGGTGGAGGGTATAAAAAGTTCGGCAGGGGCGAATTTAGCTGCTTTTTTACTTGCTTATGAAATTTTTTGCTGTACATACTTCCACAACCAGTCTTATCTATTGTCCCGCATTCATGGTGGTTGATATTCAAAATGTGATCCCACCTCTAAAAGAATGGAATTTCGGTCCAAAAATAAAGTTTAAAGCTTTTTTCCGTTTTTTTTGGTATGAAACTCTGAAATAACCATCTCAGGCGGTAAAAAAGTCAAGACCTAGCGGGTAAAAATGTTAAAAAATTACAACTGTCCTAAAATTCCAAACAATTTATAGTTTTTTTTTTGTAACACATTCTGATATTGTATTTATTATTAATAATTCTAATACCTCTTACACTCAGGGTAAACACTTTTAAAACAACGCATAGGTACCTTGAAAGCGAAGGGGTATTCAAAACCTATTTCATCGTATTTACGGTATTATGTTCAATTCAGGCCCACATAGGCCCAATCCTTATTTTCCATGAAAAAGTCATAACTGTAATCGAAATGGTGGTACCAAACCTAGATCAAGTATGCATTTGGACAATATCCGAAAAAAATTCAACCATTTGAGTAATAATAGTTTTCTTAAAATGAGTTCCCGTTTTTTTATACCCTCTACCTTGGAAAGGAGGGTATATTAACTTTGTCATTCCGTTTGTAACATCCTTAAATATTCGTCGTAGACCCCATAAAGTATATATATTCATAATCAGCATACAATTCTAAGTCGATTTAACGATGTCCGTCTGTCTGTCCGTCTGTCTGTCTGTCCGTCTGTCTGTCCGTCTGTTGAAATCACGATACAACCCACATTATTTGACGTAGAGCGCCAAAATTTAGCAGAGCTATTTACATTGTGCCTAGGATGGTTGGTATTGAAAATGAGATATACCGGTCCACGTTCTGGTATAGTCCCCATATAACGGTACCTCCCGATATTCGGTATTTTGATGATTAATGCCACATTTTTTCACGGATTTGTCTGGAAATTGGTACTTGTAGGTCATAATGGGTCCCTGTACGTGTGACAAAACATTGCATGTATGGGTTTTGGTTTAGCCCCCATATAAAGGTACCTCCCGATATTCGGTATTTTAGTTTTTTTTTGCCACATTTTTTCACGGATTTGTCTAAAAATTGGTATTTGTTGGTAATAATAGGTTCCAGCTCCGGTGGCGAAACATTGTATGTATGGGTCCATGATTTGGTATAGCTCCCATATAACGATACCTCCCAATATTCGGTATTTTGATGGTTTTTGCCACATTTCTTCTAATATTTCCTTTACCCTAAGGTGGAGTGTATTAAAAGTTTGGCCCAGCCGAACTTAATGTTTATACCCTACACCACAAGGTGGTTAGGGTATTATGTCTTTGTGCATTTGTTTGAAACAGGCAGAAGGAAACGAGATAGACCCATAGTTCCTTTTGATGATCTGCATAGAATCACATTCTGAGTCGATTTATGCATGTCCGTCCGTCCGTCTGTCCATGTATTTTTGTAAACAAAGTAAAAGTCGCATTTATTGCCCGATCCAGATGAAATTTTGCAAAGATCTTTTGTTTGGCCCAAGGACGAACCCTATTGAAATTGGAGATAATCGGTCAAAATTTAGATATAGCTCCCATATATATCTTCGTCCGATTTGCCTTTTATTGTGCACCAAACGTGTAATACCGAATTGTATGGAATTTTGCATATACACCCAAATTAGGCCTGAAAATATGTATGCCAAATTTGATCGAAATCGGTTCAGATATAGCAATAGCTCCCATATATATATTTCATCCGATTTGTTATTTTTGTCCACCGCCGCCGTAATATGCACTATGCAACAACAATATTTGGGGAAATATATCAAATACAGCTCAGAAATACAGTTGCTAAATTTTATCGAGATCGGTTCAGATTTGGATATAGCTCCCATATAAAACTTCGTCCGATTTAACTTTTAATGTGCACCAAACGTCTAATATTTGTCCAAATGGGATGGAATTTGGCACGCACGACCGAATTGAGTCTAGAAGCTAGTATGTCAAATTTGGTGAAGATCGGTTCAGATATAGCTATAGCTTCCATATATATTATTCATCCGATTTGTTTTATTTGTTACCCACAACCGTAATATGCCCTCCGTAACAACGATATTCAGGGAAATATATCAAATACAGCTCAGAAATATCTTTGCCAAATTTTATCGAGATCGGTTCAGATTTGGATATAGCTCCCATATATATCTTTATCCGATTTCAAATTAATTGTGCATATTTAGTCCTTTGAACTTTAAATTATAATTATAATCATAGCGTGTATGATTGAATTCTCCCATAAAAATTTTTAATTGTTATGCGGAGCTCTACTTAATTAGTAAAGTGGTGTAGGGTATCATAAAGTCGGCCCGCCCGACTTTAAGACTTTCTTTACTGGTTTTTTACTTGTTTTAAACTCCGAACTTGACCTATAATTTGCGATTTATTTGCTGATGGTCTAATGAAATAAATGTTCAACCTACAGACACTCGCCTATGTTTTGTGGCACATAATTATTAAAAGCAATCGAAGGCTATAAAAATTATTTGTTTCTTAGCCTAACAATATTGATTTAAAGCCGAATCATATCCATAGGCTTAAATTTACAAAAACAAATACTCAAATTACTTCATACAAAAAGTGTTCGACATTCAATCAGTTGCTACAAACATGATTTAATCCAAACATCTGAAATAATTGTTGGTTTGTGGGAAAGAATAAACCAAAGCTATAATTTTGTGTTGTTCTTGACAACATTCTATTAAAATTTACGATATTACAATTTACTGAAGTTCAAGTGGATGCATGTGTACATATGTTTCAACACATGCTTTTGCTGTAAATTGTTTAGAAAGTTCAAATCAAATTCTAGATTCTTTACTATAAAAACCCCAGAGTAATCAGCAGAGATATGCAAACATAATTCAACAGTTGTTGTGTTCACAGAAGCTGATATCCTTTGACAATTCCAAAAATGTTTAAATTTGTGAGTAAATTTAATGAAAAGAAAAACTTTTGTTGATAAAAGTTTAAACTTTAAATTGAATATCCTGAATATGTTTTATTTTTCAGATCCTTGTAGCTTTCGCAATGATTGCCAGCGCTATGGCTGCTCCTGGTTATGTGGCTGGTGGTTATTTGGGTGGACATGCCATTGCCGCAGCACCTGCCATTACGTATGCCAATACCTATGCGGCTCCCACCATTACGAAAATTGCTGCTGCTCCTGCCGTCGCCTATGCTGCTCCTGTCGCAAAAGTCGGCTATGCTGCACCAGCCTTAGGCTTAGGCTATGGTCATAATTTGGCTTATGGTGGTTTGGGTTATGCCCATGGTTTGGGTCATGTTTGGTAAAATGGAAGAAATAATGAATGAATCCAAGAATTGAATACGACAAAGTTGTTATCCTCGAAACGCTTATTTATCGAAATTATTTATTATTATCATTTGAAGCATTATTTTGAAATTTCCTCGATTTAAATATATATATTGAAATTTGCATACAGACATTGTCTAATTAACTTCACTTACTTGCCATGTAGGTAGATGTGGGTGAGTAGGGTTGAGATAAGACAGGGTTTTTGGAAATTCACACAAAGTACTAAAAAGTAATGAAAAGTTCGATTTTATGCCAAAAGTGATTATTTTATTTTTGTAGAATCTTCAAATTTCGCATGTTGGTCACTACTAACGCGAGTCCTAAGACAAGTTGGGGTTTTTTTTGGAATTTCTTACTGGGTGAGAGAAAAAACTGCAACCAACTTCAGACTGCTGTCATTTCTTAACCACTCTTCCGACCGCTTTTAAAATTATTCAAGTGACAGTTCATTATATTGTTTACAAGCGTACAAAAGCATTTTAGTGGGAATTTTCCAGAAAAAAAGTTGTTCGTGATGGAATTCAAGCGTGATAGTGTGATTTCTTTATGTTTGGCTGGAAAACCACAAGTGGCTTTCGTTAGAGCACGCCATCATTTAAATGTGAATAAGTATTTTGAGTCTCGTACCATCGCTCGTTATCGTGATACTGGTAGCTTAGCCCGACGTCAAGGAAGAGGACGGAAGAAAACAGCAACATTAGCTGAAATGGTTCGAAAAGTAAGAGGAGACGAAAACTGCGTCGCAGTGGCCAAAAACTGGCTCGTGAGCTGAATATATCGCAATATTCCATTCTGCAAATATTGAAAAATGAAATCGGGGTAAAGCCATTGAAATTCCAAAAAGTGCAAGAACTTACATCGCAACAGAAAGAAGAACTAAAGAGTTGCTTTGCTTGACCGAAAGTGTTGAACTGCCGAATTTGGGTTTCTACGATGAGAAAACATTCGTGGTTCAGTAGTTTGTATACAAACAAAATGATCGTGTTTACTTGCCAAAGAGGTCAGCTGAAAATGTTCACCTTCGTTTGGCCACCAGAAATTAAGCGCCGGCTATGGTGATGATGTGGGCCGCCATAACAGCAGATGGTCAATCTCCGCTCGTATTAATCGACCGTAATATAAGAATAAATGCCGAATATTATCTCGAAAATTTTGGAAAACAAGGCTGGCACTAAAAAATACCAAAGTGTCGATCACATCAAGCAAGCGCTTCGCCGGGAATGGCCCAAAATACCCCAGAGCAACATTCGGGCCGTTTGAAGGCTATTATTCGTTTCAAATGTGACCAATTCGAACAAATCTAAACCTTTTCTAAGATTTGATGCCATTTCCGAATTTTTTTGCTTTCATTTAATACAATTGTTTTTTCCGATCTAGATGAAATTTTGCACAAATCATTCGTTTTGACCCAAGGACGAACCCTATTGAAATTGGAGATAATTGGTAGAAATTTAGAAATAGCTCCCATATTTGTCTTCGTCCGATTTGCCTTTTATTGTGCTCTTAACGTGTAATATCAGCCCGAATAGTACGGAATTTGCACATACGACCAAATTAGGCCTGAAAATATTCATTCCAAATTTAATCGAAATCGGTTCAGATATAGCTATAGCTCCCATATGTATTGTTCATCCGATTTGTTATATTTGTTCTCCACAGCCGTATTAAGCACTCTGTAACAACGATCTTCGGAGAAATATATCAAATTCAGCTTATAAATACCTTTGCCCGATTTTAACGAGATCGGTTCAGATTTTGATATAACTCCCCTATTTATCTTCGTCCGTTTTTCTTTTCATTGTGTGTCAAACCTGTAATATCAACTCAAATTGTATGGAATTTGCTCTTACATCCAAATTGAGCCTAGAAACAGGTATGTCAAATTTGGTGAAAATCGGTCCAGAAATAGCTATTGATTCCAAATATATTGTTCATCCGATTTATAATATTTGTTCTCCACAGACATAATATGCCCTCCGTAACAACGATATTCGAGGAAATATATCAGAAATACCTTTGCCAAATTATATGGAGATGGGATCAAATTTGGATATAGCTCCCATATATATCTTTATCCGATATCGAGTTAACTGTGCACCAAATGGTTAATAAAAGCCCGAATTTTAAAGGCACAAATGTCTCGGCAAATTTAATAGAAATCTATTCAGAGGAGGATATTCCTCTAATATATTGGTTACTTTAGACTTTAGATGGACTTTAACTATAATCATAGTTGGTATAATTTAATAATAAAACAAGTATAGAACAAGTAAGCAAAGGCTATAGTCGTGCGGGGCCGACCATGTGATACCCTACAACATTACAATATGTTAAAAGCACTCGATATCCAAGTCCATTTTGGAAGATTTCGCTTTTGAAATTTTGTCATGGAGCACTGCCCAGATATTGCCCTTGCCATTTTGACCAGGGACATTTGCGCACTCCGTCCTGCTGTTAGTTTTTGTGGTCCATTTTACAGCTAAATATAATCCAATGGGCATCCAAAAAGCTAGAATTTTTCCCTATCCTTAACTCTCTTCTCAGGCATGTCGATTGGCTTCAATTGTGTGATCAGTAATTTTTTCTGTTTTGGTTCAAGAAGCCGTTCTGCATCTACAAATTTAGACCCATCTATATGATTTGCTTATCTACGATATTTGGCTATATTCATCAACAAAATCATCATAAAAAAGCCAGGAGTTCGTCTTTTGTGTACATCGGATATCGCCTGTAAGTAATGTTGGCATTTTTTTTAACACAAAAGTAGTGGTCCATTCTATCCGCTGTCCTTTGGCTTCTATTTGCAACCTTATAACGGCTGCAAAATCAGGAACATTTTTAGTGGTTGATCCATTTCAACTCCTAAATATATTGCGGTCATCTTTGAAAAAAATTCTGAGCCTAACCCTACCCTTGTGAAAATTTTTGTGAAGATCGGACGATAATTGCAATATAACCCCAACCCGTGTTGTAAGGTGAAAAAAATTTACAAAATGTACATTTCAATATTATAAGTCAAATTGAAAAAATCGCATGCGATAAAAATATGAAAAAATAAAAAATGTCACAAAATACTACAAAATCTATAATAACACCATTATTGACCCATTTTGTTATATTTTGTTCTCTTATGCTAAGAGGGCATTCTAAATTGACAAAATTTGTCAAAATCGGTCCAGCCATTCTTGAGATATAAGCTTTTTAGCTAACATCCCCTTCCTCTGTACATATACATTGTACATATTTCGCTATATAAATCCGATATATTTACTATCGGCATCTACGTAACGGTCAGGATTGACCTGTTCGTCTATTTGTGATTTCGCCGGCATAAAAAATATTCGCGGTTTAATGGAAATTTTGACTTTTATTTATCACAAATGCTATGGTCTATTTCAGCCACTAAATGTTACCCGATGACCATCAAAATTGGGATGCTTCTGCCCAGCCCAAAGCTCTAGCCCCATGCTAACTTTCGCTTCGATTGGTCTATACTTGTGACCTGTGCAACTGCAAAATCAGGAAATTTTCCAGATTTTGGTCCATTTCAACTCCTAGATATTATGCGATAATCTCCAAAAGAAATAGGGTACTATTCTGACATTAACCCCACCTACATTTTAAATTTCGTGAAGATCGAGCCATAATTGCGACCTGTAGAGTGATTACAAATTAAAATGGACAGACGCACAGACGGACGGACGGACATACATAGCTAGATCGAATCAGCTCGGCGAGATAGGAAGATCCATATATACTTTCCTATGTGGGAAACCAATATTTCGTGGTGTTACATAATTTTTGGCCCAATCAAACTTATAATACCCCCAACACATAGTGTAAATAAACATTGAGTTCGGATGGGGCGAATTTTTAATACCCTCCACCTTAGGGTAGAAGAAAAATTAGAACCCATTATGACCCACAAATACCAATTTTTAGACATATTCGTAGGAAAATGTGGCAAAAGTTATCAAAATATCGAATATCGGGAGGTACCGCTATATAGGAGCTATACAAAAGCGTGAACATACACATACAATGTTTCGCCAACGGAGCTAGAACCCATTAGGAAACACAAATATCAATTTTTAGACAAATCCGCGAAGAAATGTGGCAAAAATCATCAAAATACCAAAAATCGGGAGGTACCGTTATATGGGAGGTATACCAAAACGTGACCCTATACATACAATATTTCGCAACACGAACTAGGACCCATTATGACCTATAAATACCAATTTTTATACAAATCCGTGAAAAATGTGGCAAAAATCATCAAAATACAAAATATTGGGAGGTACCGTTATATGGGGACTATACCAAAACATGGACCGATATATCTCATTTTCAATACCAACCATCCTAGACACAACACAAATTGTTGTGCTAAATTTTGACGCTCTACGTCAAAAAATGTGGGCTGTTTCGTGATTTCAACAGACAGACGGACAGACATACCGACGGTCATCGTTAAATCCACTTAGAATTTTATGCTGATTATGAATATATAAACTTGATGGGGTCTACGACGAATATTTAGGGATGTTACAAACGGAATGACAAAGTTAATATACCCTACTTTCCAAGGTGGAGGATATAAAAAAAATTTTATTTGTTTTTTGAAGTTCTACTTAATATACAAAGTGTTGTTGGTTATCATAAAGTCGGCTACGCCCGACTTTAAGCCTTTCTTTAGTGTTTTTTTATGCGGGAGGTACTGTAATGAGTGGGACGATTTTGCTTATTATACCCTCCACCTTGGAAAGGAGGGTATATTAACATTGTCATTCCGTTTGTAACATCCTTAAATATTCGTCTTAGACCCCATAAAGTATATATTTTCATAATCAGCATAAAATTCTAAGTCGATTTAACGATGTCCGTCTGTCTGTCTGTCTGTCTGTCTGTCTGTCTGTCCGTCTGTCTGTTGAAATCAAGATACAGCCCACATTATTTGACGTAGAGCGCCAAAATTTAGCAGAGCTATTTGCATTGTGTCTAGGATGGTTGGTATTGAAAATGAGATATATCGGTCCACGTTCCGGTATAGTCCCCATATAACGGTACCTCCCAATATTCGGTATTTTGATGATTTTTGCCACATTTTTCCACGGATTTGTCTAAAAATTGGTATTTGTGGGTCATAATGGTTTCCAGCTCCGGTGGCGAAACATTGCATGTATGGGTCCATGATTTGGTATAGCCCCCATATAACGGTACCTCCCGATATTCGGTAATTTGATGATTTTTGCAACATTTTTTCACGGATTTGTCTGAAAATTGGTATTTGTTGGTCATAATGGGTTCCAGCTCCGGTTGCGAAACATTGCATGTATAGGTCCATGATTTGGTATAGCCCCCATATAATGGTACCTCCCGATATTCGGTATTTTGATGGTTTTTGCCACATTTTTTCACTGATTTGTCTAAAAATTGGTATTTGTGGGTCATAATGGGTCCTAGTTCGTGTGGCGAAACATTGTAATTTTAGACCACGTTTTGGTGTAGCCCCCATATAACGGTACCTCCCCATAATCGGCATTTTAATGGTTTTGCCACATTTCTTCTAATGTTTCTTTTACCCTAAGGTGGAGGGTATTAAAAGTTTGGCCCGGTCGAACTTAATGTTTCTTTACTTGTTAGCATTAGCTAAATTTGATAAAAATTATATACCAAATTTTGACATAATCAGATACCACTTGGCACTGCTTTGTAGCGTTCTGCAAATGTCTTACCATTTTTGCAATTGCAATTGAGAGTAGTGATGACAAAACTCACTTCGCATTGTATTAAACACAAAGCATACATACATAAGTTTATATTATACAATTTTATAATTAATTAATATAATTTCATCATATTCATATTCCGTAATCCCGAAAAAAACTAGTTCCGAAAAAAAAACTAGTTCACATTTAGTGGCATTATTTCTGTTAAATAATGAACGCAAATATTCTCCCATAAAATTTATTATACAACCAAATTTATTTCGACTTTCAGCAATACAATTAAAATAATTTAAATCGTTTTCCACTAATTTAGCAGCGATACCAAGAAAATCTATCCAAAAAACCCAACAATTTATTTATTAATATTGTATTTTACACAAACACACACACACACAATTGTAACAAACATTTGTCCGTTTCCACGACCGAATAAAAACTCCACCTGAATAATGTTGGTTACAAAACAGCTTGCATTGATCTTCATACCGTGTTTTTTTTTTCGTTCGCCAAATATTGTTACCAATTGAAATGTTTTGAGAACTCAACGCACTGGACTTCGTCGTTGGCTTCGTTGCTACATTGTTTGAGGTGGAAAAAAAGTAAAAGTGTTTTGGTTTTATTTTCAAACTATGCACTTTAGTTTGTCAATTTTCGGGGTTAGGTGGAACGCAAAACAAAGTGGTGCTACGGCCGGCCACAGAGGATGACGAATAAAACTTCTCACTCTGTGTGTCGTTTGATGTCGCAGCTGCAACAAAATTTTAAAAACACACACCTCTAGAAAAGTAGGCCTACTGAGAGATGCCATGACTGGTCATGGTGTTGCTGCAAGATTTTATAGATTTTTCATAAGTTTTTTTTTTTTTTTTTTTTCGTTTTGTTTTCATTTTTATAGAAACCTAAACGAACAGCTAGTCACAATATTTCGGCTATAAATACTATTGGCAACTGGAACAAGAAACCCAAAGTCCACCTAGCTTTGTTAGCATAAAGAACTCGAGAGTGTGTTTCCAAAACCAAGCAACGAATTTTTTAAATCCCTTTCAATAAAATGTTGAAGTTTGTAAGTAAAAAACGTATCGACAAAGGATGTGTGAATAGAAATAAAAAATCTTAAAATAATTTAAAAAGGATGTGAAAAACAGAATGAGAATAAATTCTGAGAGTCCTTGGAAAAACTATTGACCAATAATGAGAATGTGTGTAAAACAAAAAAAATCCTTATAAAGGATTTGAAATGCAAAAAAAAAAATAAATTAACAGAAGAAAAGAAAACAAGTAAAAAAGCAGCTAAGTTCGGCAGGGACGAACTTTTTATGCCCTACACCATTCAGAAGAAACTTAAAAAATTTAAAAACAAATTCCGTAGAAAAATTCTGCTCAATTGAAAACCGATATATGGCGGCTATACGAAGACATGGTCCTGCATAAGTTATTTTATGTCATAGGCTGTAGTAACGGTTTCGAACCTTATATACGAAATTTGAAACAATTCCAGTGAATAATGTCGCAAAAATAACGAAAATACCGAATATCTGGGGGCACTGTTATATGGGTGCTGTACTAAAACGTGGTAACGTTTAGACAATTTTCTTCGAAGGTAAAGTACTCAGAGGCATACCCTTGTGTGGATTTTAAAACAATTCTATTGAAATTTTTGGCTGAAATCAAAAAAATATCGAATATCGGGAGGTACCGTTATATGAACTATACGATATAGTAGACCAATATAGACAATTCTTGTCAAGGAATAAAGCACTCACAAGGAACTCCTTGTGTGGATTTTGAAACAATTCCGTTGAAATTTTGGCTGAAATCATAAAAATACCGAATATCGGGGGGTAGCGTTACATGGGACCATTCGATATCGTAGACCTTATGGCCCATCTTCGAACTTGACCTGCCTGCAGACAAAAGACTGATCTGTTCAAAATTGTAGCTTTCTATCTAAATTCGTTTTGACTGTAGCGTGATTACAACAGACGGACGGACAGAGCTAAATCGTCTTAGAATTTTACGCTGATCAAGAATATATCTACTTTGTTGGGTCTAAAATTATTATTTCGATGAGTTACAAACGAAATGACGAACTTAGTATACCGTCCATACTATGTATGGTGGAGGGTATAAAAAGAAATCTGTTCGTTACATTTTATTATGGAGCAGCTGAGAAAAATACATTTGAATAAAAACCTTCAAGAAAAGGACAGAAGTCGTTCGAGGCCTACACCAACTTGTATATTTAGCAGAGCTACCTGCAACAAATACACCTTTATATTGTGAATTTGTGACGAAGTAAAATATTTCAAACCGGGTTTTTATTGAATTCATATAATTACCTTTGAGCGGCTGAAATTCACAATCAGATGGAGCTAAACCTCCGTCAAGGTTTTTGAATGCTATATGTTGCTTCTCATACCAATTATCATTGACATAGGATGCATACTATGACTTCGTACCAAACGTATAAAATCAGCCCAAATAGTATTGAATTTTGCAAATACGACCAAATTAGGCCGGAAAATAAATCGGCCACATATAGCTCCCATATGCATATATTCTTTATCCGATTTATTATTTTGGTCCTCCGTAGCCGTAGTATGCCTTCTGTAACAACGCTATTTTGGGAAGTATTTTAAATACAGCTCCAAAATAACTTTGCTAAATTTTTGTCGAGATCGGTTCAGATTTGGATATAGCTTCCATATATATCTTCCTCCGATATTCTTTTTATTGTGCATCAAACGTATAATATTATCCCAAATAGGAACTTACTACCAAATTGAGCCTAGAAACAAGTGTGGTGAAAATCGGTTCAGATATTGCTATAGCTCCCATATATAAAATGCATCCGATTTGTTATATGTGTTCTCCACAGCCGTAATACGTAATTCGGGGAAATATATCAAATACCGCTAAGAAATATCTTTGCCAAATTTTATCGAGATCGGTTCAGATTTGGATATAGCTCCCATATATGTCATTATCCAACTTTTCAAGTTAATTGTGCACCAAATGGAACTGAAAAGGCACAAGTGTTTCGGCATAATTTAGTAGAAGTTGATTCAGAGAAATATACTCCTCTCGCCTGCCCGACTTTAAGACTTTCTTTGCTGGTTTCATTTGGATTTTTATACCCTCCACCATAGTATGGAGGGTATAATAAGTTTGTCATTCCATTTGTAACACCTCGAAATATACATTTTAGACCCAACAAAGTATATATATTCTTCATCAGCTTAAAATTCTATGTCGATTTATCAATGTCCGTCCGTCAGTCCGTCACTCTAGCTTCCGAACGAAATGAAGTAAGTTGATAAAATTTTACTCAAATGTGTACTATATCTGCAGGACTTTTGGTATTGAAAATGGGCTATGTATGTCCACGTCTTCGTATAGCCCCCATATAACGGTACCTCTCGATATGCGGTATTTCGATGATTCTAGCCACATTTTTACCGGAATTGTTTCAAAATTAATATTTAAAGTTCGTAATAGATGCTACGGCTTAAGACAGAAAATGGGCCATGCAGGTCCACGTCTTCGTAGAGTCCCCATAGAACGACTTCCCCCCGATATTCGGTATTTTGATGATTTTAGCGACATTATTTACAGGAACTATTTCAAATTTGGCATTTGAAGTTCGTAATGAATACTACAGCCTATGACATAAAATTGTCTGTGCAGGTCCACGTCTTCGTATGGCCCCCATATAACGGTACCCCCCGATATTTGGTATTTTCATGATTTTAGCGACATTATTTACCGGAATTGTTTCAAATTTTTTATTTGAAGTTCGTAATGGATGCTACAGCCCATGACAGAAAATTTTCTGTGCAGGTCTACGCCTTTGTATACGGCTACATTAGGCTACATTTTCAAGATTTGAACAGAATTTTTAACGGATTTTATTTTTTTGAAAATTGTTCAATTTGTTCCAAATGTTGGAGAGTATTCAAAGTTCGGCCCGGCCGAACTTACAGCTTTTTTACTTGTTTTCACATATATCCGATATTATGTGTATAGATTTATATTTTTGATAATTATCAAAGACTAGTAATTTTCAATGAATTGTCGAAAAATATAGTTGATTTCTTGTAATCCTATTCCTAATGCATAGAAGTTCGATGTTAAAAACATTCACTCTAAAACGTAGTATTTCCTTAGACCGCATCGCAGACACAAGAGCTTTTATCAATGGAAGACCCCAATGATAAGCGAACTTTTAGAAGACCTTCAAGGTACTTTTTAATTTTCAAAAGATTTCCTATTTATGGGATATCTGTAAAAATACTTTATTTCATAGAGGCGTTGAAAAGTACTTTCTCTATAGAAGAATTCTATTATGTTTATAGCAGATAAGTAAATCTCATTTGTCTTTAGAAGGCCAGCAATGAAACCTTCTCTTCCAGATGAAATGGAAATAGAATTCGGTCCATAACTTTTGCCTTTATGCAACCTGGAAAATCGACAGCTTTACAGAGGGTTTGGAAAAGAACTCGTACTGATAGAAAAATATTAATTACAAATACGGTTGTGCTAGGGTCTGCAATAGCTTTTATATCAATAGAAATCGAGATATGAATTTAAGATTTACAAAGTTCAGCTTGGTCAATTTCAAAGATGGACAATAAACCGCGGTCCATATTTTAATTTAGCCATTATATTAAGCACTGCTCGATTTTAGACAAATTAACATCTGCAATTCTAGATCAACCCCATTTCCAACAGGCTTAGCTATAATATCGAGTTTTCATTGACTACGCCAACTTCATACCAAAAAAGTTCGCTTTGATTAGACCACACATAATGGAGGCACCTGATTTATGTTATTATAGAGTTTTGCCGTAATTTCAAATTTAATTGCGAACCTATTCTCAGATAAGCTATAATTGAGATTTTTTGTCTTAAAAAAAGTTCCGTAAAATGTTCTGTATATTTGTAAATTTTCCGTAAATTTGTAATAAAATCGTGAATTAATATTTATTTATATTCATCTCCAGGTCATTGTAACCCTTGCACTTGTGGCCAGTGCCGCCGCAACACCCGGTTACTTGGGTGGCCTTGACCATGGTTATTTAGGCGGTCATGCACTAGCTGCTGCTCCAGCCATTTCTTATGCTGCACCAGCCTACACGAAGATTGCAGCAGCCCCTGCAATCTCCTATGCTGCTCCGGCGTACACAAAAATTGCCGCTGCTCCAGCTATTTCCTATGCCGCTCCGGCCATAACTAAATACGCTGCCGCCCCTGCCATTTCATATGCAGCTCCTGCAATAACCAAATATGCTGCCGCCCCAGCAATCTCGTATGCTGCACCCGCCATTGCTCATGCTCCGGCAATTTCATATGCTGCCCCAGCTATAACTAAATATGCCGCAGCTCCTGCTATCTCATATGCTGCACCAGCCATCACCAAGATTGCGGCTGCTCCTGCCATTTCCTATGCTGCCCCAGTTGCTAAATTGGGTTATGCACCAGCACCCGCTTTGGGTTTGGGCTATGGTCATGGTTTGGGTTATGGTCATGGCTTGGGTTATGGTGGTTTGGGTTATGGCCATGGTTGGTAAGGTGTTTTCTGAGGGATGGAAATGGACTTGAAGCAGTTACAATGACATGTTGTAACTGTTTGAAGTTAAGAGATGTTTTCATCTGAATATTTTTATTTTTTCCATTTTGTTTGTTTTGTTGTAAAGAAAATAGTCCTCGATTTTTGTTTGTAAAAAAGAAATACTAATAAAAAATGTGATTAAAAAATTGGCATAGTTTTTTAAGTTATTGTGTATAATGTTTGTAGAAGTCGTAGAAAAATAGCCACCTATCCATAGAAGACCTTATGAAGGTTTCATATCTTTAAAAGACCTCCAATTAAAAGAAGACCTCCTATTTGTATGTCTCGTATGTGTAGAAGAGCTTCATAAGGAAGATTACCTTCAGGTCCCCTATTTATGGAAGATCTTCAGAATGTCTCATATCTATAGTAGACGTTTAGGAGGTCTCACATCAATAGTAGACCTTCAAAACCATCTTTAGAAGACCTACGGAACGTTTCTTATCTATAGCAGACTTTAAGAGATCTCCTATCTTTGAAGACCATCAGAAGGTATCCTATTTATAAAAGACCTCCTAGAATCTGGAGAAGACCTTAAGAAGGTATCCTATCTATAGAATACATTCAGAAGGTATCCTATTTATAAAATACCTCCTATTTATAGAAAAACTTCATAAGGTAGATGAACTTCAGAAGGTCCCCTTTAGAAGGTCCTCCATAACCTTCTAAAGGTCTCCTATCTATAGAAGACCTTCAGAAGGTCTCCCATCTTTAGAAGACCTACAGAATTTCACCTATCTATAGTAGACCTCAATAAGGTCTCCTACCTATAGTAGACCAATCAAACGTTTCCTATCTATAGTAGACCTTCAAAATGTGTCCTATCTATTGAAGACCATCAGAAGGTCTCCTATCTAAAAAAGACCTCATATTAATAGAAAAACTTCATAAGGCAGATGACCTTCAGAATGTCCCTTTTTATGGAAGACCTTCAGAAAATCTCCTTACTACAGAAAATCTCCTATCTGGAGATAACGTTTAGAAAGTCTCCTATCTATAGAAGAACTCCACAATGTATCCCCTCTATAAAGTCCTCCTATAGAAAAATTCATAAGGTAGATGACCTTCAGAATGTCCCCTATTTATGGAAGACCTTCAAAATGTTTCCTATTTATAGAAGACCTTCAGAAGATCTCCTTTCCATAGAAGGCTTCCAGAAGGACTCCTTTCTATAGAGGACCTTCAGAAGGCCTTCAGAACCCTTCAGACCTTTAAATGTTGTTCTGTCTCCAGAAGATCTTTAATCTATCGGAGCCCATACCGAGTTCTTTAATATTAGGTTTTAACAGTTATTTTTTATTTGCAAAACAAATATTACATTTTTTAATTATTAACAATTTTAAGATCAAAACTTTTTAAATATTTTTTTTTACATATGCAATTAATAATATTTTGAAATATATGTTTATAATAATTGAATACTTATATTATTTAGTTATTAAAAAAAATAAAAACAATTTGAAATCACATTCTACCAACCGCCAAATGAGACAGAATAATAGCCAGCTCCGCCATTTGAATAGCCGGCTTTAATGCCACCGCCATAACCACCTTCTCCGCCGCCCCCACCTCCACCTCCATAGCCTCCTTTGCCGAAGCCAAAACCACCATAACCGCCTTCTCCGCCACCACCACCGCCGCCGCCTTTGCCGCCACCACCACCTGCGTAACCACCATAACCTCCTTTACCAAAGCCGAAGCCTCCATAGCCGCCTTCTCCAACGCCGCCACCACCTCCTCCTTTGCCACCACCGCCACCTCCATAGCCTCCTTTGCCGAAGCCAAAACCACCATAACCGCCTTCTCCTCCACCACCACCGCCGCCTTTACCTCCGCCACCACCAGCATAGCCACCGTAACCTCCTTTACCGAAACCACCATAACCACCTTCTCCACCGCCGCCACCACCACCACCATAGCCTCCTTTACCAAAGCCGAAGCCTCCATAACCTCCTTCGCCACCTCCTCCACCACCTTTACCGCCGCCATAGCCTCCTTCGCCACCGCCGCCACCTCCACCTCCTTTACCGCCACCACCACCAGCGTAGCCACCATAACCTCCTTTACCAAAACCTCCATAGCCACCTTCTCCGCCTCCACCTCCGCCACCTTTACCGCCGCCTCCTCCAGCGTAGCCACCATAACCTCCTTTACCGAAACCGAAGCCACCATAGTAACCGCCTTTGCCACCACCTCCTCCTCCACCACCACCACCTTCTCCTCCACCATAACCGCCTTCGCCTCCACCTCCGCCTCCACCACCTTTACCACCACCTCCGCCGCCTCCATAACCGCCTTCGCCACCACCTCCATATCCTCCTTCTCCACCGCCTCCATAGCCACCGTATATCACTTTGATCACAGGTTCTGCTTTGGCATATATGACCTTCTCCACAACCGGAGCAGCTATGAGACCATAACCCCCCTCACCACCTCCCCCATGTCCACCATATCCGCCAATAATTCCGGCCAGAGATGGATGAGAGCAGCAAATCAAAGTCAGAAGAACAACCTTAAAGTTTAAAAACATTTAATTATTATTTTTTTTAAATGCAGTTTAAATTTTGCAGATAGAGGTATAAGAACTTGTGTAGATCCATGAAGAATTAAAAATTTAATATGGGCTTATTAATGAATTACAATAACCGAAATGTAATATATTTCCGAAATTTTGTATTTTCCACTCACCGACTTAATCATCTTTTCACTGCGATCGTCTCAAAATAATATCGGGATTTTTTTTTCAAACTTAAAAATTGATCTCCGATTGATTGATTTTCTTTTTGTTTATTGTTCGACTAGTAAGCGATCTGAACGACATCTAATATGACAAATGATATGTCAAACTGTTTTTATATTGACAGACCATTTTTTCTATTTTTTGCAAGTCAAACAATTCCATGGGAACTGCAATTTCTTTTTGTCGTTTTTGTTTTGCAGGAATGCCTTCGTGTGTATAACGACATATCGGACAAAATAATTAACAAAATAAAAATGCATACCAACAAAGACGAGAGAGAGAGAAAAAAACGCAAAAAAATGCCACAATTAAAACCCATTAAGACCCGCTTCAGTGAAATCCAGATTAATGACCAGCTGTGACCAGAAAAGGATTTGCTCCTATGCTCATTGTTATTGCCAGTCTATTTAGTTTGGATGATTTACTTTTTCAGTCGCAGTTAATAAGATGTGGTTGGTGGCTTCATTTGTGTGGTGTTACGCTGCTCACAATTAATTAGGTTGCCACCAGCAACCGGTGGTAGGTAATTAAAATTTCATGAACAAATTTAAGAGGAGAAAGTGTGTCGGGAAATCGGAAAAAAGGAAATTGCGGAAGCCTAGTTTTTTTTTGCTGGAATATTATGTCAGTAGGGGATAATGACATTTCTTGTAGAAAATAATATGTGTTATAGAAATAGTTTAGAATTTTTGGCTATACGTGGAAGATGATATTTTAGTAAGTAAGAGGTTTCTATTCATAGCCAAAACCCCTAAACATTGCTATCAAATTTCTGTAGTTCGGAAATCTTCTTGATTATAATTAACGAATCTCGCTAAATATTGCTAAACATAATGGGATTGCTTAAAAATCATTTAAATATCTATGTTCGTTTTCTAGTTTTCGATTGTTAAACCAAAGCATCATCAAAGGTCAGGAACGCTTTTCCGTCACTTTGCCGGGAAGGTTCATTCTGCACTAAAAGTAATCGCTAATGATTGGAAATTTTAGTATTATTGACACAAAAAAATATTCAAAAGAAGGAATAAAGCGACTAAGTTCGGCCGTAGTAAAACAGCAACTAAGTTCGGCTTCTAAACGTCCTCTACCATTTGAAAGGAACTAAAAAAAAAAATTAATAAAAAATGTCGTCAAAAAAAACCCTTATGTGAAAACCTCTATATGATGGCCACACGAAGACGGATACCTATCTACGCAATGTTTCAATATAGGCTGTAATATCCATAAGCAACTACAGATGCGAACTTTAAAACAATTCCGTTGAATAATATCGCTTATATCATAAATATACCGAATAAAGGGAGGTACTGTTATATACGAAGACGAGGATCCGGTCAATAATGTCTTTTAAAATTCGGAATAACATTAGGTATATTTTTACATAGACGTGAACCTGCATACGCAATTTTTAGTCAAAAGCTGTATTACTCATTACGAAATTTGAAACAATTCCGGAGATTAATATCTCTCAAGTCGGGAGGTATCTTTATATGATTTTGGTTTTTATAATTTTGTTTTTATAATAATTTTTGTGTCGAAATTCGTAGAACTCATTATGACTTTAAATACGAAATTTGAAACAATTCCGATTTATAATGTCTCTAATACCATAAAAATACGGAATATTGGAAGGTATAGTTTTATAGAGGCTATGCCAAAAAGTGGACCTGCATAAGTAATTTTTTGTCATAGGTAGTAGTACCCATTTACTTCTTCTAATATGAAATTTGAAACAATTCCGGTCAAAAATGTCTCTAAAATAATTAAAATTCGAAATAACAGGAGGTGTATTTTTACGAAGACGTGAACCTGCATACGCAATTTTCGGTCATAGGCTGTAGTACTCATTACGAAATTTGAAACAATTCCAGTAAATAATGTCTCTAAAATCATTAAAATTCCGAAAGTCGGGAGGTATCGTTATTTGGTGGCTATACGAAAACGCAATTTTTGTGTCATAGTCCATAGAACTCATTACGACTTTAAATTCGAAATTTGAAACAATTCCGATCTATAATGTATTTAATACCATAAAAATATAGAATATTGGAAGATACATTTATACAGGTGCTATACGAAGGCGTGGACCTGCATAAAAAATTTTATGTCACATGTTGTAGTACCCATTAAGATCTTCTAATATGAAATTTGAAACAATTCCCGTCTAAAATCTCAATAAAATAATCAAAATACCTAATTTTGAGAGGAACCCATATTTAGGGGTTTTACGAAAACGGGGGCCGATATGACCCATTTACGAATATAACTTGCTCACTGGTAAAATACACATGTGTACAAAAATCTCAATTCCTTCGAAAAATAGCGTGATTACAACAGAAAGACAGACGGACATCACTTAATCGATTTAGAATTTTACGATGATCAAGAATATATATACTTTGTTGGGTAAGGAATGACGATGTTGATATACCCTCAATAGTATGGAGGATGGTTTAAAAGCCATGCTAAATTCATTGTCGATTGGTCTAAAATTTTTAACTGTAGAGCGATTGCAAATTCGAAAAAAATAATTCCTAAGAGAAATATAGGTTACCATTCTCACTTCAGAATCGGCTCATAATTGCGATCTATGTTATGAACACACATAGCTTGATCTAGTCTACGTCAAGATATGATGGTCTGTATTTTATGTGGAGGGCCTAGAACTAATTTTTCGGGATATCACAATTTTTGGATCCAATCAAAACTATAACATCCTCTCCACATGAAATATTAGATTTGAGAAACTTAGTTTTATTCTTGTCTTCACTTTAAAACTTGGAAAAAAAAATATTTTAATTTGGCTCGAGGTCAGTAGAATAAAAAACATTAATTTATTTTTTTAAATTTTTATTTCAAATATTTCGATCAGCATCGACGATCATCATCAGGGATTGAACTTAAAAACAAATAACATGCATTTTAATATTTTATAAACAATTAACAAATACAAGTAATTACATTTATTATATTCTCAAAAACAATTTTACTTCTACATCACCTTACAGAGATTTTCAGACTAAACTCTTTTGTGTCTTTCTATCCTTTTCTTTAAATTTGCGCACAGTGTTCTGTGTCTGATTTATAGTTCATTATATTTTCTACAGGGACATCAATTATATGAAGCATTTCCAACATATATCTTCGTTTGTAATTGTTCTATTGTGTTAATATGTGAATATTTTTAAAGTTAGGAGTGTGTCCCGTTGTTGCACAGTGTGCGCTACACAAACAAAAAATAAATATATAAGATTAGAGCTCGCAATCTAATCGTCGTGTCAATCTAGTTCATCGTTCAGTACACAGTTCCTAAACGTATGATCGATTTCATAAATTTCAAATCACTTATACGCAGAGTCCACGGAGCTACATAAGGAACTTGATCTTTCAATCGAATTAGATTGGCACAACTCTACTCACAATGTTTGTACTAAAGCTAATGGATCCGGGTAAAATAAGTTTTATTAATTCGAGTAAAGAGAGAAACTAGCTCGAAATCGAGCGGTAGCACTCCTGAGAGTAGAAACACATAACGATCAAAACTCTCTTTTTAGGATTATCATGTTTTTCTCGTTTCATTTCGATTCGTTCGATAAACAAGGAGAATCTAATCTTGTCCAGTGCTCTTTAGTTTTTGTCATACCATTGTTGTATTTTCAGCAAACGAAACCAACACGTTAAACTTTGCCAACAAATCACATAGTAGTGTTGTTGCTTTTGTACACTAAATCCTCCGGTCCTTTTCTTATCCAATTTTCTCTTCTTTAAAAAAAAAAGAAAAGTTGAAAAACAACCTCTCACAATTACTCTAATTTTTCAAAACATCGGCTCTTCCTTCCTTCACAAAACATACTAGCTTTAAATGTAATTTGTAATCAGAGATTCAGATTTTCGTATAGCCCTCATATAACGATACCTCCCGATATTCGATGTTTTGATGACTTTTGCCACGTTTTTCCACGGGCTTGTCTAAAAAATGGTATTTGTAGTACGTAATGGGTTTCAGCTTCGGTGGTGGAACATTGTACATATTGGTCCACGTTTTCGTATAGCCCCCATATAACGGTACCTCCCGAATTCGGTATTTTGATAATTTTGGTCACATTTTTTGTACGGATTTGTTCACAATTTGGCATTTACAGTTCTTAACGGGTTCCAGCTCTGGTGGCCGAACATTGTATACATAAGTCAACATTTTCGTTTAGCCCCCATATAACGGTACCTCCCGATATTCGGTATTTTGATGAATTTGGTCACATTTTTTGTACGGATTTGTTAACAAATTGGCATTTGTAGTTCGTAAGGGGTTCCAGGTCCGGTGGCCGAACTATACAATGTTCGGCCATATAAGACCACGTTTTCGTATAGCCACCATTTAATGGTTCCTCCCGATATACGGTATTTTGATGCTTTTTGCTAAGTGTTCCACAGAATGTCTTAAAATTGGCATTTGTAGTTTATAATGAGTTCTTGTTCGGGTGGCAGAACATTGAATATCTTGGTGTACGTTTTTCTATAGAGCATATATTCCAAGAATATTCGGTATTTTGTTAATCCTAGTCACATTTACCCACAAATTTGGTATTTAAGATTCTTAATAGATAGATTTTTATACCCTACACCACAAGGTGGTCAGGGTACTATGTCTTTGTGCATTTGTCTGTAACAGGCAAAGGGAATCGAGATAGACCCATAGTTCCTTTTGATGATCTGCATACAATCACATTCTGAGTCGATTTATGCATGTCCGTCCGTCCGTCCATGTATTTTTGTGAACAAGGTACATTTCGCATTTATTACCCGATCTAGATGAAATTTTTCACAAATCATTTATTTGGTCAAAGGACAAACCCCATTGATGTAGCTCCCATATATATCTTCGTCCGATTTGCTTTTTATTGTGCACCAAACGTGTAATATTAGCCCGAATAGTATGGAATTTTGCGCAAACAACCAAACAAGTCCTGAAAATAAGTATGCCAAATTTGATCGAAATCGGTTCAGATATAACTATAGCTCCAATGTACATTGTTCATACGATTTGTTATTTAATCCTCCGCATCCGTAATATGCACTCTGTGACAACAATATTTGGGGAAATATATCAAATACAGCTCAGAAATACCTTTGCTAAATTTTATCGAGATCGGTTCGGATTTGGATATATCTCCCGTATATAACTTCGTCCGATTTACCTTTTATTGTGCACCAAACGTCTAATATTTTGCCAAATGGGATACAATTTGGCACTTACGATCGAATTGAGTCTAGAAGCTAGTATGTCAAATTTGGTGAAGATCGGTTCAGATATAACTATAGCTCCCATATATATTGTTCATCCGATTTGTTATATTTGTTAGCCACAGCCGTAATATGTACTCCGTAACAACGACATTCAAGGAAATATATCAAATACAGCTCAGATATATCTTTGCCAAATTTTATCAAGATCGGTTCAGAGTTGGATATAGCTCCCATATATATGAAATGGGCAATACAAGCCCGAATTTAAAAGATACAAATGCTTCGGAACATTTGAACTTTAAATTATAATTACAATCATAGCGTGTATGATTGAATTATCCTATAAAAACTTTTAATTGTTATGTGGAGCTCTACTAAATTAGCAAAGAGGTGTAGGGTATCATAATGTCGGCCCCTCCCGACTTTAAGACTTTCTTTACTGTTTTTTTTCGATTTTTATACCCTCAACCATACGCATACAGAGGATATATATCATTTGATACGACCAAAAAGGTACCTCATCGAAATAACGGTTTTAAAAACCAGGTATCTTTGGACCTAATCCGTTTCAGGACATTTGGAGTCGATTTAGGGGTGTCCGTCCGCTTGTCTGTATGACTGGGCGCACGATAACTCTTAAAGTGGTATCCGATTTGGTCCAAACTTGGTACATTGTCATATTATTGTCAAACCACTCCTTCTGGTACCTCCCCCTGAAAAGAACAAAATTCCTAAATAAAATAACTTACAGTATTGATCAAAAAAGGATCATTCAAGTTGGTGCAAACTTTGCAAATATTAATATTTTTATCAGTTCTAAGTATATAAGTATAAGACAATATCGGTCCACTCCATCAAGTACCTCGTTCACCAAGGGTCAAAATTTGGAATAATTATTACTCTTAAAAAATATACAATTAGAATCCGATTTTCTTCAAATTGTGCACATATTAATACACAAGATCTGGCGTGAAGATGGAATACTCCTAATGGTACTTCCCCTACAACAGGTCAACATTTTGAATAATTATGAAGTTCATAAAACGTGAAATGAATACCCGATTCCTCTCAAGTTCGGCACATTCCAATATTTCTATTAAGAAAAGATCTGGTGAAAAGATTTGATAAATCGGCCAACTCATTCTGGTACCACCCCACACGATTGGGCAAAATTTTTAATAATCATGAAGCTCATAATAAATTCTCTTAAAAATTCTAATGCGAAAAAAATATTCGAATCTCACACACTCTACTACCTTAAGATCTAATATGAAGATGATGGAAATCTGGTACGTCTCAACAAAGGTCATAATTTTGAATACCTTCTCTCACAATTTGCGGAACAACTCAGTGATTCTTTTCAAACTTCATGTGTCTAATTGATACTTTCTTTCTCATTTGTATTTTAATTTTTAAAATACTTCAAGAAACATCCTTATTAATATGGGGGTTATTTTTCCATATTGGCAAGTGTATATTTATATAAGCGTGTTTCACAAATTTCCTAGAAATAAATAGTGGCGATGAGTTCATATATTGTAAACCAAGTACAATGACTTGGAACATAACACACAATACATTAGAAATTATTTTTTCTTTCTTATACCATATAGATTTTCTATTTCATCGGAATTCCAACTAAAACTTAACTAAAAAATAGCGCGTGTTGGTATTGCAGCAGCTATTTTATTGCAAAATATTACAGTTTTTTTTTTTTTTTTTTGATTTCATCACTGGAAACTGTAATGAACTTACATGACAGTAAACTTGTTGCGAGCCAAAAAACCGAAAGCGTGTGTAACAGCTATTCGCTTACGATGAAAATGCTGACGTGTTGCCAACACATTTGGCCAAAAATTGAACTTTGATGTTACTTTGTGACCGTCATGGCAACACAATGACACCACCTTTGTGGACATATGTTATAATGCATTTTTATATCACAAAGTGAAATGTTTTCGAATCGATCTGATGTAAACATTATTTATTTAAGGTAGTCATATTAGCATCATGCATCTGGTGGACTGAGTTGTTATGTTTCAATGTTTCTAAGAATGTTAATAAAAATATTTATATTGAAATACACACTTCGATAGTAATAATAATTAGTATTAATAATTAAATAATTTTAAGAGACAACTGTAAATATAATAATATTTTCAGAGTAGGTCTGTTCGTCCATGAAAAAATATTTTTAAAAAATATAAAATCCTGTTGGTCCTTGAAATAAAATTTTTAAAAAATCTCATATTTGCTCTTCTGGTAGTCCTTGAAATAATATTTAAAAAAAATCCACCTCGGTGTCCTTCAAAAATATTAAAAAAATCAATTCTGTGACTCTGATAGTCCTTGAAAAAATATTCTTTCAAAAATACACTTTTGTGGCTCTGTTGGTTTTTGAAAAAATATTTAAAAAAAAATCCACGTTTGTGGCACTGTTGTTCCTTGAAATAATATTTATAAAAAATTGCATATTTGTTCCTCTGTTGGTTCCTTAAAATAATATTTTTAATAAATCCACCTCCGTGTCCTTTAAAAATATTTTTAAAAATCCTATTCTGTGACTCAGATGGTCCTTCACAAAATATTTTTAAAAAATCCAAGTTTGAGCCTCTGAGAGTCCTTGAAAAAATATCAATAAAAAATCATTAGCCCTTGCCGCTTTAGGTTCTTAAAAAAAATTTTTTTTTAGAAATTCATGATATTGGCTATGTTGGTCCTTGAAAAAAATATTTAAAAAAAATCCGCGTTTGTGGCTCTCTTGGTACTTGAAGAAAATATTTAAAAAAAATCCGCGTTTGTGGCTCTCTGGGTACTTGAAAACATATTTTTAAAAAATCCGCGTTTGTGGCTCTCTGGGTGCTTGAAAAAATATTTTTAAAAAATCCGCGTTTGTGGCTCTGTTGGTACTTGAAAAAATATTTTTAAAAAATCCGCGTTTGTGGCTCTCTGGGTGCTTGAAAAAATATTTTTAAAAAATCCGCGTTTGTGGCTCTGTTGGTACTTGAAAAAATATTTTTAAAAAATCCACGTTTGTTGGGCTTGTTGCTCCTTGAAAATTTTATTTTTTAAAAATGCACTTTTGTAGCTTTGTTGGTCCTTGAAAAAATATTTTTCAGATTCCACAATTGGAGCTGCTTTTAATCTTTGCAAAAATTTATCAAAAATTAACGTTTTAGTCTCCTTTGGTTATTAAAAAAATATTTTTAAAAATACCAAGTATACAGATCCATTTTTTAAAAAATCCATGTTTAGAGATCCATTAGTCCTTGAAAAAAATATTTTTAAAAAATCCACGTTTAGAGATCCTTAGTTCTTGAAACAAATATTTTTAAAAAATCCACGTTTAGAGATCCATTAGTCCTTGAAAAAAATATTTTTAAAAAATCCACGTTTAGAGATCCTTAGTTCTTGAAACAAATATTTTTAAAAAATCCACGTTTAGAGATCCATTAGTCCTTGAAAAAAATATTTTTAAAAAATCCATGTTTAGAGATCCATTAGTCCTTGAAAAAAATATTTTTAAAAAATCCACGTTTAGAGATCCATTAGTCCTTGAAAAAAATATTTTTAAAAAATCCACGTTTAGAGATCCATTAGTCCTTGAAAAAATATTTTTAAAAAATCCACGTTGAGAGATCCATTAGTCCTTGAAAAAATATTTTTAAAAAATCCACGTTTAGAGATCCATTAGTCCTTGAAAAAATATTTTTAAAAAATCTACATATAAAGATCCACTAACAATTAGTACCTGTAAAAATATTTTTAAAATATCTTCGTGTGTGGCTCTTTTAGTCCTTAAAAAATATTTTTTAGATATCTACATTCAAAGTTCCATTAGTCCTTGAAAAAATATTTTTAAAAAATCCAAAAAATCAATTAGTCTTTAAAAATATTTTTAAAAAAATGCACGTTTAAAGTTCCATTAGTCCTTGGAAAAACATTTTTAAAAATCCACGTTAAAAGATCTTTTAGTCCTTGAAAATATTTAAAAAAACAAAGATTAAGGATCCATTAGTCCTTAAAAAATATTTAAAAAACAAAATTTAAGGATCCATTAGTCCTTAAAAAATATTTTTAAAAAATTCACGTTAACAGATCTATAAGTCCTTGAAAAAATATTTTTGAAAAAATCCACGTTTAAAGATCCATTAGTCCTTGAAAAAATATTTTTAAAAAAATCCACGTTTAAAGATCCATTAGTCCTTCAAAAAAAATTTTTATAACACTCCACGTTAAAAGATCCATTAGTCCTTGAAAAAAATATTTTTAAAAATCCTCTTTTAAAGATCCATTATATTGGCTATGTTGGTCCTTGAAAAAAATATTTAAAAAAAAATCCGCGTTTGTGGCTCTCTTGGTACTTGAAGAAAATATTTTAAAAAAATCCGCGTTTGTGGCTCTCTGGGTACTTGAAAACATATTTTTAAAAAAAACGGGTTTGTGACTCTCTGGGTGCTTGAAAAAATATTTTTAAAAAATCCGCGTTTGTGGCTCTGTTGGTACTTGAAAAAATATTTTTAAAAAATCCACGTTTGCTGGGCTTGTTGCTCCTTGAAAATTTTATTTTTTAAAAATGCACTTTTGTAGCTTTGTTGGTCCTTGAAAAAATATTTTTCAGATTCCACAATAGGAGCTGCTTTTAATCTTTGCAAAAATTTATCAAAAATTAACGTTTTAGTCTCCTTTGGTTATTAAAAAAATATTTTTAAAAATACCAAGTATACAGATCCATTTTTTAAAAAATTAAAGTTTAGGGATCGAGTAGTACTTGAAAAAATATTTTTAAAAAATCCACGTTTAGAGATCCGTTAGTCCTTGAAAAAAATATTTTTAAAAAATCCACGTTTAGAGATACTTAGTCCTTGAAAAAAATATTTTTAAAAAATCCACGTTTAGAGATCCATTAGTCCTTGAAAAAAATATTTTTAAAAAATCCACGTTTAGAGATCCATTAGTCCTTGAAAAAAATATTTTTAAAAAATCCACGTTTAGAGATCCATTAGTCCTTGAAAAAATATTTTTAAAAAATCCACGTTGAGAGATCCATTAGTCCTTGAAAAAATATTTTTAAAAAATCCACGTTTAGAGATCCATTAGTCCTTGAAAAAATATTTTTAAAAAATCTACATATAAAGATCCACTAACAATTAGTACCTGTAAAAATATTTTTAAAAAATCTGCGTGTGTGGCTCTTTTAGTCCTTAAAAAATATTTTTTAGAAATCTACATTCAAAGTTCCATTAGTCCTTGAAAAAATATTTTTAAAAAATCCAAAAAATCAATTAGTCTTTAAAAATATTTTTAAAAAAATCCACGTTTAAAGTTCCATTAGTCCTTGAAAAAATATTTTTAAAAATCCACGTTAAAAGATCTTTTAGTCCTTGAAAATATTTAAAAAAACAAAGTTTAAGGATCCATTAGTCCTTAAAAAATATTTAAAAAACAAAATTTAAGGATCCATTAGTCCTTAAAAAATATTTTTAAAAAATTCACGTTAACAGATCTATTAGTCCTTTAAAAAATATTTTTGAAAAATTCCCTTTTAAAGATCCATTAGTCCTTGAAAAAATATTTTAAAAAAATCGACGTTTAAAAAAACATTAGTCCTTGAAAAATATTTTTAAAAAATCCACGTTTAAAAAAACATTAGTCCTTGAAAAATATTTTTAAAAATTCCACGTTGAAAGATCTATTAGTCCTTGAAAAAATATTTTTTTTTTAAAAATCCTCGTATAAAGATCTACTAACAATTAGTACCTGTAAAAATATTTTTAAAAATCTGTTAGTCCTTAAAAAATAATCCAAAAATCCATTAGTCCTTAAAAATATTTTAAAAAAATCCACGTTTAAAGATCCATAAGTCCTTGAAAAAATATTTTTAAAAATCTACGTTAAAAGATCTTTTAATCCTTAACATTAAATCCAAGTTTAAAGATTCGCTAACAATTATTACCTGTAAAAATATTTTTAAAAAATCCAAGTTTAAAGATCCACTAACAATTAGTACCTGTAAAAATATTTTTGTTAAAATTCATGTTTAAAAATCCATTGGTCCTTAAAAATATTTTTAAAAAAATCAACCTTTAAAGACCCATTAGTCCTTGAAAAAATATATTTAAAAAAATCCACGTTAAATAATCCTTTAGTCTTTAAAAAAATATTTAAAAAAAAGTCAAGATTAAACATCCATTAGTCCTTAAAAAATATTTTTAAAAATCCACATTTAAAGTTCTATTAGTCCTTGAAAAATATTTTTAAAAATCCACATTTAAAGTTCTATTAGTCCTTGAAGAATTATTTTCAATAAATTCACGTTTCCATTAGTCTTTGAAAAAATATTTTCAAAAAATCCACGTTTCCATTAGTCCTTGAAAAAATATTTTCAAAAAATCCACGTTTCCATTAGTCCTTGAAAAAATATTTTCAAAAAATCCACGTCCATTAGTCCTTGAAAATATATTTTTAAAAATCGACTTTTAGAGATCCATTAGTACTTGAAAGAATATTTTTAAAAAATCTACGCTTAGAGATCCATTAGTCCTAAAATCCACATTTAGTCCTTAAAACTATATTTAAAACAATTCACTTTTTTTAATCGGAAGACAATCTTTGTTCATTTGTTGGTTCTTGAAAAAATATTTTTAATATAAAACAATTTTTTTAATATGTTAAAAATCCGTTCCAATCGTACTAAAATGAAAAGACTTTACAACTTATTTTTTAGCACTTATTTCTCGTGCATATCGCTTCATTTTTAAATAACAACAACATTTTTATAAACAAACATTTACAAAAAGAGTTATAAAATTTGCACTTTACAACGTGATATTTAAAAATTAAACACAATACATACATATATGACTTATCATCGATCGAGTCAAAAAATTACTTGTGATTATATAATGGAAATGTTATCAATGAGTATTTACAAAAAATGCATTTTGAGTAGTTAGTCTGAAGCTAAAAATATACGATAAAAACAAATTATTTTGTTATACAACAATTCTTTGATTTTTTTGTTACGAAAATTAACAATTAATATGACTTTGATTATTTGGTAGCGTCAAAGGAAATAAAAACAATAACAAATGAAATAAAAATTTCTCAGCAGGAGGATACTATTTTTTATGCAACCAGCAATCACCATCATCCTCCGGCAAACAATTTACCAACCATGACCATAACCACCATAGTGACCTCCGTAACCACCATAACCATGACCGTAAGACAAGGCATAACCACCATAGCCATGGCCGTATCCACCATAGCCGTGACCATAACCGCCGTAACCGCCATAGTAGACGGGAGCTGCGGCAACTTTAATAACCGGAGCGGCGGCAACTTTAAAAACCGGAGCGGCGGCAATTGTTTTTGTAATTACCGGTGTAATTGTTTTCGTAATAACCGGTGCGGCAACAACTTCCTTGACCACAGGAGCAGCAACAACTTCTTTGACCACCGGAGCTGCAGCAACCACAGCTGCGCCGTAACCATGACCATAACCACCGCCATAGTATCCATGTCCACCGTAACCACCATGACCATAACCGCCATAGCCACCATATCCACCGAGGAAACCGGCCAGCGATGTCTGACAGCTGCAGAGAAGAGCCAACGCAAGGATGCACTAAAATAGAAACAAAACAAAAGGAAAAATGTGTTATTCTCAAGATATAAAACAAATAAACATATTATAAAAATTCCAAAAATAAAACCAGTAAGGAAAAAAGTCGATCGGAGCCGACTATGTGATATCCTACGACACTATGGGTATTTGCTAGAGCTCGCATAAAAAAAATGTATTGAAAATTTATGTGGATCATACCAACTATGCATCCAATTTGGATGGGTATCATGGCTTTAGAGAAGTCACAATTTGGAAACTATATCCAACTCTGAAACCGTTTTTTTTTTTTTTTTTTAACAAATTTGACAGAGGCTTTCGTATCTCTAGTACCAAAGAATATTGTTGTACAGTGCTTGATATGTCTTCGATTAGGATTTTATTAAAAACTATTTATTATAGCAATAAAAAATGGAAAATTCGGTTGAATATAAAAAATCTATCCAATTTGGGCTGAAGATGTATATCGCAGGTATTTAAAAATCTGAACCGATCTCGTATCAAATATCCCTGTTGTGAAGTGCATATTATACATGTGAGGGACTTAAAACACCAAAATCGGATGAAATATATATATGGGAACTATAGCTATATCTGGATCGATTTTCAACAAATTTGATGGAGGCCTTTGTTCCCCTAGTACTAAATAACATTGCTGTGTAGGGCATGATATGACTTCGATAAGAATTATTTTCAATAAATAGATATACCGAACCGTTTTTTTACCAAATGGTGATATTCGGTTAAATATAACAAAATATTTCTAATTTTGGCTGATATTACATATATGGTGGACCTTAACCGTAAAATCGAATTAAGATTTATATCGAAGGTATATAAAAATCTGAACCGATATATCTGAAACGATTTACACCAAAATTTGATGTACTTGCTTCTGGGCTGAATTCCGTCGAAAGTGCCAAAATGCAGTCCATTTGGCCTGATATTAGCCATTAAGGTGCACAATAAAATTGAAATCGGACGAATATGTATATGAAAGCTATGTCCAAATCTGATCCGATCCCGACAAAATTTTACAGAGGTATTATTCAGCTTCATAAGTTATCTGGTACCAAATAACATTGTTGTAAAATTTTATAGAGGTATTCCTGGTCATTTTACGAATGTGAGGGACTTAAACACCATATTGCGAAAGTGAGGGATTTAAACATCAAATCGGATGAAACATATATATCTGAACCGATTTTCACCAAAATTTGATGTACTTGCTTCTAGGCTGAATTCGATCGGAAGTGTCACAATTCACTCCATTTGGTCTGAGATTAACCATTTGGTGCACAATAAACCTGAAATCGGATAAAGCTATATATGGAAGCTACAAACAAATCAGATCCGATCTTGATAAAATTTGACAGAGGTCTATATGTGATATATGGTACCAAATATTATTGTTGTGGAGTGCATATTACGAATGTGAGGGACTTAAACTCCAAAGCGGATGAAACATATATATGAAAGCTATAGTTATATCTAAACCGATTTTATCCAAATTTTAGATATAACTTGTTGGGCATTTTACGAATCTAAGGGACTTAAACTCCACAAATCGAATAAAACATATCCGAACCGATTTTCACCAAGTTTGATGTACTTGCTTCTAGATTGAATTCCGTCGGATGTGACAAAATTCCGTTCATTTGAACTGAATTTTGGTGCACATTTAATTCGAATTCAGTTGAAGATATATATGGGAACTATATCTAAATTTGAACCGCGTCTCACCAATCTCAATAAGGTTCGTCCTTGGGCCAAACAAATATTTTTTGGAATATTCGGACAATAGATGCGACCTGCATTTTCTTTTCACAAAAACACATGGAAGGACTGACTAATGGGCTGCCATGCATAAATCGATCCAGAAAGTGATTCTATGAAGATCAACAAAAGTAACTTGGGGTCTATACCGCTTCATTCTCCATGTTACAAACAAATGTACAAATACATTAAACATGTTTCCTTCCTAAATCAAAATTTCCAATATTATTTCATTTTTGGAGGAAAGGGTCAACGAAGGAATTATTTCAGAAATATATAGAGGGTGAGATGAAAAAACTGCAATCAACTACAGACTGCTGTCATTTCTAAGCCACTCGTCCCACAGCAGTTAAAATTATTCCAGTGACAGCTCATTATATTGTTTACAAGCGTACAAAAGCATTTTGGTGAGAATTTTCCACAAAAAACAAGTTATTCGTGATGGAATTCAAGCGTTGTAGTGCGATTTCTCTCGGCTGGAAAACCACAAGTAGCTATCGTTAGAGCACTCCAGCATTTAAATATGAATAAATCTTTTGTGTCTCGTACCATCGCTCGTTACCGTAATACTGGTAGCGTAGCCCGACGTCAAGGAAGTGGACGTAGGACACCAGCAACATCAGCAGAAATGGTTCGAAAAGTAAAGTAAAGTGTCTTGATCGAAACCCGCGTCGCAGTGGCCGAAAAATGGATCGTGAGCTGAACATATTGCAATATTCCATTCGGGAAATATTGAAAAATTAACTCTGGGTAAAGTCATTGCAATTCCAAAAAGTGCAAGAACTTACACCGCAACAGAAAGAAAATAGACTCAAGAGAGCTAAAGAGTTGCTTAGCTTGGCCGTAAGTGGTGAACTGCCGAATTTGGTATTCTCCAATGAAACAAGCAAAATGATTGTGTTTACTTGCCAAAGATGTCAGTTGAAAATGTGCATCTTCGGTTGGCCACCAGAACTCAAGCGGCGCCGGCCATGGTGATGGTGTGGGCCGCCATAAAAGCCGATGGTCGCTCTCCGCTCGTATTAATCGACCGTGGTATCAGAATTAATCCCCAATATTATCGCGAAAATATTCTGGAGGGTGTATTAAATGGCCACCAAATCTTCAAATACCAATCGGATGGACTATTGTGCCTGGAGTATTCTGGAAAGCAAGGTTGGCACTAAAAATATCAAAGTGCCGATCACCTTAAGAAGCGCTTTGCCGGGGCCAAATTACCGCAGAGCAACATTCGGGCAGCGAGTGACGGTTTCATTGGCCGTTTGAAGGCCATAATTCATGCTAAAGGTGACCAATTCGAACAAATCTAAACTTATTCTAAAATTTGATGCTATTACCGACTTTTTTTGCTTTCATTCAATAAAATGAAAAAAATAAATAAAAATTATGTCGTTTGACTTTGTTGCAGTTTTTTTTTTATCTCACCCTGTATGTTTTCGTCCTTTTATTGTGCATTAAACGTGTAGTATCTTCGCAAATTGTTTAGAATTTTGCATAGATGACCAGAAGATGTCTGAAAATAAGCTTGCTAAAATTTTATCGAAATAGGTTCAGAAATAGCTGTAGCTCCCATGTTTATTGTTTATCCGATTTGTTATTTTTGTCCTCCGCAGCCGTAACATGCACTCTATAACAGCCATATTTGGGGGAAATTTATCAAATACAACTCTGAAATATTTTTGCTAAATTTTATCGAGCTCGGTTCAGATTTGGATATAGCTCCCACATATATCTTCGTCAGATTTGCTTATTATTGTGCACCAAACGTGTAATATTAGCCCCAATGGGATGGAATTTGGCTCTTACGACCAAAGTGACTTTTGAAACAAGTGTGTCAAATTTGGTGAAAATCACATATACTGTTCATCCGATTTGTTATACTTGTTAGCCACAGCCGTAATTTGCATAAGCCCGAATTGAAAATGCACAAATGCCTCGGCAAATTTAGTAGAAATCGATTCATATATTACTTCCTTTAGACATTAAATCATAACTATGATCATAGTTAGTATGATTTGATTCGCACAAATATTTAAAGTGGTGTAGGGTATCGTAATGTCGACCCCGCCCGACTTTAAGACTTTCTTTACTGGTTTCCTTCTGGTGACATTTGTGAACAAGCATCGTGTGAATCTACTGGAATTTGTAAATTCAGATTCTTAAGAGAGGCACGGCTTGATTTGAAAAAAATCACTTTGGTTTTGGGTTGAAAAGAACACAAATTTGGTTCAAATTATTATTATTATTATTATTATTATTTTTTTTGTAGGTGACAAGAGCGCGTGAAAATATTTTTTTTCAGTTTTTGATTTTTTTATGAATCACGTTCTCCACTTATTTTTATTGCTGCCACAATAGATGGATTGTATTAATTTTATCATTTACCAAATTTATAAATTTATGTCTTCACTCTATTACTATTCCACGAAATACACTAAACCCATTTGAACTCCTCCGACAAAGGACTTACCAATTTAAACATGGTTTATTTCAAGTGTTTTTGTTTTGTTAATACAACAAATAAATATTTTTTTTTAATTCAAAGTTACGAATATTTCCACAATTCACAGAATATCCTTTTGATGGTGATTAATCTCTGTGTGTTGGTTACAATGGTGGCCACAATGTGATGTGATAACTGTCATTGGACGTCATGCGGTTTTTATACTGAAAACAATTCAATGATTTGTGCTGAAACACACAACAGAAATTGCCACCAAAATCCTCTTTCCTCCATTGCCCCCCTATCCCCGATTACCCAAAAACCGCAATTAATTAAAAAACAAAAATTTTACCACGAAACGCTACAAAAGAAAAATCTCCACATACGAAATGCTCTAAATAACATAGAAAAATCGATAGATACAGTGAAGTATGGCAAACACACACACATATATATATATGTATGCCACATAGTAATGGTGACACACCACCCAAAACTGGTCATAGAAAACCAAGAAACGAATAAAAACTGGAAAAGGATTTCAGCCTAAATTTTATTGAATCATTGATTCCGCCATACGCGGCTAGAGTTGTCGCGTCGGCTGTTGTAATTGGGCAACTGCTGCATCGCTCCTAAAGGCGTTGCATTTCCATAAGCGGCGAAAGTGTAACAATCGACACAAATTTCCACATGATAAACTGGGAAATCAATGATGAAAATATCTGTGTGCTTTGTTGGTCGTCTCTTGTTGGTGCAATACCATGTGGGTTAAAAACGAAACAAACCGAACCACGAAGCGAACCACTTTTAAATGGTAAACACCAGGGCATCCACCAGAGGATTTAAAATGAAATATAATCACAACTATTGAGTAAAACCAATATTACGTCGATGCACAATGGGAAGCAGAGAAGAAATATAAATTGTCATTTCAAAATAATTAAAATATATATCGCTATAAATTTTGATAAAAAAAAATTCTAAAAAATCAATGTGAAATATTACTAATTTATAAGAGATAAATAAAAAGCTTTTTTTGTTTGATATGTTGTTTTTCAAACATGTTCTTCAAAAAAACTCTGTTTCTATATAGTGAATATATAGAAAATTGAAAAATACAAAAATCTATAACCAACACTTAAATACACATACTTTTAAAATGCCCTCGATGTGGTGGCAAAACTCCCACATCATCACGAGGGCCACAATTGACTGCCTGGGAATTAATATAAATGCCTAGAAGTATGCTGCACTTTGATTACTGTGGGAACAAACCTACTACACCATTTCAAATTAAATATGTCTATCAATATAAGCCTTTGTAAAAGAATGCCAAAATGGAAGAACATAAAAGAACAACCAGTAAAGACAAGTCAAAAGTCGGGCGGGGCCGACTATATGATACCCTACACCACTATGCATATTTACTAAAGCTCCCGTAACAAAAGAATTTATTTCAAGTAGATTGTACCACCTACAGTTTTCTATAGAGTGCATGATATCACTTGGAGAAGGATTATATTAAAAACACAAGTAAAAAACATTAAGTTCGGCCGGGCCAAACTTTTAATACCCTCCACCTTAGGGTAAAGGCAACATTGGAACCCATTATGACCCACAAATACCAATTATCAAAATATTGAATATCGCTATATGGGGCTATACAAAAACGTGGATCTATTCATACAATGTTTCGCCAAAGGATCAAGAACTCATTTGGTCCCACAAATACCAATTTTTAGACAAATCCGCGAAGAAACGTGGCGAAAATCGTCAAAATACCGAATATCGGGAGGTACCGCTGTATGGGAGTTATACCAAAACGAGGACCTATACATACAATGTTTCGACACCGGAGCTGGAACTATTATGACCAACAAATACAAATTTTTGACAAATCCGTGAAAAACTGTGAAAAAACCATCAAAATACCGAATATCGGGAGATATTATGACCATTATGACCTAAAAATACCAATTTTCAGACAAATTCGTGAAAAACAATTGGCAGAAATCATCAAAATATCGAATTTTGGGAGGTACCGTTATATGGGGACTATACCGATATATCTCATTTATACCAACCATCCCAGATACAATACAAATTGTTCTGCTAAATTTAGACGCTCTACGTCAAATAATGTGGGATGTATCGTGTTTTCAACAGACGACAAACAGACGGAATGACAAAGTTAATATACCCTATTTTCCAAGGGGTGCACAAAATGGAAACGTATGTTCGAAATTCACTCATTTGGGCTGAGGTTAGCCATTATTTGCACAATAAACCTGAAATTGGATTAAGGATATATATGGAAGTTATATCCAAATCTTAGCGGTTCTCGATAAAATTTCGCAAATTTATTTTTGAGCTTTATAAGATATCTGGTACCAAATATCATTGTTGTCGAATGCATATTACGAATTTGAGTGACTTACATACCAAATCGAATAAAACATATAAATGGGAGCTATATAATTTTATGAACCTGCTTCTAGACTGAATTCAGTTGGATGTACCAAAATTCAGGACTTTTTGACAGATATGTGCCATTTGGTGCACAATTAACCCGAAATCGGTTGAATATGAATATGGGACCTATATCCAAATCTGAACAGATCTTGATAAATTTTTACAGATATATTTCCGAGCTCTGTAAGTTGTTGTCGAATGCATATTGCGAATTTGAGGGACTTAAACACCAAATCGGATGAAAAATATATATATGGAAGATAAAGCTATATCTGACCCGATTTTCTCTGAATTCGATGTACTTGCTTCTAGACTAAATTCAGTCTGATGTACCAAAATTCAGGACTTTGGAACTGATATTGGCCATTTTGTACAAAATTAACCCACAATCGATTGAGAATATATATGGGTGTTATCTCTTGGGAGTAATCACTTCTTTCAGAGCTGTATCTAATATCTGGTACCAATGATCATTGTTTTGGAAAGCATATTACGCTTGTGAGAAACTTTAAACCCCAAATCAGATAAAACATATATATGGGAGCTATAGCTATACCTGAGCCGATGTACACCAAAATTTGAAGTACTGGTTTATAGGATTAATTCAGTCGTAATTGCCGAAATTCAGTCTATTTGAGCTGATATTAGCCATTTGGTGCACAATATATATGGGAGCTATATCCTATTCTGAACCGATCTCGATAAAATTTAGCAGAGGTATTTTCGAGAAGTATCTGATGTCCGGTACCAAATGTATATAACGTTTCTAGGCTCCGATATATATTTTTATACCCTCCACAATACATAGAATGGAGGTTACATTAAGTTCGTCATTCCGTTGTAACTCATCGAAATAATAATTTTATACCCAACAAAGTATATATATTCATGATCAGCGTAGAATTCTAAGACAATTCTTAGCCCTGTCCGTCCGTTGGTTCTAATCACGCAACAGTCAAAACGAATTAAGATAGGAAGCTAAAATTTTGCACAGATCTGTCCGCAGGCAGGTCAAGTTCGATGATGGGCTACATCAGTCCACGATATCGTATAGCCCCCCATATAACGGTACACCCCCCTCCCAAATAGTCAGTATTTGGATAATTTTAGCCAAATGGTGGAAGGTATTCAATGTTCAGCTCGGCAGAACTTATTGCTTTTTTACTTGTTTTAATATAATCCTTCTATCGCGCACTCTATATCAATGTTATTTGGTATATAAGATTGAAATGTCTCCGTCAAATTTAGTGAAAATCAATTCAGAATTGGATATACATCCAATATATTGGTTCCCTCTGAAACCAAACTATATATGCTCTAAAGCTAAATGTTGATTAGTGGTATGATCTACTTCAAATAAATTCTCTTGATAAGGAGGTCTACTAAATATGCATAGTGGTCTCCGACCGACTTTTTCTTCTGCTTTAATTTTGTTGTTGTAAAATAGTCATCCCTTATTCCATTAGTTTTGATTTTATAAAAACAAATTTTTTTATTAACGGAGAAAGATGGTAATGTTTACCAGGGGGTAAGGCGTCTTTCCACACAAATGAACCAACGTTGTTTTCATAAAAAACAACAATAATGGCATCAAGCCTCACTTTTTCATCTTGTTTGTTGTTAATTTCCATGATTTTATAAAAAAAAAATTTATCAAAATTTCAATTTTGGTTGGCATTTGTGTAACGTCACGCAATTCCATTCCCTTAAAATCCATGCAACCACTCAATATTATTCACTAAAAAATTCAATCCAATTTGAAATCGAATATTTCACATCCCACTGTAACAACAAATATTATTTAATCGACATAACATATATAAATAATTTTACATCATCATTGGCCATCTTCATCATCATTGTTTCCATAGCGGCAATCACCGATACCGGTAATGTTGACTTTTCCATTCACCAACTGCCTGTCTCAATGCAACACCCCAATCCACTGGACCCATCAAAAAAGGATGAAAACAAACAAACACTTCAAACAATAACTGTAACATGTTGTTGTTAACTGGTCCAGTCGCATGGATTAGGTTAGTGGAGTGGTCTTAACTCTGCTGTTGCTGTTGTGGTTGCCGGTTTCTGTTGGCAACTTGATTTACAGCCAGATGGCAGAAGGAAATTTAAAATGTGTTTTCAATTTCACAGCCAGCTAGCCAGTCAGTCAGTCAGTCAACCGACAAACCGACCAGTCAGCCAGTCTTCGAACCAGCCATTGAGATTTCATTCGATTTTCTTGGAAAACAATCAAAAGTATCCCAATAGTTGTAAATCAAATGAAATGACCTTTCCTGAAAATTGTTTAAAACAATTGACATTTTAAACAAGAAACAATAAAAAGGGGGGAGATGCCGATAAGTTGTAAATTGAATTGGTCTACCGGAGGAGATAAACAGCCCTTCACAAAATTACTATGAATAATGTTTACATTCGAATGGAGAAGAACTTCAAGATGTCTGTTGGTTTTATAAATAGGAAATAAAACATACCTTTTTGTAGAATTGAAAAGGTTGAAAAAGATTGATTTACCTTTGGCAAATTAGTTCGTTTGTCAATCATTTACAAAAGGTAGAGTGTCATTGGGAAAAAATCCATATTTAAAACAGATTTGGTAATAATTTGTCCTTGTGGGTAGAATAGAATATAAATTGCAATTCAGGTTACTTAATATATATATTGAATTCTTGTAATTTTACCACGGGAAATGATAGAATTTTCGAATTTGGCATAATAAGGGACACGTGTATTTCTATGTATATTAGGAATGTTATTTTAATGCTAGGAATGGTGATGGCTGAATTTGGTCCTGAACCATTGCCAAAGCCACATTTAAGGTAATTTGGAGTATCATAGTAAAAACATCTACGATTTTTTGAGGTAGGAATTCCTGGGAAATAGTTCTTGGATTTTTAAAGAGACAATTAAGTGCCATCTGACAAACAATCATCGATGTTTTAAGATTTTTTTTAGAATTGTTAAAAATGTATTGTTAAAAACCTACGGGCAGAAAAATGTCTTTCGAGGACTTCCTTGACAAGAATCTTGTATTTTTATACCCTCCACCATACATAGTATGGAGGGTATATTAAGTTCGTCATTCCGTTTGTAACTCATTGAAATAATCATTTTAGACCCAACAAAGTATATATATTCTTGATCAGTGTAAAATTCTAAGACGATTTAGCCCTGTCCGTCCGTCTGTTCGTCTGTTGTAATCACGCTACAGTCTAAACGCATTAAGATAGGAAGCTAAAATTTTGCACAGATCTCTCTTTTGTCTGCAGGCAGGTCTAGTTCGAAGATGGGCTATATCGGTCTACGATATCGTATAGTCCCCATATAACGGTACCCCCGCTATTCGGTATTTTGGTGATGTTAGCCACATTTTTCAATGGAATTGTCTGAAAATCCACACAAGTAGTTCCTTGTGAGTACTTTATACCTCGGCAGAGAATTATCTATATAGGTCCACAATATCGTATAGACCCCATATAACGGTACCCCCCGGTATTCGGAATTTTGATAATTTTAGCCACAACGGAATGGTCACAAGGGGTTCTTTGTGAGCACTTTACCCCCCGACAGAGAATTCTCTATATAGGTTAACGATAACGTATAGCTCCCATATAACGGTACCCCGCCATATTCGGTATTTTGATGATTTTAGTCACATTTTCCAATCGTATTGTCTGAAAATCCACAGAGTTCTTTACCCCTTGAAAAGGAATTGACTATATAGGTCCACAATATCGTATATCCCCCATATATCGGCACCTTCCTATATTAGATATTTTAAAGATTTTAAAAGAATTTTTAATGGATTTTATTTTTTTGAAAATGTTCTAATTCGTTCCAAATGGTGGAGGGTATTCCAGGTTCGGCCCGGCCGAACTTACTGCTTTTTTACTTGTTTTAAATATTTTTTCGACAACTTTGTAGATAAAACAATTTCAATAATTTCAAGGATTTTCTATTTTTTGTAGATCTGAGAATTTTTAAACATTTTTCGAGGATTTTCTGATCATAAAATGCCTGATCATAAAACAATTGATTAAGCCAGTAAAGAAAGTCTTAAAATCGGCGGGCCAACTTTATGATACCCTACATCCCTTTGCATATTTAGCAGATATTCACATAGCAAATAAAAGTTTTTATGGGAAATTTGAAAATCGTACCAACTACGACTATAATTCCGAAGAAACTAAGAAAACTTTGCTGAGGCATTTGTGCCTTTTCAATTCGGGCTTTTATTATCCATTTGGCACACAATTAACTTGAAAACAGGTAAAGATATACATATCCATATACATATACTATATCCAAATCTGAACCGATAAAATTTAGCAAATATATTTCTGAGCTGTATTTGATATATTTCCCCGAATATCGTTGTTACATAGTGCAAGTTTAAAAATATTTATAGACGACCACCTCCCGAAGAGTCGTGGATTTTTGAAAAGATTTATTAAGGACTTCAAAGAAACGAATAGTAGTTGTTACAAATACTTTCGAGGACGTTCTGGTTCAGTATCGAGAATTTAATAAAAAATATTTTTTAGGAACTACTCGGTTTTAAATCGAACATTTTTAACAACGTATTTCAAGACCTTTCTGGGAAAGAATGTGATTTTTTTTCAATATTCTTATAGGCCAGAAATAGGGAATAATTGGATTTTTAAAATAATTTTATTTAAAGATTTCTTCGCACGGAATAATGTGTTGGTCTTTATTCGTCGATTTTTCTATAATATTTACCAAGGACCTCTTGACAAAGGTCGGGTATTTTTTAAAAATATTTTTCGATCACTACCTTGTCAAAAATGGTGCATATTTGAAAATATATTTCAGAGCTCTCCGGTTGAAAATAGTGGATTTCTTTAAATTTTCAAAAAGTAGAACACAAAAGTAGAACTTTTAAGAACATCTTGACAAAAAATAGTGAAATTTTTAGGAAATATTTATTTCGGGTAGAAAAAATCCATCAAGAAGCTCTGGATTAAAAATCGTTAAATTTTTAAGAAAAATCTACAAAGGATGACTTCATGAAAAATCATGGATTTTTTTTTTAGAAAATTTAGTTAAGGGCCACTTGACAAAGAATTGTGGACATTAAAAAAATAGTTTCGAATATCAAAAATCCGTCCAGCACCTCTCGACTAAAAATCATGGAATTCATTAGGAACCTCTAGACCAAAATTCGTGGAATTTTCTAAAAAATAACGAATTTTTAACCCCTTTTTATACTCCACCACACATAGTATGGAGGGTATATTAAGTTCGTCATTTCGTTTGTAACTCATCGAAACAATAATTTTAGACCCAACAAAGTATATATATCCTTGATCAGAGTAAAATTCTGAGACTATTCGTCTGTCGTTGTAATCACGCTAGAGTCATAACGAATACAGATAGGAAGCTAAAATTTTGCACAGATCAGTCTTTTTTCTGTAGGTAGGTCAAGTTTCGAAGATGGGCTATATCGGTCCAAGATATCGTATAGCCCCCATATAACGGTACCCCCCGATATTCGGTATTTTGATGTTTGTAGGCAAACTTTTGAATGAAATTGCCTGAAAATCTATACTTCCTTCTGAGTGCTTTACCCCCTGGAAAATATTGCCCACGATATCGTGTATCCCACATATAACGGTACCTCCCTATATTCGGCATTTTGATGATTTTAGCTATATTTCTCAATGGAATTGTTTAAAAATCCATACTACAAGCTTTACTCTAAGCTTTTTACCCCCTGGAAGGAAGCTACAGTCTGTGACAGAAAATTGTATAAGCAGGTCCAGATCTTCGTATATGCGCCATATATCAGTACCTCACTACATTCGGTATTTTGACGATTTTATGTACAATACTTACCGAAATTGTTTGAGATGTAGTATTTGAAGTTCTTAATGGATACTTCAGGATAAGGGCTGTGCAGGTCTATGTTTTCGTATAGCGCCAATATAACAGTACTTCCCTATAAACGTTATTTTGATGAATTTAGCTACATTATTTACCGTTTTTTATTTCAAGATTCGTATTTCAATATTGTAATGGCTTATGACAAACAATACCTATTTAGGTCCACGATTTCGTATAGACCCCAATATAATGGCTATATTCGGTATTTTTAAGAATTTTTAACTGATTTTATTTATTTATTTTTTTTGAATATTTCCAAATTCGTTCCAAATGGTCGAGGGTACTGAAAGTTCGGCCCGGTCGAACTTAATGCTTTTTTAATTTTTAACATAAATTTTTTAAGGATTTTCAGACAAAAAATGTTCTTATCTGCTCACCCACCTCTACAGAACAAATCGCCTTCCAACTGAAAGTCATGGCATATAGTTCCCAAGCACGGATACCATATCTGCCATCAAAATATTATCATTAGAGTTCCCGATTTACTAAAATGTCTCTTCAATCCGCACATATAATTTCCAAGCTCCAAAGAATTTTCTAAATCTTGAACACTTAAGAGTCGTATTTCCGATCAAACTTCATAAAACCTAACTTTCCATGAAGTCCACCCAATCGAATTTGAATTCGAATATGTTGTTAATCCTCAGGAAAGAGATAATCCTGCACTTTTTAACATTAAGCCTTTGGGGGTAGCAACTAAAATCAACTCAGTAGTATTAATGTAAAAACCCCCAGTCTAGGGAAACTAAGTATAAAAACACCAAAGCTTACTGCCAACTTAGCATACTTCGAATTGTGATGAAACAACCTAATTACATTTAATAAGAATAATTAAGATGTCATACGGCCACCGCAATAAAACGGAAGCTTTTTTCCATTAGTCTTAGCCTTATTATCCATCAATGTCTTCATAATAGCCGCCGTGATTGTCCATTTATCCACTCCCAATTAAATCGGTTGCATTAACAAAATAAGCACTACCGAAGTGGAACCAAAGTTGTTATGTTTTGCGCTTTTTTGCAGATCTCAAATGATACATATCTACACAACATGCTGCGTACATATGTCATAAGTCGGCTTACTTTTCATTCACTTGGCCAGTCTAGTCCAGTCCAGTCCAGTCCCGTCCAGTACCTACCTACTTTCATATTTGTTACAGGTTGTCTAATAGTTACCTTGTTGTTTTGGACTTATTACACAATAATCTTGCATCTGATGTTGTCGATGTTGTTGTTGTTGTCTTGTCTTTTCGCTCTAATCCAGTTGTGGGCATAGATTGTATTGCAATATGGACCTCCTCGCATAATCTTGTAATACGTTTACACAAATCGAAAAAATGTCCGTCCACCTGTGTATCATACAAAAAATACGATGCCTGGCTTCTTAAAATCTCCAATGCAATGGGCTTCGTTTGACAATGCTGACACAAACACGTCGTAGCTAACGTTGTCACAGTCACCCAGTGTCCGTCCAGTAACGCAAGGAATAATTCCAATGTGTGTATGTGTGTGTTAGTAGTTTGACTGTTTTCATTAATGATGCTGCCCAAAAAGATTTCTGCAGGAATATTATTTACGACTTGAGTGTGACTTAACAGTCGGTTGCAAGTATTAAACGAACATGTTGGCTGCCTCGAATTTGCCTTATTTATGTTAACTTTTATGTTCGCTTAATGTAATTTAGTGCAGGCCATACCATTTATTTATATCCCTCCATAATACACGACATTAATGTGATTTTCGATTGGAAATTTTATTTATTATTGAATTCGATTTTTGCATTTTGGTTTTATACAAATTTGAGCGTTTCAAAATGTTTATATTCACGAACTACGATATCATAACAACAAACATAAATGGAACCTAAAAGTCAAAGTATCAATCTTATTATATTCGTTGGAAAGTATAAAGTTTTAACGTAAAATCGATCTCATTTTTCATTTATTATTACCACTTATAGGAATACATTGGTGGGCATGGACCGACTATGTGTCAGAAATATTTCGACATACCAAGTTTGGGCTATATTCGATATTTTACCTGAGGTACATGATTTTTCGAACAATTTCAACTTTATAAGAGAAGTACCAGATGTAGTGGACCGATGTTTCTAAATTTCGATCTTTATCTTATTTTGATTTTTTTTTTATAAAGTGCTTCGAAACATACATTGTGAGATAGAAAAACTGCAACAAAGTCAAATGCCATAATTTTTACTTTTTTATACCCTACAACTACATTATGTGTTGGGGGTATTATAAGTTTGATTGGGCCAAAAATTACGTAACACCTCGATATATTGGTTTCCCACATAGGAAAGTATATATGGATCTTTCTATCTCTCCGACCTGAGTCGATATAGCTATGTATGTCCGTCTGTCCATGTTAATTTGTAATCACTCTACAGGTCGCAATTATGGACCAATCCACACAAAATTTAACATGGAGGTTGGGTTAGGATCAGAATAGAACCCTATTATTTCTGGAGATGATCGCATAATATTTAGGGGTTGAAATGGACCAAAACCAGAAAAATTTCCTGATTTTGCAGTTGCACTATTGGTCGCAATCATATACCAATCGACCCGGAATTTTGCATGGACCAGAGTTTAGGGCTGGTCAAAAGCCTACCATTTTGTTTGGTCATCGAACAGTATTTAGTGGGTGAAATATACCATAACATTTGTGTTAAACAAAAGTCAATTTTTCCATTTCCGGCGATATTACAAATAGACGAACAGGTCAATTCTGACCGTTACGTACAGGGTTGCCCATATTCGACGGACCTTTGGGCCCATTCCAATCGACGAGAGTTGTCCGCAGGCAACATTCTTTGCGTCAATTGAATTTTGTACGGGAACAAATGGAAATCATTGCGAATAATCCGTTCTAAAGTGGACCGAGCCATGCCCAACTGCTGAGAACGGCGTTTTTGGGATGTTCTTGGGGACCTCCCAACACTGGCTCGTACGGCAGCGATATTCTCGGCCGATCGCCTTGGTCGACTTTTATATGGCCTCTTCGGATTAGAAAGAGAAATACGAAAATTTTTCGTATAGACGCTTAATGGTGTTCTTGGAAGGCGCACTTCTCACATTTTTTTTTTCACAATTAACTTCTTCTAATGAATGTAAATTTCAACTATTTCAGAGAGCTCGCGTGGCGTTTCTTGGTTCATGGTAAAAATCTGCTTGGACTGACGCTTCAAACGCGGTATGTCGTTAAGCGATGTGACATCTCTGTCAAAAGTTATGGCGTTGCCAGATGGGTCCGTCGAACCCTGTAGTATGGAGGGTATATTAAGTTCGGCATTCCGTTTGTAACTCGAAATAATATTAGACCCAACAAAGTATATATATTCTTGATCCGTGTAAAATTCTAAGACGACTAAGCCCTACCCGTCTGTAGTAATCACTCTACAGTCAAAACGACTTAAGATAAGCAGGTCAAGTTCGAAGGTGCACGATATCGTATAGCACCCATGTAACGGCACCCCCGATATTCGGTATTTTGATGATTTTAGTCACATTTTCACAATGGAATTGTCTGAAATTCTACACAAGGAGCTCCTTGTGAGTTCTACAATATCGTATATCCCACATACAACTGTACCCTCCGATCCTCGATATTTTTTAGTGACATTCTTCACCGGAGTTGTTTCAAATTTCGCATTTAGAGTTCGTAATGGGAACTACAGTCTTTGACAAAAAATTGTCAATGCAAATCCAGGCCTTCGTACATTTTCAGTACCTCCCTATATTCGGCATTTTTATGATTTTAGTTACATTATTCACTGTATTTTTTCACGTTTCGTTTTCGAATATTGTAATGACTTATGGCAAAATTTGTCTTCGTATAGACCCCAACATAACGGCTATATTTGGTATTTTTATACCCTCCACCATAGTATGGAGGGTATATTAAGTTTGTCATTCCGATTGTAACACCTCGAAATATTCTTGATCAGCATAAAATTCTATGTCGATTTAGCGATGTCCGTCCTTCTGTCGGTCTGTGGAAATCACTGAACTTCCGAACGAAAAGAAATAGGTTGATAATATTTTACTCAAATGTATATGATGCCCGTAGGACTTTTGGTATTGAAAATAGGCCATGTAGGTCCACTCCTTTGTATAGCCCCTATATAACGGCACCACCCGATATTCGGTATTTTGATGATTTTACCGCCATTATTCATCGGAATTGCTTCAAATTTGTCAGTCGAAGTTGGAAATGGATTCTACAGCCTTAGACAGAAAATTGTCTGTACAGGTCTACGGTTTCGTATAGCCCCCAGATAACGGCCCCACCCGATATTCGGTATTTTGATGATTTTAGCGTCATTATTCACCGGAATCGTTTCAAATTAATCGAAGTTGGAAATGGATTCTACAGCCTAAGACAGAAATTTGTCTGTGCAGGCCCAGGTCTTCGTATAGCCCCCTTAAAACGGTACCACCCGATATTCGGTATTTGATGATTTTAGCTACATTACATTGGAATTGTTTCAAATTTGGTATTTAAAGTTCGCAATGAATATTACAGCCAATCGTAATGGATAATTTAGCCTATGAAAGAAAATTGTTTGTGCAGGTCTACGGCTTCGTATAGCCCCCATATAACGGTTCTTCCCGATATACGGTATTTTGATGGTTTTAGATACATTATTCACTGGAATTGTTTCAAATTTGGTATTGGTGTAGCCCCCATATAACGGTACCTCCCGATAATGACTACATTCGGTTTTTTAAGATTTTAACGGATTTCACTTTTTTCAAAATTGCCAAAATCGTTCCAAAAGGTAGTGGATATACAAAGGTTGGCCAGGTGTTTTATTGAATGTGACACTATTTATACCCTACACCACAAGGTGTTCAGGCTATTATGTCTTTGTGCATTTGCTGTACCAGGCAAAAGGAAACCGGATAGACCCATAGTTGCTTTTGATGATCTGCATAGAATCACATTCTGAGTCGATTTATGCATGTCCATCCGTCCGTCTGTCCATTTATTTTTGAAAACAAAGTACAGTTCGCATTTATTGCCCAATCCAGATGAAATTTTGCACAAATCATTTGTTTGGCCCAAGGACGAACCCTATTGAAATTGGAGATAATCGGTCAAAATTTAGATATTGCTCTCATATATATCTTCGTCCGATTTGCCTTTTATTGTGCACCAAACACGTAATATCAGCCGGAATAGTATGGAATTTTGCACATACAATCTAATTAGGCCTGAAAAGAAGTATGGCAAATTTGATCGAAATCGGTTCAGATATATATATATATATATATATATATATATATATATATATATATATATATATATATATATATATATATATATATATATATATATATATATATATATATATATATATATATATATATATATATATATATATATATATATATATATATATAGATCCCATATGTATGGTTCATCCGATTTGTTATTTTTATCCTCCGCAGCCGTAATATGCACACTGTAACAACAATATTTGGGGAAATATATCAAATGCAGCTCAGAAATACCTTTGCTAAATTTTATCGAGATCGATTCAGATTTGGATATAGCTCCCATATATAACTTCGTCCGATTTACTTCTTATTGTGCACCAAACGTCTAATATTTGTCCAAATGGGATGGAATTTGGCACTTACGACCAAATTGAGCCTAGAAGGTAGTATATCGAATTTGGTGAAGATCGGTTCAGATATAGCTATAGCTCCCATATATATTGTTCATCCGACTTGTTATATTTTTTACCCACAGCCGTAATATGCACTCTGTAACAACAATATTTGGGGAAATATATCAAATACAGCTCAGTAATACCTTTGCTGAATTTTATCGAGATCAGTGCATATATAACTTCGTCCGATTTTCTTTTTATTGTGCACCAAACGTCTAATACTTGTCCAAATGGGATGGAATTTGGCACTTACGACCGAATTGAGCTAGTATGTCAAATTTGTTGAAGATCGGTTCAGATATAGCTATAGCTCCCAAATATATTGTTCATCCGACTTGTTATATTTTTTACCCACAGCCGTAATATGCACTCAGTAACAACGATATTAAGGGAAATATATCAAATACAGCTCAGAAATATCTTTGCCAAATTTTATCGAGATCGGTTCCGATATGGATATAGCTCCCATATATATTTTTATCCGATTTCAAATTAATTGTGCACCAAATGGGCAATACAAGTCCGAATTGTAAAGATACAAATGCTTCGGCATATTTAGTCCTTTGAACTTTAAAGTAAAGTGGTGTAGGATATCATAAAGTAGGCCCCGCCAGACTTTAAGACTTTCTTTACTGGTTTTATCTTAAAAACTTACAATTTCGTTATGTTCCAATCTTCTTTATCCGTGATCATCACTGTAAACAAAAACTTGTTTTTTTTAGCAGATTACATTGCACAATAAGGAGGTAGAACAGCTTCGAAAAAATTTAGAAACACAACTCTGAGGCTATGCCCGCTTCCTGTCAGAATTATTCAAAATTATATGCAACAAGTTGTTTTCAATTATTTCACATTTTTCCTCATTTTTTAAATGACTTAAATAAAGCGAAAGATGAATTAAGTGTCTGGATTTTATTTCAAAAATATGATCCAGAGTGTCCAATCTTTCAATTACATGGCTAAAATGGTTAATATCTTCGCGCCCAACAATCTACGTTTCTTCCAATCATTGATTTTGAAAATATTTTGTTTTAATTTTTCAAAACAATAAATATATACAAAAAATTGGCAAAAGTCGGACACACTCAGAAAAAAATTGTAATCAGCTCATAGCTCTACCCTTCCTTTTTATTCTACCATGTGCTCACCTGTCAGCAATGTTATTGGATTAATGTACACATTTCATTCCATTTCAAGATATCCTGAAACGGATTTCACTCAAAACTAATTTTGGAATTTACCGGCGTTATTTTAATGTGGCATATTTAAGTACCCTCTTATTCATTCAACAGTCGATACAATTAAATTGAAATATGTATGTCTAATAAGCCATTGCATACACCCAACACATTATTGCTAACATTTTTTTAAATTTCGATTAGCGCATTAGAAAAAAAAAAATTAAATTCCGCATTGATTTATGCTTACCTCCATACTTCGGCTGGGAATGATGTCATTTCGAAATGACATCTAAATGAATTCCTTGCCGTCAAAAGAGTTATCGACAAATAACGAAATAAATTGCAAATTTCTGTCAATTGATTTGTTGAAATAAATGTCAATAATTGAGATAAAAGTAAAGTGGCGAATGAAACCGGACAAGTGGATACCAAATAGCCAAAGGCCATGAAATATTGAAAAAAATAAGCGCCAGCAACAACAATAATAATAATAATACTGCGGCCAATATTGGTCGCTTGTCTAAAATAAGCCGGTCGGTCGTCAAGAAGTGGATACAAAAGCAAAGTTCAACGCTCAATATTTGCATAGCAATGGCAAGCAACAACAACAACAATAACAGCGAGAAACAGAAACTTATAAAATACCAACAACAACAAAGCAGAATCAAAATAAACTTGAACTTGGCCTACAGATTTGATTTGAACAGGCAACATAAAATCTGAATTAAAAAAAATGAAACTTGTCTTGCAGTGGCTGGAAGTAATTAACACAAAAAAAAAAAAAAAAACAGCAGCTAATAATAATTACAATTATCAATAAATTAAATTATATTTTTTGTTGTTGTTCTTATAAATTGATGAATCACAATTAAATAATTAATGGGGTATTAATTTAAAAGAGATGTGAGGTTAGAATGAGATTTTAATTCAATTTAGGCAAAATAGGGGTTGGGCAATTTGGCGGCTGGAATGGCATAGTTCAGACCATAGGCTGAGGCAGGGAAGGCAAATTTACCGGGAGCAGCAAAGGCAGCGGGGCCATAGGCATAGTTGTAGGCTGGCAAAGCTGCAGCAGCAGGAGCAACGGGAGCAGCGGGTACAGCTGGGAAACCGTATTTACCGGGAGCAGCAAATGGTAGGGTAGCTGGAGCGGGTGCAACAGCAGCAGCTGGTAAATAGGGAGCTGGATAAGCATTTACTGGGGCAACAAATTGTGGGAATGGAGCTACGGCTGGAGCAGCAGCAAATGATTGGCCATAGAAAGGAGTGCCATATGGAATAGTGGCACCGGCAGCAAAACCAACTTTATTGGGTGCTGGCACCGTATTGGCAGGAGCAGCAGCAGCAGCTGTAGCTGGTGTAGGGGCAGCAAATTCAACTTTGGGTGCTTGGGCAGGGGCAGCAGGTGCGGGAGCTGGAGCAGGAGCGGCAGCAACAGCCGATGTTGCAACGGCAGTGGCAGCAGGGGTTGCAGCTGGATAGGCCACGGCATGGTTGATGCTATGGGCATTGAATGTGGAAGCAAAGGTGGTGATACCAGCCTGGGCGGAGGCACACAAAGCCAAGATGGCAAGGATCTGAACAAGGTTTTAAAAAATTATAATAAACATTATTTGCTTTTTCAAAAAATTGAAACTCAAATAATCCACTCACCACAAATTTAGCAGCCATTTCAGTGGGTCTTTGGTTAGTAAATGAAAAAATGAAGGGTTAGGGAAATGTGATTTCCAAAAAATGGGGGAAATGGTTGTGTTGAGTTGAAAATCCAAACAAGGTATGATGAAAATATTACAGACAATTGTAGTTTTTATAAAAAAAACTGAAAACCTCGATAAATCCAAATAAGAGTTCAATTGGTTCAATCAACTGAAATTGCGTTAAGACCAATTGAGAGATATTATCAACAATTCACACGCACACCTACACATTTCAACTGGCGACTTTCTTTGCATACTAATTTATTTATCTGACTTCTGCATTTTCCAGTTGCCCGGGCTCGATTTATTAATAAACCCAGTAATATGTTAAAAATAGTTTTGAAAAAACATTGTAACACATTCGCCACGATATGACCCATTAACACCCGCTCCATTCAATTACCAGCAATATTTTTGTTTTTTTTTTTTTTAATGAAATTTCGGTTAATTTACAATAACAACAAAATCAAGTTTTCATTAAAACACTCATAACCTGCCTCAACACGCACAGCGACGGCATATTTTATGAACTAAATTTAATTTCATAATAGCACATGTACATTAAAGTGGGTACCACCATTAGATCAATGTAAAAGGGCTATGAATTTAAAATATTGAAAAAATGCGTTTAAAAAATCCATGAGTATTTCACTTAGAGTCTTAAATAAATATATATGTTTTTAAAAAGTTCATGATTATTTGTCTCAAACTGCTTGAAAATTATATTTAAAAAAATCAAAATTATTGGACGGGGAATAACAAAAAATTAAAAAAATAAAAAAATATTCCTAATGAATCTACAATTATTATCAGGAAACTCGTGGTATAAATATCTTTATAAAAAATCCGCAATAATTTGACTTCAAGGCAAATATTTGAAAATGAATCCATTAATATTTAAAAGAAATACATTTTTCTTAAATCCTGAAAAGTATTTTTAAAAAATCCACAAATATTTGACAAAGGAATGTAGCTGACATTTCTTTTAAAAATATTCCTGAAAAATTGAAAAATCCACGATTATTTGTCTTAGAGTTCCTTAAAGTTTTCTTAGAGTCGGTGAAAATATATTTAAAAAACATCTGCGATTATATGACTTAAAAACTTAAAAAATATTTAAAAATTTACTATTTGTCTTAGGGTTCCTTAAAAAATATTTAAAAAAAAGGTTTCTTAAAGTCCGTGAAAACATATTTAAAAAAAATCTACGATTATTTGACTTAAAAATCTTCAACAAATATTAAAAAATCCAAGATCATTTTACTTAAAATGCTTGAATTTCTTTTTTAAAAAAATAATAATCGATTCTTTGGCTAAACGTCTTTGAAACGAAAATTACTAAAAAGCAAAAAAAAAATCCATAATTTGTTGACAAAAAAGTACCTGAAATTAATTACTTTTTTAAAATCCTTATAAAATAATTTTTGAAAAATCTGGGAATATTTGACTTGGAGTTCCATAAAAAAAAGTTTTTCTTAAGTCAGTGAAAATATATTTTAAAAAAATCTACGATTATTTGACAAACTGTCGATTATTTGGCTTAACGTCCTTAAAAAAATACTTAAAATCCACGATCATTTAACTTAAAATCCTCGAAAATATAATTATAAAAAATATATGTCCTGAGAAAAATATTTTTAAATTTTTTAACTTTAGGTCCTGGTAAACATTTTTTTAAAAAACCACCATAATCCTTAAAAAAATAATTTCAATAATTCCACTTCTATATAAAAGAAAGTCTTTGACTTGAAGTCATTAAAAAATATTTGAAAAAATATGCTACTATTTAAAAAATATTAAAAAAAAAACAAAAAAATCCACGATTATTAGTTTTTGGATTTTTTAACTTTTGAATACTTAACTTCAAGCCCCCGAAAAAATATTCTTAGAAACTCGTCGATTTTTAGACTTAAAGTTATTTAAAGTATTTTGAATGATCATTTAAAAATAAACAATGATTTGACTGAAAGTCCTTAAAAATATTATAAACAAGTAAAAATACTGTAAGTTCGGCCCTCAATACTGAATACCATCTACCATTTGGAACAAATTTGGCAATTTTCAAAAAAAAAAAAAAAAAACGCGTTAAAAATTTTGCTTTTGTTCTAAGCCATTACAATACACAAATGAGAAACTTGAAAAAAATCAGTGAATAATGTATGGGGGGTATACCAAAACGTGGACCTGCACAGACAATTTTCTGGCATAGGATGGAGTATCCATTACGAACTTCAAATACGAAATTTGAAACAATCCCGGTGAATAATGTCGCAAAAATCATCAAAATACCGAATATAGGGGCGTATCATTATATGGAGGATATATCAAAACGTGGACCTGCACAGACAATTTTCTGGCATAGAATGGAGTATCCATTACGAACTTCAAATACCAAATATGAAACAATTCCGGTGAATAATGTCGCTAAAATCATATTCGGGAGATATGGGAGCTACACGAAAACGTGGATCTGCACAGATAATTTTCTGTTCTAGGCTTTAGTATCCATTACGGACTTCAATTACAAAATTTGAAACAACTCCAGTGAATAATGTCGCTAAAATCATCATACTTCCTAATATCGGGAGGTGCCGTTATATGGGGGCTATACCAAAACGTGGACCTACATGGCCCATTTTCAATACCAAAAGTCCTGCAGACATAATAAAAATATGACAGTAAAATTTTATTAAGCTACGGAAGCCATAGTGATTTCCACAGGCGGACAGACTGACGGAGATCGCTAAATCGACATAGAATTTTTTGCTGATCAATACTTATGTATGTTTCGAGGTGTTACAAACGGAATGACAAACTTGGTGTACCCTCGATACTATGGTGGAGGGTATAAAAAACCAAGATAATTGGACACTTGGTCTTTTAAATGTTATAGTTGGACCTTGTTGGATAGGTATTTTCATTAGCTTTCAAAAGAATTAATATTTCCAGATCTAACACGGGTCATGGACCCGGATTTCGGGTCATATATGAGGGTATCCGGGACCGTCTCAAAAAAAAGGAATACTTTCCCGAAAACAGGGTGCAAATACTAACATCTGGAAAACATTTTAAAACAATTCGAGAGTTTTAAAAGTTTGACGGAATGTCTTGGAAAAAATACTTTAAAAAAGATCCAATATAACTGGACTCTTGGACCTTAAAGAAAACATTTTGGAATAATATACATTATTTTTCGTCAGTTACTCCATAAAAAAATTACTCAAAATCCAAGATATTTTATTATTTTAGAAATTCACTTTTGTAGATTTGTTGGTCCTTGAGAAAATATATAGAAAAAAACAGCGATAATTGGTCTGGCTATGAATTAACATAAATCCGTGATTATTTGTCTATTGGTCCTTGAAACAATTATTTATTAAAACATTTATTTATAAATTCATGATTATCTATTTGAATATGACAATTATACTGGTTTATTTTGTCTACTTTTTAAAGAAAGACTTTCACAGCTATAATCATTGTTTTTTTTTTTTAAGAATAATTTTCACTGTCTAAAAAAGATCTACCCCAAAATCTTTTAAAAATATTTTCAAAGGACTGTTTTAGGTATATTCGTGGATTTTTTTAACTGTCTGGCAGACCAACAGAGATATACTCTGAATGAAATTTAAATCATATAATCTAGCATAAAATTCCATAAATTTATTAGCAGCAATAAAGACAATATTAATGGGATAACGTTAAACAAAAATAGCCTATCAACTTTATTAGGCCTCCTTAGTGTAACACTCTTTTTCGTACCACTTTCAATCACTAATCCATTGCAATGGCATACATTATCATAATAACCAACATCACAGCGACAGACATTGGGACACCACTGCCACCGTTAAGTAGCATTTCGTATGTATGATGTGTTAGTTTGAATTCACAATTATCGATTGGTCACTTTCGGATTTATTTGGACAAAATATATTCGTATTGGTATTTGGTCCGTGGCCGGTATGCGTTTTATTTTCATTTTTCAAATGTTGCGTGCAATTGGCAAACAATCAATCAGCCAACCAACCGACCTACCGATCGACATACATCCAGGTTGTGAGACGATAGCAATTCTTGCTCTCAGAAAAAGAGTCTTTTTTTTCGATGTTTTGTCAAATCACTTGGGACAAGTGAAAAAGTGCGTTACTTGATATAAAACGGAATGATTTGTGAGTTCAAATCTTTTTGCATTAACAAAACACGCTTCGTAGACAATTCAGTGCTTTAGACAGTTGTAGTGTCGTTTGTTTTCAAATAAATAAATGTAAATTTTACAATAAAAAGTGATTGTTTGAATCGCATAAAATATTTGTGATTTATTTCTCAACGTTAGGCCTACAAATTAAGATGCAACCATTTTAAAGTGTAAAATGATGGGATTTTAATATGACTTCGTGATCTGTTTCGGAAATAAGTTGATATCCGAAATAAGATTTATTGTATTTCAATCGATCGCAAAGTGTCACATTGCACGAGTTTTAGGTCAATATCATTTGAAAGAAATAAAAAAATGTGCCCGAATTTTATGCTAACAAATGAATGGATATTAGATGTGGTATAAAACTTACTCCTTGCTCGGGTTTTTGGGGAAATAAAGGGAATATTTCATTGCCGCCTTATGATGATGCAGAATAATTTTCTATGAAAACTCAACGTATGAGTGATGTGCAACATATGAAATTTATGAAATCACTCATACGTATAGGAACTAGTGTACTGAACTATGAACTAGATTGACACAACTCTTGAATCCATTTTACACAGAGCTCTAAGCGGTTAGGCAAAAATCTAGGCTTCCATCTTGTCCAAAATTCTAACCTTATGTGAAGTTCCCTGTCGATAGGTGACTAGTACAGAGACAGCATAATCAGATAATTTCAGTTTTTGGTCTAGACTTCCGCACAACTGCAAAATTAGGAAAATTCTTGGTCCATTTAACCATCTAAATATTTTGCGATCATCTCCAATGGCTTATATTTTGACTCTAATGCCATATTTCGTGAGGATCGGGTATAATTGCGAACCACAGCTTGATCGACTAAGCTCGGCGAGATAGGAAAATCTAAAAACGATGTTATCGTGGATGTAGGGCCAAAACTCAAACTCATGTCTTTAATGACTGCCAATTGAAGGTGCTGTTGGTGAGCAATTACACAGTGCAACACAAAACATCATTTCGGAAAAAATCCAGTGAATTATGAAAGTGGAGCTTTTAAAAAAGATACGTGTATCGACGTTTTTATACCCTACAACACTATGTGTTGGGGGTATTATAAGTTTGATTGGGCCAAAAATTATGTAACACCTCGAAATATTGATTTCCCACATAGGAAAGTATATATGGATCTTCCTATCTCGCCGAGCTGAGTCGATCTAGCTATGTGTGTCCGTCCGTCTGTCCATGTTAATTTGTAATCACTCTACAGGTCGCAATTATGACCCGATCTTCACGAAATTTAAAATATAGGTAGGGTTAAGGTCAGAATAGAACCCTATTTCTTTTGGAGATGATCGCATAATATTTAGGGGTTGAAATGGACCAAAAACTGAAAAATTTCCTGATTTTGCAGTTGTTCTACAGGTCACAATTATAGACCAATCGAAGCGAAAGTTAGCATGGGGCTAGAGCTTAGGGCTGGGCAGAAGCCTTCCAATTTTGATGGTCATCGGGTAATATTTAGTGGGTGAAATAGACCATAACATTTCTGTTAAATAAAACTCAAATTTTTCATTAAACCGCGAATATTTTTAATCCCGGCGAAATCACAAATAGATGAAAAGGTCAATTCTGACCGTTTCGTAGATGCCGATAGTAAATATATCTGATATATATCGGGAAATATATACAATGTAAATATACAATGGAAGGGGATGTTAGTCAGAATGCATGTATCGTAAGAATGGCTGGACCGATTTTGACAAATTTTGTCAATTCAGAATGCCTTCTTATCATAAGAGAATAAAATCTGAAAAAATCGCATAAAAAATGTGCTAATGATGGTGTTATTATAGATTTTGTAGTATTTTGTGACATTTTTTTTTTCATATTTTTTATCGCATGCGATTTTTTCAATATGACTTTGACAATTTGACAATATTTTTTTAGCTTACAACGCGGGTTGGGGTTATTGTATACGGATAGCAATTATCGTCCAATCTTCACGAAAATTTTCACAAATGAGCCTAACCCTACGGCTCAGAAGAGCTATTGTTTTCAAAGATGACCGCAATATATTTAGGGGTGGACCAACCACCAAAAATGTTCCTGGTTTTGCAGCCGTTATAAGGTCGCAAATAGAAACAAAAGGACATGAAATCTCGCATGAAGTTAAAGTTTAGGACAGCGGGTAGAATGGACCACAACTTTTGTGTGCAAAAAATACCAATATTACTTACAAGCGATATCCGTAATAACCAAAAGGCGAACTTCTGGCTTTTTTATGCCGATTTCGTTGATGGATATAGCCAAATGTCGTAGTCAAGCAAATCATATATATGGGTCTAAATTTGTAGATGCAGAGCGGCCTCGCAAAATATAAGCTTCATGGTTATTCAAAATGTTGACCCTTTGTGGGGATAGTACCAGATGGAGCGTATTTTATAAATTTATAATTATTCAAAATTTTGACTCTTTGTGGGTGAGGCACATGATGTAGTGGGTCGATATTGTTCATTTTCGAACCTGACATAGCTCTGATACAAATATTTGGATTTGTAACATTTGAACAATGTTGGATGATAATTTCTTGTTTTATACTGAAAATTATTTTCTGTGAAAATGTTGACCTTTTGTGTGGAAGGTGCCAAAAGAAGTGGTCTGATATTACGCATCTCCGAACTCGATCTAAACTAGATAACAGTATTCCGATGTATGTGACGTTTGAACCACATCAGATACTTCATTCGAGAGTTATCGTGCTCACCAGCCATTTGGCTTTGGATATAAAAAGGAAAGAAATAATTTCCACTTGCACAACAAACATTTCGAATGTAATTAGCTTCAAAAATTTTTTTCTAGATATATGATTTATTCCGAAATTTGAGTAAAATATTTCTTCTGCTGACACATTCTGCCTAAAGCGAAATTTTATGTTTCCTTCAGACGTCAATTCAAAAAGGGCGATGAAAAATTGATCAAAAAACTAGGAAATATTTTTTTAGGAAAATTAATGCAAATAAGAATTCCTGGCGTTTATGAAAATTTATACTTTTGACGTTTTCCAGAACCCATAGTAGAATGATTCTGTAGAATATTTTGACTTGATACACTCCTGCCCAGGAAAGGAGGGTGGAGGGTATTAAAAGTTTGGCCCGGCCGAACTTAATGTTTTTTTACTTGTTTTATAATTTTATTGAATCAAAGCACAAAACTGTCGGAAATTGCATCAAATTTTAAAATAAGTTTAGATTTGTTCGAATTGCTCACCTTTGACACGAATTATGGCCTTTAAACGGTCAATGAAATCGTCACACGCTGTTCGAATGTTGCTCTGCGGTACTTTGGCGAAGCGTTTGCTTGAGATGATCGACACTTTGGTATTTTTAGTGCCAACCTTGCTTTCCAAAATACTCCAGACACAACAGTCCAACGGATTGGAGATTTAGGTGGCCATTGTGCGCTGGAAATGAAGCGAGGGACTTCATCATGTAATTATTCTTGGGCTGAGTGCGATGGTGCTGAGTTATGTTGGAATGTCCAAGGTCTGCGGACAAAATGATTGCGTGCCCAAGGCTTTAATACACTACCATCGGCTGTTATGGCGGCCCACACCATCACCATGATTTGAGTTCTGGTGGCCAACCGAAGGTGCACATTTTCAGCTGACCTCTTTGGCAAGTAAACATTTTTCTTTGTTTACAAACTGCTGGACAGCGAATGTTTTCTCATCGGAAACGGAGAAAACCAAATTCGGCAGCTCAACACTTTCGGCCAAGCGAAGCAACTTTTTAGCTCTTTTTAATCTACTTTCTTTCTGTTGCGGTGTTAGTTATTTCACATTTTGGAATTTCAATGGCTTTACCTCGATCTCATTTTTCAATATTTGCTGAATGAAATATTGCGATATGTTCAGCTCACGAGCCATTTTTCGGCCACTGCGACACGGGTTTCGATCACGTCGCTTCTTTACTTTTCGAACCATTTCTGCTGATGTTGCTGTTTTCTTCCGTCCACTTCCTTGACGTCGGGCTACGCTACCAGTATCACGGTAACGAGCGATGGTACGAGACACAAAAGATTTGTTCTCATTTAAATGCTGCAGTGCTCTAACGATATCCACTTGTGGTTTTCCAGCCAAATATAAATAAATCACGCTATCGCGGTTGAATCCCATCACGAATACCTTTTTTTCTGGAAAATTCTTATCAAAATGTTTTTGTACGCTTGTAAATTATATAATTAGCTTTCACTGGAATAATTTTAACAGCTGTCGGACGAGTGGCTCATTAATGACAGCAGTCTGAAATTGGTTGCAGTTTTTTCGTCTCTCCCTGTGCAAAAGTAACCATTTTGCAAAAAGTAACTATTTTTCAGTTAAAATTTTTGACAGGGTAAAAATTCGCATATGAATAAAGTGTTATGGATCTGGTGCAGCTGAAAAGTTAGAACGATGCATGAAGTTTTGTTTGAAAATTTTATTCAAGAAATAATGGACAAATTTTGAGTTTTGAGTACTAATCATGACTTGGTATTTAGTTAATATTAATTTCAGAATTCCTGATTTTCGGAATACCTCTCTGTACCGTTTTCTTTAAAAATCCTAAATTGTGGTTTTATTTCAAAATTTATGACATGATCACAGAATTTCCAATTATCGCAGTTCCACATCCTTCATTAGTTTCGTTTGAGTTTTGTCATTGTCATTCCCCAACAAGTCGCTTTTTTATTAAAAAAAACTCTTTTATAATTTATAAATTATTTAATCTTTGGTTGTGTTTATTAACTAATGTTCAATAAAATAAAAAATATTACCCTTTGTTAAATAAATAATAAATATTATATAAAATAAAAAAAAAATAACAAAACATTTCAATTTCTTTGGTATACAAATTTAAAAACATTACCACCGAAACTTAGCTTTGGGCCGGCCATCTTGTAACAACACATTTTCGTAAAACTGTCCAAAAATGACCTTTTGCATGCCCCACGGGCATAAGTAATACAAAAGGGAACCTTTTAGAAAAGGGTGTGATGATGATGGGCCAGGGCCAAGGGGGCGGCATGCAAATGAGCATGATGATGATGATGGGGAGCAACTATGGCTTTGGCGAAATGAGCATGGGTGTGGGCGTGAGGGAAGGCATAACCAACCGAGACATGGTGAGTGGTGGTCTTGGGTCCGGGAATGGCACGGTAGCTGGGAACTGGGGCGGTGAAGGGAATGGCTTCGAAAACGGGTGGCAACACCTTGGTGAAATGCACAGGAGCGGGTAAAACGGGAGCTGGGGCGGGTAGAACATGAGTGTGAACTACTTGAGTTGGTGCGGGCACAAGGTGAGCATGGGCAGCTGGTAGCAAGGGAGCTGGGGCAGGGAGAAGAGGTGCCGGAGCGGGGAGGAGAGGAGCTGGAGCGGGGAGTAGGGGAGCAGGAGCTGGAAGAAATTGGGCTGGAGCAGGTACTTCATGGAAATGGGCTGGTGGCAATACTGGAGGAGCCTGATGGAAGTGAGTGGGAGCAGACAAGACCTCTTGATGCAAATGTGCCGGTGGAGCAAAATCAATGTGATCCGGTACGCCATGGTGATGGAAGCCAAAAGGCAAGGAGGGTTTGGCCTGAGCCAAGACCACAGCCAAAGCCAGCAATACAAAGGTCTGCAAAGGGGGGTGATTGGAGATTGGATTTTCATTATTATTTAATTAAATTTTATTTTTATTATTTTTAATTTAATGAAATTAATTTTCTTCCTACCAATTTAACATGCATCATCCTGCTTGAGTTTTTTGGAAAGTATCCTCGTTTAATTTAAATGTTCAAATCCCAAGACAACTGTTTGTCTATGCAAATGCTGTGGAACTAATGCATAATTAATTTTCTGTCAACAATTTATACGAAAAAAATAATCCCCCTCCGTTCCGGTATTGTCACATAATATCTCCTCAAAGGTGGCTAATAATTTTTAATATTTTTATTTTCATAATTCATATTTCCCCTTTACTTTCGGTGGCCATCGTTTTGTTCCCTTTCGTTCGGTGGCCACAACTGAATGCAGCATTTTTTTGGGCAATTGTTCACCATTTTTGGTAAGCCTTCGCCGGTTGGTGGGCAGCTTTTTTTTGGGTGTGTGTGTCTTTCTTACCAACCAGCAACACCATCGAGATTAGCTTTTGGCTAATGAAGCTTCTTTGCACTCACTTTACAATTGCCATGGTTTGGAAAAACAACAGGCATTTGTGAGCGAGAGTGGCCCGGGCCCGAGGGGGAGGTTTATTTTTCAATACGATTGCTAAGTGCGTGGCGGCTATAATTTGCCTAAAAGCGACTGTGAAATAAGTCGTGACTGCCTATCGCCACCCCCCGTCTTTTTTTTTTTTTTTTTTGGTTTGGTGTGCCCAAAACTCTCAACATTCCAACCACAAGAATTGGTCATAGCCGCGGCCGATCGCATTAAACGCAGTGTAGCATTTAAGCTGTCTTGCATTTTATGGACTTTTAGGTTAATAACCCAATTAAATGTTCGATATTTTGTAGTTGTTGTGCGGCTCTTTGTATTAAGCCTGAGCCATAATCAAGAAATTATGTAATTGAAACTTTCTATATAAGTGTTTATTGCATAAACACGAATACAACATATACACACCCAATAGGCGACTAAATTTGTCAGTTTTATGAGCTCATAATATTTTATGAGTGGCTGGCGACCTTGAAAAATTACAACAGGGTATGACGTGAGCTAGGCGTTAATTTGTTGCGTCCCTCAAATGATCCTAAGATTATAATTAATTGGCCACTTGATCAATAGATATTCTATAGGCAGAAGTCCTGAAATATTAGTTTTCTGCCGATAGGAGGCTTAGAACTGCTTAGAAAATCTTTAAAATATAATCTACTTTTAGAAAACCATTTATGGCTCACATTTTCATAGGAGTTCCTCAAAGGTCTTCTATCCATAAAAAATATAAGAGGTCTTCCATCTATAGGGGACCTCTTAAATGTCTGATAAGTCTCGCATAGTTAAGATTTAGCGTTTATTTTCTTTTGTAGCCTTTACCAAAAAATCCTAAAAACCTGTGTCAATAAATAACGGTGACACAAGGTATGTTTATTCTAAGAACCTCTCCGCGCCAGCAAAATACCATTAAGAAAAGTCAAAGTCGGGGGAGCATATTTATGCATATTATTGGTTAATATAATCCAATAATTATCAAAAATGCTAGAATTCTTCCCTGTCCTTAACTCTCTTCTCAGGCGTGTCGATTGGCTTCAATTGTGTGATCAGGACATTTTTTCTGTTTTTGGTTCATTTGAATCCCTAAATATTTTGCGATCATCTCCAAAAGCCAAAGGCCCCTCTGTATCTCCAAATTTAGACTCATCTATATGATTCGCTTGTCTACGATATTTGGCTACATTCGTCTACGAAATCAGCATAAAAAAGCCAGAAGTTCGTTTTTTTGTGTATTTTGGATATAGCCTGTAAGTTATTTTCACCATTTCGGTAGAATGGAAATGTTGGTATTTTTTCACACAAAAGTAGTGGTCCCTTCTACCCGCTGTCCTAAACTCTAACTTAATGCGAGATTTCGTGCCCTTTGGTTTCTATTTGTGGGCTTTATAATGGCTGTAAAATAGGGAGCATTTTTAGTTGTTGGTCCATTTCAACCCCTAATTATGTTGCAGACATCTTTGAAAACAATAGGCCTAGCCCTTTTGAGCCTAACCCTACCCTTGTGAAAATTTTCGCGAGGATCGGACGATAATTGCAATCTGTATATAATAACCCCAACCTGTGTTGTAAAGTGAAAAAATATTAGAAAATATACACTTCAATATTATAAGTCAAATTAAACAAGTGAGCAAAGGCTATAGTCGTGCGGGGCCGACCATGTGATACCCTACAACACTACAATATGTTCGAAGTCTTCTTATATCTAAATCCATTTTGGCAGATTTCGTTTTTGAAATAATGTCAAATAGCCCCGCCCAGAGGTTACCCTTAGTTTTTTGACCCGGAGAATTTGGCCAATATTTTCGCACTCCGTAGTATTGTTAAGTAGTATTGTTAAGTATTCAAAACAATTTCACACGAAAGTTATGGTCCATTTTACAGCTAAATATAATATAACAGTCGTCCAAAATGCTAGAATTCTTCCCTGTCCTTAACTCTCTTCTGAAGCGAAATTCGATTTGTTTTCAATTGTGGCCTAAAGAGCGACTACAAAATTCGAAAAAAAAATTATTTTTTTTAGTCCATTTGCACCTCTAAATGTACGTCTTAATAACAATAGGCTTTACTTCTGACCCTAACGCAACCCCATGCAATTTCGTGGGGATTGGACGATAATTGCAATATACATATAATACCCTCAGAACGTAGTGTTGAGGAGTGTAAAAATTTAGAAAATTTTCAATTCAAAATTGTAAGTCAAATTGGAAAAATCTCATGCGATAAAAAATATGACAGAAATGGAAAAAAAACGACAAAAGATATTTACTTTTTTTACTGGTGTATTTTTCCGCGATTTTCTTAGATTTTATCGCTTTCTGACAAGAGACCATTCCGAATTGATGGGAATTGTGAAAATCAGCCCAGCGGTTCTTGACTTATAAGCAGAATAAATAAGATCAATTCTTTTACATATATATTGTACCTATTTTGCTATATATCCGATTTCATGGCTATTAGCATCACTGAAATGGTCAGAAGTGATATTTTAATGTATTTGTGATTTGGCTGGGATTGAAAATATTCGCGGACATTTTCCTATTTTCTTACATAAAAATTAGGGTCTAATTATTATCCCATGGCCGCTAATTATTGTCCCATGGCCGCCCAAATTGATAGGTTTCTGCCCACTCCTAAACTCAAACTCCATGTAAATTTTCGGGTCGATTGGTTCATAAATTCCAACCCCTAAATATTGTGTTATCATCTCAAAAAACAATAGAGTAACATTTTCATAAACGGTGTCTATGGTTAAGTTAAATAACACTTTTGTGTGGAAATAATGATTTTTTTTTATTATTTTTTTTTTAAATTTGAAATTAGAAATAATTATTATTTTTTCCCATTCTTTTCTAATTAGTTATTTAATAAATTATATATATATATTTTTTTTTTTTGAAATGTTTAAATCTGGAATGTGGTAATTCTAGAATTTTAATGGAGCTATACTTTTGAGATGAATAGATTTCATCTAAACTTAGAACATCGTATAACTGTAGTCAAAACTGGAGCAAATTCCAATATTAAATATAAAATAATTGTCTCGTAGATAATATACGATTTGGGAGAATTTTCCTAAATCTTCTTATTTAATTAGACATAGGTAATGTGCGAAAATAAACAATATTTATCTCAATTTTGGACATTATAATATTTCTACCGAGATCATATCAAGATGTGATCGGTCCACTTCTTTTATTACCATAGCCATGGAGCAATTTTTCCACAGAAGGTTCAATGTTTTGTATACTCTAATTTTTTACTGGTTTTATACCCTAAAACACTGTGTCTTTCATTGAAATATTAAAATATTAGTACTGGGCATAGGATGTTATATATGGATCTTCATATCTCGCCAAACCGAGTCGATCTAACTATGTATATCCCTCCATCCATCTGTCCCTGTTAATTTGTAATCACGCATTTATGACTCGATTTTCATGAAATTTCGCATGGAGGTCGCAATATTGTAAGGGTTGTAAAATGTACCAATAACTAAAAAATCCAGATTAAAATAGAGATTAGGGCTGCGTTGAAGCCTATCAATTTCTAAACCGGCTGGTCCTATTTTGACAATTCTCACCAATTCAGAATGGCCCGTCAACATAAAAGAACAATATCTAAAAAAAATATCGCATAAAATATTCCAATTAAAATGTGAAATTTTTTTGTTAAATTTTGTGATGTTTTTGTCGTTTTTATACCCTACAACACTATGTGTTGGGGGTATTATAAGTTTGATTGGGCCAAAAATTATGTAACACTTCGAAATATTGGTTTCTCACATCGGAAAGTATATATGGATCTTCCTATCTCGCCGAACTGAGTCGATCTAGCTATGTATGTTCGTCCGTCCGTCTGTCCATGTTAATTTGTAATCACTCTACATGTCGCAATTATGGAGAATGGAGGTGGGGTTAAGGCCAGAATTTAGGGGTTGAAATGGACCAAAAATGGAAAAAATTTCCTGATTTTGCAGTTGCTCTACAGGTCACAATTATAGACCAATCGCTGGGCAAAAACATTCCAATATTGATGGTCATCGGGTAATATTTAGTGCGTGAAATAGACCATAACATTTGTGTTAAATAAAAGTCAAATTTTCCATTAAATTGCGAATACTTTTAATCCCGGTGAAAACACAAATAGACGAACAGGTCAATTCCGATAGTAAATATTTCGAATATATATAGTGAAATATATACAATGTATATATACAAAGGATGGGGATATTATCTAGAATGTTTATATCTCAAGAATAGATGGACCGATTTTGACAAATTTTGTCAATTCAGAATGCCCTCTTGGCATAAAAGTATAAAATCTAAAAAAAAATTGCATAAAAAGATGCCAATAATGATGTTAATATAGATTTTGTAGAATTGTATGACAATTTTTTTATTTTTTCATATTTTTTATCGCATGGGGTTTTTTCAATTGTGTATGTAATTGTAATATTTTTGCAACTTGCAACACAGGTTGGGGTATATACAGACTGCAATTATCGTCCGATCCTCACGAAAATTTTCAAAAGGGTAGGTTTATGCTCAGAAGGCCTAGGTCTATCGTTTTCAAAGATGTCCGCAATATATTTAGAGGTTGAAATGGTTAGAGTTAGGGCAGCGAGTAGAATGAACTACTACTTTTGTGTTAAAAAATACCAACATTACTTACAGGCGATATCCGAAATACACAAAAGGCGAACTTCTGTTGTTTTATGTTGATTTTATTGACGAATGCAACCAAATATCGTTGACAAGCAAATCATATAGATAAGTCTAAATTCAAAAATACAGTGGGGTATTTTTACTTTTGAGGTTATTTAGAGGCAAGCATGAAACAAAAAAAAAAAAAAGAAAACAAAATTCATGATCACACAATTGAAGCCAATCGACACGCCTGAGAAGAGAGTTATGGACATTGAAGAATGCTAGCATTTTGGATGACCATTGGATTATATTTAGCTGTAAAATGGACCACAACAACTAACAGCACGACGGAATGCGTAAATATTGGGCAAATGTCTCTGGTCAAAATGCTAAGGGTAATATCTGGGCAGTGCTCCGTGATATAATTTCAAAAGAGAATTCTTTCAAAAATGGATTTGGACATAAGGGGGCTATGTTGAGGGTCTGCAATTATCGTCCGACCCTTACGAATTTTTCCATGGCTGTTGGGTTAAAGTCAGAATAAAAGTCTATTGCTTTTGGAGATGATGGTAAAATATTTAAGGAGTTCAAATGGACCAACAATTCAAGAAGCAAACAATAAAGAACATCCGACACGAAATTTTGCATGAGGTTAGAGATTTGAACGGATAAATGTAATAATGAGAAAATCCTATTCCCTTTATCGAAAATTATAAGAATTTTTCTAAAAAGTCCTATTATATATCATATAAATAATAAAATTCTATTTAATATATCCCTTCATTGAATCCACCACATAGTACTAACTAAAGAAATGCTTTCTAATATAATTCATGATTTACCATTGTGTGAGAGCTTCACAAAACTTTGGACATGTATCAAACTTTTTTTGTGACTAGAAAATAATTTAGAGTTGGCATGGCTAAATACTCCATTTTATAATGGAGGATATAACAAGGAAAAGGTAAGCTACTAAAAATCCCTTTAAGATCAATCTAAGAAATGGTCATCAATTCTCACTCTTAAACCCACAGAACCCATCTCCTTATTGTACTTTCCTCATAAACGTAAAATTTCAAAATATTCAATATTGTTATATCTTCCAAGGGTATTGCATGTGCGAAAATCGACACCTCAGGAATCTTTAAACATGTGAAATAACTCTTCGATTTCCCACAAATTTTGCACATTCTGCTAACACTATATCGAGAATGCACACACCCATCCCCTCTAAAAGAAGTTTGTTTGAATTACTGCTTGGCCGCAACAATGTAATGTTTGAATTTTAACATTATGCTAAATTTACTTTGGTTTCATTTACCAACATTACGCTCACCTCCTAATTACAATGCATATCGCGTCAAATCTGGAGTAATGGTTTGCATTTATTCAAAATGCATTCCCACGACTCCGCGTAGTCTACCCAAATAGCCGAAAAAAATATTTTATTATAAAAGCGTGGATGAGCAATCAAAACAGACATAAACCATTTACACATTCATTTGTAAACAGTTCCATCATCAATCCCACAATTGCCAAAATGTTCAAATTTGTAAGTTTTACTCTATTTTTGGTGTCGATCATTTATATCAAATGCCAAATAACTGTGTTTTGTTTTGTACATTTCAAGGTCATTGTCTTTGCTGCCTGTTTGGCTTACGCCAGCGCCGGTGTTTTGGCTCCAACTGCCTTGGCTGCCGCTCCCGCTGTTGCCTATGCCAATGCTCCGTTGTATGCAGCCGGTGGTAGCAGCCAGGTTGATGTACGTCACAACTATGACGGTACTTTGTCTTCGTACACCACCACTCCTTTCGATTATGCCGGTCCCTATTCCAGCCGTTATGTAGCTGGTCCGGTTGCTGCTCCCGCTGCCTTTGCTGCCCCAGCTGCTTATGCCGCAGCCCCAGCCGCCTTTGCTGCTCCAGCTAAATTTGTTGGCGCCGCCGGCGTTGTAGCTCCCTATGCTACCCCCTATGCCACCCCCTATGCTGCTCCATTCGCTGCTCCCTATGCCGCCTACCCCGCCAGTGTTGCTGCCGCATATGCCGCCCCAGCTGTTGCCGCTCCCGCTCAAGTTGTAGCATAAATTGTTGCAACGACAATTTCGTTTGTAAATAGTCGAATGTAAAATATTTAAATGTTGTTTTTTTTTTTGTATAAAATAAAGTCTTATTATTAATTTAACAAATCATTTGCAAATTTTAACAAGCAAGCGAGGACGACCATATTTTACAAGTTGCCAGATTGGGCCAATATAGACTACTTCCCATAATTATATGAGATATATTATATTTTTTGGGAATACTATAAGAGTGGACCGAAATATTTACTAGATCTGTGGTTAAAAGGAATATTGAGATACGCAACGTCTTACATGTTTCGCATTTTATAAGGGTTATAATTGTTCAAAATATTGACCTTTGTTGACCATCTTTACACCAGATCTTGCGCCGAGTTTGAATGAAATCGGAGTCTGTTTGAGTCAAATTGAAAAAAATCATGCTATAAATAAATATATGAAAAACAAGTAAGCAAAGGCTATAGTCGTGCGGGGCCGACCATGTGATACCCTACAACACTACAATATGTTCGAATTCCCTTTATATCCAAATCCATTTTTGAAGATTTCGTTTTTGAAATAATGCCAAAGAGCCCTACCTGGCAGTTACCCTTAGGTTTTTGACCCGGAGAATTTGGCCAATATTTACCCACTCCGTAGTGTTGTGAAGTATTCAAAACAATTGCACACGAAAGTTGTGGTCCATATTACAGCTAAATATAATCCAATGGTCATCCAAAATGCTAGACTTCTTCTCTGTCCTCAACTCTCTTTCGATGCGAAATTCCGTGTCGATTAGTTTTCAATTGTGGCCTATAGAACGACTACAAAATTAGAAAATTTTAATTTTTTTTAGCCACTTAAATCTCTAAATGCACTTTCTAAGAACTATAGGCTTCAATTCAAAACGTAGTGTTGGGGGATGTAAAAATTTAGAAAATTTAAAATTCAAAATTGTAGGTCAAATGAAAAAATCGCATGCGATAAAAAATATATGACAAATATGGAAAAAAATTAAACAAAAGATATAACTTTTTTATTGGTATGTTATCCCGCGATTTTCTCAGATTTTATTCTTTTCTGGCAAGAGACCATTCCGAATTGATGTGAATTGTGAAAATCGGCCCAGCGGTTCTTGATTTATAAGCAGAATAAATAAGATCAATTCGTTTACATATAAATTGTACCTATTTTGCTACATATCCGATTTCTTGGCTATTAGCATCACTCTAATGATCAGAAGTGATCTTTTAATGTATTTGTGATTTGGCTGGGATTAAAAATATTCGCGGTTTAGTGGAAATTTTCCTATTTTCTAACATAAAAGTTAGGGTCTATTTTACCCACTAACTAAAATTGGTAGGTTTCTGCCCAGTATCTAACTCTATGTAAATTTTCGCGTCGATTGGTTCATAATTGTGGCCTATAGAACAATTGCAAAATCAGGAGAATTTTCTGTTTTTGGTCCATTTCAACCCCTAAATATCGTGCGATCATCTCCAAAAACAATAGGGTTCTATTCTGACCCTAACCCCACCTCCATTTTCAATTTCGTGAGGATCGGTTCATATTTGCGACCTGTAGCTTGATTACAAATTAACATGGACAGACGAACAGACGGACGGACGGTCATACATAGCTAGATCGATTCGTCTCGGCGAGCTAGGAAGACCCAAATATACTTTCCTATGTGGGAAACCAATATTTCGAGGTGTTGCATAATTTTTGGCCCAATCAAACTTGTAATACCCCCAACACATTGTGTTGTAGGATATAAAAATAACACAAAATATTATAGAAAAATATTCAAATTTTTATTGGCATCATTTTTGCGATTATTCTTTTCTTCTTAACGGCCATTCTGAATAATTCGTCATTCAGAAAAATTCGTCCAGCTATTCTTGAGTTATAAGCCGTCTAACCACATCCCCTTATATATGTATATGAGATTGTATATATTTTGCTATATATGTGATATCTTGGATATCAATATTAATGTCAGGGTCGGAAGGAACCTTTTCGTCCATTCATGATTTCGCTGCAATTAAAAATATTCGCTGTTTAATGGCATTTTTCGCATTTTTACACCTTACACCAAGGGTAAGAGTATTATGTATTTGTGCATTCGTTTGTAACATTGAGAAGGAAAAGAGGAAGGTAGAACCAGAGTTACTTTAAAGGATCGCATTAAAATCACATTCTGCGTCGATTTATGCATGCCTATTTGTCCGTCTGTCCATGTATTTTTGGGAAAAAAAAATGCAGGTCGCATTTATTATACGATTGAGATAAAATTTTCAAATAATATTTGTTTGGCCTAAGGAGGAACCCTATTGAAATTGGTGAGAATTGGTTTGAAATTGGGATATAGCTCCCAAATATATCTTCAGCCGATTTCGGATTAATTGTGCACCAGGTGGCCAATATCAGTCCAAATGACCTGAATTTTGGCACATCCATCCAATGAAAATCGGTTCAGATATAGCTATAGCCCCCATATATATGGTTCATACGATTTGGCGTTATCTGCACCCCAGAAATACCTCTGCAAATTGTATCAAGATCCGTTCAGATTTGAGTATAGCTCCCATGTATATCTTCAACCGATTTCGTATTAAATGCGCACCAAATGGCCAACATCAGTCCAAATTACCTGAATTTTGGTAGATCCGACCGAATTCAGTCTAGAAGCAACTACGTGAAATTTGGTGAAAATTCGCTCAGACGTAGCTATAGCTCCCACATATATGTTTCATCCGATTTGGGGTTTAAGTCTCCCCCATGCATAGTATGCACTTCACAACAATGATCTTTGGTACCAGAATCAGATACAGCTCCGAACTAAATACCTAAAATTTTGTCAAGATCGGTTTAGATTTGAATGTGGCTAAACATATATATCTTTATCCGATTTCAGGTTTATTGTTTACCAAATGCCCTAAATCAAACCAACTGGACTTAATTTTGGCACTTCTGACGGAATTCGGCCTAAAATCAAGTGCTTAAAATGTTATAGTGATCGGTTCAGATTTGTATATAGCTTCAATATAAATCTTCATCCGATTTTAAGGTTATTCCTCACCATATATGTAATATCAGCCCAAATTGAATAGATTTGTTCATATTCAACCTAAATTTATCATTTGGTGAATCTCGATGTGGTATATTTATTGCTTCAATAAATATTTTTAATACAATTCTTATCGAAGTCATATCATACAGCAATGTTATTTGGTTCATATTTGGTATGATCTACTTCACATAAATTCCCAATATTAACCTTTTTGTTACGGGAGCTTTAGTAAATATGCATAGAGGTGTAGGTTATCATATTGTCGTCAACGCCCGAAGTTTTACCCTTCCTTACTGGTTTAATATCTGTGTTTTATTTAAAATTTAAAAATTGCGTCCTAGTTGGAACAGGACATTTTGTGTCAATTCAACTGCATTCTGGAGTTGTTCACCTATCTTAATGGTACAAAGGGTAACTATGTAACGAATTTTTGGATTTCTAAGTATAAAAAGATTGACTAACTACAATATTTAATTGTTGCAATATCGCGGAGGGCTTGGCTAATTTCAGATACAAACAAAAAGTACAAAATTGTATTTTAATTTACCAACAATTTAATATAACATCAATATCAGACCATTTACATATCATTACAATTTTCATCACGTTCAATCCGAAGTAAGGGTTTGCATATGTTCAAATGAATATGCAAATGACTCCATAGCCAAAAAAGTATTACAGAAGTATTATAAAAATGCCCAAAATAGACATAACCCAGTTACACATTCAACTGTAAACAGTTCCCTCAAAATCACTTAATAAACATGTTCAAATTTGTAAGTCCAGCGCTAGTTTGTAATTCATCAAGTATGAATCCGAAGTAACCTTTTTTATTTCCTTTTTATTTATTTCAAGGTCATTGTCTTTGCCGCCTGTTTGGCTTACGCCAGCGCCGGTGTTTTGGCTCCCACAGCTTTGGCTGCCGCTCACGCTGTAGCCTATGCCAATGCTCCTCTGTATGCTGCCGGTGGTAGCAGCCAGGTGGATGTTCGCCACAACTACGACGGTACCCTGTCCTCTTACACCACCACTCCCTTCGGTTATGCCGGTCCCTACTCCAGCCGTTATGTAGCTGGTGCAGTTGCTGCTCCCGCTGCTTTTGCTGCCCCCGCTAAGGTTGTAGCTCCAGCTGCCTATGCCGCCGCACCAGCTGCCTATGCTGCCTATGCTGCCGCACCAGCTGCCTATGCTGCCGCCCCAGCTGCCTTTGCTGCTCCCGCTAAGGTTGTTGCTCCCTATGCTGCTCCTTATGCCACTCCCTTCGCTGCTCAATATGCCGCCCCATTTGCCGCACCTTATGCCACCTATGGTGCTGCCCCTGTTGCTGCTTCATATGCCGCTCCCGCCACCGTTGTAGCTTAAGAATCTCATTTCGAACCGAATAATTGTTAAAAATGTAAATAGTTATTTATAATTTGTGATGAGTAGTTAAACAAATATAATTGTTTGTATATAAGTTTCATGCTTTTATTTTGGACCATTTTCGCAATTGACCGATGCGAATATTCTGAAAGAAATCTACGATTTAATATTAATTGCCAAAATCTTTTTGATCATCGACTTATGTGGCAAAACTCATCAAACAACCAAATATCGGGAGGTAGAGATATATCGGGGGCTATACAAAATCGTGGACCTATACATACAATGTTTCGGTACCCGAGCTAGAACTTATTATGACCTACAAATACCAATATTTACACAAATCCGTGGGAAAATGTGGCGCAAATCATCAAAATACCGAATATCTCTACCTCCCGATATTTGGTTGTTTGATGTGTTTTGCCACATTTTTCCATGGATTTGTCTAAAAATTGGTATTTGTAAGTCTTAGTGGCTCAGGACGTCGAACATTGAATATTTAGGTCCATGTATGTACAGTATTTTGATAATCCTAGTCACATTTACTTACGAAATTGTTTCAAATTTGGTATTTTAGAAGATTTGGTAGAGGACAATCCTTGAAGTATGAAATTGTTTATGGAGGTTCCCGTTATGGTATGGCCCCCATATAACGGACTCATCCTCTTTATGGTTTCTTTGAAAAGATTAACAGCATTATCCAAACGGTCTTATTGGTATTTATAGTTTATAGTGGAACACGTTTGAATTCAGCTACTTTTGTATATTTTTATTTGTACTCAAAGGTAGAGGGTATTAAAAGTTCGGGCCAGCCGAACCTATTTTTTTTGCTTGTTTTTTTATTTTAAAAATCATTGCTAGGGCTCGCTGGGCACTGATTAAATATCGGTTTTTAATAAACATTTTTAAGGAACTAAAAATTGTGACTTTAAAAATAAGTCGATGGTCAAAAAGATTTTCCCAATGAATGTTAAATCGTTGATTTTTTCAGCAAATTTGCAATGGTCTATTGCGAAAGAGGAGTCAAATAAAAGCGTGGAATTTATGTACAAACAATTATATTTTTTACCAACTCTTTAACAATTTTAAATAACTATTTACATTTTTAACAATTATTCGGTTCGAAATAAGAGACTTAAGCTACAACGGTGGCGGGGGCAGCATATGAAGCAGCCAGAGGGGCACCACCATAGGTGGCATAAGGAGCAGCGAATGGGGCAGCATATTGAGCAGCGAAGGGAGTGGCATAAGGAGCAGCATAGGGAGCTACAACCTTAGCGGGAGCAGCAAAGGCAGCTGGGGCGGCAGCATAGGCAGCTGGTGCGGCGGCATAAGCAGCTGGGGCGGCAACAACCTTAGCGGGGGCAGCAAAAGCAGCGGGAGCAGCAACTGCACCAGCTACATAACGGCTGGAGTAGGGACCGGCATAACCGAAGGGAGTGGTGGTGTATGAGGACAGGGTACCGTCGTAGTTGTGACGAACATCCACCTGGCTACTACCACCGGCAGCATACAGAGGAGCATTGGCATAGGCTACAGCCGGAGCGGCAGCCAAAGCTGTGGGAGCCAAAACACCGGCGCTGGCATAAGCCAAACAGGCGGCAAAGACAATGACCTTGAAATAAGAAAATAAAATAGTTACTTCAGATTCATACTTGATGAATTACAAACTACCGCTGGACTTACAAATTTGAACATGATGATTAAGTGATTTTGAGGGAACTGTTAACAGTTGAATGCGTAACTGGGTTATGTCTATTTTGGGTGCTTGTGGGCACTTTTATAATACATTTTTGGCTATGGGATCATTTGCATATTCATTTGAACATATGCAAACCCTTACTTCGAATCGAACGTGATGGAAATTGTAATGACATGTAAATGGTCTGATATTGATGATATATTAAATTGTTTGTAAATTAAAATACAATTTTGTACTTCTTGTTTGTATCCGAAACTAGCCAAGCCCTCCGCGATATTGCAAGAATTACATTTTGTAGTTAGTCAATATTTTTATGCTTAGAAATCCAAAAATTCGTTCCATAGTTACCGTTTATACCAATAAGATAAGTGGAAAACTTCCAAATTCAGTTGAATCGACACAAAATGTCCAGTCTTAACTAGGAGGCAATTTTTAAATTTTAAATAAAACACAGATATTAAACCATTAAGGAAGGGTTAAACTTCGAGCGATGCCGACAATATGGTAACCTACACCACTATATACATATTTACTAAAGCTCCCGCAACAAAAAGGTTAATATTGGGAATTTATGTGAAGTAGATCATGCCAAATATGAACCAAATCTTATTGCTGTATAGTGCATGATATGACTTCGATAAGAATTGTATTAAAAAATATTTATTCAAGCAATAATATATAAATTTGGCCTGATATTACATATATGGTAAGGAATAACCGTAAAATTGGATGAAGATGTATATCGAAGCTATATATAAATCTGAACCGATTTCGATAAAATTTTAAGCACTTGATTTTAGGGCAAATTCCGTCAGAAGTGCCAAAATTAAGCCCAGTTGTGTTGATTTTAGGCATTTGGTACACAATAAACCTGAAATCGGATAAAGAAATATATGTTTAGCCATATTCCAATCTACACCAATCTTGACAAAATTTGAAGTAGTTAGTTCTGAGCTGTATCTGATTCTGGTACCAAAGATCATTGATGTGTAGTGCATATTATGCATGAGGGAGACTTAAACCCTAAATTGGATGAAACATATATATGGGAGCTATGTCTGAACGAATTTTCCCCAAATTTCACGTAGTTGCTTCTAGACTGAATTCGGTCGGATGTACCAAAATTCAGGTAATTTGGACTGATGTTGGACATTTTGTGCACATTTAATACGAAATCGATTGAAGATATATATGGGAGCTATATTCAAATCTGAACGGATCTTGATACAATTTGCAGAGATATTTCTGGGGTGCAGATTACGAATGTGAGGGTCTTAAACGCCAAATCGTATGAACTATATATTTTTTGGGGCTATAGCTACATCTGAACCGATTTTCATTTGATGTACTTACTTCTGGACTGATTCCGGTTGGTTGTGCCAAAATTCAGGTCATTTGCACTGATATTGGCAATTTGGTGCACAATTAACTCGAAATCGGTTGAATATATATTTGGGAGCTATATCCCAATTCGATCCAATTATAACCAATTTCATTAGGGTTCGTCCTTAGGCCAAACAAATATTATTTGGAAAATTTGATTTCAATCGTATAATAAATGCAACCTGTATTTTTTTGCACAAAAATACATGAACAGACGGACGAACTGACATGTATAAATTGACACAGAAAGTGATTTTATGAGGATCTTTTAACGTGACTCTGGGTTTACCTCGTTTTCTTTCTCCATGTTACAAACGAATGCACAAAGACATAATACCCTTACCACTAAGTAGTATAGGGTGTAAAAATACGAAAATTTCCATTAAACAGCGAATATTTTTAATTCCAGCGAAATCGTAAATGGACGAGAAGGTTCCTTCTGACCCTTACATTAATATTGATATCCAAAATTTCACATATACAGGGTGAGATGAAAAAACTGCAACCAACTTCAGACTGTTGTCATTTCTAAGCCACTATACTGTTTACAAGCGTACAAAAGCATTTTGATGAGAACTTTCCAGAAAAAAAGTTATTCGTGATGGAATTCAAGCGTGATAGCCTTTATATTTTGCTGGAAATCTTCAAGTGGCTATCGTAAGAGCACTCCACCATCTAAATGTGAATAAATCTTTTGTGTCTCGTACCATTGATCGTTACCGTGATACTGGTAGCGTAGCCCAACGTCAAAGAAGTGGACGGAAGAAAACAGCAACATCAGCAGAAATGGTTTGAAAAGTAAAGAAGTGACTTGATCGAAATCCGCGTCGCAGTGGCCGAAAAATGGCTCGTGAGCTGAACATATCGCAATATTCCATCCGCAAATATTGAAAAATGAGCTCGGGTTAGATTCCAAAAGTGCAAGAACTCACACCGCAACAGAAAGAAAATAGACCTAAAAGAGATAAAGAGTTGCTTCACTTGGCCGAAAGTGGTGAACTGGTGAGAAAACATTTGTTGTCCAGCAGTTTGTAAACAAACAAAATGATCGTGTTTACTTGCCAAAGAGGTCAGCAGAAAATGTGCACCTTCGGTTGGCCAACAGAACTTAAGCGCCGCCGCCCATGGTGATGGTGTGGGCCGCCACAACAGCCGATGGTCACTCTCCGCTCGCATTAATCGACCGTGGCATCAGAATAAATGTCGAAAGTTATCCCGAAAATATTCTGGGGGTGTATTAAAGCCTTGGGCACGCAAACATCTTGGCCGCAGATCTTGGACATTCCAACAGCACTCAGGACCATCGCACTCAGCACGCGCCACCCAAGAATGGCTACAAAATGAGGTACCTCGCTTCATATCCAGCGCACAATGGCCACCAAAATCTCCGGATACCAATCCGTTGGACTATTGTGTTTGGGGTATTTTGGAAAGCAAGGTTGGCACTAAAAAATACCAAAGTGTCGATCACCTCAAGCAAGTGCTTCGCCGGGGATGGGCCAAAATACCGCAGAGCAACATTCGGGCAGCGTGTGATGGTTTCATTGGCCTTTGAAGGCCATAATTCGTGCCAAAGTTGACCAATTCGTACAAATCTAAACTTATTCAAAAATTTGATGCCATTGCCGACATTTTATGCTTTCATTCAATAAAAAATAAAAAAAATGTAAAAATTATGGTGTTTGACTTTGTTGCAGTTTTTTTATCTCAGCCTGTATGTGTATCGCATGAGTTTTTTTTTCAATTTGACTTACAATATTGGATTTTATATTTTGTAATATTTTTTTTAATTCCTATTTTTAGTTCCATCTTCAAAGTCGATATGATGTTTAATAATAATATTACCATCTTTAAAAATTTGCTCCGAATAAGATACTTCTTTTGAGAGTTATAGTGAGCACCAGGCAGACAGACAGACGGACAAAACTAAATCGACTTCAAATGTCCGGAAATGGATTTTGTCTAAAGAGACCTAGGTTCTGAAACTACTACCTTCAATACGCACGCCTGGTTCATACCAAATACCCTATGTAGCCATATGGCTGAGAGTAGATGGAAAAGCCATGAAACTATGCCATTAAAAACATGTCCAGGTGCTAAGAATACTTCATTATGGAAGGTATTCAAATTATTTCCTGACCGAAGATAGCCCAGTGTTTTCTAAATTTTGCAATTAAAAATGAATAACCAAATCAATATTAAAACTACATTAATTTTAAATATTTTAACAAATTTATTCAACAATATAACATCATTTAAATAATTAACAATCGACTATTTACAAAACAATTCTCCTTGCAAACACTTAAGCTACAACATGGGCGGGGGCGGCAACAGCTGGGGCAGCATAAGCGGCAGCAACACCGGCGGGATAGGCGGCATAAGGAGCAGCGAATGGAGCAGCATAGGGGGTGGCATAGGGGGTAGCATAGGGAGCTACAACACCGGCGGCGCCAACAAATTTAGCTGGAGCAGCAAAGGCGGCTGGGGCGGCAACAACCTTGGCAGGGGCAGCAAAGGCAGCGGGAGCAGCAACTGGACCAGCTACATAACGGCTGGAGTAGGGACCAGCATAACCGAAGGGAGTGGTGGTGTATGAGGACAAGGTACCGTCGTAGTTGTGACGAACATCGATCTGGCTGCTACCACCGGCAGCATACAAAGGAGCATTGGCATAAGCTACAGCGGGAGCAGTAGCCAAGGCAGTTGGGGCCAAGACACCGGCGCTGGCGTAAGCCAAGCAAGCAGCAAAGACAATGACCTTGAAAAAATAACATAATATTTAGGAAAAAAATCACACAAGGAATTGAATTAACTCACAAATTTGAACATTTTAAATGGTTTTTTTTGGAGGGGATGTTTGCAGTCGTAGGTGTAAATGTGCTATGTCTATTTAGGGTCATGTTTTAAGCTTTTATAGTAAATTCAAATTGTGAAGACCATTTGTGGTCATATGCGTGCATACAATTTGGACAATTGAAGCCAAATTACCACGTGCAGTACGTGATCTGCATTGTAAATAGAAAGTGAACCATTTTTTGTTACTATTGGTATCGGAAGAGGAGTCTCCGTGCTTGTTCAATGCATTGGATTTTTTTTGTTTAATCTAATGCAGTACTTTGTTTGCATCATTCAATGACCTTTAATTCAATTGAAAACAATGCATACTGGCAATAAAATGGAGCACTCAAACTATTGCAATCTAAAAATACATTTAATGCAATTTAAATACAGTTCAATGTCATCTTACGGCTATTTCACACAGACACAACAGAGAAAGTAATTTAGTTTTAATTTTTTATATATATTTTGTATGGAAGGGTTCATATTTTATAAAGTTATATCTCCGAGAAAAAAAAAAAAAAAAACAAAGCATATGCAATTATAGATATGGTAGCTGAAAAAAATCCTATTGAAAATGCTCCGAAAAATATTATGAAAAAATTCACGATTTTAGCTTTTGTAATTGTTGCAAAATATGTTTTACAAAATTAGCAATTATAGTTCCGACAGTACATGAAAAATAGTCTTAAAAAATTTTAAAAAAATCTCAATTATGAGCTTAGAAACTTTGAAAAATATCTTTAACAAAACTACCATAAGAACTTTGATAACCTTTGAAAGATAATTTCAAAAAACCCAAAATTATTGCTCTTATGGGACTTGAAAAATAATGCTCAAAACATTCATGATTATAGCACTGATAGTCTTGCATGGATGGAGTGGACCGATATTGTCCATTTTCGCACCTGAACTAGAACTGATGAAAATATTAGGATTCGCAAAGTTCGAGGAAAATCGGATTATCCTTTCTCTTTCTGTGCAATAAATTATTTTCTTTGAAATTTTGGACATTTTGTGTGGGAGGTACCAGAAGGAGTGGACCGATATTGCCCATCTCCGAACTCGATCTAAGTTTGACAAAAATATTGCGATGTACCAAGTTTGGACCAAATCGGATACTCCCTTCGAGAGTTATCGTGCGCACCAGCCAGCCAGCCAGACAGACAGACAGGCGGACGGACATCGCTAGATCGACTCCAAATTTTCTGAAACGGATTTGGTCCAAAGAGACCTAGGGTCTAAAACCGTTATTTCGACTAGGCACGTTTTGACCGTATCAAATGATATATACCCTCTGTAGCCATATGGCTGAGGGTATAAAAAATATATATTTTCTGCACAGAAAGAGAAAGGATGATCTGATTTTGTTCCAACTTTGCAAATCCTAGTATTTGCATTAGTGCTAGGTCAGGTGCGAAAATGGATAATATCGGTCCACTCCTTTTGGTACCTCCTGCACAAAGGGTTAAAATTTTTAATAATTATAACTCTTATAAAATGTGATATATGAGTCCGATTGTCTTCAAATTTCACACATACCAATACTTTTATTAACCCTAGGTCTGATATTAAGATAGGATATATCGGCCCACTCCTTCTCTTTATTTAAATTTCACTATACAAATATTTTTGCTTACACAAGATCTGTTGATTATATCTGGAAACCCCTTCTAGTACCTCACCTACAAAAGGTCACAATTTTCAATACTTTTTTCTGTCATAACTTGTGAAACAAGTCAGCTATTCTTTACATCTTTCTATATCTAAATATTTCTCTCAATAAAATTGGATATAAATGTTCGATTTAGTTGTTATTTTACCTTTACCAATATTTGTATCTGCATAAGATGAAGTATGGAAATGGAATACTTCAGTCGACAGGAAACTCACGCACATTTTAACATTTTCTAAAAATTATCAAATATCTCATACAAAGTGAAGGAAGTAGTCGGTATAGTTCAAACCTGGCACGTGACAGTATTTATATCATATTTATTTAGGTCCGATACGAAATGGACAATATTAGCCCATTCAGCGACTGTTTTAACGATTTTAACACATTTCAAAATATATTTAAGTAATCGAACATAGGCTGAGGGTACACATCTGTCGGCAAAACCGGCTGACACTATTTTAATTGTTTAATCCACGATTGCTACTTTGGAAGAATTTGAAAAATAATTTAAATAATTAATATAAATAGTAAAATAAAAAAGTCTCACAAATTCTTGAAAATAATTTTAGAAAATCCACAATTTAGTATAACAGTCCTTGTAATATAATTTAAAAAATGCACAGTTATTATAGCTCTATTGGGCCTTGAACATTAATTTTTAAGAAACGACTATTATACCTTTGATAGTCTTAAACAAATGCCACGACTATAGATCTGGTAGTGCTTGAAAAAAATTCACGATTTTAGATTTGGTAACACTCGAAAATATCTTTCCAAGGACCTTCAATCGATTTAAAAAACATATTTATTTTAAGAACCCTCCAATATAAAAAAGTGGGATTTTTTTAAATATTTTTTAAAGGACCGTCTTATCAATAAACTTCGATTTTTCAACAAATTCCTTCTTTTAAAGGACATTCACATCAAAAAAAAGTTGTTTTAAAGGACCTTCAGATCAATGAATGTGGTCTTTATTAAGAATATGGTTCTGAAGACCTTCACATCAATAAACGGGGATATTTAAAAAAATATTTTTTTTTTAGAGACCTCCGCATCAATATAAATATCTTTTAAAGGACCTTCCCACCAATATTTTGTAAAAATAATATTTCTTTAAAGGACCTTTACATCAATAAACGGGTATATTTAAAAATATTTTTTTAAAGGACCTCTTCAGCTATAAACTTTGATTTTGTAAAAACAATATTTTTTAAAGGACCTTCTCATCAATAAACGTGTATTTAAAACAAATACTTTTTTTAAACTATCTTCACATCAATGAACTTGGTTTTAAAAAAAGTATAGGACTTTCACATCAACAAAACATATTTTTTAAAGGATCTTCTTACCTGCAAATATTAAAAAAATATTTTTTTAAAGGACCTTCTCACCTATAAACGATTTTGTAAAAAAAACTATTTCTTAAAAGGACTTTTACATCAATAAACGTGGATTTTTTAAAAAATATTTTTTTTTTTCGATATGAAATTTTAAATCTAGACACCACGAGCGATCCAATATTAGTACCATTTAGCATCGCTAGAACAATTATAGTTCGCATTTGCAAAACCACCACAAGTTCTCAATACCAGATACCAAAAAAGTATTAACAATAAAATTTCATAATTTAAAGATTTCAACACTTTTATTTCACCCATTACCAAATTTAGTACGCATATTCAATACCAGCCCCTTCAATCAGATAACAACAGTAACATCCATTTCAAATAACGGAATTCCTGCGATATCCCTTCATTTTTTACGACTTAGTATTTTCCGAACAATTATAGTACACATTACACATGCCATACACAATCACAACAGACACCAACAGCGACATACTTCTATTACAAATTTCCGGATTTTAGATCAATTCCTTCTTATCTATATACTACTTACTAAATTTTCGTTTCATTATAGTACACATTTCCAAGATCACCTCTATATATTAATTTCACATATCAAGAGGTACCATAATATCAATATTTAATATATTTGGGGATTTCAGCCCCAACCCTTTACCCAATACCAAATTTAGTACTTTTCACATAAACATAGGACGCATTTCCAAAACCACCTCTTTATTACAAATCTACCACCACTGCTCCAATTTTAGTACCATATAGTACAGTTCGCAAACCTTTATATATCAAACTTACTCTGCAACTTTACATTGCGACCATTTAAGAAATATAGAACCATTTTAGAGCTTTCGTAAAAATTATGATTTCGAAAAACGCGTTGGTAAATACGTAACTGCACTCCAGGGATCTAAAAGCGTGAATTTTTTAAAAGGTATTTAAGGGATTTTATATTGAACATGATTTAAATAATTTTTTTTAAGGATTTGATACACGGTAAAAAGGACTTGCAAGGATAGAAAATTGCGGATTCTTTAATATATATGTTCAAAAGATCTAATATTTTTCAATGAATTTAAAAAAAAGTGCTAAGGATATAGCATAATGAATCTTTAAATAAAAAATTAAAATTAATTAAATTAAAAATTAATAATTAAAAAAATCTGAAATTTTAGGATTTTAAGACGAGTATTAAAACAAATCTAGTGATTGAAAAACCAATTTAAAACCAATATTTTTAAAGACCAAAAATCGTAATATTGAGAAAGGTGTCGATTAAAAATATTTAGCCAATGAATGTTAAATCGTGGACTTTTTCAGAAAATTCGCATCGGTCTATTGCGAAAGAAGTGCCAAATAAAAGCATGACATTTATGTACAAACAATTATATTTTTTAACAACTCTTTAACAATTTTAAATAACTATTTACATTTTTAACAATTATTCGGCTCGAAATGAGATTCTTAAGCTACAACGGTGGCGGGGGCAGCATATGAAGCAGCCAGAGGTGCAGCACCATAGGTGGCATAAGGAGCAGCGAATGGGGCGGCATATTGAGCAGCGAAGGGAGTGGCATAAGGAGCAGCATAGGGAGCTACAACCTTAGCGGGAGCAGCAAAGGCAGCGGGAGCAGCATAGGCAGCTGGGGCGGCAGCATAGGCAGCTGGAGCGACAACCTTAGCAGGGGCAGCAAAGGCAGCGGGAGCAGCAACTGGGCCAGCTACATAACGGCTGGAGTAGGGACCAGCATAACCAAAGGGAGTGGTGGTGTACGAAGACAAAGTACCATCGTAGTTGTGACGAACATCCACCTGGCTGCTACCACCGGCAGCATACAAAGGAGTATTGGCATAGGCAACAGCGGGAGCGGCAGCCAAGGCAGTTGGAGCCAAAACACCGGCACTAGCGTAAGCCAAACAAGCAGCAAAGACAATGACCTTCAACAAAGACAATAAACTATTTAATTTAAAATCTCCAAAAACAGAATAATACTCCACTTACGAATTTGAACATTTTGATGTGTTTTTTTTTTTTGGTTTGCAGATTTGGAACTGTGGTTTGATGGAGGTGTAATTCTCTTATGTCTATTTAAGGTAACGGTAAATGCTTATATAGTAAAAATTAATTTCGCTTTAGTTTACCTACTCGAAATCAATTGAGACATTGTCGGGTAAAGTAAGAAAAATTACCAAATTTGAGACGTGAGGTGTGAGTTAAATAGCGACATGCGTTGTCAAATTATTTTAAATAAGAAAAACAAAAATAAAAAAAAAAAAACACAAAAATCGAGGAAGAAGTACGGCTTAGGAAATAGTTTTGGTAAGCCTAGAAATTAACTAATTTTCGTTTAAATTAATATTCTGTTAATGAGGGCCGGGCAATTTGTGGCACGAGACAATTTTGATATACCCCACCCAAGACCAATTCGTTGATGTCTTAATTTATGCATTCAATTCGACAATTTATTTTATTTTCTAATGTTATTCCAATAGAAAAGTATTGATACGATGTATGTTAATGATTTATTACAAAATAAATTAAAAAAGGGCTATGGCGGAATTTTAAGCAATATTTTTAGGTGAATTGAATTGAATATACCATTTCATTTGTTGTGATTTATTTAAGTTATTACACAAAATATGCAAATGGAAATTTTGTTATAAACTTAAAATTGCACAAAACTTTCAGCTATGTCGATACATGAACATTTGAATATTTAGTGAAGGAAGGAAGGAGTCGTTATATGGAGACTATACCAAAAAAACCTATGTTGAAATTAATTATTAAGATTCTGTAAAAACCCCCCAAGTAGCTTTAATACAAATTTTTAGCAACATCGATTGGAAAATGTGTTCAATACCCTCGAAATAGGTCAAATCATGAAGGATCTTTATATGAAAACATTGAAAAATTTCTGCGAAGAGGTTTTCTACCCCCTAAGAGACCAAGATGCCAAATAAAAACCAAAATCAAATGAAAAATGTGTCCAGTAGCCCGGAAAAACTTAAATCGGATGATATCTTCATTTGAGGCCTATATTGATACCTGGTTTCTTCTTACTAAGAATTCAAATTACTAAAATGTAGCAGGTACAGTGGATCGATTTATTCCACTTCATTTAATTTTTATAAAAATATTGAGATGTGAAAAATTTGCTGATATCGAATACTTATATACAGGTCTATAAATATAATTTTTAGTCAAAAGATTAACCAGAAGAAGTGGACAGGAATCCATGAACATCGCGGATTTGCTTCGCATTGTGAGCCGATTTATTCCCTATTCACAACAGATCTTGGATTTATATATATAAGAATGGCATACTCATTTCGCATTTTATAAGAGTTTAAATTGTTTAAAATATTGGTCCTTTGTGAGGGATATATCAGAAAGAGTGGACCGATATATTCCATCTACATGCCAGATCTTGTAATTATAACAAATAAAAAAAATGAAAGTTCGGTCACTCCGAATACCCTCCACCATTTGGAACGAAGTTGGCAATTTTCAAATAAATAAAATCCGTTAAAAATTCTATTAAAATCCGAATGTAGTCGTTATATACGACGACGTGGATCTGCATAGGTAATTTTTGTCATAAGCCATTACAATGTTCAAATGCGAAACTTGAAATTAAATCGGTGAATAATGTAACTAAAATCATCAAATTACCTAATATGTATGCAGGTACCATTATGTGGGGGCTATACGAAAACGTGGACCTGCACAGACAATTTTCTGTTATAGGCTGTAGTGTCCATTACGAACTACAAATACCAAATTTAAAAAATCCAATTGCGGTGAATAATGTCACTTAAATTACCAAAATACCAAAAATATAGAGGTACCGTTATTTGGAGGCTATACCAAAATGTGGCCCTACATGGCCCATTTTCAATACCAAAAGACCTGTAGACAAAATATACATTTGAAGTCACTCGTCCGACAGCTGTTAAAATTATTCCAGTGACAGCTTATTATATTGTTTACAAGCGTACAAGAGCAGTTTGGTGAGAATTTCCTCTTTCCTATATTTCGTTAGAGCACTCCAGCATTTAAATGATAATAAATGTTTTGTGTCTCGTACCATCGCTCGTTACCTTGATACTGGTAGGGTTGCCCGACGTCAAGGAAGTGGACGGAAGAAAACAGCAACATCAGCGGAAATGGTTCGAAAAGTAAAAAAGCAAATCCCGAAACCCGCGTCGCTGTGGCCGAAAAATGGCTCATGAGCTGAACCTATCGCAATATTCCATTCGGTAAAGATTGAAAAATGAGCTCGGGGTAAAGCCATTGACATTCCAAAAGTGCAAAAACTTACACCGCATTACAGAGAAAATGGATTCAAAAGAGCCAAAGAGTTGCTTCGCTTGACCGAAAGAGATGAACTGTCGAATTTGGTTTTCTCCGATGAGAAAACATTCGTTGACCAGCAGTTTGTAAACAAACACAATGATCGTGTTTACTTGCCAAAGAGTCGGTTGGCCACCAGAACTCAAGCGCCGGCCTTGGAGATGGTGAGGGCCGCCATAACAGCCAATGGTCGCTCTCCGCTCGTATTAATCGACCGTGGCATCAGAATAAATACCGAATATTGTCACGAAAATATTCTGAAGGGTGTATTGAAGCCTTGGGCACTCAAACCGCAGACCTTGAACAATCCAACAGGACTCAGCACGCGCCACCCAAGAATGATTACAAAATGAAGTTCTTCGCTTCATTTCCAGCGCACAATGGTCACCAAAATCTCCGGATACCAATCCGTTGGACTATTGTGTCTGGAGTATTTTGGAAAGCACTGTATTTTGGCACTGAAAAATACCAAAATGTCGATCACTTCAAGCAAGCGCTTCGCCGGGAATGGGTCAAGATACCTCAGAGCAACGGTCATTGGCCGTTTGAAGGCCATAATTCGTGTCAAAAGTGACCAATTCGAACAAATCTAAACTTATTTTAAAATGTGATGCTATTTCCGACATTTTTTTGCTTTCATTCAATAAAATTAAAAAAAAATTTAAAAATTATGGCGGTTGACTTTGTTGCAGTTTTTTTATCTCACCCTGTGGTGATTATTCACATTTTAGTGCAATAATTTCGAAACGTTTTTTTAGATATTTTAGTGAATGACTTACTGTTTCAAAGCCCAATCGAAACGGGTGAAAATAGAAACGTGCAATTTTGCCTCTAGTTCAATGTAGGTATATAGGGGTTATCACTTGGTATTAAGTTGTACCTAATTTGGTATTGATATTTCTTGAAATCTGAAATTTGGCATTGGTGGTTAGGGTTGGGATTTGGAAGTTTTTGTTTTATATGGATATATGTACTAAAAAGTAAAGAATCGGAGGAATAGAGTCGGAAATCAAAAATTTGTTATTAGGATCACGTTTTGTGTGGTGGAGTATATGGAGGTGGATTTGGAAATACATTCTAATAAAGAACAAAATGGTACAAAATCTATATCTATAAAAGAGGAAAATGTTTGTTCGTTCGATTGTTTGTTTGTTTGTAATAAATAGACTCAAAAACAGCTAAACAGCATCGCATGAATGTAACATAGGCTATATAAAATTTTTAAATTCCACTTGTAACTGGAGATAAAGCATCATAATCGAAAGTACCACCAGAAAACTTAGTTTTTTGCATTCACATATCTACTGATTGCTTCCATATACAGTTTTTAAAGTTGGAATGTGCAACGGAATTTGGTATAAAAAAAATTCTTGTCAAGTTGTATAAAATCGCTTCAGATTCGGATATAGCTCCTATGTATATTTTCGGGCGATTTCATATTTTTGATGCACCAAACAAGATATGTATATCCGATTTCAATGAATTTCGGAATGAGTGACGGAATTTGGCTTAGAAGCAAAATTAGCCGAATTATATTGAATTCGGTTTAGATTTGTATATAGCTCCCATATATATTTTCGGCCGATTTCATATTTTTGATGCACCAAACACGATTTGTATGTCTAATTCCAATAAAATCCGGAATGAATGACGAAATTTGGTACAGAAAAAAATTTGTCAAATTATATTAAAGTCGGTTGATATTTGGATATAGCTCCAATACATATTTTCGGCGGATTTCGTATATTTGATGTATCAAAAACTCGCTATGTGTCAAATTTAAATGAAATTTAGAAAGTGTGATGGTAAGTGGTCTTACAATATATTTGTGAAACTATATTGAAATCGTTTCAGATTTAGATATAGCTCTCATATATATTTTCGGCCGATTTCATACATTTGATGCACGAAACACAAATGTATGTCAGATTTAAACAGAAATTGGAATGAGTAACGTAGTTTGCTACAAAAATAGAATTGGCAAATTATATAGAAATCGGTTCAGATTCAAATATTATTTTAATAATACTCACAACGCTTTTCTATTATATCAGGTTAACAGTGGAAAAACTACACAATATTTTAATTTAGGCTACGGTTTCCTCAACGCTTCGCATTTGCTATACCAATAAATTTCTCCCAAGCCTTGACCTTTTGTGGGGTATAGCTGAAGGAATAGCTTTATCGCTCATTAACTCTAATGTCAGCATAGCTCAAAAGTGTATTTTTGGAATTAGCAAGATCTATTTTTTCTGCGAATATTTTTATCCAATTTTCATTTTTAATAATACATATTTTGTATTAAAAACTACATTTCCAAACAAAAAAACCACCATTTCACTTTCATTAAATAACTTCACATACACGTTCCAGCGTTTTACGTGAGTATATGGCCAAAAATGGATGGACGAACAACAAAACATGAATAATATGCTCAATATATCCATCGACCGTATCCAGCGAGCGCGTAAACAAAGACATCCATGGCATAGCTGCAGAAATTGCTCGTCGTACCTGCTTGCAAACAAACATTCGGATAGCTTTATTTAAATGGTCATTACTTAATTGCTGTTGTCATTTTATATAATAAATAGATAAATTGATAGATAAACAAATGAATAAATTATTACTCTCATTTGGGGTTTTGAATTATGTTTGGACATTTATCTCAGGTTGGTTTAAGTGTTGGCAAACAAGTTCTAAAATACACTGAGACAATTTTTTAAAAGTTATTTTTTTTACAAAATAGAGAGGAATTTTTAGATTTGTTGGAGTAAGCCATACCGAATATTATTTAATTTATTATTTTTATCTGCACCTGTATGCAGACACAAGTTTCCTTCTATTTTTGTCTTATTGTGATACAAAGAACTAATATGTATATAATTAATTGAATTTTTTTATTTTATAACAATGTATAAATTATGCCATTCGTCATTACCATTGCCTTCATCTTTCGAGTATGCCAATACCAAAAGATTGTTTTAACTAAACGATTGCTACTGATATTAAAAAATAATTATGGTTTATGTTTAATTATAATTTAACATAAGCCAATTTAAGAGTCTCCTACTAATGAGAGTCTGCCAGGTATGGATAACGGATGTATGAACGTATAAATGATTTATTTAAAGTATAATCATATATTTTTTCCACAACAGTATTCAAGCATGAATGAGGTAAGTTATAATCTAATTAAAAATTAATTAAAAATTTTAATTTTATAATCACCTTGAATTTGTCAACATTGAGGTTATTAATTTTAAGATTGGAAATTAAAAAAAAAAAACTTTAAAAAATTAAACGATTCTCAATGAAAAGAGATGCTTAACACCCCGAAATGTCAATATTTAAGGAGTTATGAGCGTTTTAAAATACCCTATTTTTCCTCTTTAATAAATTGAATGAAAAAACATGCCAAAAACCCCGAAATGTCAATATTTAAGGAGTTATGAGCGTTTTAAAATACCCTATTTTTCCTCTTTAATAAACTGGATGAAAAAACATGCTAAAAACCCCGAAATGTCAATATTTAAGGAGTTATGAGCGTTTTAAAATACCCTATTTTTCCTCTTTAATAAACTGGATGAAAAAACATGCTAAAAACCCCGAAATGTCAATATTTAAGGAGTTATGAGCGTTTTAAAATACCCTATTTTTCCTCTTTAATAAACTGGATGAAAAAACATGCTAAAAACCCCGAAATGTCAATATTTAAGGAGTTATGAGCGTTTTAAAATACCCTATTTTTCCTCTTTAATAAACTGAATGAAAAAACATGCTAAAAACCCCGAAATGTCGATATTTAAGGAGTTATGAGCGATTTAAAATACCCTATTTTTGCTCTTTAATAAACTGAATGAAAAAACATGCTAAAAACCTCGAAATGTCGATATTTAAGGAGTTATGAGCGTTTTAAAATACCCTATTTTTCCTCTTTAATAAACTGAATGAAAAAACATGCTAAAAACCCCGAAATGTCAATATTTAAGGAGTTATGAGCGTTTTAAAATACCCTATTTTTCCTCTTTAATAAACTGAATGAAAAAACATGCTAAAAACCCCGAAATGTCGATATTTAAGGAGTTATGAGCGTTTTAAAATACCCTATTTTTCCTCTTTAATAAACTGAATGAAAAAACATGCTAAAAACCCCGAAATGTCAATATTTAAGGAGTTATGAGCGTTTTAAAATACCCTATTTTTCCTCTTTAATAAACTGGATGAAAAAACATGCTAAAAACCCCGAAATGTCAATATTTAAGGAGTTATGAGCGTTTTAAAATACCCTATTTTTCCTCTTTAAATATCTCAATGATAAAACATGCTAAAAACCCCGAAATGTCAATATTTAAGGAGTTATGAGCGTTTTAAAATGCCCTATTTTTCCTCTTTAATAAACTGAATGATAAAACATGCTAAAAACCCCGAAATGTCAATATTTAAGGAGTTATGAGCGTTTTAAAATACCCTATTTTTCCTCTTTAATAAACTGGATGAAAAAACATGCTAAAAACCCCGAAATGTCAATATTTAAGGAGTTGTGAGCGTTTTAAAATATCCTATTTTTCCTCTTTAAATATCTCAATGAAAAAATATGCTAAAAACCTCGAAATGTCAATATTTAAGGAGTTATGAGCGTTTTAAAATACCCTATTTTTCCTCTTTAATAAACTGGATGAAAAAACATGCTAAAAACCCCGAAATGTCAATATTTAAGGAGTTATGAGCGTTTTAAAATACCCTATTTTTCCTCTTTAAATATCTCAATGAAAAAACATGCTAAAAACCCCGAAATGTCAATATTTAAGGAGTTATGAGCGTTTTAAAATACCCTATTTTTCCTCTTTAATAAACTGAATGAAAAAACATGCTAAAAACCCCGAAATGTCAATATTTAAGGAGTTATGAGCGTTTTAAAATACCCTATTTTCCCTCTTTAAATATCTCAATGAAAAAACATGCTAAAAACCCCGAAATGTCAATATTTAAGGAGTTATGAGCGTTTTAAAATACCCTATTTTTCCTCTTTAATAAACTGAATGAAAAAACATGCTAAAAACCCCGAAATGTCAATATTTAAGGAGTTATGAGCGTTTTAAAATACCCTATTTTTCCTCTTTAATAAACTGAATGAAAAAACATGCTAAAAACTCCGAAATGTCAATATTTAAGGAGTTATGAGCGTTTTAAAATACCCTATTTTTCCTCTTTAAATATCTCAATGAAAAGCCATGCTAAAAACCCCGAAATGTCAATATTTAAGGAGTTGTAACGTTTTAAAATATCCTATTTTTCCTCTTTAAATATCTCAATGAAAAAACATGCTAAAAACCCCGAAATGTCAATATTTAAGGAGTTATGAGCGTTTTAAAATACCCTATTTTTCCTCTTTAATAAATTGAATGAAAAAACATGCCAAAAACCCCGAAATGTCAATATTTAAGGAGTTATGAGCGTTTTAAAATACCCTATTTTTCCTCTTTAATAAACTGGATGAAAAAACATGCTAAAAACCCCGAAATGTCAATATTTAAGGAGTTATGAGCGTTTTAAAATACCCTATTTTTCCTCTTTAATAAACTGGATGAAAAAACATGCTAAAAACCCCGAAATGTCAATATTTAAGGAGTTATGAGCGTTTTAAAATACCCTATTTTTCCTCTTTAATAAACTGGATGAAAAAACATGCTAAAAACCCCGAAATGTCAATATTTAAGGAGTTATGAGCGTTTTAAAATACCCTATTTTTCCTCTTTAATAAATTGAATGAAAAAACATGCCAAAAACCCCGAAATGTCAATATTTAAGGAGTTATGAGCGTTTTAAAATACCCTATTTTTCCTCTTTAATAAACTGGATGAAAAAACATGCTAAAAACCCCGAAATGTCAATATTTAAGGAGTTATGAGCGTTTTAAAATACCCTATTTTTCCTCTTTAATAAACTGGATGAAAAAACATGCTAAAAACCCCGAAATGTCAATATTTAAGGAGTTATGAGCGTTTTAAAATACCCTATTTTTCCTCTTTAATAAACTGGATGAAAAAACATGCTAAAAACCCCGAAATGTCAATATTTAAGGAGTTATGAGCGTTTTAAAATACCCTATTTTTCCTCTTTAATAAACTGGATGAAAAAACATGCTAAAAACCCCGAAATGTCAATATTTAAGGAGTTATGAGCGTTTTAAAATACCCTATTTTTCCTCTTTAATAAACTGGATGAAAAAACATGCTAAAAACCCCGAAATGTCAATATTTAAGGAGTTATGAGCGTTTTAAAATACCCTATTTTTCCTCTTTAATAAACTGGATGAAAAAACATGCTAAAAACCCCGAAATGTCAATATTTAAGGAGTTATGAGCGTTTTAAAATACCCTATTTTTCCTCTTTAATAAACTGGATGAAAAAACATGCTAAAAACCCCGAAATGTCAATATTTAAGGAGTTATGAGCGTTTTAAAATACCCTATTTTTCCTCTTTAATAAACTGGATGAAAAAACATGCTAAAAACCCCGAAATGTCAATATTTAAGGAGTTATGAGCGTTTTAAAATACCCTATTTTTCCTCTTTAATAAATTGAATGAAAAAACATGCCAAAAACCCCGAAATGTCAATATTTAAGGAGTTATGAGCGTTTTAAAATACCCTATTTTTCCTCTTTAATAAACTGGATGAAAAAACATGCTAAAAACCCCGAAATGTCAATATTTAAGGAGTTATGAGCGTTTTAAAATACCCTATTTTTCCTCTTTAATAAACTGGATGAAAAAACATGCTAAAAACCCCGAAATGTCAATATTTAAGGAGTTATGAGCGTTTTAAAATACCCTATTTTTCCTCTTTAATAAACTGGATGAAAAAACATGCTAAAAACCCCGAAATGTCAATATTTAAGGAGTTATGAGCGTTTTAAAATACCCTATTTTTCCTCTTTAATAAACTGGATGAAAAAACATGCTAAAAACCCCGAAATGTCAATATTTAAGGAGTTATGAGCGTTTTAAAATACCCTATTTTTCCTCTTTAATAAACTGGATGAAAAAACATGCTAAAAACCCCGAAATGTCAATATTTAAGGAGTTATGAGCGTTTTAAAATACCCTATTTTTCCTCTTTAATAAACTGGATGAAAAAACATGCTAAAAACCCCGAAATGTCAATATTTAAGGAGTTATGAGCGTTTTAAAATACCCTATTTTTCCTCTTTAATAAACTGGATGAAAAAACATGCTAAAAACCCCGAAATGTCAATATTTAAGGAGTTATGAGCGTTTTAAAATACCCTATTTTTCCTCTTTAATAAATTGAATGAAAAAACATGCCAAAAACCCCGAAATGTCAATATTTAAGGAGTTATGAGCGTTTTAAAATACCCTATTTTTCCTCTTTAATAAACTGGATGAAAAAACATGCTAAAAACCCCGAAATGTCAATATTTAAGGAGTTATGAGCGTTTTAAAATACCCTATTTTTCCTCTTTAATAAACTGGATGAAAAAACATGCTAAAAACCCCGAAATGTCAATATTTAAGGAGTTATGAGCGTTTTAAAATACCCTATTTTTCCTCTTTAATAAACTGGATGAAAAAACATGCTAAAAACCCCGAAATGTCAATATTTAAGGAGTTATGAGCGTTTTAAAATACCCTATTTTTCCTCTTTAATAAATTGAATGAAAAAACATGCCAAAAACCCCGAAATGTCAATATTTAAGGAGTTATGAGCGTTTTAAAATACCCTATTTTTCCTCTTTAATAAACTGGATGAAAAAACATGCTAAAAACCCCGAAATGTCAATATTTAAGGAGTTATGAGCGTTTTAAAATACCCTATTTTTCCTCTTTAATAAACTGGATGAAAAAACATGCTAAAAACCCCGAAATGTCAATATTTAAGGAGTTATGAGCGTTTTAAAATACCCTATTTTTCCTCTTTAATAAACTGGATGAAAAAACATGCTAAAAACCCCGAAATGTCAATATTTAAGGAGTTATGAGCGTTTTAAAATACCCTATTTTTCCTCTTTAATAAACTGGATGAAAAAACATGCTAAAAACCCCGAAATGTCAATATTTAAGGAGTTATGAGCGTTTTAAAATACCCTATTTTTCCTCTTTAATAAACTGGATGAAAAAACATGCTAAAAACCCCGAAATGTCAATATTTAAGGAGTTATGAGCGTTTTAAAATACCCTATTTTTCCTCTTTAATAAACTGGATGAAAAAACATGCTAAAAACCCCGAAATGTCAATATTTAAGGAGTTATGAGCGTTTTAAAATACCCTATTTTTCCTCTTTAATAAACTGGATGAAAAAACATGCTAAAAACCCCGAAATGTCAATATTTAAGGAGTTATGAGCGTTTTAAAATACCCTATTTTTCCTCTTTAATAAATTGAATGAAAAAACATGCCAAAAACCCCGAAATGTCAATATTTAAGGAGTTATGAGCGTTTTAAAATACCCTATTTTTCCTCTTTAATAAACTGGATGAAAAAACATGCTAAAAACCCCGAAATGTCAATATTTAAGGAGTTATGAGCGTTTTAAAATACCCTATTTTTCCTCTTTAATAAACTGGATGAAAAAACATGCTAAAAACCCCGAAATGTCAATATTTAAGGAGTTATGAGCGTTTTAAAATACCCTATTTTTCCTCTTTAATAAACTGGATGAAAAAACATGCTAAAAACCCCGAAATGTCAATATTTAAGGAGTTATGAGCGTTTTAAAATACCCTATTTTTCCTCTTTAATAAACTGGATGAAAAAACATGCTAAAAACCCCGAAATGTCAATATTTAAGGAGTTATGAGCGTTTTAAAATACCCTATTTTTCCTCTTTAATAAACTGGATGAAAAAACATGCTAAAAACCCCGCAATGTCAACATTTAAGGAGTTATGAGCGTTTTAAAATACCCTATTTTTCCTCTTTAAATATCTCAATGAAAAAACATGCTAAAAACCCCGAAATGTCAATATTTAAGGAGTTATGAGCGTTTTAAAATACCATAATTTTCCTCCTTAAATATCTCAATGAAAAAACATGCTAAAAACCCCGAAATGTCAATATTTAAGAAGTTATGAGCGTTTTAAAATACCCTATTTTTCCTCTTTAATAAACTGGATGAAAAAACATGCTAAAAACCCCGAAATGTCAATATTTAAGGAGTTATGAGCGTTTTTAAAATGTCCTATTTTTCCTCTTTAATAAACTGGATGAAAAAACATGCTAAAAACCCCGAAATGTCAATATTTAAGGAGTTATGAGCGTTTTAAAATACCCTATTTTTCCTCTTTAAATATCTCAATGAAAAAACATGCTAAAAACCCCGAAATGTCAACATTTAAGGAGTTATGAGCGTTTTAAAATACCATAATTTTCCTCTTTAAATATCTCAATGAAAAAACATGCTAAAAACCCCGAAATGTCAATATTTAAGAAGTTATGAGCGTTTTAAAATACCCTATTTTTCCTCTTTAATAAACTGGATGAAAAAAGATGCTAAAAACCCCGAAATGTCAATATTTAAGGAGTTATGAGCGTTTTAAAATACCCTATTTTTCCTCTTTAATAAACTGGATGAAAAAACATGCTAAAAACCCCGAAATGTCAATATTTAAGGAGTTATGAGCGTTTTTAAAATGTCCTATTTTTCCTCTTTAAATATCTCAATGAAAAAACATGCTAAAAACCCCGAAATGTCAATATTTAAGGAGTTATGAGCGTTTTAAAATACCATAATTTTCCTCTTTAAATATCTCAATGAAAAAACATGCTAAAAACCCCGAAATGTCAACATTTAAGGAGTTATGAGCGTTTTAAAATACCATAATTTTCCTCTTTAAATATCTCAATGAAAAAACATACTAAAAACCCCGAAATGTCAATATTTAAGAAGTTATGAGCGTTTTAAAATACCCTATTTTTCCTCTTTAATAAACTGGATGAAAAAACATGCTAAAAACCCCGAAATGTCAATATTTAAGGAGTTATGAGCGTTTTTAAAATGTCCTATTTTTCCTCTTTAATAAACTGGATGAAAAAACATGCTAAAAACCCCGAAATGTCAATATTTAAGGAGTTATGAGCGTTTTAAAATACCCTATTTTTCCTCTTTAAATATCTCAATGAAAAAACATGCTAAAAACCCCGAAATGTCAATATTTAAGGAGTTATGAGCGTTTTAAAATACCATAATTTTCCTCTTTAAATATCTCAATGAAAAAACATGCTAAAAACCCCGAAATGTCAATATTTAAGAAGTTATGAGCGTTTTAAAATACCCTATTTTTCCTCTTTAATAAACTGGATGAAAAAACATTCTAAAAACCCCGAAATGTCAATATTTAAGGAGTTATGAGCGTTTTTAAAATGCCCTATTTTTCCTCTTTAATAAACTGGATGAAAAAACATGTTAAAAACCCCGAAATGTCAATATTTAAGGAGTTATGAGCGTTTTAAAATACCCTATTTTTCCTCTTTAAATATCTCAATGAAAAAACATGCTAAAAACCCCGAAATGTCAATATTTAAGGAGTTATGAGCGTTTTAAAATACCCTATTTTTCCTCTTTAATAAACTGGATGAAAAAACATGCTAAAAACCCCGAAATGTCAATATTTAAGGAGTTATGAGCGTTTTAAAATACCATAATTTTCCTCTTTAAATATCTCAATGAAAAAACATGCTAAAAACCCCGAAATGTCAATATTTAAGGAGTTATGAGCGTTTTAAAATACCATAATTTTCCTCTTTAAATATCTCAATGAAAAAACATGCTAAAAACCCCGAAATGTCAATATTTAAGGAGTTATGAGCGTTTTAAAATACCCTATTTTTCCTCTTTAAATATCTCAATGAAAAAACATGCTAAAAACCCCGAAATGTCAATATTTAAGGAGTTATGAGCGTTTTAAAATACCATAATTTTCCTCTTTAAATATCTCAATGAAAAAACATGCTAAAAACCCCGAAATGTCAATATTTAAGAAGTTATGAGCGTTTTAAAATACCCTATTTTTCCTCTTTAATAAACTGGATGAAAAAACATTCTAAAAACCCCGAAATGTCAATATTTAAGGAGTTATGAGCGTTTTTAAAATGCCCTATTTTTCCTCTTTAATAAACTGGATGAAAAAACATGTTAAAAACCCCGAAATGTCAATATTTAAGGAGTTATGAGCGTTTTAAAATACCCTATTTTTCCTCTTTAAATATCTCAATGAAAAAACATGCTAAAAACCCCGAAATGTCAATATTTAAGGAGTTATGAGCGTTTTAAAATACCCTATTTTTCCTCTTTAATAAACTGGATGAAAAAACATGCTAAAAACCCCGAAATGTCAATATTTAAGGAGTTATGAGCGTTTTAAAATACCCTATTTTTCCTCTTTAATAAACTGGATGAAAAAACATGCTAAAAACCCCGAAATGTCAATATTTAAGGAGTTATGAGCGTTTTTAAAATGCCCTATTTTTCCTCTTTAATAAACTGGATGAAAAAACATGCTAAAAACCCCGAAATGTCAATATTTAAGGAGTTATGAGCGTTTTAAAATATCCTATTTTTCCTCTTTAAATATCTCAATGAAAAAACATGCTAAAAACCCCGAAATGTAAATATTTAAGGAGTTATGAGCGTTTTAAAATACCATAATTTTCCTCTTTAAATATCTCAATGAAAAAACATGCTAAAAACCCCGAAATGTCAATATTTAAGGAGTTATGAGCGATTTAAAATACCCTATTTTTCCTCTTCAAATATCTCAATGAAAAAACATGCTAAAAACCCCTAAATGTCAATATTTAAGGAGTTATGACCGTTTTAAAATACCCTATTTTTCCTCTTTAAATATCTCAATGAAAAAAAATTCTAAAAACCCCGAAATGTCAATATTTAAGGAGTTATGAGCGATTTAAAATACCCTATTTTTCCTCTTCAAATATCTCAATGAAAAAACATGCTAAAAACCCCTAAATGTCAATATTTAAGGAGTTATGACCGTTTTAAAATACCCTATTTTTCCTCTTTAAATATCTCAATGAAAAAACATGCTAAAAACCCCGAAATGTCAATATTTAAGGAGTTATGAGCGTTTTAAAATGCCCTATTTTTCCTCTTTAATAAACTGGATGAAAAAACATGCTAAAAACCCCGAAATGTCAATATTTAAGGAGTTATGAGCGTTTTAAAATACCCTATTTTTCCTCTTTAATAAACTGGATGAAAAAACATGCTAAAAACCCCGAAATGTCAATATTTAAGGAGTTATGAGCGTTTTAAAATACCCTATTTTTCCTCTTTAAATATCTCAATGAAAAAACATGCTAAAAACCCCGAAATGTCAATATTTAAGGAGTTATGAGCGTTTTAAAATACCCTATTTTTCCTCTTTAAATATCTCAATGAAAAAACATGCTAAAAACCCCGAAATGTCAATATTTAAAGAGTTATGAGCGTTTTAAAATACCCTATTTTTCCTCTTTAAATATCTCAATGAAAAAACATGCTAAAAACCCCGAAATGTCAATATTTAAGGAGTTATGAGCGTTTTAAAATACCCTATTTTTCCTCTTTAAATATCTCAATGAAAAAACATGCTAAAAACCCCGAAATGTCAATATTTAAAGAGTTATGAGCGTTTTAAAATACCCTATTTTTCCTCTTTAAATATCTCAATGAAAAAACATGCTAAAAACCCCGAAATGTCAATATTTAAGGAGTTATGAGCGTTTTAAAATACCCTATTTTTCCTCTTTAAATATCTCAATGAAAAAACATGCTAAAAACCCCGAAATGTCAATATTTAAAGAGTTATGAGCGTTTTAAAATACCCTATTTTTCCTCTTTAAATATCTCAATGAAAAAACATGCTAAAAACCCCGAAATGTCAATATTTAAAGAGTTATGAGCGTTTTAAAATACCCTATTTTTCCTCTTTAAATATCTCAATGAAAAAACATGCTAAAAACCCCGAAATGTCAATATTTAAAGAGTTATGAGCGTTTTAAAATACCCTATTTTTCCTCTTTAAATATCTCAATGAAAAAACATGCTAAAAACCCCGAAATGTCAATATTTAAGAAGTTATGAGCGTTTTAAAATACCCTATTTTTCCTCTTTAATAAACTGGATGAAAAAACATGCTAAAAACCCCGAAATGTCAATATTTAAGGAGTTATGAGCGTTTTAAAATACCCTATTTTTCCTCTTTAATAAACTGGATGAAAAAACATGCTAAAAACCCCGAAATGTCAATATTTAAGGAGTTATGAGCGTTTTTAAAATGCCCTATTTTTCCTCTTTAATAAACTGGATGAAAAAACATGCTAAAAACCCCGAAATGTCAATATTTAAGGAGTTATGAGCGTTTTAAAATATCCTATTTTTCCTCTTTAAATATCTCAATGAAAAAACATGCTAAAAACCCCGAAATGTAAATATTTAAGGAGTTATGAGCGTTTTAAAATACCATAATTTTCCTCTTTAAATATCTCAATGAAAAAATATGCTAAAAACCCCGAAATGTCAATATTTAAGGAGTTATGAGCGATTTAAAATACCCTATTTTTCCTCTTCAAATATCTCAATGAAAAAACATGCTAAAAACCCCTAAATGTCAATATTTAAGGAGTTATGAGCGATTTAAAATACCCTATTTTTCCTCTTCAAATATCTCAATGAAAAAACATGCTAAAAACCCCTAAATGTCAATATTTAAGGAGTTATGACCGTTTTAAAATACCCTATTTTTCCTCTTTAAATATCTCAATGAAAAAACATGCTAAAAACCCCGAAATGTCAATATTTAAGGAGTTATGAGCGTTTTAAAATGCCCTATTTTTCCTCTTTAATAAACTGGATGAAAAAACATGCTAAAAACCCCGAAATGTCAATATTTAAGGAGTTATGAGCGTTTTAAAATACCCTATTTTTCCTCTTTAATAAACTGGATGAAAAAACATGCTAAAAACCCCGAAATGTCAATATTTAAGGAGTTTTGACCGTTTTAAAATACCCTATTTTTCCTCTTTAAATATCTCAATGAAAAAACATGCTAAAAACCCCGAAATGTCAATATTTAAGGAGTTATGAGCGATTTAAAATACCCTATTTTTCCTCTTCAAAAATCTCAATGAAAAAACATGCTAAAAACCCCGAAATGTCAATATTTAAGGAGTTATGAGCGAATTAAAATACCCTATTTTTCCTCTTCAAATATCTCAATGAAAAAACATGCTAAAAACCCCGAAATGTCAATATTTAAGGAGTTATGAGCGTTTTAAAATACCCTATTTTTCCTCTTTAATAAACTGGATGAAAAAACATGCTAAAAACCCCTAAATGTCAATATTTAAGGAGTTATGAGCGTTTTAAAATTCCCTATTTTTCCTCTTTAAATATCTCCATGGAAAAATATGCTAAAAACCCCGAAATGTCAATATTTAAGGAGTTATGAGCGTTTTAAAATACCCTATTTTTCCTCTTTAATAAACTGGATGAAAAAAACATGCTAAAAACCCCGAAATGTCAATATTTAAGGAGTTATGAGCGATTTAAAATACCCTATTTTTCCTCTTCAAATATCTCAATGAAAAAACATGCTAAAAACCCCGAAATGTCAATATTTAAGGAGTTATGAGCGATTTAAAATACCCTATTTTTCCTCTTCAAATATCTCAATGAAAAAACATGCTAAAAACCCCGAAATGTCAATATTTAAGGAGTTATGAGCGTTTTAAAATACCCTATTTTTCCTCTTTAATAAACTGGATGAAAAAACATGCTAAAAACCCCTAAATGTCAATATTTAAGGAGTTATGAGCGTTTTAAAATACCCTATTTTTCCTCTTCAAATATCTCAATGAAAAAACATGCTAAAAACCCCGAAATGTCAATATTTAAGGAGTTATGAGCGTTTTAAAATACCCTATTTTTCCTCTTTTATAAACTGGATGAAAAAACATGCTAAAAACCCCGAAATGTCAATATTTAAGGAGTTATGAGCGTTTTAAAATGCCCTATTTTTCCTCTTTAATAAACTGGATGAAAAAACATGCTACAAACCCCGAATGTCAATATTTATGGAGTTATGAGCGATTTAAAATACCCTATTTTTCCTCTTCAAATATCTCAATGAAAAAACATGCTAAAAACCCCGAAATGTCAATATTTAAGGAGTTATGAGCGTTTTAAAATGCCCTATTTTTCCTCTTTAATAAACTGGATGAAAAAACGTGCTAAAAACCCCGAAATGTCAATATTTAAGGAGTTATGAGCGTTTTAAAATACCCTATTTTTCCTCTTCAAATATCTCAATGAAAAAACATGCTAAAAACCCCGAAATGTCAATATTTAAGGAGTTATGAGCGTTTTAAAATACCCTATTTTTCCTCTTTTATAAACTGGATGAAAAAACATGCTAAAAACCCCGAAATGTCAATATTTAAGGAGTTATGAGCGTTTTAAAATGCCCTATTTTTCCTCTTTAATAAACTGGATGAAAAAACATGCTACAAACCCCGAATGTCAATATTTATGGAGTTATGAGCGATTTAAAATACCCTATTTTTCCTCTTCAAATATCTCAATGAAAAAACATGCTAAAAACCCCGAAATGTCAATATTTAAGGAGTTATGAGCGTTTTAAAATACCATAATTTTCCTCTTTAAATATCTCAATGAAAAAACGTGCTAAAAACCCCGAAATGTCAATATTTAAGGAGTTATGAGCGTTTTAAAATACCCTATTTTTCCTCTTTAATAAACTGGATGAAAAAACATGCTAAAAACCCCGAAATGTCAATATTAAAGGAGTTATGAGCGTTTTAAAATACCCTATTTTTCCTCTTTAAATACCTCAATGAAAAAACATGCTAAAAACCCCGAAATGTCAATATTTAAGGAGTTATGAGCGTTTTAAAATGCCCTATTTTTCCTCTTTAATAAACTGGATGAAAAAACATGCTAAAAACCCCGAAATGTCAATATTTAAGGAGTTATGAGCGTTTTAAAATACCCTATTTTTCCTCTTTAATAAACTGGATGAAAAAACATGCTAAAAACCCCGAAATGTCAATATTTAAGGAGTTATGAGCGTTTTAAAATACCCTATTTTTCCTCTTTAAATATCTCCATGGAAAAATATGCTAAAAACCCCGAAATGTCAATATTTAAGGAGTTATGAGCGATTTAAAATACCCTATTTTTCCTCTTCAAATATCTCAATGAAAAAACATGCTAAAAACCCCGAAATATCAATATTTAAGGAGTTATGAGCGTTTTAAAATACCATAATTTTCCTCTTTAAATATCTCAATGAAAAAACATGCTAAAAACCCCGAAATGTCAATATTTAAGGAGTTATGAGCGTTTTAAAATACCATAATTTTCCTCTTTAAATATCTCAATGAAAAAATATGCTAAAAACCCCGAAATGTCAATATTTAAGGAGTTATGAGCGTTTTAAACTACCCTATTTTTCCTCTTTAATAAACTGAATGAAAAAACTACCTAAAATCCCCGAAATGTCAATATTTATGGAGTTATGAGCGTTTTAAAATACCCTATTTTTCCTCTTTAAATATCTCAATGAAAAACATGCTAAAAACCCCGAAATGTCAATATTTAAGGAGTTATGAGCGTTTTAAAATACCATAATTTTCCTCTTTAAATATCTCAATGAAAAAACATGCTAAAAACCCCGAAATATCAATATTTAAGGAGTTATGAGCGTTTTAAAATACCATAATTTTCCTCTTTAAATATCTCAATGAAAAAACATGCTAAAAACCCCGAAATGTCAATATTTAAGGAGTTATGAGCGTTTTAAAATACCATATTTTTCCTCTTTAAATATCTCAATGAAAAAATATGCTAAAAACCCCGAAATGTCAATATTTAAGGAGTTATGAGCGTTTTAAACTACCCTATTTTTCCTCTTTAATAAACTGAATGAAAAAACTACCTAAAATCCCCGAAATGTCAATATTTAAGGAGTTATGAGCGTTTTAAAATACCCTATTTTTCCTCTTTAAATATCTCAATGAAAAAACATGCTAAAAACCCCGAAATGTCAATATTTAAGGAGTTATGAGCGTTTTAAAATACCCTATTTTTCCTCTTTAAATATCTCAATGAAAAAACATGCTAAAAACCCCGAAATGTCAATATTTAAAGAGTTATGAGCGTTTTAAAATACCCTATTTTCTCTTCAAATATCTCAATGAAAAAACATGCTAAAAACCCCGAAATATCAATATTTAAGGAGTTATGAGCGTTTTAAAATACCACAATTTTCCTCTTTAAATATCTCAATGAAAAAACAAGCTAAAAACCCCGAAATGTCAATATTTAAGGAGTTATGAGCGTTTTAAAATACCATATTTTTCCTCTTTAAATATCTCAATGAAAAAATAAGCTAAAAACCCCGAAATGTCAATATTTAAGGAGTTATGAGCGTTTTAAAATACCATATTTTTCCTCTTTAAATATCTCAATGAAAAAATATGCTAAAAACCCCGAAATGTCAATATTTAAGGAGTTATGAGCGTTTTAAACTACCCTATTTTTCCTCTTTAATAAACTGAATGAAAAAACTACCTAAAATCCCCGAAATGTCAATATTTATGGAGTTATGAGCGTTTTAAAATACCCCATTTTTCCTCTTTAAATATCTCAATGAAAAAACATGCTAAAAACCCCGAAATGTCAATATTTAAGGAGTTATGAGCGTTTTAAAATACCCTATTTTTCCTCTTTAAATATCTCAATGAAAAAACATGCTAAAAACCCCGAAATGTCAATATTTAAAGAGTTATGAGCGTTTTAAAATACCCTATTTTTCCTCTTCAAATATCTCAATGAAAAAACATGCTAAAAACCCCGAAATATCAATATTTAAGGAGTTATGAGCGTTTTAAAATACCACAATTTTCCTCTTTAAATATCTCAATGAAAAAACATGCTAAAAACCCCGAAATGTCAATATTTAAGGAGTTATGAGCGTTTTAAAATACCATATTTTTCCTCTTTAAATATCTCAATGAAAAAATATGCTAAAAACCCCGAAATGTCAATATTTAAGGAGTTATGAGCGTTTTAAACTACCCTATTTTTCCTCTTTAATAAACTGAATGAAAAAACTACCTAAAATCCCCGAAATGTCAATATTTAAGGAGTTATGAGCGTTTTAAAATACCCTATTTTTCCTCTTTAAATATCTCAATGAAAAAACATGCTAAAAACCCCGAAATGTCAATATTTAAGGAGTTATGAGCGTTTTAAAATACCCTATTTTCCTCTTTAAATATCTCAATGAAAAAACATGCTAAAAACCCCGAAATGTCAATATTTAAGGAGTTATGAGCGTTTTAAAATACACTATTTTTCCTCTTTAAATATCTCAATGAAAAAACATGCTAAAAACTCCGAAATGTCAATATTTAAAGAGTTATGAGCGTTTTAAAATACCCTATTTTTCCTCTTTAAATATCTCAATGAAAAAACATGCTAAAAACCCCGAAATGTCAATATTTAAGGAGTTATGAGCGTTTTAAAATACCCTATTTTTCCTCTTTAAATATCTCAATGAAAAAACATGCTAAAAACCCCGAAATGTCAATATTTAAAGAGTTATGAGCGTTTTAAAATACCCTATTTTTCCTCTTTAAATATCTCAATGAAAAAACATGCTAAAAACCCCGAAATGTCAATATTTAAGGAGTTATGAGCGTTTTAAAATACCCTATTTTTCCTCTTTAAATATCTCAATGAAAAAACATGCTAAAAACCCCGAAATGTCAATATTTAAAGAGTTATGAGCGTTTTAAAATACCCTATTTTTCCTCTTTAAATATCTCAATGAAAAAACATGCTAAAAACCCCGAAATGTCAATATTTAAGGAGTTATGAGCGTTTTGAAATACCCTATTTTTCCTCTTTAAATATCTCAATGAAAAAACATGCTAAAAACCCCGAAATGTCAATATTTAAAGAGTTATGAGCGTTTTAAAATACCCTATTTTTCCTCTTTAAATATCTCAATGAAAAAACATGCTAAAAACCCCGAAATGTCAATATTTAAGGAGTTATGAGCGTTTTAAAATACCCTATTTTTCCTCTTTAAATATCTCAATGAAAAAACATGCTAAAAACCCCGAAATGTCAATATTTAAAGAGTTATGAGCGTTTTAAAATATCCTATTTTTACTCTTTAAATATCTCAATGAAAAAACATGCTAAAAACCCCGAAATGTCAATATTTAAGGAGTTGTGAGCGTTTTAAAATACCCCATATTTCCTCTTTAAATATCTCAATGAAAAAACATGCTAAAAACCCCGAAATGTCAATATTTAAGGAGTTATGAGCGTTTTAAAATACCCTATTTTTCCTCTTTAATAAACTGAATGAAAAAACATGCTAAAAACCCCGAAATGTCAATATTTAAGGAGTTATGAGCGTTTTAAAATACCATATTTTTCCTCTTTAATAAACTGAATGAAAAAACATGCTAAAAACCCCGAAATGTCAATATTTAAGGAGTTATGAGCGTTTTAAAATACCCTATTTTTCCTCTTTAAATATCTCAATGAAAAAACATGCTAAAAACCCCGAAATGTCAACATTAAGGAGTTATGAGCGTTTTAAAATACCCTATTTTTCCTCTTTAAATATCTCAATGAAAAAACATGCTAAAAACCCCGAAATGTTAATATTTAAGGAGTTATGAGCGTTTTAAAATATCCTATTTTTGCTCTTAAAATATCTCAATGAAAAAACATGCTAAAAACCCCGAAATGTCAATATTTAAGGAGTTATGAGCGTTTTAAAATACCCTGTTTTTCCTCTTTAAATATCTTAATGAAAAACATGCTAGAAACCCAGAAATGTCAATATTTAAGGAGTTATGAGCGTTTTAAAATATCCTATTTTTCCTCTTTAAATATCTCAATGAAAAAACATGTCAATATTTAAGTAGTTATGAGCGTTTTAAAATACCCTAATTTTCCTCTTTAATTAACTGAATGAAAAAACATGCTAAAAACCCCGAAATGTCAATATTTAAGGAGTTATGAGCGTTTTAAAATACCCTAATTTTCCTCTTTAATTAACTGAATGAAAAAACATGCTAAAAACCCGGAAATGTCAATATTTAAGGAGTTATGAGCATTTTAAAATACCCTATTTTTCCTCTTTAAATATCTCAATGAAAAAACATGCTAAAAACCCCGAAATGTCAATATTTAAGGAGTTATGAGCGTTTAATGATTTCTATCTGAATCACTTTTGCGTATCTGAACAAACCTTCGCAAGTCTTTGAATCAAATCTTCTTCTTTTGCTTAAGCCTCAACGATTTCAGATTACAGTCAACCGAAAAACTCTCCGAACACTTTTGACCCATCCATTCACTGCGAGGGTTAACGCTCGATGACGTACCTTTATTCCGAACACTAAATTACTTAATTAGCTAATTAATTACTCGCCATAGGCTAGAAATTCAGCGGCTAATCCTGGCTGTGAGGTATTCCCATTTACGCACCCCATCAGACTAACCGCTCATTAATTACCACGCATTATCTACTTTCGTTTCCTTAGTCTGCGGATTTGTTTTATTCGGTATTTGTTTTTTTTTTCGGTTGCTTCTTTGCTTTAGTAAAACGATTATTCTTGAATCATAATTAAAAAATTCTTAATCTTCTTCATCGAATGCTTCAAGGCAAATAAAAGAACCGTAGTGATCCCCCACCAATTGCTTATCCATTCATTGGTGTTGCTGGGCTAAGTTTCCTTTCAATTTTTCTGTCAAAATGCCGGATGATGTTGATGATGGTGATGACGTCGAAGTTGATAATCTCAGTGTTGTTGTTGGCGCCAATAATGATGTTATTCTCTGTAAACTACTTTGTTCTTTGTTGAAGTGTGTTGAATCGATTTTTTTGGTCCAGCACGTTTTGTTGACTTAGCCCAGACTTAAGGTATGGTTTTATGACTCAACTTAACGTTGAGATGTTGATCCCAACATCAAGATCTGTATCTGAGTCAGTCTGTTGGCTGATGAGTGTGTAATATGCGTCAATTACTTTTATGGAGCGACTGTTTCCCTTTGATGTTAACCTACAGATGATGATGACGATGATCGGAATATTGAATGTGAGAACAAGTTCAAGATTAGTAGATTTTTTTATGGTTTCGGTATTATCTGAGTGTAAATTCCATTTACAAGCTTTGTCAGACTATCGAATGTTAATAGCAATTTGTAAAAGGAATTTAAATCTGTGGAAATGCCTAGAAGGTGATATGGGTTTAATGGCATGCTAAACGTTTATTTACATAGATAACCGTTTCACAATTTAGATGCTAATTAAGTAGCGGAACCATGGACTTTTACAAGGTTAAAATTATAAATAAACAAGTAAGAAAAGGCTATAGTCGTGCGGGACCGACCATGTGATACCCCTTATTTCCAAATCCATTTTGGAAGACTTCGCTTTTGAAATTATGTCAAATGCTAGACTTCTTCCCTGTCCATTACTCTCTTCTCATGCAAAATTCCGTGTCGATTGGTTTTAATTGTGTCATATGGAAAAATTTTCTGGTCTTTAGTTCATTTGAACCCCTAAATATTTTGCGATCATCTCCAAAAGCAAGAGGTCCTGCTATATCTCTAAATTTAAGCTCATCTATATGATTTGCTTGTCTACAATATTTGGATATATTCATTAACGAAATCAGTACAAAAAGCCAGTTCGCCTTTTTGTGTATTTTGGATATCGCCTGTAAGTTATTTTAAGAGTTTCGGTAGAATGGAAATGTTGGTATTTTTCGCACAAAAGTAGTAGTTTATTCTACCCGCTGTCCTAAACTCGAACTTCATGCGAGATTTCGTGTCCTTTATCCTTTCTATAACGGCAGCAATATCAAGAATATTTGAAGTAGTGGGCCGCCATAACAGCCGTTGGTCGGATTGGATTATTATTATTATTATTATTATTATTATTATTATTATTATTATTATTATTATTATTATTATTATTATTATTACTATTACTATTATTATTATTATTATTATTATTATTATTATTATTATTATTATTATTATTATTATTATTATTATTATTATTATTATTATTATTATTATTATTATTATTATTATTATTATTATTATTATTATTATTATTTATTATTATTTTTATTATTTTTTAACGACATTTGGGACAAAAATCGTACATTTTTCTAAATATAATTATTAAGCTTCTCGACAAAAATCTCCATTTACTTTTCACCATTCTTTAGGTTTTTCTATAACTATACCCAATTTTTTATAAAGGTTTAATTTATAAATCTAAATATTAAACTTTTTTCGATAAAGATCCAGGCATACCAAAAAAGTGAACTGAATTTAATTTTGAAAGCATTTGGTATGCAAGAGTTGACTAAATATTTTTTTCAAAGACCAGATGAAATTTGTCAAAGCCATTTCTTTCAAGAAGCAAACCTGAATATTAAAAAACAATATGATTTATTGAATATTTTAAAACTATGTTTTTCTAGGACCTACATTTTAAATATATTTTTTAATCCATTTAGTTATTGAGTTTTGGAATTTAAATTAAATTAAATTTGTATACATATTTTTTCAAGTATAATACTGAATTTAAATCAAAAAAGGTTCAATGACAAAACCTGATTTTTAAAGATTTGATGCCAAAAAATTTTATTTTTTATTTATTGCATTTTATGACAGTTGCAAATGTTTTATCCGCCACTGTAAATTACTATCTGATACCAAAAAAATTCGTAGAGGCTTCATATAGTAATTTTATGTGAACACAACATATATACAATTTTAAACTCTTATTAAAAACACTAATTATTTAAATCTACTTGGTTTCAATCTTACTCCCTAGGTGCTAACTTGTTTTTTCTGTATTATTTTTAAATTGTTCTGCAGCAATTTAAATACAATAAATCATTTAGCAAACAAAGTAATTATTTTTATTGAAAAAAAAAAAAATACCAAAAAACGACAACACCAACAAATTAACAAACTTGACACATATTCCGTTTTGTTTCGACAAAAATAAATCTAAGTTTTTTTCCAATATTTTTATCCGTGTTGTTGACCTTTGCAAATTTATTCCCATTGTTGTTGGGGCTTTGTTGTTCGGTTGGGTGCACACAAAAATATGACCCAAAAAAAGGTGATAATGATTTGGTATTAATTTGTTGTGATAATTGGAAACCTACCAACACCGAACAATTATTTAAAATTTGATTCAGAAAACATTTTGATTTATCTATCGCAGCGATCAATGGCAATTTGTCATTAATCATAATAGGCAAAAATAATTTGTGGAATGTTTTTCGGTTTGTAATGTAAAATATTGAATTTAATTTTGGATTATAACGCCGCCCTGCAATGAAATTTTCAAGCAACGGTAAATTTTATTTTGAAAATCTTACTATTTAAATATTAACGAAATAGTATGGGCGTATATTTAGGTTTTAAAGATTTGTTGTTAGAACATTTTTAGCACTAAAAAAGCTTTTCTATCTCTTAAATAAAAATAAAAGTTATAAATGGGAAATTTTGAGTTTCTGTCTGTATGGCCTTACAACAAATGCCCTCAATGTTCACGTAAAAAAATTACTAATCCCAGATTTAAAGCTTTAAAGCTTTGATATATTTATTTTTTCACCATTATAGATTTAAAATACCTTAAAAAAATATATATACGGTTATTTGTTTGATAATCCACAAAAAATATATTTTGGAAATCACATTATTTTGCTTCAAATGGTAAAAATCCAGCCCCTAATTCTTAGAATATCCTTCAAAATATTCGTTAAAAATCCACGATTAAAGTTCTCTTGAGAAAATATTTAAAAATTAAAAAAAATATAAAAAAATATTATAATTATATAAAAAAAAATATTAAATATTCCAGGGCTCTTGAGAAAATATTTAAAAAGGACAATTTGTTGCTGCCGTTAAAAAATATTCGTTAAAAATTAAGGATTATACCAGTGACGTTCCTTTTCAAGGACCAAAATGAAATTTCTTTTAAGGACCAAACGATAATGTATAGAAATATTTGTACAAGGGAAAATTTTTCAAAATATATTTTCAAAGGACCATCCATGAATTTATAGAAAATATTTTTTAATTTAACAATTTTTTTTAATACCTCCTTTCAAGGAGAAACAAAATGTAATTTTTTCAAACAGAATTTTAGGACGGAATAAATTAAAAAGGTCTATACCTGTATATTTTGAAAACTATTTTTCAATTTACTGAGTCTTACAAAATTATCTTCTCTTTAAGAAGCAAACGTCAATCTTTAAAAAAATATTTTTCTAACGACCAACAGCGAAAAATCGTTGAATTTTTTTTAATTTTTTTATTTTGATTTTTTTTTCAAGGTCCCATAGAAGACTAGAGTGATTTTTAAAGAACATTTTTGCCTGAACAAATAGAGAAACAAACAAAGGAACAAGTGTAAAAAAAAACTTCGATTTTTTAAAAAAAAATTGTACCCTACAACAATATGTGTTGGGAGGTACAGGGTTGCCCATATTCGACGGACCCATGTTTTTTTTTTTAAAATCAAAGAAAAAAATAAAAATTTGGTGATTGGCAATGTTAATCATTTAACTTGTTCCAAGTAGATTTGTTTACATAAATTTTTGAATATGATATCTCTCAATTGGCCGCCACTGGCGTTGATGACGTATTGTGTCCTTTTTGCTGCATTTTCCATCGTTTTTGCCAACATTTCGGCCGGAATAGCGGCTATTTCTTCACGAATGTTGTCCTTGAGCTCTTCTACGGTCCTTGGCTTGTTAACGTAAACCTTTCACTTCAAATATCCCTACAAGAAGAAGTCAGGCGGCGTCAAATCGGGCGAACGCGGTGGCCAGTCCAAATCACCACTTTTCGACATCAAACGGCCCGGAAACAAATTCTTCAGAAAATCGTTTGTTATGCGACTTGTGTGCGGTGGAGCGCCGTCTTGTTGAAACCAGAACTACCTTATACGCTTTCGACGAATTGTCGAATCACAAAATTGGTCATCATGTGGCGATAACGCTCCTGATTGATGGTAACAGCATGGCCATTTTCGGACATGATAATTTTGTTCCAAAATTGCTCGTCATCTTCGGCCATTTCGATGACTCTTTGGGCCCATCTCAATCGACTAGGCTTGTCCGCAGGCAACATTCTTTGCGTCAATTGAATTTTGTACGGCAAAATTTGCAAATCAATGCGAATTATCCGTTGTAAAGTGGACCGAGCCATGCTCAACTACTGAGAATGGCGTTTTTGGGATGTCCTTGAGGACCTCTCAACACTGGCTCGTACGGCAGCGATATTCTCGGCCGATCGCCTTGGTCGACTTTTATATGGCCTCTTCGGATTAGAGAGCCTTACCAGTCGAACATTTTTCGTATAAACGCTTAATGGTATTCTTAGAAGGCGCACTTCTCACATTTTTTAATGTTTTGAAAGCACGTTGAGTTTTTACAATTGACTTCTTCTGTTGAATGTAAATTTCAACTATTTCAGAGTGCTCGCGTGGCGTGTATTGGTTCATGGTAAAAATTTGCTTGGACTGACGCTTCAAACGCGGTATGTCGTTAAGCGATGTGACATCTCTGTCAAGGTTATGGCGTTGCCAGATGGGTTCGTCGAATATGGGCAACCCTGTATTATAAGTTTGATTGGGCCAAAAATTATGTAACACCTCGATATATTGGTTTCCCACATAGGAAAGTATATACGGAATTTCCTATCTCGCCGAGCTGAGTCGATCTAGCTTTGCATGTCCGTCCGTCTGTCTGTTCGTCTAACGATGTTAATTTGTTATCACTCTACAGGTCGAAATAATGGCCCGACCATTATTTGGAATAGAGGTGGGCCAGAATAGAAGCCTATTGCTTTTGCAGATGATAACATATGAAATGGACCAAAAACTGAAAAATGTCCTGATTTTGCAGTTGCCCTACAGGTCGCAATTATAGACTAATCGAAGCGGAATTTAGCATCCGACTAGAGCTTAGGGCTGGGCAGAAGTCTTCCAATTTTTTTTGGTCATCGGGTAATATTTCGTGGGTGAAAGAGACCATGACATTTGTGTTAAATAAAAGTCAAATTCTCCATTAAACCGCGAATATTATTAATCCCGCGAAATCACAAACAGACGAAAAGGTCAATTCTGACCGTTAAGTAAATGCCGATAGTAAATATATAGGATATAACAAAAGAAAAAGATATTAGCCAGAATGCTTATATCTCAAGAATGGCTGGACCGATTTTTACAAATTTTGTCAATTCAGCGCACGGTAACTCTCGAAAGGAACATCCGATTTGGTGTTCGGGTACCTTCTCCATAAAAATTCAAAATTTTCAAAGAAAAAAAATTATTTCTCATCAGATTTTGTTCAAACTTGGCATGTTGTAATATAATTTTTCAAAGCTAGGACAGGCGGGAAATGGGAAATATCGGGCCACTTCTCCTCGTACCTCGCTCACAAAAAGTTAAAACTTTAAATAATCATAAAATGTGAAATAAGAGTCCGGTTGTCTTCCCATATTCAACTACTTCTACCAACTCTAAATCTGCTATGAAGATAGGTTGGAACGGACTGCTACTTCTGGTAACTTTCCCACAACGCGGAAAAATTTTAAATAGCCATGTTGCTCATGAATTGCGATGTAAGCATTCGATTCTATCCAAACGTGTCACATATTGATATTTTTAATTACCATATGTATCATATGATTATCGGTCCATACCTTTTGGTACATTGTCTAAACAGGGTAAAATTTTTGAAAAAAAAAAATGTAAATTATATAATTTCACCGATTTTTATTTTAAACTCGAATAGTGCCATACTTTGACGATCATTAGATCTGGTGTTAACATCCCTCGCCCCACACTTTCTTGTACCTTCCCACATGGGGCCAATGTTTTGAATTTGTAACAATATTAAAGTAGGTATACATATGAAATTTGTAGGTCCAATCTTAATTTTGCATCTGTCGACTTTTTAACTATACTTATCTTAAAAATAACGAATACAGCCGTTACATCGGGGCTATACGAAGACCTAGACCTGCATAGATAACATTCTGGCAAAGATAATGACGCTAAAATCATCGAAATACCGAAAACGAAGACCTGGATCCGCATCACGAGCTTCAAATACAAAGTTTGAAATAAATCCTGTGAATAATGTCCCTAAAATCATCAAAATACCGAATGTCGGGGTAGTGTTGTATGGACGCTATACGATACGATCATGGACCTATATAAACAATTCTACTTCAGGGAGTAAAGTACTCAGAAAAAACTCCCTGTGTGAATTTTCAGACAAATTCATTTAAAAATGTGGTTAAAATCATCAAAATACCTAATATCGGGGGCTACCGTTATTAGGGGGATATACGATATCGTGGTGCTTAAAGACAATTCTCTTCCAGGGGGTAAATTAATCAGAAGGAACTCCTTCTATTAATTTTCAGACAATTCCACTGAAAAATTTGGCTACAGTCATCAAAATACAGAATATCGGGAGGTATAGGAGGTGGGGGCTATACGAAGATGTGGACCTGCATGCACAATTTTTTGTCATAGACTGCAGTACCCATTACGAATTTTAAATAAAAAATTTGAAAAATGTTCCGGTGAATAATGTTGCTAAAATCATCAAAATACCGAATATCGGGAGGTGCCGTTATATGGAAGCTATACGACATCGTAGCCCATCTCCGAACTTCATCTGCCTGCAGACAAAAGATTGATCTGTGTAAGATTTTAGCTTCCTATCTTAACTTGGTTTGCCTCTATCGTATTTACAACAGACGGACGGAAGGACAGGGCTAAATCGTCTTAGAATTTTACACAGATCGAGAATATATATACGTTTTTATGGGAGAATTCAATCATACCCGCAATGATTATAATTATAATTTAAAGTTCAAAGGACTAAATATGCCGAATCATTGGTATGTGTATTGCCCATTTGATATATATGGGAGCTATATCCAAATCGGAATCGATCTTGATAAAATTTGGCAAAGATATTTCTGAGCTGTAGTTCCTGTATTTCCCTTAATATCGTTATTACAGAGTGCATATTACGGCTGTGGGTAACAAATATAACAAATCGGATGAACAATATATGGGAGCTATAGCTATGTCTTAACCAATCTTCACCAAATTTGACATACTAGCTTCTAGACTCAATTCGGTCGTAAGTGCCAAATTTTATCCCATTTGGGCAAATATTAGACGTTTGGTGCACAATAAAAGGTAAATCGGACGAAGTTATATATGGGAGTTATATCCAAGTCTGAACCGATCTCGATAAAATTTAGCAAATGTATTTCTGAGCTGTATTTGATATATTTCGCCAAATATTGTTGTTACAGAGTGAATATTACGGCTGCGGAGGACAAAAATAACAAATCGGATGAACAATATATATGGGAGCTATAGCTATATCTAAACCGATTTCGATCAAATTTGGCATACTTATTTTCAGGCCTAATTCGGTTGTATGTGCAAAATTTTATACTATTCTATACTGATATTACACGTTTGGTGCACAATAAAAGGCAAATCGGACGAAGATATATATGAGAGCTATATCTAAATTTTGACCGATTATCTCCAATTTCAATAGGGTTCGTCCTTGGGCCAAACAAATGTTGTTTTGAAAATTTCATCTCAATCGGATAATAAATGCGACCTTCATTTTGTTCACAAGAATACATAGACAGACGGACGGACGGAAAGACAGACTGACATGCATAAATGAACTCAGAAAGTGATTCTATGGGTATTCTTAAAAGTAACTATGGGTCTATCTCGCTTCCTTCTCCATGTTACAAAGACATAATACCCTTACCGCTATGTGGTGTAGGGTATAAAAAAATTGCAGCTCCGTTAGGGGGTACATTTTCCAAATTCTTATGGTGTAGTACACCGTACAGCCGGTTCCGCCTGACTTTCATCCTCCCCTTGTAGATTTCCCTGTTATAAATACTTTGTTGTATTAATCACCCCATTTATGTTTAATGTAAACGAACGTTGCTTTTCAAAAATTATAATAGTAATACCGTGACTATTTTACCTGCCCTCGTACTTTTATCACTTTTGATAACACAAGTTCTTGAGAACGCCGTCGCCATGGACATTCCAAACGGGGGTGGATGCTGTGTACCTTTTTGAAACACTTCGAGGTATGTTGGAAAAGTTACTGGCATATAGTTCTGCCCTCTTATATATATTTCCTATAATCGATACTAGACTTGAAAATATTTAAATTAATCAATATAATTTATACCAAAATGGTATAGTATTTTTTGTTTCCAAAGATTTACCGCCATTAAACTATACAAAAATTGTATTGAAACCTGAAAAATTATAATGACAAATAATCACTGCCAACGCTAACAGACAAATGCTTAGTATTTTTTTGATTTAAAAGAATTAAAATATAATTAATTTCAAAAACCATTTAAAGAAACTGACTTATCTTTGAATTCAGAGCAAATCAGAGGAAGCCAAAAAGGCACATGTTCGATTGGTGGTCATTAACCTGGGTTACGACAAATAATTAAAATCAAGTCTCGAAACACAAGAATGTGAATTGAATTGCCACAGATGATTTGTAGTGGGGAGGCTAATAAAACAAAGAGTTGGTAATCAAGTTTTTTTTTTAACGACATTCAAAGTCAATGTCAAATGAAATCCAGATATGTATTAATTTTCAATGACAATTCCCAACACCGAGATTTGTAAAAAAGAAGAATTAAATGGAAGTTTTTTTTTTGTCTGTTTGTTTGGTTCTCTTTGTTTTTTTGATTAATTTAATCAATGAAGAGATGATAATTTGCTGGTTTATTTTTGTGTTGTTCATAGCCATTCTTAATACCGCTAATTCAAAACAATTTAAATCTCAAATAAATCTATGATATTAAAATATTATGCAAATTAAACACATATGAAGATAAAAATGGTGATGATGATGAAGCTGATAATTTTAGTCAATGAAGAAGAATGAATAACTGCATGTGATTTTGGGTGAATTAAAACGAAAAAAAAGAGATACAAACCAAATCCATAAAATGTGAGTGACATTGAATGGCTGCCATCTATCAGCGAATAAAGCTTCACTCTTTCGTTCGATCGTTCGTCCGTTCCGACTGTGGTTAATTGTTGGCCATTAAAAAACAATGAATAACCCTTGTTTGTCAAATAAAACAACTTGTTTTTGTTTTGTTAATTTTTATTTGTTTTAAATGTGTTTTATTTCTTTATTATTATTTAATTAAATTGTGTCAATTTAAGACTGCGCTGAAAAATGGCAAACAATTTAAACCAATTGATGCCATTATTCTTTTAAATTGTTCTTTTATTTAGGATTTGGTTCAGTGGGTCTGCGATCTCCAATCGTTGTTGTCTTCGAATTCCACCTAAATAAAAATCAAAAAAGTGGGTTGATAACCATTCAATAGCCAGACTTCTTTGTGGTATTGATTTTGGTCGTTGATCCAAAAGTGAGGTATTGAAAAATTGATTAAGCCTTTTAAGATGGTGATAGTTGTTTGGGATACGATTTTTTATAGGCCCTGTAGTGATGCGAAAATTGCTGTTTTTAAGAATTTGTCTGTGAAGAGGGAGTGAAGAGGTAGACTCATGGCTGCTCTTAATGATCTCCATAGAATCAATTTCAGAGCTGATATATAGGTCAGTCAAAAAAAGTCAAAATTCAAAAATTCCCACAAACAAAGCTATCTATCCAATGTTCTAACAAGTAAAAAACATTAAGTTCGGCCGGACCAAACTTTTAATACCCTCCACCTTAGGGTAAAGGAAACATTAGAAGAAATGTGGCAAAAACCATCAAAATACCGAATGTCGAAGGTACCGTTATATGGGGGCTATACCAAAACGTGGACCTATAATTACAATGACTCGCCACACGGACTGGGACCCATTATGATCTATAACTGCCATTATGATCTATAACTACCAATTTTCAGAGTAATTCTTGAAAAAATGTGTCAAAAATCATCAAAATACCGAATATTGGGAGGTACCGTTATATGGGGACTATATCAAAACGTGGACCTATACATACAATGTTCCGCCACACTAACTAGAACCCATTATGACCCACAAATACCAATTTTTAGACAAATCAGTGAAAAAATGTGTCAAAAACCATCAAAATACCGAATATTGGGAGGTACCTTTACATGGGGGCTATACCAAAACGTGGACCCATACATGCAATGTTTTGCCACACGCACAGGGACTCATTATGACCTACAAATACCAATTTTAAGACAAATCCGTGAAAAAATGTGGCATAAATAATCAAAATACCGAATATCGGGAGGTACCGTTATATGGGGACTATACCAGAACGTGGACCGATATATCTCATTTTCAATACCAACCATCCTAGATACAATACAAATAGCTCTGCTAAATTTTGGTGCAGACGGACATCGTTAAATTGACTTAGAATTTTATGCTAATTATGAATATATATATACTTTATGGGGTCTACGACGAATATTTAAGGATGTTACAAACGGAAAGACTAAGTTAACATACCCTCCTTTCCAAGGTGGAGAGTATTAAAATATTTCGGCCTCAAATTGAATACATTTTATTTTAGTTTTTTGTTTTTAAAGAATATTAATCCAAGAAAGTTTTGAATATTTGAATTTTTTACGATCGCTTTCCAGGTTAATGTAATCATAGCATATGTAGAGTTCATTTTCAATATCAAATCCACATATTTTTGCATATTCAAATTTAAATTTTTGTACAAATTTCATATTAGCGCCATATGTATTAAAAGAAATTTGAAAAAATACCCTAACGTTTAGGTTTAACCCTAATCTGATGATTGGAGAATATATAATTTCCATAAATCGAGAATATATATTCTCGGTATAAATGTTTAAATTTGGTATATGTCAAAAATACAGTTTGCATATGCCAAATTTATGCATTTTGCATACTTTTTCTAGAATTTGTGTTAAAACAAGTTAAAAATTATAAATCGGTTCTGCCTACAGACTAATACCCCTAGCCATTGTTCGACTATTTAAATATATTTTGACTTCTGTTATGATTATTCAAAATGTCAGCCCTCTATGGAGTGGGTTCTGAGGTAATGGGCCAATATTGTCGATTTCGTATCGGACCTAAATAAATACGATATAAATATGGGGTAACTTGGTAACAGGTTGGTAGCTTCCTTCACTATACATGACACATGTGATAATTTTTAGGAAATCTTAACACGTACGTGAGGTACCAGGTATAGTCGACCGAAGTATTCCATTTTCATAATTTATCTAATACAGATACAAATATTGGTAGGGCAAAATTACAAGAAAATCGAACTTTTATATCCAATTTATGGGAAATCAAAAATTCCATATTCATCTCAGGTTTCGGATTGAGAGAAATATTTAGATATAACAAATTGTAAAGAATAGCTGACTTGTTTCGCAAGTTATGACAGATAAAAGTATTGAAAATTGTGACCTTTTGTGGGTGAGATAGCAGAAGCTATGTATCATCTGCACAACAGATCTTGTGTTAGCAAAAATGCTTGTATGTGTGAAATTTGAAAAGAGTTGAATTCTTATTCGGCTTACTTTGAGTGTTTAGTTTCTCAAAATCTTAATCTGTGGGGAAGATACCAGAAGAAAAGGTCCAATCTCTACCTTTATAACATATATTGTGTTGATGAATGTAAATATTGAGATGTTCCAAGTCCGAATGGAATCGAATGTTAATTTCGCGTTTTATGAGCTCCATGGATATTCAAAATCTCGACCCTTTGTGGGGAGGTACCAGAATGAGAGGACCGACATATTCCATCTTCCCAAAGATATTGTGTTAGTAGAAAAAAGGAATACGTGAAATATAAAGAGAACCTGATGCTTATTTCGGATTTTATAAACGTTTTGGTTATTAAAAACTTTGACCCTTTGCGGGGGAGGTACCAGAAGGAATAGTCGATCTCTACCGTCTTTATAAAAGGTCCTATATTGATAGAAGTATTGAGATTTCGCGTTTTATGAGCTGAATGAATATTCAATTCGATGTATTCTATCTTAACACCAGATCTTGGGTAAATAAAATGATTTTGATGTGTGAAATTTGAAGACAATCGGACTCTTACATTACATTTAAAAGAGAAATTATTTGAAATTTTGACCGTTTTTGGGGGTTATTTTCGCACCTGACCTAGCACTGACGCAAATATTAGAATTTGCAAAGGTGGACCAAAATCGAATTATCGTTTCTCTTTCTGTGCAGAAAATTTATTTTTTGAGGTGGTACCAGAAGGAGTGGTACCGATATTGTCCATCTCCGAACTCGATCTAAGTTTGATAAAAATATTACGATGTACCAAGTTTGGATCAATTTGGATCAATATAGCCCATCTTCAAACTTGATCTTAGTTCAGATCCAAAACGGATGTTTCAGCACTCTATCTCAATTTCTTCGGAAGATAGCGTGATTACAATTTACGGACATTCAAATTTTCCTTCGAATTCTCTAGGAAGATAGTGTGATTGGGCGCCATCTTCAAACTTCAATTTTGTTTTGCTTATGTCGTGATTAAAAAAATCCTGAGTCAACTCATTTCGATTTGTTATGTGTTTATACCCTACACAACATAGTGGTGCATAGCTTCCCTATATATTTTCAACCGATTTCGGGTTAAAAACACTGGCTTTCCTTGACTTTTCCTTACTGGTTTTCTTTTGGCTAGCGTCTGATGTCCTCAAAACGAGTGACTGCTTGGTGCAAAAACTGACAATTTTCCTGATTTTGTCGTAGCTATGCAGATCACAAATAAAGACCAATCGATACGGTATTTTACATGAGATGCTAGTTTAGGGCTGGGCAGAAACCTACCAATTTGGATGGTCATCGGGTACCGTTTAGGGATAAAATTGGTGACAGAATAACAAAATATGAAAGAATAACAAAATAGAAGAATAACAAAGTATGCCAAATTTGATCGAAATCGGTTCTGATATAGCTATAGCTCCCATTTATATTGTTCATCCTATTTGTTATTTTTGTCCTCCGCAGATGTAATATGCTGCACTCTGTAATAGCAATAATTGGGAAATATATCAAATACAGCTCAGAAATTAATTTGCTAAATTTTATCGAGATCGGTTCAGATTTGGATATAGCTCCCATATATAACTTTGTCCTATTTACTTTTTATTGTGCACCAACGTCAAATATTTGTCCAAATGTGATGGAATTTGGCACTTACGACCGAATTGAGTCTAGAAGCTAGTATGTCACATTTGGTGAAGATCGGTTCAGATATAGCTATAGCTCCCATATATACTGTTCATCCGATTTGTCATATTTGTTACCCACAGCCGTAATATGCACTACGTAACAACGATATTCAGGGAAATATATCAAATACAGCTCAGAAATACCTTTGATAAATTTTATCGAGATCGGTTCAGATTTGGATATAGCTCCCATATATAACTTCGTCCTATTTACTTTTTATTGTGCACCAATGTCAAATATTTGTCCAAATGTGATGGAATTTGGCATTTACGACCGAATTGAGTCTAGAAGCTAGTATGGCAAATTTGGTGAAGATCGGTTCAGATATAGCTATAGCTCCCATATATACTGTTCATCCGATTTGTTATATTTGTTAACCACATTACGGCTGTGTGCACTCCGTAACAACGATATTTAGGGAAATATATCAAATAAAGCTCAGAAATGTCTTTGCCGAATTTTATCGAGATCGGTTCCGATTTAGATATAGCTCCCAGAAATAACTTCGTCCGATTTTCTATTTATTGTGCACCAAACGTCAAATATTTGTCCAAATGGGATGGAATTTGGCACTTACGACCGAATTGAGTCTAGAAGCTAGTATGTCAAATTTGGTGAAGATCGGTTCAGATATAGCTATAGCTCCCTTATATATTATTCATGCGATTTGTTACCCACAGCCGTAATATGCACTCCGTAACAACGACATTCAGGGAAATATATGAAATACAGCTCAGAAATATTTTTGCCAAATTTTATCAAGATCGGTTCCGATTTGGATATAGTTCCCATACATATCAAATGGGCAATACAAGTCCGAATTTAAAAAATACAAATGCTTCGGCACATTTAGTCTTTTGAACTTTAAATTATAATTGTAATCATGGCGTGTATGGTTGAATTCTCCCATAAAAACTTGTGATTGTTATGTGGAGCTCTACTAAATTAGCAAAGTGGTGTAGGGTATCATAAAGTCGGCCCCGCCCGACTTTAAGACTTTTTTTACTGTTTTTTTATTATTTATTTATTCGAATATCACGCCTATATAATTTGTATCGTTTATTATAGTGCTGTAGGGTTTTATACGGTAGGCAGTTCTCGAATGTGGCCTTGTATTTACATGTAATTGATCCCCGCACAGGAAAAATTATAGAAGTATATTATATTGAAATATATAATATATAATTAAGAATATAAGTATAAGTTATAGAATATTCAATATATAAATTTTATCCAAACCAATTTCAAGATCATTTCCAATAATAAACAACTCTTTCAAGGTCAATTTGCCACCTCCCAGAAAAAAAGTTTTCAAATTTACATCGCTAGGCCTGTTTTTGAACCGGTAATCGTTAAGCTGGTTCAATATATTTTATGCATTTGTTGTTATCGCTTTAAACCCTGACCTATGTTTTTATTTTATTTTCATGGTGCGTGTGCCTCACCACGAATGATAATAATACATAATTATTGACCATATATTTATTTAGTTAACGCATTAGTATATGAGAGTGGGATTGTTTGTCGGAATCTACTAAAAATTCAAATGCCAGTGACGTTTTTATTATTTCCATATGACTGGACATGTGGTCAATGTCATATACCTACAAACATACAGATATTGATTTTGTTCCATGCATGATTTAGTTAGTAGCTGGTTGGCTGGTTGTTTAGATAGTCAGCCACCGTGCATGGTGTTTCAATGTTTTTTTTTGGGGGGGAAGATAGTAGTCCGACTACTATTTCTTTTAATCAAATTAAAAGGCGAACGCAAACATACACAGAGACACGTAGAGCTAACCCAATATTCATATAAGTGTATGTGAAGACGCTGCTCTATGCCAGTTTAAGAATTTTCAAAGCCACAATCCGAAAAAACACCACCAACAACAACAAAACAAGCGTAGAAATAAAAAAAATAAATATTGAAAGACGATAAACCCATTGGCTGTATAACATTGGATGGCATTATTGCATTAACATAAAATGCAAAACGTCGGCACGCATGCGCATTAAACGAAACCAAAAACAAAAAAAGACAATAACAACAATAACAACAAACGTACAATCAAATATAGAAACTATGATTCGAACAAACAAATAAACGCCCCGCACACATCGAGCGAACGGAAAACACGCGTCTATTGATCGGCTGGGTGTGCATTGATTTACAATGTCTTATTTGTTTAATTCATATGAGGAACAAAAAAAAAAAAAACAATTAAAGATGACAGCCGGCTATGCGACACCCTATACTATTCTCAGGGTTAAACAGTGGCTTTGTGAATGGAAATTCTTTTTAATTGGATAAAAAAAAATATTGAAAAGTGGGTTAAAAAATATAAGGGGTTTCAATTAACAAAAAAAAAAAAAAAACAGCAAGTAAAGAAAGTCCTAAAGTCGGGCGGGACCGATTTTATGATACCCTACACCACTTTGCTAATTTAGTTGAGCTCCACTTAATAATTAAAAGTTTTTATGGGAGAATTCAATCATACACGCTATGATTATAATTATAATTTAAAATTCAAAGGACTAAATATGCCAAAGCATTTGTATCTTTTAAATTCGGACTTGTATTGCCCATTTGGTGCAAAATTAATTTGAAATCAGATAAAGATATGTATGGGAGCTCTAACCAAATCTGAACCGATCTCGATAAAATTTAGCAAATGTATTTCTGAGCTGTATTTGATATATTTCCCTGAATATCGTTGTTACGGAGTGCATATTACGGCCGTGGGTAACAAATATAACAAATCGGATGAACAGTATATATGGAAGGTATAGCTATATCAGAACCGATCTTCACCAAATTTGGCATACTATCTTCTAGACTCAATTCGGTCGCATGTGCCAAATTTCATCCCATTTGGACAAATATTAGTCGTTTGGTGCACAATAAAAGGTAAATCGGACGAAGTTATGTATGGGAGCTATACCCAAATATGAACCGATCTCGATAAAATAAAAATAAATTTCTGAGCTACATTTGATATATTTCCCCAAATATTGTTGTTATAGAGTGCATATTACGGCTGCGGAGGACAAAAGTAACAAATCGGATGAACAATATATTTGGGAGCTATAGCTATATCTGAACCGATTTCGATCAAATTTGGCATACTTATTTTAAGGCCTGATTTGGTTGTATGTGCAAAATTCCACACTGTTCGGGCTGATATTACACGTATGGTGCACAATAAAAGGCAAATCGGACGAGGGAGCTATATCTAAATTTTTACCGATTATCTCCAATTTTAATAAGGTTCGTCCTTGGGCCAAACAAATGATTTGTGCAAAATTTGATCTCAATCGGATAATAAATGCGACCTGCGTTTTGTTCACAAGAATACATGGACAGACGGACGGACGGAAAATAGGCTGAAAAGAGCTAAAGAGTTGCTTCGCATGGCCGAAAGTGGTGAACTGCCGAATTTGGTTTTTTCGATGAGAAAACATTCGTTGTCCAACAGTTTGTAAACAAACAAAAAGATCGCGTTTACTTGCCAAAGAGGTCAGCTGAAAATGTGCACCTTCGGTTGGCCACCAGAACTCAAGCGCCGGCCATGGTGATGGTGTGGGCCGTGGGCCGCCATAACAGCCGATGGTTGCTCTCCGCTCGTATTAATCGACCGTGGCATCAGAATAAATACCGAATATTATCGCGAAAATATTCTGGAGAGTGTACTAAAGCCTTGGGCATGCAAACATTTTGGCCGCAGACCTGGAACATTCCAATAGGACGCTCCACCCAAGAAGGGTTACAAAACAAGGTGCCTCGCTTCAATTCCAACACACAATAACCAGCCGAAATCTCCGGATACCAAACCGTTGGACTATTGTGACTGAAGTATTTTGGAAAGCAAGGTTGGCACTAAAAAATACCAAAGTGTCGATCACCGGGAATGGGCCAAAATACCGAACATTCGACAGCGTATGACGGTTTCATTGGCCGTTTAAAGGCCATAATTCCTACCAAAGGTTACCAATTCGAACAAATCTAAACTTATTCGGAATTTTGATGCTGTATCCGATATTTTTTTCTTTCATTCGATAAAATTAAAAAAAAAATAATGTACAATTTATGGCGTTTGACTTTGTTGCAGTTTTTTATCTCACCCTGTAGTATCAACCCATTTTTTACCTGTATAAGCCCTTAAATTATGCTAGATTTTGAATGTTAATACCCTTTAAATATCTGTGAAGATGTAAGCCCAGTAGATAAAATAGTTTGCGAGATATTTCCTTTTTAACGCAAAGCAAAATCTACTTTTTTGAGATATGACTCTCTATGAGTAAATTAGCGATATGTTGAATCTCTCTCTCTCTCTCTTTCTCTCTCTTTGCAATATATCAATATTGGTCCACTATCTGGCATTGTGCCAACGGGAGAGTAACTCTACCTCTCTCATAGTGTGTTCTAATTCTTTGGGATATTGAAAATCATGAAATTAAGCGACCGGACCTCCCGGTCGGTTTGCAACACAAATTTGTTGTTGGTAAACAAGCTGGCAGTTCTGGTGGAGTTTACTGATCGATAGTGAGTTTTATACTCAAAGCTATAACTGTGTGTAAGATGTGATGAATTCCCCCATGGGCGGTGTGTTGGCGAGCACTGTTTTGGACATATTTTCCAACATAACTGGTTGTATATGTTGTGATTCAGGTTCTAAGAAGGTATAATCCCTTTCTACAGTGTACATCGTGATATTCGTAATTTCAAGGATATATTCAAAGAAGTAACTGAAAGGGAAATTCGACTAGTTCAATATCAGTCTTCTTTTTTACATAACGCCCGTTAACGACCGATTTAAGGTGTTTTTGTTTGTGGTCCTGCAAAAATCTCTCAACCGGAGTGATTGTCATTTGATGTTTTGTAATATCGTATAATCCAAGCTTTTGAATGGCCCCCATTAATGGGATTGTAACCGGTAATAAGGAATTTTAACGGCAAATTTTTCGCCATAAATTAAGTTTTCACATGGTGGGGAGTATAAAAAGTTCGTCACGACCCAACTAAAGACCGGGATTTGCATGTTGCTATCCAAAGAGTAATATTTTGAGAAGAGATTTTCTATGTAATTTTTGTTCAAAACTTGATGGAGAAATCGATTAGGTTAGAATTTTTCTTTGTTGGAGTGGAATGTTCCTGAGATGCCAGAACCTTTTGCTACTGGAGGCCTCTTGAAATCCCCTTTGGTGGCGGAAGTATTTTTTGCTTATTTGGGCCCAGTTGTATATCTACGTCTTATTCAGGCCGGTTTTTCCATTTAAACTTCTTTTTTCTTGATTCTCAGACACTATTGGTTATTTGTCACCTCGCATCGTCGCCTCACATTAGAGACGACCTCCATGATGTCTTTTCGAAAAAATGCCTTTAAACCACAAAAAAAAGTTCCGTATTCCATTTGTCAAGACGTAAATGATCTGATTATTAATGTCACCGTATTTATATAGTTTGTTCTTTTTTTTCTTGAGTTTATCAAAACAGACAACCAAAGTTACCAACTTCCGCATGGTTTGGGCCAAGCCTTATCTCCCTCTCACTTCCTCTCGCATATGGACATTGTCTGGTGATTTATAAATATTCATTCTTTGCGATTTTTGTTTTAAATTTAAATTATTCGGATTGTATTTTATTTTAATTCTTTGTTGTTGTTTGTTTTAATTTTTTTTTTGTTTCTTTTTCTTTTTTTGGGCTCTTAACATAATCAATCTCATTTAGTTTAACTAATTAAAGGTGGGGAAGAGGGGGGTTGCGTACGATAGGCGACAAGAATCTATGCTAAGGGAGAAAAAATTAAGCCTAGTAGTTTTCGGACAGCATTGGACAATTCAACGCCTTCTCCTCTGGGGATATGTGGTGCCATAGGATGTCACGGCATTGGGCAACTTGGCATAGGGGGCACCAGCCTGCAATGGCAGTGGGGCTATGTTCAGGGGGGTGATGTTGAATGGCAGCGGTAGTTTTACATTCAGGGATTTTCCCGATGAGGATGGTGTGGCCTCTAGCAAGGCTGTGCTGCTGCTGCTGCCCAATGCACTGGGGGCCTTTTTGAGGGCAGCGGATGTTGCACCGGTTGTATAGCCTTGACTGGTTAAGGCCATATTGAATGCGGCATTATCTAGGGCAGGTGAGGTAAATTGTTGACTAATAACCGAGCTGGGGAATGCCAATGACTTTGAAGACGACGACGGCGATGATGCTGCTGCTGAGTTAAAATAACTGTAGGCACCCTGTTGTTGCTGCTGTTGTTGGTTGGCTTGCGGGAAAAACAGCGGTTGAACTTGAGATTGTTGGGTTTGATACGATCGCTGGTATTGATTTTGATACGTTTGGGCATATTGCAGGGGCTTGGGTTGGGGTTGTATGAATTGTTGCGTTTTTGGTGGCGCGGGATAATGATAATAGCCCTCCGGATTTGGAGCGTACGAGTGAACACCACAAACCGTTACAACACACACTAACAAACACTAGAAGCAAACAGAAATTGAATTTTATTGATTTTGTAATTTCCTTTTTGGATTTCGGATGTTTTCATTTGAAATTCAAGGCACTCACATATTTCCACATTTTGTATTTCTTTTCTGATTCAGATATTTCAGTTTGCCAAAAAAAAAATTCTTTCTCACTTTTAATAAAATTTTTCGAATTTCAATATTTTCGATAACAATTTGTTTTTTTTTTATATTTTTCAATTTTATTTTATGTTTTATTTTTTTTTTTTTTAATTTTTTTCTGTTCCAAATCACTTTGTTTTTCGATGTTCTTAATTCTTAATTCGAAACTAAAATGTGAGAACAATTTTTTTTTCAGTCATGCAAAACCTTCCGAGCCGTTTCTATTTTTCACGATCTGAATTGTTTTTTTTTTTTTTTTTTTTTTGGTTTCTTAACTTTTTCTAGGTTGTCGTTCGTTTAAGCTTAGTTAACTGATTAAACCGGATTCCCTAACTAAAGATGCTTTTTATAGAAATTGATTGCGTCCATTGACGTTTGGACAGCTAGCCAGCCAGCCAGTCAGCCAGTCAGCCACACACAACAAAAACCAAAAAATCGAAAAAAAAACCACCAACAACACAGACTACACCAACACCTCGGCTGTTAACAACCCAACCAGCAGCAACAACAACAACAAAAAACACACGGCAAACATGGTAATGTTGCTACTTGGCCCGAAGATTATTGGTTTGTTTAAATTGTTGGTGTTAGTTATTGTTGCCTTATGTTGATGTCTGTCCATCTGTTGGTCTGTTTGGCTGTAAGTGTTGAGTGCGTGTGTCAGTGTCCGTATTGTTTTAATTTTGGCTTTTTTTGAGGAATATTTTATTGGCATCACTTCTTGTGATTGTTTGTTGTTGTCAATGGTCAATCAGTTAGCCAAGACAGTGGTTTGAAACATTTTAATTGAAGGTATGGCTTACTAATTGAATTGATTATTGTCGGTGTTTAAGAGAAAAAGTGGGTTATTACCGTTGCACCGAAGGCATATTAATATTGGAATTGTGATACAAAAATTCATAAGGTTTTTATATGTCAATTTCAAAATTCATAAAATTATATCGAAATTTGTTTGTGTTTGAAATATGTAATTTTAAACTATTTTAGAAAATTGGGAAAAAATTATATAAAAACTAGTAAGTAAAGGCTATAGTCGTACGGGGCCGACCATGTGATGCCCTAAATACTAAAATATGGTAGAAGCCTCCTTATATCCAAATCCATTTTGGAAGATTTCGTTTTTGAAAAAATATCATAGGGCCCCGTCCAGGTGTTATCCTTAGGATTTTGCCCAATATTAACTCACTACGTCATGTTGCCAGGTATTCAAAACGTTCAAAAATTTCACAGCAAAATTGTGGTCCATTTTACAATTAAATATAATCCAATGATCATTCAAAATGCTCGATATCTGCCCTGTACTTAGCCTCTCCTCATGCAAAATTCCGTGTCGATTGATTTTTAATTGTGACCTGTATAACGTCTGCAAAATCAGGAAAATTTTAATTTTTTTGTCCAAATGTATATCTTCAAAAACAATAGGCTTTAATTCTGAATCTAAACCCCACCCCTACGCCAAATTTCGTTAGGATCAGACGATAATTGTGACCTGTATATAATACCCTCAAAACATAGTGTTGCAGGGTTTAGAAAAATTTTTGAAAACATAAAATTGAAAATTGTAAGTCAAATTGAAAATATCGCATGTGATAAAAAAATATGACAATAATTGAAAAAATGTAACAAAAAATTTTAACTTATTTGTTGGGTGAATATTTATTCAGGGTGAGATGAAAAAACTGCAACAAAGTCAAACGCCATAATTTTTACATTTTTTTAAACATTTTTATTACATTTTTATTGAATGAAACCAAAAAATGTCAGAAATAGCATCAAATTTTAGAATAAGTTTAGATTTGTTCGAATTGGTCACCTTTGGCACGAATTATGGCCTTCAAACTGCCTACGAAACCGTCACACGCTGCCCGAATATTGCTCTGCGTTATTTTGGTCCATTCCCACAAAGTGCTTGTTTGAGGTGATCGACACTTTGGTATTTTTTAGTGCCAACCTAACTCTCCAAAATACGCCAGACACAATAGTCAATCGGATTGCTATCCGGAGATTTTGGTGGCCACTGTGCGCTGGAAATGAAGCGAGGAACCTCATTTTGTAACAATTCTTGGGTGACACGTGCTGAGTGCGATGGTGCTGAGTCCTGTTGGAATGTCCAAGGTTTCCGGCAAAAATGTTTGAGTGGCCAAGGCTTTAATACACCCTCCAGAATGTTTTTGCGATAATATCCGGCATTTATTCTGATGCCACGGTCGATTAATACAGCCGGAGAGCGACCATCGGCTGTTGTGGCGGCCCACACCATCACCATGGCCTGTGCTTGAGTTCTGGTGGCCAACCATAGGTGCAGATTTTCAGCTGACATCTTTGGCAAGTAAACACGATCCTTTTGTTTTCTCATTCGGAGAAAACCAAATTTGACAGTTCGGCACTTTCGGCCAAGCGATGCAACTCTTAGCTCCTTTGGGTCTATTTTCTTTCTGTTGCAGTGTAAGTTCTTGCACTTTTTCAATGGCTATACCCCGAGCTCACTTTTCAATATTTGCCGAATGGAATATTGCGATATGTTCAGCCCTGAAGCTTAAACAACGCGAAATTAACATCCGATTCCATTAACACTCGGTACATCTCAATATTTGCATCAACACAAGATCTGTTATAAAGATGGTAGTGATCAGACCATTTCTTCTGGTACCTTCCCAACATACGGTTCAAGATTTTGAATAAACAAATGATTATAAAATTTGAAATATGCATCCGATTATCTTCAAATTTTACACATCCTAATATTTTTATTGGAAAAAAATATGGACAATAGTGACCAACTTTTTCGGGTATCTTCATCAAACAATTTATATTATCATACATATAACGACTTAGAATTGCGAATAATCACAACCCTATAGTTCATAAAAACGTAAGGCATTGTTAAGAAATCAATAAAAAATTAAAAGTGAGTTCGGTTTCGTCAAAAGTCCTCTCAGAGTAATAATTGTATCAAACTGGCATCTGGTGCGAAAATTGACAATTTTAGGCCATTATTTCCACTACGTTCTCCCAAAAAGTTATTCAGCTGTGCCTGGATATTTATTTATTTATTATACCCTCAGCCATATGGCATTTGAAACGGTCAAAACGTGCCTAGTCGAAATAACGGTTTTAGACCCTGGGTCTCTTTGGACCAAATCCGTTTCAGGTAATTTAGAGTCGATCTAACGATGTCCGTCTGTCCGATTTGGTCCAAACTTGGTACATCGTAATATTTTTGTCAAACTTAGGTCGAGTTCGATGATGGGCAATATCGGTCCATACCTTCTGGTACCTACCCCCACAAAATGTCGAAATTTTCAAAAAATATATTTTCTGCACAGAAAGAGTAATGATAATCCGATCTTGCTCCAACTTAGCAAATCCGAATATTTGCGCCAGTGCTAGGTCATGTGCAAAAATGGACAGTATCAATCCACTCTATCCAGTACTTGCCCCACAAAGGGTCAAAATGTTGAATAATTACAACTCTTATAAAATGTGATGTAAGAGTGCGATTGTCTTCAAATTTCACACATCCCAATAATTTTATTAACCCAAGATCTAGTGTAAGGATGGAATATATCGGCCCACTGCTTCTGGTACCTCTCCACAGAAGGTCACAACTTTGAATATCCATGAAGCTCAAAAAACGTGAAATAAACATCCGATTCAATTTAGACTTGGTACATTTGAATATTTCTATCAACACAGAATCTGTTATGAAGGCAGTATAGATCTCCCCCACAAAGAGTAAAAGTTTTGAATAACCAAAACGTTTTTAAAATCCGAAATAGGCATCAGGTTATTTTTATATTTCACATTCTATTATTTCTTCTAACACAAACCCTGTTGTGAAGATGAGATATATCGGTCCTTTCCTTCTGGTATCTCTCCCACAAAGGTTCAGAATATTGAATATCCACGAAGCTCATAAAACACGAAACTTATATCCGTTTCATGTATTCAAACTTGGCGCATCTCAGTATTTCCATTAACGCAAGATCTGTTATAAAGATGGTAGAGATCGGATCCGGTACCTCCCCTCATAGGATTCACGATTTTAAGAAACCAAACGCTCAAAGTAAGCCAAATAAGCTTTCAACATACAAACATTTTTGCTAACACAAGATATGTTATGAATATGCAATATATCTCCGAAACCCTTCTTGTATCTCACCCACAAAGGGTCACAATTTTCAATAACTTTATCTGTCATAACTTGCGAAACAAGTCAGCGATTTTTTACAATTTGCTATATCTAAATATTTCTCTCAACCAGAAAGTTGGGGTGAATATGGATTTCATGATGAAGTTGCCAATATAGACCAAACCTTGGACGTCGCAACATTTATATCGTATTTATTTAGGTCCGATATGAAATGGACAATATTGGCCCATTTCTTCAGAACCCACCCCATAGAAGGTCAAGAGTTTGAATAATCATAACAGAAGCCAAAATATATTTAAATAATCGAACATTGGCTGAGGGTATACGTCTGTCGGTAGAAACGACTGATACTTTTTAACTTGTTTACTTATAAAAAAGTTTTTTTTTTAATTAATTAATTTTATATATTTTTCCTTTTCAAACCACTGTACATAGCTTCTGCCTGCTTTTGAACTTCTTCTATTCGCTTGTCAGTTTCTTTCTTCCTAGTTGTTGCTGTTACATATGTATATCTTGTTTTGTTATATTACAGACTGCTTCTTCTACTCCTTCTTCGCCTCTTTAACTTTTGCTTTTAATTTACAAGTATTTATATTTAAATTTATAATTTAGCCGTTGTTTTGTCTACCTCGAAACTGGACATTCCATCATTCAGCGGCGACATGCAAAAATGTGTGTTGCTGGCATTCTCTCACAATGTCCCACAATAGTATATTCGAGACTCTTAGTCTATATGCTTTTGTGTATGTGTGCATGCGTTTGTGTTTAGCACTGACTTTAATTAACGTATATCATCATCAGAAAATAAAACAAGAATACAAAATAGTTAAAATGTGTTTTTATTTATTTTTGTTTAGTGGCGATCATTTGCGAAAAATTGTCAAAGTGCTAAGGAGACATAATGTTGTCACAAAATGACAAATTAAAATTCTTTTGATTTGCGAAATCGGCCACCGACAAAGCGGCCAGTGTTATACACACACACATATTGCATGGTAAATGTGCTGTTTTGTTATTGAGTTTGGGGAAATCCCAAAAATCACTGGTAAATTTTAATAGAATGGTAAATTAAATAGTTTTTTTTTATATTTCACACCTCATAGGGTATTAATGAATAAATAAAAAAAATAGTTCACCGCATGCAGAATGGCATACCAAGGAAGCTAGATATTTAACACCTCTGGCACTATTTACCTACTGTGTGAAGGTTAAATAACTTCCAGGGTTTTATCCAAATTAAAAAAAAAAAAATATTCATTCTTTTAATTCACAGCGGTTTTTAATATTTTTTAGATTGTTTTATTTTTTTTTTAAGAATTCCGTCTATATACCCCCATATTATCCCCATATTGCGATACCGTCCGCATTGAAGCACTTTTTAGGTTTCAGATACAAATATATTTCGAAATTATTTAAAAATGTATATTTTCATCCCATTCTTTCCGATACAGCAGCATACCGCAACAATTTTTCCCCTTTTAGTTATTTCCTACGCTTACCTCTTCCACAACATATCAATTTCTCGTATTATTATGAATTTAAAGGAAATTCTCACATAAAAGCTAACTTTGAGCATCATATAAACTTCAACCTGGCCCTGAGATGTTTACGACTATTAAAAATACATGTAAGCAAAGGCTATAGTCGTGCGGGTCGATCATGTGATACCCCACAACACCAATGGTCATCCAAAATGCTAGACTTCTTCCTTGTCCATAATTGATTTATTGATTTTTACTTCTGTCCTACAGAGCTACTGCAAAGTCAGGAAATTTTTTTTTTTTGGTTCGTCTAATCCCCTAAATGTACATTTTCAAAAACAATAGGTTTTAATTTCGACCCAAACCCTACGCCCATGAAAAATGACCGGACGATAATTGCTACTTGTATATAAACAATTTTACGAAGCATAAAATTCAAAATTATAAGTCGAATTGAGAAAATCGTATGCGATAAATAATACAACAACAAGTTACAAAGTATCAGTCGGTTTTGCCGACAGATCTATACCCTCAGCCAATGTTCGATTATTTAAATATATTTTGACTTCTGTTATGATTATTCAAATTATTAACCCTCTATGGAGTAGGTTCAAAAGGAATGGGCCAATATTGACCATTTCGTATCGGATCTAAATAAATATGATATAAATATTGTGATATGCCAGGTCTGGACTATATTGCTTACTTCCTTTACTTTATATGAAATACCGATCTCTACCATCTTTATAACAGATCTTGTGTGGATGGAAATATTGAGATGTACAAGGTCTGACTGGAATCGGATATTAATTTCACGTTTTATGAGCCTCATAGTTATTCAAAATTTTAATCTTTGTGGGGAGATACCACAAGTGGTAGGCAGATGTCTTAATGCCAGATCTTGTGTTAATAATAACATTGCGATGTATGAAATTTGAAGAGAATCTTAACCTTTTTCGCATTTAATGTTCGTTTCGGTTCTTCTAAATTTTAACCCCTTTCTGGGGAAGGTACCAAAAGAAGTGGGCCGACCATCTTCACAGCAGATCTTGTGCAAACAAAAATATAAGGATATGTGTAATTTGAAGAGAATCAAATGCTTATTTCGCCTTTTATAATTAGTCAAAATTTTGACCCGTTGTGTAGGTACAAGAAGCAGTGGTCCAATATATTCCATCTTCGCACCAGATCTTGTGTTGATAGAAATAATGGGATGTACCGAGTTAAGAATCGGATGTTCATTACGGGTTTTATAAGTTTCATGGTTTTTCAAAAATTTGAATCGTTATGGGCGAGGTACTTGGTGTTGTTGGCCGATATTATTCATATCTGCGCCCGCCCTAGAACTAACAAAAATATGAAGACTTAGAATTTGCACAAAATTGGAAAATTCTTCTTGTTTGATTCGTAAAATATCTCTCTGTGAAATTTTTTATATTTTGAAGTGAGCCGATACTGCTTATCTCTAAACTCGATCTGAGTTTGAGAATATTATTACGATACACCAAGATTGGACAAAATCGGAAACTCCTTCGAGAGTTATCGTGCGCACCAGCCAGACAGACAGATAGACGGACAGACGGACATCTCTAGATCGACTCCAAATGTCCTGAAACGGATTTGGTCCAAAGAGACCCAGATCTTGTGTTGATAGAAACATTTGGATGTGACGAGTTTGAAATCGAATGCTCATTTACCTTTCTTAGGAACTTCAAGGCCCTTGATGAAGTGGGCCGATATTTTCTAATTTCAGCGTCCTACCTAGAACTGAAAAAAATATTGAGATTTTTAAAGTTTGCACGAAACTGGAAAATCCTTTTTTGTTCTATGAGGTAGATTATTTTCTCTGAAAATTTTGACCCCTAGTAATGGAGGTACCAGAAGGAGTGGTCAGATATATTTCATCTTCACACCAGATCATTCCTGAAAGAAATATTGGTATGAGACGAGTTTGAAAGAAGTCGGATGCTTATTTACCGTTTTAAGTTTTGCGTTTTGGCTATTCAAAAATTTGACCCTTTGTGGGGGAGGCATAATAATCCATCTTTACACCAGATCTTGTGTTGTTAAAAATTTAGGAAATGTGAAATTTAAGGAGCATCGAATACTTATTTCGCATTTTATGAGAATTTTGACCCTTTGTGGGGAAGGTTCATAATGAAGAGCATCGATATTGTCCATTTTCAGATATTGAGATTTTCAAATATTGGAATTTGTCAAAATTGCACAAAATTGGATGATATTCTCTTGTTCTTTTCGTTAAATTTTTTTCTGCGAAAATTTTGACCTTTTGTGGGGAGGTACTAGAAGGACCGGGCAAATATTGTCCATCTTCGAACTCGATCTAAGTTTGGCAATAATATTAGGATGCATCAAGTTTGGATCAAATCGGATACTCCCTTCGAAAGTTATCATGCGCACTACCGAGCCTGATAGATGGACGGACACCCCTGAATCGACTTCAAAAGTCCTGAAACGGATTTGGTCCAAAGAGACTAGGGTCATAAACCCTTATTTCCATGAGGCACGTTTTGATGGTATAAAATTATATATAACCTCTGAAGTCATATGACTGAGGGCATAGAAATCGGGACTTTGGAATATTAGCCAATAACAATCGAATAAATAGCAAATAAAAAACAGGAAGTTCTCCATCCCTTGGAACCAATTTGGAAATTTCCAAAAAAGAAAATCCAATAAAAATTCTGTTAAAAGCTTAAAAATTCCGAATATAGTCGTTATATTGGGGTCTATACGAGGACGTGGACCTGTATAGGCAACTTTGGTCATAGGCTATAGTAATATTCAAATACGAAACTTGAAAAAAAATCCGTTGAATGATGTAGTTAAAATCATCACAATGCCTAATATAGGGGGTACTGATATATGGGCCTATACAAAGACCTGGACCTGCATAGACAATTTTCTTTCATAGACTGTAGTTCGCATTACGAACTCTAAATGCAAAATTTGAAACAACTCCGGTGAATATTGTTGCGAAAATCATCCAAATACCGAATATAGGAGGTACAGTTATATGAGGGATATACGATATCGAGGACCTATATAGTCAATTCTCTTCCACGGGGTTAAGTATTCAGAAAGAACTTTTTTTGTGGATTTTCAAACAATTTAATTGAAAAATTTGACTAAAATCATAAAGATACCGGATATGGTGAGTTCCATTATATGGAGGGAGAGAGAAATAAAATTTTACGCTGATCAGGAACATATATATACTTTGTTATGTCTAATATTATTATTTCGATGAGTTGCAAACAGAGTGACGAACTTTATATACCCTTCATACTATGTTTGGTAGAGGGTAAAAAAACTATAGATTTGTTCGCATATTTTTTAAAGGGTATGTATCTGGCTGCAAACATATGTACTGATTTTTCATAACTTGATAAAATCTATATTTATCCATGTTTCTTTTGACTTATGAAGAATATTTTACTCACATGCTTAAATATTGTAGATCCAGCTGGATCAATTTAAAACAAATACATTTTGATTTATGTTTATGATTTTATTCAGATCTCAGGCCAGCCAGATGATTAGGATTCGATCAGCAAAATTAATAATAAACCTGAATTTGGGATTTGGAAACTATTTAAAAACTATTTCGACTAAACTATTTCAAGTTTAAAAGATTTAAATACCATTTGCATAAAATTATTTCTAATTTGAAAACAATACGTCTCGATGGCATTCTAACATTCCACCTAACGAACTTGGTGTATGATTAGTTGGTCACCAAAGACGAGAATTTTAATTTTAAAAATATTGTTTTTTTTTTCTTAAAAATAATACAAGTTTTATACGTCAAATAAAATAAAATGGAAGTGTCTTAAATCATTTAAATAAGGAAATCTATTAAAAATATTTTAATGGGTTTATGGATCATTTGAATTTGTTTATTGTCATATTTATGTGGAATTTATTAACTTTTAATGGAAATCAATTACCAAGTGGAATGACAAATTTCAATCGACCACTAATGTGGTCCATTTAAATCTATTATGGCGTATGATTAATAATAACTTCATAAACACAACTTGTCATTTATGACAAGATTTGTTTTTTGTTCTCAAAACCACTGAAATTGTTTTCAAACTCGACGGGATATCAAAATAACTGAGAAAACTAATTTTAAACCAATTTTATATTTTTATGGCCATTTATCAACAGGATGCTCCACAGGTGTTCTGAATGCCGTTTATTCTCTAAGAAGTGAACGTTTGATAAAAGTTCAAATTGTTAATAAATCAAAATATGCAATTTATTGTTAAGTGACAATAAATTGATCCGTAATGATAATTTTTTTATTATTTAGATATAAACAAGTAAAAAAGCAGTAAGTTCGGCCGGGTCGAACTTTGAATACCCTCCACCATTTAGAACGAATTTGGAAATTTTCGAAAAAGATAACATTAGCCAAAATTCTCCTAACATCTTAAAAATACCGAATATATCCGTTATATTAGGGTCTATACGATGTGCACCTACATAGGCATTGTTTGTCACAATCCATTACCATATTCAAATTCAAAACTTGAAATAAACGGTGAATAATGTAGCTAAAATCATGAAAAAACCGTACATTTGGAGGTACCGTTATATCGGAGCTACACGAAGACCTGGACCTGCACAGATAATTTTCTGTCACAGGCTGTAGCTTCCATTACCAACTTCAAATACGACATCTCCAACAATTTCAGTGAGTATTGTACCTAAAATCGTCAAAATACCGAATTTAGGGAGGTACTGATATATGGGGCCTATACGAAGACCTCGACCTCCATAGACAATTTTCTGTCACAGTCTAAAATTTCCATTGCGAACTCTAAATACATAATTTGAAACTATTACGGTAAATAATGAAGCCAAAACCATCAAAATACCGAATATTGGGAGGTACAGTTATATGGGGGCTATACGAAGACCTGCATAGACAATTTTCTGACTTAGGCTGTAGTATTCCTTACGAACTTTAAACACGAAATTTGAAACAATTCCGGTGAATAATGTCGCTGAAATCATAAAAATACCGAATATAAGGAGGTACCGTTATATGGGGGCTATACGAAGAAGTGGACCTGCACAGACATTTTTCTGTCTCAGCCCGTAGTATCCATTTCGAACTTCAAGTGCCAAATTTAAAACAATTCCGGTGAATAATGTCGCTAAAATCATCAAAATACCGAATATCGGGAGGTACCGTTATATGGGGGCTATATGAAAACGTGGACCTATATGGTCCATTTACGAACTTAAACTGCCTACTGGCAAAATAAACAAGTGTGCAAAATTTTAGCCTTCTATCTCAATTCGTTCGAAAGATAGTGTGATTACAACAGATAGACAGACGGACATGGCTAAATCGCCTTCGAATTTCACGCTGACCAAGAATATAAATACTTTGTTGGATCTGACATGAGTATTTCGAGGAGTTACAAACTTAATGACTAAATTAATATACCCTCCATAGTATGGTGAAGGGTATAAAAAATTGAGGGGAATTCTGAATATGTCATTATTCCTAGGAATATTACTTCACGTGTGTTGTCATCTGACGATGTTTTTATCGCCAAATCTCCAATAGTATAGAAATTTCATTTGGATATTAATGACACTGTGCAACAATTTTGGGGTCATGACTTGGGGGAAAAGGTGCTTAATTCCAGGTGGAGCTGATAGTGTTTGGTTACAAGATCAGAATCCAAAATGATTTTTGATTCTCAGGTCAATCTTTATATAGCCTATATTATACCCAAAGGATCTTCAACATTTTGATCTGTACTCCGCAAAATTTTACACAGGGCTTTAAACGTTTATAGAAATCATAAAATTATATCTAGAATAATTGGTAAAATATTTGGGTCATATCGATCCACTTTTTGGTGAAGCCCCATACAAGGGTATTTTTTTTTTCGTTTCATTGAAGCCCCATTTGGAGTATTCTATACTGACTTAATTCTTCTTTTACTTTTGAATATGTTCATATGTTCCACAAAATATCGGTTGGGAGGGTGGACCTAAGAGGTAACGTTATATACATACCTATATTGAAACTCTTCTGAAGGATTACTGTTTTCTCCTAAAAAGAAAAAAAATACATTATTAGCAAAAAGGATAAATTTAATGTTTTGAAAATTTTTTAGATAAAAACGATCTTTAATTCGGAGGAAGCTTAATATAAGATATACTCAAGAAACATTTGCAAGATCGAAAATGTTATGTGCAGAGGTCTTATACTCCCTGAGAAATTAAAAATGCAAAATAAGAAACAAACCAATTAAAAAATGTGGACAAGACACTCAAAATACATTAAATCAGGGGATACTTTCATAAGAGGGCTATACCAAACATTGAACCCATTTTTTTACAAAATATCGGTTGGGAGGGTGGACCTAAGAGGTTATATACATACAGATATTAAAAATCTTTTGTAGGTTTTTTTCTAAAAATAAAAAAATACATATTTTAAAATTGGCCAATCTCCTGGAAGTATTTTAAATTCTGATGAAACTTCATGAAAGATTTACTCAAGAAACATTTGCAAAGTTCGAAAATGTTTACGAAGAGGTGCTATACTCACTGAGAAATCAAAAATACGAAATAAGAATCAAACCAATTAGAAAATATAGCCAAGACAATCGAATTACCTGAAATCAGGGGTACTCTTATATGAGGGCTATACCAAACAATGAACCCATTTCAGGGGTACCTTCACATGCGGGTTATACCAAACTTTGAACCCATTTTTTGGTTATGAAAATTGTACGAATTTAGTTGCAAAATATGGATAAAATGAAAACAAGTAAAAACTTTGAATACCCTCCACCATTTGCAAGGAATTTAGCAATTAAAAAAAAATAAAATCCTTTAAAAACCCTGCTAATATCTTAAAAATACCGAATGTAGCCGTTATATTAGGGTATATATGATGACGTGAACCTTTTGTCATAAGCCATTACAATATTCAAATGCGATACTTAAAAAGAAACAAGTAAAAAAGCTGTAAGTTCGGCCGGACCGGACTTTGAATACCCTCCACCATTTGGTACAAATTTGGAAAGTTTCAAAAAATAAATCCGTGAAAAATTCTTTTAAAATCTCAAAAATACCGAAAGTAGCCGTATATTAGGGCCTATACGAAGACGTGGACCTGCATAGGCAAATTTTGTCATAAGCTATTACAATATTCAAATGAGAAACTTGAACAAATCTTTTTATAATGTAGCTAAAATCATCAAAATACCGAATATAGGGAAGTACAATGGGGGTTATAAAACGTGGACCTGCATAGACAATTTTCTGTCATAGGCTATAATATACTTTACGAACTTCAAATACAAAATTTGAAATAATTCCAGTGAATAATGTCGCTAAAATCATTAAAATACCGAATATCGGGAGGTGCCGTTATATGGAGGCTATACGAAGACGTGGACCTACACAATAGGACCTTATTTTGTAAAAATGGTTTTGGGTGTAGCCCAAAGACCTCTGTCAAATTTGAAAGCTATATATTAGGTTTTGCGAAGTATGGAGTAAAACAGTTCACGCCCCTTCGCTGTACGATTAAGACCAAACTTAAATAAATTGTCCAAGCAATAAGTTTGATATGCGAACTTAACACTCTTTGGAGTTTTGATCAGATAACCGAATACTGTCAACTCCATTTGGAACTTTCTATCCCCAGATTAGTTGTTACAAATAACTTCACTGGCTTCCTAGACAATCGTGCATTTTTGACAATACAGGTTGAGATGAAGAAACTGCAACCAAATTCAGACTGCTGTCATTTCTAAACCACTCGCCCGACAGCTGTTAAAATTATTCCAGTGACAGCTCATTAAATTGTTTACAAGCGTACAAAAGAATTTTGGTGAGAATTTTCAAGAAAAAAAATATTCGCGATGGAATTTAAGCGTGATAGTGCGATTTCTTTATATTTGGCTGGAAAACCACAAGTGGCTATCGTTAGAGCAATCCAGGATTTAAATGTGAATAAATCTTTTGTGTCTCGTACCATCGCTCGCAGAAAACAGCTACATCAGCAGAAATGGTTCGAAAAGTAAAAAAGCGAATTGATCAAAACCCGCGTCGAAGTGGCCAAAAAATGGCTCGTGAGCTGAACATATCGAAATATTCCTTTCGGCAAATATTGAAAAATGAGCTCGGGTTAAAGCCATTGAAATTCCAAAAAGTGCAAGAAATTACACTACAACAGAAAGAAAATAGACTCAAGTAAAGAGTTGGTTCGCCTGGCCAAAAGTGGCGAACTGCCGAATTTTGTTTTCTCCGATGAGAAAACATTCGATGTCCAGCAGTTTCAGCAAACAAAACAAACAAACGAACAAATAATCGCGTTTACTTGCCAAAGAGGTAAGGTGAAAATGTGTACCTTCGGTTGGCCACCAGAACTCAAGCGCCGGCCATGGTGATAGTGTGGGCCGCCATAACAGCCGATGGTCGCCGGGAATGGGCCAAAATACCGCAACATTCGGGCAGCGTGTGACGGTTTCATTTACGGTTAGATGGCCATAATTCGTGTCAAAGGTGATCAATTTGAAAAAAATCTAAACTTATTTTAAAATTTGATGCAATTTCCGACATTTTTTGCTTTCATTCAATAAAATTAAAAAAAAAAAATGTAAAAATTATTTCGTTTGGCTTTGTTGCAGTTTTTTTTATCTCATCCTGTATTTCTACACATTTATAATTAATCACCAAAAAAACTGATTTTAAGGACGTTTGGGTAACCCTATAGTAAGTATTGTTTTCAAAAATTACCTAGATACAAAATGAGAAGATTCTATCCCAAATACGTAGACATTTGTCCCAGAAACAGATGCATTCGCACATTTTAGTACCATTAAGTACGAGCTTCCCTCTGACATTCCAAAATGTATAATTCTTGCCTGTCAAATTTCAAGACGTTGTCTAAAATATGGTTAAATGAAAGTCGAACGCTCTACTAATCTATTGCTTTCACCTCAAACTACTAATAATCAAAATGAATCCCCAAGAGAGAGAAAACAAGTTTGTTTAGCTCAGAGGGGCTCCGCCGATGGGAGTAAAACGCCGAATGCGTCGAGCAGTGGACCGTATGGGGGGAAATATAAAAAGAAATAAAACAACAGAGGTTTTCCTTAATATAATATAGATCTATTTATTCTTAGTTTGGTAAGAGGTAACGATATTACCTTTGGCAACAATATGCCTCTCTATGCACAACGATATGTGCTTGCAAACGATATTGCGGGTGTTGTCTGTCCGAATGACAGCGAAATACTACTTGATGTCTAAAGGAGGCGGCAAAAAAAGTGACAACTAATTACTCGTTAAAATGTCAAAGGCGCTAGCACAAGGTTGCAATGAACCGTAGCGCGTACATTTTAACGAATAATTAAGGACCAAACCAGGGGTCAATAAAAAGCAATATTTAATACAATTCTAAATTAAACATGCCGACCCCCTTGAAACATCAAAGCATGTTTCAACATAATTAAACTAAATCTAAATAAGTTCCGATGGTAGGTGCTGGATGCATAGTGCAGTGTGAGCTTTTTGTTCGAACAAAATGTAGGGAATGGAAACGAATATGAACCTGCAGTAACAGATTCGGGATCCATCTCCGCTACAACGATAATATGAAGCCGCAGTTGAATCTGCAGTAACAGATTCGGACTTCAATGAAGCTATGTTAATACACGATATGTAATACTTTGAAGCCGCAGATGAACCTGCAGTTACAGATTCGGACTTCAATCGAGCTAAGTGTTTCCCGAAACGATATTCGAGGGGGGTTCCAATTGAGACCCTGTGCCAATGTCGGTATATACACCGGCAGCAGTCGTGAGACCGATTTTACGCGAAGGTCGTCCTACAACGTTGTTTGCAACTTTCAATTTCTTTTTATGACTACCTTCCGAAAAATGCATTTTTATAAACTTAATAAGGTTGCTTTTAGACATTTTGTACAGCGATTTTAAACGAACAAAATTAGATTTTTGATTTTCGACTCCAACCGGTGTGGAGGATATACATTTCGAGGGACGAAAACCTGGGGCTGAAGCTGACAACAACGATTTTGCTGTGCTTGACGAAGCCTTTGGAGTCAGAACCGGAAACGAACTATTCGGTTTTAATGACTCGCGATGTAATAACGTGTGATGACGTTGACCACATTTCCAACAACTATTTTTACTAGTACAATTTACTAGTTTATGTCCCTTTGCCAAACAATTTATACAATGTTCGTGGCGCTTGACGAATGCAAACCTTTTTGCTGGAGATAATTCCTTAAATTTTGAGCAAAAATGAAGGCGATGGATTTTCTCATGACAAAGACGACACGATTTTCCAATAGAAGGGGAAGACGAACATTTAGATTTTGACTTTCTAACGGTATCAAGCGAATTTGAATCCTGCAAAGGAATGGATTTCTCTCTATAACCTTCTAAACACACGAGCGTGTTAATCCTTTCTGAAAGAAAGGTGTCTAAATCTTTCCACGAAGAAAGGGCCGATTTGTTTTTAATACCTTGTTCCCATAGCATTGTCGTTTCTTCCGGCAAGCGTTGCAGGCAAAGAAAGACAAGTATCGGATCCCATTGATCTGTGGGAACGTTATAGATCGACATAGAAAAAATGCAACTATTAATTCCCCGTCGGATCTCCTTAAGACCCACTGCAGTTTCTTTCTCAAGAATCGGAAGATTATGCAACGACTTTAGTTGATGATGAACCAATAATCGAATATTGTTGTATTCATCATTTAATGCTTTCCATGCGAAAGCAAAACCACGATTAGTTAGAGGAAACTGCGAAACGATTTCCCGAGCTTCTCCAGCAGTTTTATTAAGCAAATAGAACATGCGTTCGACATCACTCAAACGAGAGTTTTTTATGTAAATGGCGCTAAACAAATCCCGAAAGGAAGGCCAAGAAGAAAAATCTCCCTCAAAAATATCAATATCAATGGGGGGCATTGCCATATTGTGAACGATATCACAACCAGAAGAAATACTTGCGGCAATATTTTCCTGCGATTCAGGAACCAAAAGAGATTGAGCCGATTGCTCTTGATTTTTATCCGCGTTTTTAATCAAATTTTTTAATACACAACGAGTTTTTATAATTTTTCTATTAATTGTGGCCATAGTGCTTGAATAAATGTTTAAAGAAGCGTTGTGTTTATTTTCTGCCAAATGCAGATGTTCTTTTGTTATATTTTCCGAATTTTCTAAGATACGCAACGATTTATTTACCGATTGCCATAGTTTTTCTATCTTGCTCTTCCTTTCCTCTAAATAACTAATATCTATACTATCATCTACTGCACCGATTTGTGCACCAAATTCTATCAGAGCGTCTGAGTCTCTTATGAAATTTTGTAGAGGAGCGAAGGCCATAATTATCACAAAAAACACTGAACCAATTTGGGGAAAAATTCAAAAATAAATAAAATAACTATTTTATTTTTATTTATTTAATTTTCCAGAATTACCGTCTATAGGTTGTATTAATTTTTAAATTTCCAAAACAACAACAAAAGAATAAAATTAACTAAATTATTTTATTTTAGTTGCAACTTTCCGATGTCCTATAACAAACAATGTAACTAACAAAAGTGACCGACCAACGTGGTGTAGCTACTCATCCTAAACGGACACGACAGAAAGAGGAATCAACAAAAATATTCTTCCTTCGTTTGTTATGTTCGTTCACTGATCTAACAATGCACAAACAACAAGTGCTGATCAGAGAACGACGACAAAGCAAGCAATCAGCGGTGGGGGTTCAAACAGTGTTGTTGTTGTTTGCGACAAACAAAACAGAAAATGAATTTGACTGTTGTTACAACGAGAAAAAGAGAATAAATGTAACAACAACAATATGCAATATTAAAGCGGACAGAACACACAAAAAGAATAATATTGCGATCTTTGCTTTAGGTAGTAAAGCACACCAAACTAAGAAATAACAACGACGACGTTTTTGTTGGTATCAACGAAAGAAATATTGAATGTTTTGTTGTTTGAAACGAACCAAAACAAAAAGAATATTAGCAAACGATTTTTGCAATAATTTTCTTTTGGAGTTTTGTTTTGATTATGATGCTGCCGAATGCAAGCATCCAAAATAGAAGCCGACGATTGGCGGGCAACAAAACAAGAGGCAAAGAGGTGACGTTGTAAAACGACCTTTGTACCTAAACAAAACCGAATGTTTTGTTATTGTCGCGGCAATTTAAAAACGCGAGCTCACTTAAAAACACTGCACTATACGTACCTTGTAATGCAGGAGTAATGGACTGTATGTTGTGGTTTCCAAAAGCGTCCAAGAGGGCTGGAATATCCGGCTCGAAGGACCAATGTTTAGCTCAGAGGGGCTCCGCCGATGGGAGTAAAACGCCGAATGCGTCGAGCAGTGGACCGTATGGGGGGAAATATAAAAAGAAATAAAACAACAGAGGTTTTCCTTAATATAATATAGATCTATTTATTCTTAGTTTGGTAAGAGGTAACGATATTACCTTTGGCAACAATATGCCTCTCTATGCACAACGATATGTGCTTGCAAACGATATTGCGGGTGTTGTCTGTCCGAATGACAGCGAAATACTACTTGATGTCTAAAGGAGGCGGCAAAAAAAGTGACAACTAATTACTCGTTAAAATGTCAAAGGCGCTAGCACAAGGTTGCAATGAACCGTAGCGCGTACATTTTAACGAATAATTAAGGACCAAACCAGGGGTCAATAAAAAGCAATATTTAATACAATTCTAAATTAAACAAGTTAAAAAGTTTCGGTCGGTTTTGCCGACAGATGTATACCCTCAGCCAGTGTTCGATTATTTTAAAATCTTTTGACTTCTGGTTTGATTGATCAAATGTTTAAGCCTTTATGCAGTTGGTTCCGAAGGAATTGGCCAATATTAGCCTAACCTAAATAAATATGATATAAATATTGCGACGTGCTAAGTTTGGACTGTGTTGTGTTAATTTAAATTTTGGGATGTACCAAGTCATGAATAGAATCGGATGTCAATTTCGCTTTTTATGAGCTTCATAGATTTTCAAAATTTTGAGCCTTTGTGGGGGAGGTACCAGAATGAATGGACCGATATATTACATCTTCACAACGGATCTTTTGTTAGTGGAAATAATGGGATGTTTTAAATATAAAGAGAACCTGATTTCGGGTTTTATAAATGTTTTGGTTATTCCAAACTTTGACCCCTTGTGGGGAGATACCAGAAGGAGTGGACCGATATCTTCCATCTTAACACCAGATCTTGGATTTAGGAAAATATTGGAATGTGTGAAACTTTAAGACAGTCGGATTCTAACACCACATTATAATTATTCAAAATGTTTACCCTTTGTGGGGGAGGTACTTGATAGGGTTGACAAATAATATCCATTTTTATACCAGACCTAGAACTGACTGAAAATAATAGGATTTGCAAAGTTGGAGCAAACCCGGATCATTGGTACTCTTTCTGTGCAGAAAATAATTTTTGTTTGTTTTTTTTTTTCTTTGAAAAATTTGACCTTGTATGGGGGAGGTACCAGAAGGAGTGGACCGATATTGTCTATCTAAACACCAGACCTTGGGTTAATACAAATATTGGGATGTGTGAAATTTGAAGATAATCGGGCTCTTACATAAAATTTTATGAGAGTTGTAATTATTCAAAATTTTGACCATTTGTGGGGGAGGTACTTGATGGAGTGGACCGATGTTGTCCATTTTCACACCTAACCTAGCACGGGCGCAAATATTAGGATATGCAAAGTTGGAACAAAATCAGATAATCCTTTCTCTTTCTGTGCAAAAAATATATTTTTTTTGAAAATTTCGACTTTTTGTGGGGGAGGTACCAGAGGGAGTGGACCGATATATTCTATCTTAACACCAGACCTTGGGTTAATATAAATATTGAGATGTGTGAAATTTGAAGACAATCGGACTCTTACATCACATTTTATGAGAGTTGCAATTATTCAAAATTTTGACCATTTGTGGGGGAGGTACTTGATGGAGTGGACCGATGTTGTCCATTTTCACACCAAACCTAGCACGGACGCAAATATTGGCAAAGTTGGAGCAAAATCGGATTATCCTTTCTCTTTCTGTGCAACAAATTATTTTCTTTGAAAATTTTGACATTTTGTGTGGGAGGTACCAGAAGGAGTAGACCGATATTGCACATCTCCGAACTCGATCTAAGTTTGACAAAAATATTACGATGCACCAAGTTTGGATCAAATCGGATACTCCCTTCGAGAGTTATCGTGCGCACCAGGCAGCCAGACAAACAGACGGACGGACGGACGGACATCGGTAGATCGACTCCAAATGTTCTGAAACGGATTTGGTCCAAAGAGACCTAGGGTCTAAAACCGTTATTTCGACTAGGCACGTTTTGACCGTATCAAATGATATATACCCTCTGTAGCCATATGGCTGAGGGTATAAAAAATATTTTTTTAGAATTTATTTGCTGCAAGGCACTTTGTTAAGTCCGTTTTCTAGAAAATTAAAATTTGTGCTAATCTATTTTCGAATTCAATATTTAAGCGATTATGCGTGGTCTTTGATTTCTAGTTTCCAACATAATTTTGTCATTATATCCGTCTCGCTGTGTGGTATTATTAATTACATTTTGTTTCTAAAATTATTTATTTCTAGCTCCGGTTAACTTTCACTTTTCTTGGTTCCACATATGTATATATTTCAAATTTTTGTCGCTCCTCCTTTTTTGAAATTTTTCGCATTCTAGCAATCATAAACAACAACAATTAACGTGACACTAAATGTTAAATGATTTTTGACAATTAAAACTTGAAAAAATATAAATTATTCAATTCCTTTTCAGAAAAAAGAATAACATTAAACTGATTCATTTGCAATTCTTGTCATTGTTTGTTTTAAAAATCAATTTCGTTAAAAAAAGAACTTAAAATTGTTTAACTCCACCTACTGCCAGAGACATACATAAATCTAATTAACAGCTAACGCAAACAATGCATTTCTTTATAAAAAAATACATACTTTACAAATAAGCGGAATTAAAAATTTGCTGTTTTTAGATGAAAATGTGTGTGGGATGGCTGCTAATGCATCTGTCGTCCACTTCTGGGTGTTTGATTAGCTCTTGACCATTAATAAGTGTCAAGTGGTTTTGAACACTTTGGCATACTTGAAAATTGCAAAACGTCAATTGTTACTATTATAATAAATTGTTTTTAAATTTTGGCGTACTATTTTAATAGGAAGACTAAATTTTTTGCAGATAAATAATTGTGGTGGAACAAATCATCATATGCTCAGGGGGACAAAAATATGGCTGATGAAGTTATATAAATATATATATAAAACCAAATTCACCCCCAGCATCAACAGCGAGCCATCGAAATTGTTATACCCTCTACAATAGTGTGGAGAGTATATGAAGTTTGTCATTCTGTTTGTAACACCTCGAAACATAAATTTTAGACCCCTCCAAGTTATATACAGGGTGAGATAAAAAACTGCAACAAAGTCAAAAGCCATAATTTTTACATTTTTTTAAATTTTATTGAATGAAAGAAAGAAACGTCGGATATAGCATCAAATTTTAGAAAATGTTTCGGTTTGTTCGGATTGGTCACCTTTGCTACGAATTATGGCCTTCAAACGGCAAATGAAACCCTCACACTCTGCGCGAATGTTGCTCTGCGGTATTTTGGCCCATTCCCAGCGAAGCGCTTGCTTGAAAATTTTTTAGTGCCAACCTTGCTTTCCAAAATACTCCAGACACAATAGTCCAACGGATTGGTATCCGCAGATTTAAGTGGTCATGATGCGCTGGAAATGAAGCGATGAACCTCATTTTGTAACCATTCTTGTGTGGCGCGTGCTGAGTGCAATGGTGCTGAGTCCTGTTCGAATGTACAAGGTCTGCGGCCGTAATGTTTGCATGCCCAAGGCTTTAATACACCCTCCACAATATTTTCGCGATAATATTCGGCATTTGTTGTCCAAACCACCAAGAAAATCAAATTCGGCAGTTCACCATTTTCGGCAAAGCAAAGCAACTCTTTAGCTCTTTTGAGTCAATTTTCTTTCCCTTGCGGTGTAAGTTCTTGCACTTTTTGGAATTTCAATGGCTTTACCCCGAGCTCATTTTTCAATATTTTGCGAATGGAATATTTCTATATGTTCAGCTCACGAGCCATTTTTCGGCGACGCGGGTTGCGAGCAACTCGCTTCTTTACTTTTCGAACCATTTCTGCTGATGGTGCTCTTTTCTTCCGTCCACTTCCTTGACATCGGGCTACGCTAACAGTATCACGGTAATGATTTATTTAGATTTAAATGCTGGAGAGCTCTAACGATAGCCACTTGTGGTTTTTCAGCCAAATATAAAGAAATCACACTATCACGCTTAAATTCTATCACGAATAACTTTTTTCCTGGAAAATTGTCAGCAAAATTCTTTTGTACACTTGTAAACAATATAATGCGCTGTCACTGGAATAATTTTAACAGCTGTCGGACGAGTGGTTTAAAAATGACAGCAGTCTGAAGTTGGTTGCAGTTTTTTCATTGCACCCTGTATATTCTTGATCAGCATACAATTCTACATCGATTTAGGGTTGTCCGACTGTCTGTCGGTCTGTGGAAATCACTCTAGCCTCCTATCAAATTTAAGTAAGTTGATAAAATTTTACTCAAATGTGTGTTTGGTCTGCAGGATATAGGTCCACGTTAAGGTATAGCCCCCAAATGTCTATACCTCCCTATATTCGGTATTTTAAAGTTTTTTGCCACATTGGTCACCGGAATTTAAAATTTCGTATTTGCACTTCGTAACGGGTACTACAGCCTGTGACAGAAAATTGTCTATGCAGGTCCAGGTCTTCGTGTAGCCCCCATATATGGGTACCTCCCCATATTCGATATTTTGATAATTTCAGCTACCTTAATTAACGGCACTGTTTCAAATTCCGTATTTATAGTTTCTCATGGGAACTAGAGCCTGTCACCGAAAATTGTCTATGCAGGCCTACATCTTTGTATAGATCCCCTATAACGGTACCACCCCATACTGGGTATTTTGATAATTTCAGCTACATTATTCACCGGAATTGTTTAGTATTTGAAGTTCCTAATGGGTACTACAGCCTATCACTGAAAATTGTCTTTTGAAGGTCAACGTTTTTCTATAGGTCCCCTATAATGGTACCTCCCCATATTTGATATTTTGACTACATTATTCACCGGAATTTTTGTATTTGAAGTTCCTAATGTGAAGTACAGCCTGTCACCGAAAATTGTCTATGTTGCTCCATGTCTTCGTATAGGTACCCTAAAGTGGTACCTCCCCATATTTGGTATTTTGATGATTTTGGCGACATTATCCGCCGAAATGTTTTGAAATTTCATATTTGAAATTGCTAATGGTTAACACAACCTGTGGCAGTAAATTGCCTATGCAGGTCCATTTTATCGGTATTTTGATGTTTGTGCGACACTACTCACCGGAAGTAATATGTATTCAAAGTTCTGCTGGTTTTTATACCCTCAGCCATATGGCTACAGAGGATATATATCATTTAATACGGCCAAAACGTGTCTCATCGAAAAACGTTTTTAGACCCTAAGTCTCTATGGACTAAATCCGTTTCAGGACATTTGGAAGCGATCTAGAGATCTCCGTCTATTCATCCATCTGTCTGTCTGGCTGATGCGCACCCTAACTCTTCAAGGGAGTATCCGATCTATACCAAACTTGGTAATATTATTATTATACTTAGATCGAGTTCGGGGGTGAACAATACCGGTCTACTCCTTCTGGCGCCTCCCCCACAAAGGTCGAATTTTCAAAAAAAATATATTTTCTGCACAGAAAAAGAGAGGATGTTACGATTTTGCTCCAACTTTGCGAATACTAATATTTGCATCAGAGCTGGGTCATGTGCAAAAATGTACAATATCGGTCCACTCCATCAAGTACCTCCTGCACAAAGGGTCAAAATTTGGAATAATTATGACTCGTATAAAATGTGATGTAAGTGTCCGATTGTCTTAAAATTACACACATAACAATGATTCTATTAACCTAAGGTCTGGTGTGAAGATGAAAATTGTCTCCTTCTGGCACCTCCCCGCAAATGGTCAACAATTTCAGTATTCAAGAAGCTCAAAAAACACGAAACTAACATCTGATTATATTCTGACTTGGCATATCTCAACGTTTCCACCAACATAAGATCTGTTACGATGATGGTAGGGATGGGGCCATCCCTTGTGGGGTTGGGGGGGGGGGGGTGTGTTTGAATAACTAAATAAATAAATAATAATAAGCCTCCAGTTTTCTTCAAATTACACACATCACAATAGTGTTATTAATCCAAGGTCTGGTGTGAAGATGGGATATACCGGTCCACTCCTTCTAGTACGTCCCCCACATAGGATCAATATTTTGAATATCCATGAAACTCATAAAACGCGAAATTAACATTCGATTCCATTCCTGACTTATTTCAAGTGAAGGAAGTAACCAATATGTATAGCCCAAACCTGGCACGACGCAATATCATATTTATTTCGGTCCGATACGAAATGGACATTATTGACCAATTCCTTCAGAACCTACTCCATGGAGGGTCAAACATTTGAATAATCATAACAGAAGTCAAAACATATTTAAATAATCGAACATTGGCTGAGAATATACATCTATCGGCACAACCGACTGATACTTTTTAGCTTGTTATACCCTTCACCATTCTATGAAGGGTATATTAATTTTGTCATTCCGTTTGTAACTCCTCGATTTGTAACTCCTCGACGATTTAGCCATTTCCGTCTGTCTGTTGTAATCAAGCTATCTTTCGAACGAATTGAGATAGAAAGCTAAAATTTTGCTGTATATTTTGCCAGTAGGCAGGATAAGTTCGTAAATGGGCCATGTAGGTCCACGTTATCATATAGCCCAGTACCTGCTGATATTCGGTATTTTGATGATTTTAGCGACATTATTCACCGGAATTGTGTCAAATTTGGTATTTGAAGTTCGCAATGAATACTTAATCCTAAGACAGAAAATTGTGCAGGTCCACGTATTCCTATAGCCCCCATATACGAAAACCTCCCGATAATCGGTATTTTGATGACTGTAGCTACATTACTCACCGATTTTAGTCTTTTAATTTGAATTCCCAAAAACTCAGCCTTATCTTGGTTGATATGTCAGTCAGTCACGACCTCTAAAAAAGACCTGTAATCTATAGAAGTCCTGCAAAATCTGTATGTAGAACACATAAAACCCCCATTTGCCATTTGGTTGTCCAATATATCCCCTTAGTTCCTATACTTTCAACGATCACAGAAATGACATTAAAGAATTTATTGTAATCCAATTTATAGCTTCCCAAAAAAAAAAAAAAAAAAAAAAAACAATATTTAGCATTCATTCCAGCAAATCTGTCGCTTTCTTTGATATCGCATCGCCAAATCTCAATGCAAGGAAATTTTACTGCAAACATTAAAAAAGTTATTTTATCTTCGAATTTCAATCTGAATTTGTAAACAGTAGCTGTGGTGGTTTTCTCACCACGTTTTTGTTTATTTGTTTCTAGATAACCGCAAATAAAATTAATGTTTGCAAAAAAAAAAAAAAAAAATAAATAAATAAAGAAAAAATACCACCATGGAGGTACCATAGCTTTAGAGTAGTTAATATTTTTTGCGAAAATTATTTTAACAAATTAACGCTTCTGTGCAATTTTAAGTGTATTTTTTATTTTGATCATCTTGGCGATGACGATGGCCGGACGACTGGCCATTCACTTTGTGTTTAACATTTTAAGGTAGCATGTTAAGGTATGCGATAGCTCGGTGTTGTTGTTCGTTGTTCGCTGTTGTGACATTAATTTGCATTCCCATAGTTCGCATTTATTTGCATTGGAAGATGTTGCGGTGACTTGATAGTCGGTTATTGTGTCAATTGGGAATACCCTACGGCGTGGCATATAGAATTAAATAGGCTCAGCCACATAAATGAAATTGTTGGCAAAAAGTACGAAGAGGTGATTTTTTTCAATTGCAAATATAATTTTTTTTTTATAAAAAATAATAAAAATGAAGATGAGAACGACCTTTTGAATGAAGCTTAAAAAAGTATGATATTCACTTAATTTCGAAAAAAAATATGTTGATAAATTTTGAAATTAAAATAAATTTTGAACAACTAAAGGACATTTCAATTTGAATCTAACATTACGATACACCAAGTTTGGCACAAATTCTCCGTTACGGGCCACAATGTGAAAATTAAAAATTTATTTATTTAATTAAATATTTAATTTTAAATCATTCATAAAATGTGGTTAGATCCCATAAAATACCCATATTCAGGGAGAGGTTTATTGTAATAAAGGTGAGGACGGTGGTGGGGTGTCGAAGCTTCTACCCACATAGAAATAATTTTTGGAGTATATTATCTACTAATACAGATTTATTTCGAGTGTTAATGAATGTCTACTTAAAATCGGCTGTCGGTGTCTCTACATGAAGTCTATCTGAAAACATGGACCAATGGTCAAAAATGTTTTGGAGGACAATTGACCAACTTTAGACTGCTGTCAATCCTAAGCCACTCGTCCGACAGCTTTGAAAATTATTCCAGTGACAGCTCATTATATTGTTTACGAGCGTACAGAAACATTTTGGTGAGCATTTTCAAGAAAAGTTTTTCCTGATGGAATTCAAGAGCGATTAGTGCGATTTCTTTATATTTGGCTGGAAATCACAAGTGGCTATCGTTAGAGAACTCCAGCATTTATATGTGAATATATCTTTTTTCCGTGATACTGGTAGGGTATCCCGACGACAAGGAAGTGAACGGAAGAAAACAGTAAGATAAACCCGCGCCGCAGTGGCCGAAAAATGGCTCGTGAGCTGAACATATCGCAATATTCCATTCGGCAAATATTGAAAAATGAGCTCGAGGTAAAGCCATTGAAATTCCAAAAAGTGCAAGAACTTACACCGCAACAGAAGGAAAAGAGACTCAAAAGATCTAAAGAGTTGCTTCGCTTGGCCGAAAGTGGTGAGCTGCCGAATTGGAATTTTTTCCCATGAGAAAACATTCGTTGTCAAGCAGTTTGTGAACAAACAAAATGATCGTGTTTATTTGTCAAAGAGGTCAGCTGGAAATGTGCACCTTCGGTTGGCCACCGGAACTCAAGAGCCGGCCATGGCAATGATGTGGGCCGCAATAACAGCCGATGTTCGCTCTCCGCTAGTATTAATCGACCGTGGCATCAGAATAAATGACGAATATTATCGCGAAAATATTCTGAAGGGTGTATTAAAGCCTTGGGCATGCAAATATTTTGGCCGCAGATCTTGATCATTCTAACAAAACTCAGAATCATCGCAGTCAGCACGAGCCACCCAAGTATGGTTGCAAATGGCCACCAAAAACTCCGGATACCAATCCGTTGGACTATTGTAGCTGGAGTATTTTGGAAAGCAAGGTTGGCACTAAAAAATACCAAAGTGTCGATCACCTCAAGCAGGTGCTTCGCCGGCAATGGGTCAAAATACAGCAGAGCAACATTCAGACAGCGTGTGATGGTTTCATTGGCCGTTTGAAGGCTATAATTCGTGCCAAAGGTGACCAATTCGAACAAATCTAAAATTATTCTGAAATTTGATGCTATTCCCGACATTATTTGCTTTAATTCGATAAAATTAAAAAAAAATTAAAAATTATGGCTTTTGACTTTGTTGCCGGTTTTTTTTTTTCTCATCCTGTATAACCTCAGAAGTTATTCGCCTTAATTTTGCCAAATAATAAAGATTTAAGAGCTACTGCTAAACGGAAACCTATATTGGAAACATCCTTTTTGTCAAATTAAATTTTAGTGGGAAAATATCTGAAATGCAGGGATCGACTCTCCTTGAGGATTACAAAAAATATTGGGCAAGCATTATTTTCAAATTTCCGAACTTTACCTGAAACCTGGTTTTAAAAATCTACTTAGGCATTTTATTCTTATTCTTTGAGATTGTGAAATAAAAACAAGTTAGAAAGCAGTAAGTTCGGCCGGGCCGAACTTTGATCACCCTCCACCATTTGGAATGAATTTGGAAATATTCAAAAAATAAAATCCTTAAAACATTCTGTTAAAATGTTTAAAATACCGAATATAGCCGTTATATTGGCATCTATACGACGTGGACCTACATAGGCATTGTTTGCCATTAGCTATTACCATATTCAAATTCGAAACTTGAAATAAACGGTGAATAATGTATAAAATAATAAATAAAATCATCAAAATATCGTATAAAGGGAGGTACCGTTATATCGGAGCTGTGCAAAGACCTGGACCAGCATAGACAATTTTCTGTCACAGGCTATAGCATCCATTACTAACATCAAATACGATATCTCAAACGATTTCGGTGGGTATTGTACCTAAACTCGTCAAAATACCGAATATAGGGAGGTACTGATATATGGGGCCTATACGAAGACCTGGACCTGCATAGGCAAATTTCTGTCACAGACTGTAGTTCCCATTACGAACTCTAAATACGTAAATTGAAACAATTCCGGTGAATAATGTCGAAGAAATCATCACAATACCGAATATCGGGAGGTACCGTTATATGGGGGCTATACGAAGACGTGGACCTGGACCGACAAATTTCTGACTTATGCTGCAGTATTCATTACGAACTTCAAATACCAAATTTAAAATAATTCCGGTGAATAATGTCGTAAAAATCATAACAATACCGAATATCGGGAGGTACCGTTATATGGGGGCTATACGAAGACGTGGACCTGCCCAGATAATTTTCTGTCATAAGCTGTAGTATCCATTTCGAACTTCAAATACCAAAGTTGAATTCCGGTGAATAATGTCGCTAAAATTATCAAAATACCGAATATCAGGAGGTACCGTTATATTTACGAACTTAACCTGCCTACTGGAAAAATAAACATGTGTGCAAAATTTTAGCCTTCAATCTCAATTCGTTCGAAAGATATCGTGATTAAGACAGACAGACGGACAGACAGACAGACAGACATGGCTACTTACGACTTAGAATTTTGCGCTGATCAAGAATATATATACTTTGTTGGGTCTGACATGAGTATTTCGAGGAGTTACAAACGGAATGACAAAGTTAATATACCTTCCATAGTATGATGGAGGGTATAAAAACTATTAAGGAATGAAATATCCATTGCCAGAATATCGCACTGAAAAAATTATATACCTTTCGTGGTATTGATATTCTTGAATACGTTGAATATGAGCGACTGAACTCTTAACATCTTCAGCTTTCGAGATTAGATTGAAATCTAATTCCCACGATACTCTTAACCATGTTTACATCCCCACTCGACATCAAATACCATAGACCATTAAAGGGTATCTGAAATTCGACTCTTTTAAATTCAATTTTAATTAATTATTTTAGATTTGTACTAATTATTATGCATGTTCAAAATATTTAAAAACAGCAGAAAATTTTCTCGAAATACCAGCTACACTTTGTTTTCTACGAAAAAACAAGAGAAGAAGAAGAAGAAGACATCTAAATACGATGGTCGAACAACAACATTGGCCGTCGATTTGTTTGTTTTGCGTCAGTTGGTTGGTATTTTTGATAGTTCGCCTTAAGTTGGCGGGTAATTTGAATACTTGAATGGTAGGGTTAGGTTTTGGTTTTGGTTTTCTAGGCAAAAGTACTTTTTTCCCAACAACATCTACAACCGTTTATTTTTATGTTATCGTCGCTGGCGTTTTCCACTCCACGGACATTAATTAAATGCATACCAAGCAACCAAACCACCCAGTAGATGGAGCAGAGCAAAAAAAATGTAAGCAAAAAAACAAGCTTGTGGAGGCTGGTATGTAGATACATAGGTATGTGGCATCATCATAACATAGCTATGTATATACATACATACTTCTGAACATAAACACCCTCGCCATAGAGTAAACATATTTTTTTTCTGTTTGTTAGCTAGCTTGTTGTTGTTATTATTATGCGAACTTTACACGAGAGGTAGCTTTATTAATAGCCATCAAAACAATGGCAACATGGGTATGACTTTGTTATTTGTTTTTATTGTTATTAATTTTATTGTTTGTTGCTGTTCTTGTTTTTTTTTTTGGATCCAGCCGTCGATATCCACTTAATTATAACTCAATAACAATTTGAAGTTTTTTGGTGGATATTGTTGTTCTGAAGTGAAACAGAACCAGAAAAGGTGACGAAGATGCTATTGTAAGAAGATGGGCCTCTAGAATAGGCGGAAATTAACAAATCATCAGCCAAGTCTGGAAGTCTGAGTGAGAGAATTATTTTTTTTTCACAAGTAGACACTTATAAAGCAATTATTATACAAATACATGCCGCACGTACGCACATACATATATACGTTGTCAGATCTGTTTGAATGCCTAAGCCACAGTCTGACAAGTTATTTTTGCATTGTTTATTTATTTATTTTGAAGAAGAAAAAAAGAAACAAATGTAAGCAGATCATTAACAAATGCCCATAATTATAGGGTGTCTTGGATGGGAGAGATGGCAATTAATGGAAATAATTTGATACGGCAAAAATGTGCCTCATCGAAATAACGAGTTTAGATCTACATCTGTTTGGACTAAATAAGTTTCAGGACATTTGGAATCGATCTGGGTATATCGAAAAAGCTGCCCGATTGCGTTCAAATGGTAGTATTGTTATTAAACTTAGATCGAGTTCGAAGTTCAATATTTTTACACGAAATAGCCTACCAAACCTAGAACATGAAAGGGTCATCCAATTTTGTGGAAAATCATAATAGAACAGTGTTGGCTTGTTTGTTCGGGATACCATAGTATTTTGTTGTTGCAAAATGGTCAGGCTTAATTCCTTTATTGTTGGTTTTATAAAAACAACCTTTGTTTATTAGTGGGGTAAGGCTGGGAATACCTAGGTTTCGGAAAGAGCCACCAATCCTCATCAGTTCCCTTGTTTTTTGTCTGGGATACCCTCCCCAGAAGTTATTTTAAAAATAACTTCTATGACAAATCATAATATATTTATCTCTGCTAGGCAAAGTAGGAAAATGGACAATATCCGCTCACGGCATCAAGTACCCACTCCCATGCCTCAACATTTTAATAATTATAAACCTTATAAAATATAAGTCCGATTTTCTTCAAGGTTGGCACATCTCAACATTTCTGCCATCAGAATATCTGATCTGGAGAAGATATTCAATGGACCGCTGATTCTGGTACCTGTCCATTAACGTTTCAAAATGTTGATCAATACTAAAATATCTCTCACAAAATACGAAATTAGCATTCAAATCTCTTCAAACTTCCTAAATCCCAATATTTTTATAAGCACAAGATTTGGTATGAAGATGAAATATCTCATTCTACTCCTTATGGTACCTCCCCCCAAAAAAGGTGGAAACATTTCGAAAAACCAAAATGTGAATAAAAAGTGAAATTAGTATCCGATTCATTCTATACTTAGCACATTCCAATATTTATACTAACACACGATCTCTTGTGTAGACGGTAGATGTTGGTCTACTCCTTCTGGCATCACCCCGCAAAGGGTCAATATTGTGAATATTTACAACTCGTGTAAGTCTTTGGTATGAGGCGAAAATGGACAATATTGTTTCACTCCACCAAGTACCAGCCTCGTAACCGCTGTTAGAATTTTGAAATTTTGCATGAGGGTCAGCGCTGGTGTGTAGGTATCCGAAAAGGCTGGATTTCAGGAAATACCTACTAAAAGGGTACAAAAAGTACTAAAAATGTATTACTTTGTATTGGGCAAACGAAAATGGAAATGAGAGGGGGTGGTGGAATGCAGGATGGATGTACTATAAGATTTTCGCAAAAATTCGCACTTTAAGGTTACGAAAAGTTCTAAGATAGTACTAAACTTTTAAAATGTTGCCATTTGGTATTATTTGCACGAATAGAGCTAAAAAATGAAATTGGGTATGGGAGTCAATTTTGGCATTTGAAAGTGGATTTGGGAATGAGTACTAATTGTGCGAACTGTACTAAATAGTACTTAATTTGGAATAGTTTGGTTTAGGTTGAACGGATGAAGCTGGAATTTTGAAATATTCTATTGGTGATAGGTTAGTGATCAAGAGCTGTTTTTTTTTTTTTGGAAATTAATACTCCAAGTTCACAAAATGTACAAAATAGTGTACTTTTTGGTACAATTTGAAGCTTGGTATTACTGTCGGCGTGCATTTGTATCCTGCACTAATGGAGGTGATTTTCGAAATTTCGAGAAAATTTCTGAAATTTGATATTTAGATTACTGATGGTAACTGTGTTTGAGATTTGGCGATAGCTTATATGAAAAGTACTAAATGTTACCAAATTTAATATTGAGTTAAGAGATAGGGCTGGAATCCGAAAATTTGATATACATGCCACTGTTGGTGTCTGTGGTAAAGACATATAGAGATGGTTTGGGAAATGCGTACAATAAATGTACTAAATGGTACAAAATTTGCCAATGGATTAAATTGCAGAGCTGAAATCCTGAAATTGATATTAAGGACAATGTTGGTATCTGAGGTTGAGATATGGAGTTTCGTCATTCTTTTTTATACCCTCCACCATACTATGGAGGGTATATTGACTTTGTCATCCCGTTTGCAACACCTCGAAATACTCATGTCAGCCTATGACAGAAAATTGTCTGTGGAAATCCACGTCTTCGTATAGCGACATTATTCACCGGAATTGTTTCAACCTTGGTATTTGAAGTTCGTAATGGATATAACTGCAGAAAATTGTCTGTGTAGGTCCACGTTTTGGTATAGCCTCTCTATATTTGGAATTTTGATGATTTTAGCTACGTTATCCACCGATATTTTTTTTCAAGTTTCGTATTTGAAAATTATAATAGCTTATAACAAAAGTTGCCTATGTAGGTCCAGGTCGTCGAATTGGCCCTAATATAATGGCTACATTCGGTATTTTTAAGATTTTAACAGAATTTTAGCGGAATATAAATTTTTTAAAAATTGACAAATTCGTTTCAAACAGTGGAGGGTGGAGGACCCGACCGAACTTACAGCTTTCTTACTTGTTTTAAACTAATTTGAAGTTGTCGAAGAATACTCGTGGTACTTTCCAAAATATTTTAAAATATATTTGTTCAAATATTTTTAATATATTCACTTGACGATATTTTATAGAAAAATATCTCCAATTATTCATTTAAAAATATTTTAGATTAAATAATATTTCAATGTAATTTTATTAAAAAAAAAAAAAATTAAACAATATTTAAGCAAAATGTTCAAAAATTGATTTTGACCTAAGTCTTATATAAGCATTTCAACATGCCGGATTTGGACTACATTGTTTCTATATTTTTTCTGTGAAAATTTTGATGTCTTACGTGGAAGGTACCAGAAGGAGGGGACCGATATTGCCCGTTTTCGAACTTGATCTATGTTTGATCATAGTAGTACTATATACCAAGTTTGGACCAAATCGGATACTCCCTTAGTCGTACACCCCTAGATCAAGTCCAAATGTCCTGAAACGGAGTTGAGCCAAAGAGATCAAGGTTCTAAAACCGTTATTTCTATGAGACACCTGATTTTGTAGCCGTTATAATGGTTACAAATAGAAATCAAAGGACACGAAATCTCGCATGAAGTTAGAGTTTAGGACAACGAGTAGAGTGGACCGCTACTTTTGTGTGAAAAAAAAAAAACAAAATTTCCATTCTACCGAAACACTGAGAGTAACTTACAGGCGAAATCCAAAATACACAAAAAGGCAAACTTCTGGCTTTTTATGCTGATTTCGTTGACGAATATAGCCAAATATCGTAGACAAACAAATCATGTAGATAATTCTAAATTAAGAGATACAGATGAGCCTCTTGCTTTTGGGGATGATAGCAAAATATTCAGGGTTTTAAATGAAGAGATTTAAGGACACCGAAGAAGTCTAGCATTTTGAAGGACCATTTTATTATATTTAGCTGTAAAATGGATCACAACAACTAATACCACGAAGTAGAGCGTAAATATTGGGTAAATGTCTTTGGTCAAAATGCTAAGGATAATCTCTAGACAGTGCTCCGTGACACAATTTCAAAAGCGAAATCTTCCAAAATGGATTTGGACATAAAGAGGCTTCTAACATATTGTAGTGTTGTAGGGTATCACAAGATCGGACCCGCACGACTATAGCCTTTGCTTACCTGTTTTTTTTTATTTTTCAATTTCGAACAAATTTTTTTTTAAATTTTAAATTTTTTTTAATATAAGAATTAAAAAAAAATTTGTTTCTAATTTAAAACTGCAACCCTCAATTTTTTAAGATAAGTTTTTATTGCGATTTTTCTAAGATTAGCATTTAATTTAAAAATTAGCATTGGGGTTTTTCAATATTAAATATTTTTTAAATATATTTTGTCATAAAATTGTTAAATTATTACTATGTTTTATTTTCTAAACATATAGTTTTATAACTTTTTTATTTTAAAAACATTAACGGCAAAATATATTAAAAAAATAGTAATTAGAAAAATGCTTTTTTTTAAATTGATTTTTTTTTAAATCCAAAGATAATTTTTAAATTAAAAGAAACTTTCAAAAAAATAATAACGACATTCTATCGATCTATTATATTAAATTCTTTTTTCTTTTTTTATTATTAAAAAATATATATTTGAATTGGATATTTTTAAGATTTTTTGGTTTTTTTTTAAATACGGATTTATACATTAAAAAAATATTTTGCAAATTTAAATATTCTGAAACATATATTTTATTGGGTGTTTTTCAAACACATAAGCATGGCTCCAGCGTTCTGGTACTTGTCCCACAAAACTTCCATATTAGCGAAATAATAACATATCATATAACAAATGAAAAGAGTGTCCTATGAAGTCTAAACGAAGCATACTTTTTTGTCCACAAGATATTAATGACATCAAAACGTGTACCTTTATTGTTTCCATTTTTCACACTTCTAAAAACCTAATTTAGACAAAGAATTAAAATCCCACTTTCCCTTACCAATTTTGAAAAACGATTAATTCCTCAAATGTGATGTTCCCGCTTTGTTGAAATTCTCATTCCCTGAGGCTCTTGAAAACGGTAGTAGTGAACTTCATTAAAGTTTACTGACTCATTCATTCACACATCACCTGAAGCCACTACTTTCCAACTACTTTGGTGATTCATTCGTGTCTTCTTCATCGTTGTCGTCATCATCGTTTGATCTCCATAGTTCCAGACCATATGTGGTTAAATAGAAATTTCACACTTTTGTCTCTAGGTTTGTTGAACTGTGACAGAAAAGGGGAACAGGCAACAAACGTTTTTTGGCAAATGTAGAACAACTGTCAAAAGGTGAATGAATGTCTTTCTTTTCTTTTTTTTTTTTGGCACAAACGATGGTGCCAATTTTACCATAAAACCGCAATTGGCAATAATTGACGACGACTTGATAGAGAAGAGTTTAAAATTAGAGCATATGTCATCAACCACAAGTTATTGGCTCATGATTGTGGTGATATTGATGATGATGAAGATGGTGCTCGATGACTGAGTTTTACAAAAATAGAATCCATCGGCAGCAAATAAGGATGCTTACCCACATGCGATTTAAAATTTTGAATAACGGAAAATTTTTACATAGACATTTTTCTTAAGAATGATGTTATCAGACAGACGCTGCTTGCAGGAAAGGAACATTTCCTAATAGGTTTAAGGTTACTTTCCTATGAATTAATATTTTCCAGGAGAAAAGAATATTTGACCGTGCTCATATTTTATGCCATGAAATTCGTTTACATAATTACCTTATAGGTGTAATTAAAATTCACAAAAAATATATTTAAAAAAAGGAGATCATTGCGGTGGCTGTTTAAAATTTACGACTATTTACATGTTACTTGAAACAAATATTAAAAAAAAAAACTTCTTCTAATTTCTTTAATAAAAGAAAGGGTTTTAATGGCATATTATGAAAAACTATTCGGGATTGTAGATTTTTAAAAATATTTTGTAAGACTGCATGTTAATACCAATGATAATAATTGAACCTAATTAAAAATATGTGTTAAACAAGTAAAAAAGTATCGGCCGATTTTGCCGACATATGTATACCCTCAGCCAATGTTCGATTATTTTAAAATATTTTGACTTTTGTTATGATTTTTCAAACTTTTGACCCTCTATGGAGTGGGTTTGGAAAGAATGAGTCAATATTGCCCTTTTTAGTATCGGACTTAAATAAATATAAATATAAGAAAAATATAATAAATATAAGAAAATCGAACATTTATATCCAATTTATGGGAAATCATAAATTCCATATTCATCTCAGGATTCTGGGTGAGAGAGATATATTTAGATATAGCAAGCTGTAAAGAATCGCTGAGTTGCTTCGCAATTTATGACAGATAAAATTATTGAAAAGTTTGTCCCTTTGTGGGTGAGATACCAGAAGGGGTTCGCAGATATCTATCATCTTCACCACAGATCTTGTGTTAACAAAAATGTTTGCGTGAAATTTGAAGAGACTTGGATGATTATATCGCTTTCTTTGAGCGTTATGTTTCTCAACATTTTTAACCCTATGTGGGACAGGTAGCACACTAAATGGTCCGATCTCTAGCATCTTTGTAACAGATCTTGTGCTGATGGAAATATTGAGATGTACCATGTCTGGAATGGAATCGGATGTTGATTTCGCTTTTTATGAACTTCATGGATATTCAAAATTTCTAGCGTTTGTGTGGGAGATACCAAAAGAAGTTGACCGATATATTCCCTCTTACTACCAGACTTTGGGTTCATAAAATAGTAGTAGGAAATAGTAGGATATGTGAAATTTGAAATTAAAATTAGAAATTGTTTAAGAGTTATAATTATTCAAAATTTTGGCCCTTTGTAGGAGAGACACTTTACGAAGTGGACCAATATTATCCATTTTGGCACGAGACCAAGAACTGACACAAATATTAGGATTTGCAAAATTAGAGCAAAATTAGATTATTGCTTATCTTTCTATGCAGATATAAAAAATATTTTTTTTTTGCAAATTTCGACCATATCTGGTGGAGGTACCAGAAGGAGTGGACCGATATTGTCCATCTTAACACCAGACCTTGGGTTAATATGAATATAGGGATGTGTGAAATCGGGTTCTTACATCACATTTTATAAGAGTTGTAATTATTCAAAATTTTGACCATTTGTGGGGAATGCACTTGATGGAGTGGACCGATATTGTCCATTTTCACACTTGACCTAGCACAAATATTAGGATATGCAAAGTTGGAGCAAAATCGGATAATCCTTTCTCTATCTGTGCAAAAAATATATATTTTTGAAAAATTTGACCTTTTGTGGGGGAGGTACCAGAACTCGATCTAAGTTTGACAAAAATATTACGATGTACCCAGTTTGGACCAAATCTGGAAGGGAGTATTCGAGAGTTATCGTGCGCACCAGCTAGACAGACGGACGGTCCGACATCGCTAGATGGACTCCAAATGTTCTGAAACGGATTTGGTCCAAAGATACCTAGGGTCTAAAACCGTTATTTCGACTAGGCACGGTTTGACCGTATCTATTGATATATACCCTCTGTAGCTATATGGCTGAGGGTATAAAAATCGAGTATTAAAAAATGTTTCCTCAAAGTTCATATAATCTCTTATAACTAAAATATGAGGCGATTTGACCGCGATACTCCGCATATTGGTACTTCCAGATATTCGGTATTTTGAAGGTTTCTTCTACAATTTCCAACCAAATTATATGAAGCTTTACATTTGGGATTCCTGGTAGGTCCGTCAATTCCCTGCAAATCCCTTGTTAAAAATATAAGTTATGCACGTTTAAAATTTAAAAATCCAAGAGACCCGGATTTTTTCTCTATTTGCCGTTATAAAATCAATTATTGAAGTGATCCAGAAAAACTAAAGACATATTCGTCATCGGTGCGCTCCCACAAACCAGAATTGGAATATTAGAGCAAGTGCGTATTTTTGCTGTCGCAGTGTATGCTTAGCTATATGGCTACAGAGGGTGTATACACTCTAGGTCCCTTGGGAGCACAACCGTTTCAGGACATGTAGAGTCGATCTAGAATCGCATGATAACCCTCGGAGGGAGTATCCGATTGGACCCACACTTGAAACATCGTAATATTGCAGACAAATTAAGAGCGAGTTCAGAGATGGGCAATAGCGGCTTATTCCTTCTACCTCATCCGCAATTTATAATATTCGGTATTTTGATGATTTTTGAACACGGATTTGTCTAAAAATCGGTATAGGTCCATGTTTTGGTATAGCCCTCCTTATAACGGTACCTTCCGATATTCGGTATTTTGATGATTTTTACCACATTTTTTAACGGATTTGTCTAAAAATTTGACTTTGTAGATCATAATGGGTTCTATCTTCGGTGGCGAAACATTATATGTATATGTCCATGTTTTGGTATAGCCCACATATAACAGTACCTGCCGATATTCGATATTTTGATGATTTTTGCCACATATTTTAACGGATTTGCCCAGAAATTGGTATTTTTAGTTCGTAATGGGTTCTAGCTCGTGTGATGAAACATTGTATGGATATGTCCACGTTTTGGTATAGCTCCCACATATAAGGGTTCCACCCGATATTAGATACTTTGATGATATTTGCCACATTTTTTCACTGATTTTTCTAAAAATTGGTATTTGTTGTTCATAATGGGTTCTAGCCCGGTGGCAGAACATTGAATATTTAGTTCTATAGCGTACATATAACGATACCCACCCATATTCGGTATTTTGATAATCCTAGTCACATTTACTCACGTAATTGTTTCAAATTTGGTATTTTAGAATATTTGATTTGATGACAATCCTTGAAGTATAAAATTGTCTATAGAGGTTCTCGTTTTGGTATAGCCCCATATAACGGCCTTTTTCACTTTATGGTTATTTGACAAGTTTAACAACATTATCCAAACGGTCTCACTGGTGTATGAAGTTTAAAGTGAAACACGTTTGAATTTAGGCACTTTTATATAATTAAAAGTTCTGTCCAGCCGAACTTAATGTTTTTTTACTTGTTTAATGCAAGATCTGGTGTGAAGGTGCGATATATCGGTCCACTCCAACTGGTACATCACACCCCCCTCCAAAAAAAAAAAATGATCAAAAATTTTAAATAGCCATGAAACTCATAAAACGCAAAATGAGTATCCGATTCCTTTAAACCTCACACATCTAAATATTTTTATCTATCATAAGATCTGTTGCGCATATGGTAGATATTGGCCTACACCTTCTGGTACCTCCCGCACAAGCGATCCAAATTTTGAATGACCAAAACAATTATAATATGCGACTTAAGAATTCAGAAGTCTCCTAACATTTCATATGCCATAATATTTTTACTAGAACAAGATCTGGTGTGAAGATGGGATATATCGATACACTCTTTCTGGTACCTGCCCCACAACGGATCAAAATTTTGAATAATTATGTCTTTCATAAAATGCGAAATAAGCATCCGATTCTCAGCGAATTTCACACATCTCAATATTGTACTTAACACAAGATCTGGTGTGAATATGGCATTTATCGGCTCTACTCCTTCTGCTTAAGAATTATTCCAATTAAAATTGGAAATGGATGTTTCTTTCTTTTGAAATTTTTCACATCCCAAATTTTTTTCAGTATTAGATGAAGGGAAACTTTTCATATATCTTATATAATGTGAAGAAAGTAGTCGCTATAGTCCAAATCGGGCATATTTATATCAGAGTAAGTTCAGATGAGAAGTGGATAATATTGGTCCTTCGGTATCTCCTCCCTATGGGATCAATATTCTTATACCCTTCACCATAGTATTAAGTTAGTCATTCCGTTTGTAACACCTCGAAATACACATTTAAATATATATTATTGATCAGCATAAAATTCTATGTCGATTTAGCGATGTCCGTCCGTCTGTCCGTCTATCCGTCTGTCCGTCTGTGGAAATCACTCTAGCTTCCGAACGAATTGAAGTAGATTGATAAAATTTTACACAAATGTATGTAATGTCTGCAGGCCTTTTGGTATTGAAAATGGGCCATGTAGGTCCACGTTTTGGTATAGCCCCCATATAACGGTACCTCCCGATATTCGGTCTTTTGATGATTTTAGCGACATTATTCATCGGAATTGTTTCAAATTTGGTATTTGATGTTCGTTATGGATACTACAGCCTAAGACAGAAAATTGTCTGTGCAGGTCCACGTCTTCGTAGAGCCCCCATATAACGGTACCTTCCGATATTCGGTATTTTGATGACTTTAACAAATTTATTTACCGGAATTGTTTCAAATTTGGTATTTGATGTTCGTAATGGATACTACAGCCTAAGACAGATAATTGTCTATGCAGGTCCAAGTCTTCGTATAGCCCCCATATAACGATACCTCCCGATATTCGGTATTTTGATGATTTTTGCGAATTTATTCACCGGAATTATTTCAAATTTGGTATTTGATGTTCTTAATGGATACTACAGCCTAAGACAGATAATTGTCTATGCAGGTCCTCGTCTTCGTAAAGCCCCATATAACGGTACCTCCCGATATTCGGTATTTTAATGATTTTGCGACCAGTTGCATTATTACAAATTAACGTGTGCGAACGAACACACACAGCTAGAGCATGGACGGACTTAGCTTGGTGAAAAAGGAAATTCCATATCGTGGGTCTGGCACAAATATATAAAGGCGTTACAAACATTTTGGCCCATTCAAACTTATAATATCCCCCACCACACAGTTATGATTAAGAAAATAAAAATTCACAATCTCGGAGATCAGAAAAATATTTTGTATATTTTTTCCATTTTATAAAGCTCGGCGATGCAGCCCTGCATGTGATACATATTTTCAATCCGGAAATGCGAATATGCATTTCAAAAATGTTCTATATTTTACTATAGCTCCTATTCAAACAACCCTATTCAATTGTGCATACGAGTATTATGACTCTATTTCCATAGAATGCAAACCAATTTAACAAGTATTCAATACTTGTCAACTTAAGACAAATCAGAAGAAGAATAAAGTGATTAAAAAATAAAATGACCAATTTAAGTTAAGCTGACATTGAGATTTATAACAACGCCATTGTCCGCTGAACAAAAAAACACACAAAAAAGTGCAAATTCTAAATAATTTGTCATGTTAATTGTGTTATAAAATTAATAATTCGTATTTAAAGTTAGTATTGATGGTACATAAATCTCGCCTTTGTTTATCACAACAATGTGCACATTTATAGATTTATTGTTATCTTTATTATTTCAATTCACAATAATGTGAACACGGAATTCTGACACACCCTCGTGATTTAACTAAGGCGGTTTTTAATTGAGCGCGCAATGAGAGGAGGTATCATGCCAAAGTTGTTTGTTGTTCGATTCGTATAAATGTGCGTGTGTGTGTGTGTTGTGGATGGGAAGTAATTTTTTTCCAACTCACCCCCACCCCCATATCAGGTTATGGTTATTTCCCCAAAAAAAAATATATTTCCGATATTAACTGGCATTTATTGCCAATGAATATCTAATGAGCCAGTAAATAAACAACATTTTTTTTTTTTTGATATCGAAAAACCCCACCAGTGTAAATTTGTAATAACACGTTTAAAGTTGTGAATCTTGAGAATGAACCACTCGAAATTCCTCTTTATGGAAGTGTTAATAATTTCTGTATTTGTTTAGATTTTTTTCTGCTTGGCCACTACATCAACGTCATCATCATCATCATCGCCGCCATCATCTCCAGCTCAAGAATTTCTGTTTTAAAATTCCCCCACCCGTCACCAGTGATTGCCTGCTAATATTTTTTTTACGATAACCAGTCTTGAAATTTGAGTACCACACGAGATTTTTTTCCGAGTATTTGCTTTTCCATTTGGCTACAAATTGTTATCTGTGGGGTTATCGCTTCAGTTTCTCTGTTAATAGTTTTTGTGATTTTTTGTTTTCGTCTGTGAAGTTGTTGTTGTTTATGATAAATTAAGATTTTTAAAGTTTAATTATGCAATTTAATTGATTTCAATATTTCATGATTTCAGTTACTAAAGTTCAAATTTATGGCAATATGAAACTTGTATCGGAACGAAAAGCAAACGCACATTGGTTGGATACATGGAGAAAAAATATTGAGGAAAATAAAAGCTTTTTATACTCTACATCATAGTATGGAGGGTGTATTAAGTTTGTCATTCCTCGAAATATACATTTTAGACCCCACAAAGTATATATATTTTTCATCAGCATAAAATTCCATATCGATTTAGCGATGTCCGCCCGTCTATCCGTCTATGGAAATCACTCTAGCTTTCGAACGAAATGAAGTAGGTTGATAAATTTACTCAAATGCAGGACTTTTGGTATCGAATATGGGCCATGTAGGTCCACGTTTTGGTAAAGCCGCCATATAAAGGTACCTCCCGATATTCGGTACTTTGATAATATTAGAAACATTATTCATCGGAATTTTTTCAAAATTTGGTGTTTGAAGTTCTAATGGATACTACAGCCTATAACAAAAAATTGTCTGTGCATGTCCACGTTTTCGTATAACCCCCATGATACCTCCCTATATTTGATTTTAGCTACATTATAAACAGAATGCCAAGTTTCGCATTTGAATATTGTAATAGCTTATGACAAAAGTTGCCTATGCAGGTCAACATCGTCGTATAGACCCTAATATAACAGCTACATTCGGTAATTTTAAAATTTTAACAGAGTTTTTAACGGATTTTATTTTTTTGAAAATTGCCAAATTCGTTCCAGGTTCGGCCCGGCCGAACTTACAGCTTTTTTACTTGTTTTCAATATTTTGAAAATTTGGGGGGAATATACAAAAGACTATCAGATCCTTCGAAGGTTTAATTTTAACGAATATTTCTTCAAGAATCGAAAGAGCCATAATTGTCGATTTTTAAATAATATTTTTTAAGGACCAAGAGATTTTAAAGATATTTTTTCTAAGAAGAGTCTTTTTAAAGATTATTTTTACAGAATCAACACAATCAAAAAGCTAAGGTCTTTTAAGAATGTTTTTAAAGGACCTACTGACCAATAGTCGAGGACCCATAGAGAGAACCTTAAACTTGGACTGTTTAAGAAAACCTTTCAACGGATTATCATAATTTTTATGAATATTTTCTTAAGGACTATAATATATTTAAATAAAGTTTTTTTCTATTAGAGATGATCTATCAGAGCTTCGGACGTGGTTGTTTTTGAAATTTATTCCGAAGGACTTTTAGGATTTTTCACAATATTTTCCAAACGACACTCAGATTATTAAATGTGGATTTAAATTTTCTGGAGGACTTTAAAGGCCTTTAACATAGATTTTTAAAGAATATTTTCTGAAGGACTTTAGGAGCCTTAAACGTGGATTTTTAAAGAATATTTTCTGAAGGACTTTAGGAGCCTTAAACGTCGATTTTTAAAGAATATTTTCTAAATTTTAAAATAATTTTTAAAGAATATTTTCCAGAAGACTTTAAGAGCCTAAAACGTGGATTTTTTAAGAATATTTTCCAGAAGACTTTCTGGAGGACTTTAAAATCCTTAAAGTGGGTTTTTAGGGAAGGGACTTTAAGAGCCTTAAACGTGGATTTTTAAATAATATTTTTTGAAGGACTTTAAGAGCCTTAAACGTGGATTTCTAAAGAATATTTTCTGAGGGACTTTAAGAGCCTTAAACGTGGATTTTTTAAAAAAAAAATATTTTCTGAAGGACGTTAAAAGAGCCTTAAACGTGTATTTTTTAAAGAATATTTTCCGAAGGACTTAAGAGCCTTAAATGTCGATTTTTAAAGAATTTTTTTTCTGAAGGACTTTAAACGCGGATTTTAAAAGAATATTTTCTGAAGGACTTTAAGAGCCTTAAACGTGGATTTCTAAAGAATATTTTTTGAAGGACTTTAAGAGCTTTAAACGTGGGTTTTTAAGAATATTTTCTGAAGGACTGTAAGAGCTTTAAACGTGGATTTTTTAAGAATATTTTCTGAAGGACTTTAAGGGCTTTAAACGTGGATATTTTTAGAATATTTTCTGAAGGACTTTAAGAGCTTTAAACGTGGATATTTTAATAATATTTTCTGAAGGACTTTAAGAAATTTCCAAGTGGATTGTTTAAGTATATTTTCTGAAGGACTTTAAGAGCCTTAAACGTGGATTTTTAAAGAATATTTTCTGAAGGACTTTAAGGGCTTTAAACGTGGATATTTTTAGAATATTTTCTGAAGGACTTTAAGAGCTTTAAACGTGGATTTTTAAGGAATATTTTCTGAAGGACTTTAAGAACATTACACGTGGATTTTTAAAGAATATTTTCTGAAGGACTTTAAGAGACTTAAACGTGGATTTTTAAAGAATATTTTCTGAAGGACTTTATGAGCTTTAAATGTGAATTTTTAAAGAATATTTTCTGAAGGAGTTTAAGAGCTTTATACGTGGATTTTTAAAGAATATTTTCTGAAGGACTTTAAGAGCCTTACACGTGGATTTTTAAAGAATATATTCTGAAGGACTTTTAGAGCCTTATATGTGAATTTTTAAAGAATATTTTCTGAAGGAGTTTAAGAGCTTTATACGTGGATTTTTAAAGAATATTTTCTGAAGGACTTTAAGAGCCTTACACGTGGATTTTTAAAGAATATATTCTGAAGGACTTTTAGAGCCTTATATGTGAATTTTTTAAAAATATTTTCTGAAGGACTTTTAGAGCCTTAAACGTGGTTTTTTAAAAATATTTTATAAGGACTTTAAGAGCCCTAAATGTGCAGTATTTTAAAAATATTTTCTAAAGGACTTTTAGAGCCTTAAACGTGGATTATTAAAGAATATTTTCTGAAAAACTTTAAGAGCCTTAAACGTGGATTTTTAAAGAATATTCGTCTTCTTAATTCCTTGATACCTTCCTCCCGCCATAGAAAACAATCATTATGAAGAGGCTGAAATATTCCTTTTGCTCTGGCTATTTGTTTTGCGCAATATATTTCCTTTATGTCGCTTTTTTCCTCTAATTTCTCATAAACAAATGAAATGCGAAAAAATATGCGTCAAATTAATGAATAACAAATATTTAGACATATAATTAGCAAGAAAATGCGACTCAGTTACAGCTAACCTAAGAAAAGGAAGTGTATTTGTATGCATTCCCAAAAAGCGAACCCACGCACAGGCCACAAAGATTCCGTTATTGTTTCAAAGACAGAGGAAGGATTTTTTTTTTTGCTTTTGTGTTATTATTATGCAGAACGCATAAAAACAAAGGAAATATAAGTGCGAAATAAAATTCGAAAAATTTGTTTAGGAAATTGAGGGTTGGAGACCCATTAATTGCTACCCAACAACAATTATGCGTCTCAATAAGAAAATAAAGTAAATATTAGATTTGGAATAAAACGCAGCATCCACGATAGCCGAATTGAATAGATCAGGGAGGAAGCCAGAAACAAAAAAAAAAAACATTTCGACTGTTTTCAAGGTCATGTAAAAAGTTGTTTTTCCTGGACATTAAATTGTATTTGTTTTTGTACACAAATTGTCAACATGAATAACAATTAGTTTATTTTGTGGAGAAATAAGCGCCTTTTAAGGGTTTCTTGTCATAATATTAAATAAACAACAAAAAATTGGAAAGTATGGGTCGAGAAATGGACTTTCACATGAGTTGCCTTTTATATATATTTTCATATAAAAATATTCTTCTTCTCAAAGTTATGGTTTATATTATCCACAAAGGAATCCTTGGATTATTTTTTTTAATTAAAAATCCATAATTTTTATCGAAGAAGTTCTTGAAAATATTTTAAAAAAAATTATAATAAAGTAAAGAAGTAAGCAAAGGCTACAGTCGAGCGGGGCCGACCGTTGAATACCCTATAACACTATAATAAACGATACAGTTTATATAGGCGAGATACTCGAAAGAATTCCACAAGATATTATGGCAAATAATAAAAGAAAACCATCAGGTTTCGTTCTCTAATTTTCGAATTATAGCAACTTAAACTAATTTGCTCATTTCCAATTTATTGGTAGATATTGCATGTAAACGGTCTTCCTAGATCTGGAACCAATATTTCCCAAAGACCTATAATCTCTCAGAAGTGGCAAAAGATTAACATTTATTATTGGTTTTTGACTGAAACGCATCTATATGAGATACAGACATTTGACTATATTCTTCCACGAAATCAGCGTTAACGAAATAGTGAGAAGTGTGTCTTTCCTGTATTTGTGAATTCTCCAAAGAGTCACTGGAGTGGAAATTTTCGTATTTTGTCTACAAAAGTTGGCAAACTATTTCACACATTGAATATTTTTGGATGGCCATCCAAAACTGCTTGGCTTTTGCAATGTCCGGTAACCCATTCAAATGTGCGTGAGGATCGGGCGATAATTACGACCTGCTGACAATTATGCAGTTTTTTGGTCCATTTCAACCCCTAAATATATGGCGATCATCTCCAAAAAGAGTAGGTTTCTATTCTGACCCTCATCTTATCCCCATGCAAAATTTCGTAAGGATCGGACCATAAATGCGATCTGTATATGATATACTGATATCCTAACTACTTAGTTTTGTTAGTTGTAGAAATATTACCAAATGTTTAATTCAAAATGAAAATATGCCAAAAATATGACAAAATTGAGGCCATTCTGAATTAATGAGAACTGTCGAAATCAGTTCAGCCGTTCTCGACATATAAGAGATCTTTCAGGCATATCTTCTTTGATAGACATATATATCGCACATATTTTGCTATATATCCAATTTGTTGGATGTTAACATCAATGTAAAGGTCAGAAGTAACCTGGTCTTTATTTAAAATATTCGCGGTTTAATGAAAAATTTTGAATTTTTCAACACAAAAGATATGGTCTATTTTACCCGCTAAATATTATCCGATGACCACCCAAATTGGTAGGCTTCTTCCCCGCCCTAAACTCTGACTACATGCGAAATTCCGCGTCGATTGGTCTATAATTGCGACCTGTATAGCTACTGCAAAATCCGACATTTTTTCAACCCCTAAACATTTGGCGATCATCTCCAAAAGAAATAGGCTTCTATTCTGACCCTAACCCCACCTTTGTGCAAAATTTCGTAAGTATCGAGCCATAATTGCGACCTGTAGCGTGATTACAAATTAACATGGACAGACTGACGGACATACAACACATAGTGTTGTAGGGTATAAAAAGCTGTAAGTTCGGCCGGGTCGAACTTTGAATGCCCTCCACCATTTGGGCTGAATTTGGCAATTCTCAAAACAATAAAATATTCTGTTAAAATCTTAAAAATACCGAATGTAGCAGTTATATTAGGGTCTGCGACATGGATCTGCATAGGTAACTTTTGTCATAAGCCATTACAATATTCAAATCCGAAACTTAAAAAAAAAATCGGTTATACGAAGACGTGAACCTGCATAGGCAATCTTCTGTCACAGGCTGTAGTATCCATTACGAACTTCAAATACCAAATTTGAATCAATTCCGGTGAATAACTTCGCTAAAATCACCATGTGGGGTCTAAATGTATACTTCGAAGTGTTACAAACGGAATGACAAACTTAATATACCCTCCATACTATGGTGGAGGGTATAAAAATATACTAAGATACCGATAACAAAGATTAAGACTTTCATTGTACCACAAATCTTTGAAGAACATTTCGAAAACATCTACCAATATTTATAAGGAGACCATGAGCCTTTTGATAAAAAATCTAAGATATTTTTGTACAAAGTGAAGTGCAGGAAATTCCAGAAAATTTTTGGATTTTTAAAGAAATTAGATTTTTGTCTAAATATTGCTAAAATAACAACGAATACAAAGCATGAAGTACCTCAAAATATTTGAAAAAATCACAATTCGTGATCAGACATTTTTAATAGCATGTCGATTATTAGTCTGGAAGTCCTTCAAAAAATGTCCTTGACAAAATTTTAAAATCGTCGACGAAAAATTAAGTTCATAAAAATTTTCGATTCCCGTCGTGGAAGTCCTTCAAAGGCTATCCAATTCTACATCTTGTATGAAACTGGCCACTCCTTCTGGTACCTCCTCCACAATGGATTAAAACTTGGAATACCTATAAACCTTATAAGATTAAAAATGAGCATCCCATTTTTTTGAACTTGGTGCCTGAAAGAACTTGGTGCATCCCATATATCTACCAACGCAAAATCTGATGTGTGAATATGGAATTTATTTATTGGTCCACACCTTTGACCCACAAGGGGTCAAAATTGTGAATACTGATAGGGGTCCACACATTCGAAACAAATCAGCGATTTGATTCAAACTTCGTGTATCTCAATAATTCTATCAACTAGAGATGCAATGCAAATATAGGATATGTGGGTCATTTTCCTAAAAAAAAGGTTTTTTATAACAAACAAGTAAGCAAAGGCTATAGTAGTGCGGGGCCGATCATGTGATACCCTACAACACTACAATATGTGAAAAGTCCCCTCATTTCCAAATCCATTTTGGAAGATTTCGCTTTTGAAATTATGTCACGGAGCACTGCCCAGATATTACCTTAGCATTTTGACAAGGGACATTTTCCCGATATTTATGCACTCCGTCGTGCTGTTAGTTTTTGTGGTCCATTTTACGGCTAAATATAATCGAATGGTGATCCAAAATGGAAGAATTCTTCACTGTGCTTAACTATCTTCTCAGGCGTGTCGATTGGCTTCAATTGTGTGATCAGGATTTTTTTTCTGTTTTTGGTTCATTTGAACCCCTAAATATTTTGCGATCATCTCCAAATATTCGTCAACGAAATCAGCATAAAAAAGTTAGAAGTTCGCCTATTGTGTATTTCGGATATAAGTAGTGGTCCCGTTGTCTTAAATTCTACCCGCTGTTTTAAATTCTAACTTCATGCAAGATTTTGTGTCCTTGGGTTTCTATTTGTGACCTTTATAACGGTTGCAAAATAAGGAACATTTTGAGTTGCTGGTCCATTTCAACCCCTAAATATATTGCGGACATCTTTGAAGCACATCTGAGCATAACCATACCTTTGTCAAAAATTTCGTGAGGATCGAACGATAATTGCAATCTGTATATAAATAATAACCCCAACCTGTGTTGTAAAGTGCAAAAATATTACAAAATATACACAATATTATAAGTCAAATTGAAAAAATCGCATGCGATAAAAAATATGAAAAAATAAAAAAATGTCACAAAATACTACAAAGTCTATAATAACGGTATCTTTTTATGCGATTTTTTTAGATTTTATACTTTAATGCCAAAAGGGCATTCTAATTTTACAAAATTTGTCAAAATCCCACCAGCTAACATCCCCTTCCTTTGTATATGCACATTGTATATATTTCGCTATATATATCCGATATTTTTACTATCGGCATCTACGTAACGGTCTGAATTGACCTGTTCGTCTATTTGTGATTTCGCCGGCATTAAAAATATTCGCGGTTTAATGGAAATTTTGACTTTTATTTATCACAAATGCTATGGTCTATTTCAACCACTAAATGTTACCCGATGACCATCAAAATTGGAAGGATTCTGCCCAGCCCAAAGCTCTAGCCCCATGCCAACTTTCGCATCGATTGGTCTATAATTGTGACCTGTACAGCAATTGAAAAATCAGGAAAATTTTTAGTTTTTGGTCCATTTCAACCCCTAAATATTATGCGATCATCTCCAAAAGAAATAGGGTTCTATTCTGACATTAAGTGGAGTGATTACAAATTAACATGGACAGACGGACAGACGGACGGACGGACATACATAACTAGATCGACTCAGCTCGGCGAGATAGGAAGATCCATATATACTTTCCTATGTGGGAAACCAATATTTCGTGGTGTTGCATAATTTTTGGCCCAATCAAACTTATAATAACCCCAACACAAAGTGTTGTAGGGTATAAAACTTGATTATATTATTTTTGTCGATCTAGCAATGTCCGTCCATCAGTTCATCTGTCTAGCTGGTGTGTACGATAACTCTCGACGAGAGTATCTGATTTAAACTTGGTACATAGTAATGTTATTGTTAAACCTAGATCGAGTTTGGAGATTGGCAATATCGGTCCACTCATTCTGGTACCTCTCCAACAAAAGGTCGAAATTTTAAAGAAATATTTTACTGCACAGAAAGAAAGAAGATAATTCGATTTTGCTCTAACTTTGCAAATTCTAATATTTGCATTAGTATTATGTCAGGTGCGAAAATGAACAATATCGGTCGACTCCATCAAGGAATTCCCCCACAGCGGGTCAACGTTTTGAAAATTATAACGCTTATAAAATGGTTTGTAAGAGTTTAATTGCCTTCTTATTACACACATCCCAATAATTTTATTAACCCAAGGTCTGGTGTAAAGGTGAAATAAATCGGACCACTCCTTCTGGTACTTCCCCCGCAAAGGGTCAACATTTAGAATATATATGAAGCTCATTAAAGAAGAAATTAACATCCGATTCCATTCAGACTTGGTTTATCTCAATATTTCTATCAACACAACATCTGTTATAAAGATGGTAGAGATCGGACCATTTCCTCTGGTACCACCCACACATAGGGTTCAAGATTTTGAAAAACAGAACGCTGAGAGAAAGCGAAATAAGTATTCAACTCTTTTCAAATTTCACGCATACCAATATTTTTGCTAACACTTGATCTATTGTGAAGTTGATATACAGGGTGAGATAAAAAAACTGCAACAAAGTCAAACGCCATAATTTTTACATTTTCTCTTCTTTTTAATTTATTGAATGAAAACAAAAAATTTAGGAAATAGCATCAAATCTTAAAATAAGTAAAAAATTCTTCGAATTGGTCACCTTTGGTACGAATTATGGCCTTCCAACGGCCAACGAAACCGTTACACACAGCCCGAAAGTTGCTCTGCGGTATTTTGGCCCATTCCCAGCGAAGCGCTTGCTTGTGGTGATCGACACTTTGGTATTTTTTAGCGCCAACTTTGCTTTCCAAAATACTCCAGACACAATAGTCCAACGGATTGGTATCCGGAGATTTTGATGGCCATTATGCGCTGGAAACGAAGCGAGGAACTCATTTTGTAACTATTCTTGGGTGGCGTTTGCTGAGTGCGATTGTGGTGAGTCCTGTTGGAATGTCCAAGGTCTGCGGCCACAATGTTTGCTTTAATACTCCCTTCGCGATAATATTAATACGAGCGAAGAGCGACTATCGGCCGTTATGGTGGGCCACACCATCACCATGGCCGGCGCTTGAGTTCTGGTGGCCAACCGAAGGTGCACATTTTCAGCTGACCTCTTTGGCAAGTAAACACGATCATTTTGTTTGTTTATGTTTGCGATATGTTCCGTCCACTTCCTTGACGTCGGGCTACGCTACCAGTATCGCAGTAACGAGCGATGGCACGAGCCACAAAAGATTTATTCACATTAAAATGCTGGAGTGCTCTAACGATAGCCAATTGTGGTTTTCCAGCCAAATATAAGGAAATCACACTATCACGCTTAAATTCCATCACGAAAAAGCCACGACGAGGCTTGGAAATGGCAACAGTCTAAAGTTGGTTGCAGTTTTTTTTACAGTCTCACCCTGTATATCATATTTATTTAAGTCCGATACGAATTGGATAAATTTGGTCCATTTCTTCGGAAGCTTCTCCATAGAGGCTCAACAATTTGAATAATCATAGCAGAAGTGAAAATATATTTAAACATTCGAACATTTACTGATGGTACACAGGTGTCGGTAATATCGACTGTTACTTTTATACCCTCCACCATACTATGGAGGGTATATTAACTTTGTCATTCCGTTTGTAACTCCTCGAAATACTCATGTCAGACCCAACAAAGCATATATATTCCTGATCAGCGTAAAATTCTAAGTCGGTTTAGCGATGTCCGTCTGTCTGTCTGTCCGCCTGTCTGTCTGTCTGAATAGAGATAGAAGGCTAAAATTTTGCATACATGTTTATTTTTCCAGTAGGCAGGTTAACTTCGTAAATGGGCCATGTAGGTTCACGTCTTCGTATAGCCCCCATATAACGGTACCTCCCGATATTCGGTATTTTGATGATTGTAGCGTCATTATTCACGGGAATTGTTTCAAATTTGGTATTTGAAGTTCTTGATGGATACTACAGCCTATAACAGAAAATGTTCTATGCAGGTCCACGTCTTCGTATAGCCCCCATATAACGGTACCTCCCAATATTCGGTATATTGATGATTTTAGCGACATTATTCACCAGAATTATTTCAAATTACGTATTTAGAATTCGTAATGGGATCTACAGTCTGTGACAGAAAATTTTCTATGCAGGTCCAGGTCTTCGTTTAGGTCCCATATATCAGTACCTCCCTAAATTCGGTATTTTGACGTGTTTAGGTACCATACCCACCGAAATTGTTTGAGATGTCGTATTTGAACTTCGTAATGGACGCTACATCGTATGACAGAAAATTGTCTATGCTGGACCAGGTCTTCGCACAGCTCCGATATAGCGGTACCTCCTATATATGATATTTTGATGATTTTAGCTACATTAATCAACGTTTATTTCAAGTTTTCGAATTTGAATATGGTAATGGCTTATGACAAACAATGCCTATGTAGGTCCATGTCGTATAGACCCCAACAAAACGGCAATATTCGGTATTTTTAAAATTAAAACAGAATTTTTTAAGGATTTTATTTTTTGAAAATTTCCAAATACGTTCCAAATGGTGGAGGGTATTAAAAGTTCGGCCCGGCCGAACTTACTGCTTTTTAACTTGTTTATCTTGTTTTAAGTATTATTATCAAAAACGGTGGAACGGTGGAAAAGTGTACCTAGGATTTTTAAACCGCTAGAATCGGTCGTTATTGCTACATAGTGGATATCAGTGTCCCCATCATATATTAAGTAATATCTCAAAATATAGATTAGAGTTCTATATTTTATAGACTTTTACTTCCAAAAGAATGACCAGGCTTTGTGCTAGTTTCCTTCTCTTTCTGCAAACATTTCAATTCACAACCTGGGAGTACTTTTACACCATCATTTCCTTTAACCAAGATTAATTGCAAACAATCTTAAACATTTATGTACACAAAACTAGGTTAATAAAAACAATAACAACAACACCTTTATTTCTATAATTACTCCAAATAATTTGTTTACAATATCCAACTTTGTTTAATGACAACCACTTCCTGACAACAACATGAACTGTTTTTTTGTTTCGGTGCATGACTTTACAAATGGCCAAAGCTTGGAAGCAAAAAAACCGAAAAAATACGATCAAGGCAAAACATTTAAACTATATTAAAAGCTTGTCATATACCACTCAATTATGCTTGTGGTGTTTGGTGTGTGTGCTCCCGCGTCTTGGCTGGAAATGGAGTGACAGAGATAACAAATCGTGCAGTTTAACTGCCAACACGCATTTGCATGACAAAGCAATAATTTTTCGATTTTTTGTTCGTGTTTTTTGTTGTCGCTTTACTCAAAAGAGTTAATTTGAATCTGAGCATTTATGTAGTTGCCCGGTTAATGGCTAGGTGGTTAGCTGCCAATATCATCGGGCCAAGTGACCAAAACCCTGTTGGTTATTTTTTTCTTTTTTCTGCGAATTGATCGGCCAGCATGCTAACTGGTTGGGAGAAGGCCTATCAAGGAAGAAATATTTCAAAAATTTGAAAATATCTTTGAAATTTAAATTGTTATTGATGATGGCGGTAAAAAATGAGACGAAGATGACAACCGGATGAAATCTGCGTTGGACATGAATATAGATAGTGGTCACGAGTTATGGTTTATTTGATAATTTGAGGATAGCCTGTGTCTAAACACATGATATTTAGTTCCAGAACAAGAATATCGAACGGAGAAAATCGTTTACACGAGAGTTTTGGAAAGTGGTAAATGCAATTCGATTGTATTGAGTGATCGCGATGAGTTAGAACTCCGAATTTTTTAGTAGGTTGGAGTTCAAACAAAACCTTGAAAGACGTAAAAACTACTATCTGAGTATTCAAAATTTGGAGTGAAAAATCTTGAAGTTTTAAAAAATCGGGTATTTTTTAAAAACCTCCCGACCAAATCACTTGACTTTCTGTTCAGAAATTTGATTCCAAACTAAAAATCGTGAATTCTTTTATCAAAGTCTTTCCGACCAAAAAATAGTGAATTTCTTAGGCAGAAAATCTTTTCAAGGTCTTGTCGAACATGGATATTTGCAAAGGTGTTGACGAAAATCAAATATGATAATTTAGGAAATCTTTTCAAAGTTCTGACGAACAAAAATCATTTAAAATAAACTTCACCAAATATCGTAGATTTTTAAAAGCGAATCAAGACCAAAGATTTTACATATTTTGGGACTCTTCTGGATCAGAAAATGACTTCTGAAAATTTATAATTATTCAGAAAATTTTTTAAAGTACTGGCGACCAAAAATCGATCATTTTTGTTAGGACCTAGATTTTTCAAAAACCGTCTGATGTGTCTTAAGATTTTTTTTTCCCGAAATAGAAGTTAATTTGGGAATATTTTTAACAAATATTTTATGCCCAAAAATCAAGGATTTTAGGGACTTCTTGACTTCCAGTTGTAGTCGACCAAAGTATTCCATTTTAATACTTCATCTAATACAGATAAAATATTGGTATGGGCAAAATTACAAAAAAAAATTAATATTTATATCCAATTTTAAGCGAAATCATAAATTCCATATTAATGCCAGGTTTCTGGTTGAGAGAACTATTTAGATAGAGCAAGTTGAAAAGAATCGCAGACTTGTTTCGCCAGTATACGAGTATTGAAAATTGTGACTCTTTGTCGGTGAGGTACCAAAAGGGGTTCGCAATATATATCATCTTCACAACAGATTTTTTATTAACAAACGTATTTGCATGTGTGAAATTTGAAGAGATGTGGATGCTTATTTCGCATTTATTGATCGTTTTGTTTTTTAAAATCTTGAACCTTATGTGGGGGAGGTACCAGAAGGAATGGTCCGACCTCTACCATCTTTATAACAGATCTTGTGTTGATAGAAATATTGAGATGTGCCAAGTGAGGATGAAATCGGACGTTCGTTTCGCGTTTTATCAGCTTCATGGTTATTCAAACTTTTGATCCGTTGTGTGGGAGGCACCAGAAGTAGTGGTGGGTTTTCTATACCAAATATTTAGAAGAGGAAATAGTAAGATATGAGAAATTTGAAGACCATCGGACCCGTATTTGACATTTTATAACAGCTATAATTTGTGGGGAGGTACCAGAAGGAGTGAGCCGATTCATCACACCTTCACACCAGATCTTGTGTTAGAAAAAAATTCAGATTTGTGAAATTTGAAGAGAATTGGATGGTTATTTCGTGTTTCATAAGAAATATAATTATTCCAAAATGTTGACCCCTTGTGGGGAAGGTACCAAAAGGATCCCATCTACATACCAGACCAAGAGTTGTTCAACATATTGGGATATGCGAAATTTAAGACAATTGGATTCTTATTTCACATTTGATAAGCTTTGCGATTATCGAAATGTTTGTGAGGGGGGTACTAGAAGGAGTCGGTCTACATTATCCGATTCGCATCTAACATAGCAAATATTAGGATTTTGCAAAAGTTTAAACAAAATCGATGATTCTTCCGTGTTCTGTGAGGTAAATAATTTTCGGTGAAGGAGTGGACCGATATTGCTCATCTTCGAACTCGATATAAATGTAATGTATCGATGTACCAAGTTTGGACCAAATCGGATACTCCTTCGAGAGTTATCGTGCGCACCAGCCAGCAGACATACAGGCGGACATATCGATACCAAATGCCCCAAAACGGATTTGGTCGAAAGAGACCTAGGGTTATTTCGATGATTCCAGCCATATGGTTGAGGGGAACAAAATTCAGACAAAAAATTGTAGTTTTTTTTTAATGTCTCTATCAAAAATCTATTTATACCCTACAACACTATGTGTTGGGGGTATTATAAGTTTGATTGGGCCAAAAATTATGTAACACCTCGAAATATTGGTTTCCCACATAGGAAAGTATATATGGATCTTCCTAGCTCGCCGAGCCTAGTCGATCTAGCTATGTATGTCCGTCCGTCCGTTTGTCCGTCTGTCCATGTTAATTTGTAATCACTCTACAGGTCGCAATTATGGCCCGATCTTCACGAAATTTAGAATGTAGGTGGGGTTGAGGTCAGAATAGAACCCTATTTCTTTTGGAGATAATCGTCAAATGTTTAGGGGTTGAAATGGACCAAATACTGAAAAAATGTCGGATTTTGCAGTAGCTATACAGGTCGCAGTTATAGACCAATCGACGCGGAATTTCGCATGTAGTTAGAATTTAGGGCAGGGAAGAACCCTACCAATTTGGGTGGTCATCGGATAATATTTAGCGGGTAAAATAGACCATATCTTTTGTGTTGAAAAAATTCAAAATTTTTCATTAAACCGCGAATATTTTATATACCGGCGAAATCACAAAGCCATGACAAGGTTACTTCTGATCTTTACATTGATGTTAACATCCAACAAAACGGATATATAGCAAAATATGTGCGATATATATGTTTATCAAACAAGAATGCTTGAAAAATCTCTTATATATCGAGAACGGCTGAACTGATTTCGACAGTTCTCATTAATTCAGAATGACCTATTGGCAGGAATGAAAAAACGTCTAAAAAATCGCATAAAAATATCTCTCTAAAGATGAAAATATTGATTTTGTAAAATTTTCTCATATTTTTTCAATTTTGTCATATTTTTGGCATATTTTCATTTTGAATTAAACATTTGGTAATATTTCTACAGCTAACAAAACTAAGTAGTTAGGATATCAGGATATCATATACAGATCGCATTTATGGCCCGATCCTTACGAAATTTTGCATGGAGATAAGATGAGGGTCAGAATAAAAGCCTATACTTTTTGGAGATGATCGCCATATATTTAGGGGTTGAAATGGACCAAAAAAACTGCAAAATTGTCGGTAGGTCGTAATTATCGCCCGATCCTAACGCACATTTGAATGGGGGTTACCGCACATTGCAAAAGCCAAGCCTACTCTTTTTGGAGATGATCGCCATATATTTAGGGGTTGAAATGGACCAAGAAACTGCAAAATTGTCGGCAGGTCGTAAATATCGTCCGATCCTCACGCACATTTGAATGGGGGTTACCGCACATTGCAAAAGCCAAGCATTTTCGGATGGCCATCCAAAAATATTCAATGTGTGAAGGGGTTTGCCAACTTTTATAGACAAAATACGAAAATGTACATTCCAGTGACTTTTTGGAGAATTCACAAATACAGGAAAGACGCACTTCTGACTTTTCGTTAACGCTGATTTCGTTGAAGAATATAGTCAAATGGGTGTATCTCATATAGATGCGTTTCAGTCAAAAACCAATAATAAATGTTAATCTTTTGCCACTTCTGAGAGATTATAGGTCTTTGGGAAATATTGGTTCTAGATCTAGGAAGGCCATTTACGTGCAACATCTACCAATAAATTGGAAATGAGCAAATTAGTTTAAGTTGCTATTATTCGAAAATTAGAGAACGGATCCTGATGGTTTTCTTTTATTATTTGTCACAATATCTTGTGGAATTCTGTCGAGTATCTCGCCTATATAAACAGTATCGTTTATTATAGTGTTGTAGGGTATTCAACGGTCGGCCCCGCTCGACTGTAGCCTTTGCTTACTTGTTATACGCTACAACACTATGTGTTGGGGGTATTATAAGTTTGATTGGGCCAAAAATTATGTAACACCTCGAAATATTGGTTTCCCATATAGGAAAGTATATATGGATCTTCCTAGCTCGCCGAGCTGAGTCGATCTAGCTATGTCCGTCCGTCTGTCCGTCTGTCCGTCTGTCCATGTTAATTTGTAATCACTCTACAGGTCGCAATTATGGCCCGATCTTCACGAAATTTAAAATGTAGGTGGGGCTTGGACCAGAATAGAACCCTATTGCTTTTGGAGATGATCGCCAAATGTTTAGGGGTTGAAATGGACCAAATACTGAAAAAATGTCGGATTTTGCAGTAGCTATACAGGTCGCAGATATAGACCAATCGACGCGAAATTTCGCATGTAGATAGAGTTTAGGGCGGGGAAGAAGCCTACAAATTTGGGTGGTCATCGGATAATATTTAGCGGGTAAAATATACCATATCTTTTGTGTTGAAAAAAATCAAAATTTTTCATTAAACCGTGAATATTTTAAAACCCGGCGAAATCACAAAGCCATCAAAAGGTTACTTCTGACCTTTACATTGATGTTATTATCCAACAAATCGGATATATAGTAAAATATGTGCGATATATATATTTATCAAAGGAGATATGCTTGAAAAATCTCTTATATGTCGAGAACGGCTGAACTGATTTTGACAGTTCTCATTAATTCAGAATGGTCTCTTGGCAGGAAAGAAAAAACGTCTAAAAAATCGCATAAAAATATCTCTTTAAAGATGAAAATATTGATTTTGTAAAATTTTCTCATATTTTTTCAATTTTGTCATATTTTTGGCATATTTTCATTTTGAATTAAACATTTGTTAATATTTCTACAGCTAACAAAACTAAGTAGTTAGGATATCAGGATATCATATACAGATCGCATTTATGGCCCGATCCTTACGAAATTTTGCATGGGGATAAGATGAGGGTCAGAATAGAAGTCTACTCTATTTGGAGATGATCGTCATATATTTAGGGGGTGAAATGGACCAAAAACTGCAAAATTGTCGGCAGGTCGTAATTATCGCCCGATCCTCACGCATATTTGAATGGGGGTTACCGCACATTGCACAAGCCAAGCAGTTTTGGATGGCCATCCAAAAATATTCAATATTCGTTGAAGAATATAGTCAAATGTCTATATATCATATAGATGCGTTTCAGTGAAAAACCAATAATAAATGTTAATCTTTTGCCACTTCTGAGAGATTGTAGATCTTTGGGAAATATTGGTTCCAGATCTAGGAAGACCATTTAAGTGCAACACCTACAAATAAATTGGAAATGATCAAATTAGTTAAAGTTGCTATTATTCGAAAATTAGAGAACGAAACCTGATGGTTTTCTTTTATTATTTGTCACAATATTTTGTGGAATTCTTTCGAGTATCTCGCCTATATAAACTGTATGGTTTATTATAGTGTTGTAGGGTATTCAACGGTCGGCCCCGCTCGACTGTAGCCTTTGCTTACTTGTTTTTTTTTTTGTTTTTGAAAATATTAAGAATATTTAAAACAAGTAAGCAAAGGCTATAGTCTTGCGGGGCCGACTATGTGATACCCTACAACACTACAATATATTTTAAGCCTCCTTATGTCCAAATCCGTTTTGGAAGATTTCGCTTTTAAAATTATGTCACAGATAACTGCCCAGATATTAACCCTAGCATATTGACCAGTGATTTTGCTCAATATTTACGCACTCCGTAGTTGTTGTGGTCCAGTATTATAATCCAATGGTCATCCAAAATGCTAGAATTCTTCCCTGTCCCTAACTCTCTTCTCAGGCGCGTCGATTGGCTTCAATTGTGTGATGAGGTAATCGTTTCTGTTTTGGTTCATTTGAACCCCTAAATATTTTGCGATCATTTCCAAAAGCAAGAGGCCCTTCGGCATCTCTAAATTTAGACTCATCTATATGATTTACTTGTCTACGATGTTTGGCTATATTCGTCAAGGAAATCAGCATAGGAAGCCAGAAGTTCGCCTTTTGTGTATTTTGAATATCGCCTGTAAATAATGCTTGTATTTTTCTACACAAAAGTAGTAATACATTCTACCCGTTGTCCTAAACTCTAACTTCGTGCGAAATTTCGAGTCCTTTGGTTTCTATTTGTGACCTTTATAACGGCTGAAAAACCACGAACATTTTTTGTTGTTGGTCCATTTCAACCTCTAAATATATTGCGGACATCTTTGAAAACATTAGGTCTAGCCCTTCTGAGCCTAACCCTACCCTTGTGAAAAATTTCGTGAGGATCGGACGATAATTGCAATCTGTATAGAATAACCCCAACCTGTGTTGTAAGGTGAAAAAAATTTTACAAAATGTACTCTTCAATATTATAAGTCAAACTGAAAAAAATCGCATGCGATAAAAATTATGAACAAAAATAAAATAATGTCAAAAAATACTACAAAATCTATATTAAAATCATTATTGACACTTTTTAATGCGATTTTTTAGGTTTTATCCATCCATGCATGAGCTAAATGCATTCTAGCTAACATCCTCTTCCTTTGTATATAAACATTGTATATATTTCGCTATATATATCCGATATATTTCGAGGTGTCACATAATTTTTAGCCCAATCAAACTTATAATACCCCCAACACATAGTGTTGTAGGGTATAAAAATCCTCTTTCTCCAATCGAAATTTTGTTTGGAAATTATATTCCCGAGCAAAATCACAGAGTTTTGGAATTTTTTATTACGGACTTTCAAAGCAAAAATCGTTGATTTTTTTTTTTTTGAAATTTCTTATCAACGACTTCCATACAAAAAATCTTTAACTTTTAGAAAATGAGGACTTCCAACGACTTCCATACCAAAATTTTTGGACTTTTACAATTACTTGTATTTTAAGGATATTAACAATATTTTTCCTACACTAAATGTTGATTATTTTTTAATTTGGTAAAGTATTTTTTTGCTGGTTACTAGACACTGGTGGGAGATGCCAGAATAAGTGGAACGATATCAATTTCATAATTGTTAAAATTTACTTCTGTTTATTCTTAAACTATATCTTAATAAAAAAACTAATAAATATACTCTATTACCAGCCGACAGGACCTGCAAATGGCGTTGCTGCATAAACTTGATGTGGTACGGCCGCCGGGACGGCAGCAGCCCCGGCTATTGCTCCTGCAGTTGAGTATGTTGTTGTCGTTGTGGTTATTGGGCGACCGAATTTCACAACAGTTCTGGGTGCATCCCAGCCACCACCACCTCCTACGGCAGCAACGGGTGCAGCAAAATTAACCACTCCACTGGGGCCACTCCAACCATTGAATGCATCATGTGGTGCGGAAAAGTCATAGGGCAAGGGTGCACCATAAACACCAGGTATGTGTGCCTTTGTAAAACTTGGACCCACAGAATATGCTCGATAGGGTGTAAATCCACTGTGAACTTTTATGACTGGAGCCGGAGCAGCTGTGGAATAGCTGTGATGAGATGTGGTGGAATAGGTGTTAACATTAATGGGAGCAACTGGTAGCGGGGCAGCAAAGCCATGGACCGGTGGTGGCGCGGCAAAGGCATGGGCAGATGGGGCAAATCCAACACTATAGCCAACGGGATGCGACAGCAAACCGGCTTGGGAGACACCAAGCAGTGTCAGAGGAATGATTAAAAGTGATAGCTAAAAAGGGTTTAAAAATTAAAATTTTATTTTAAAATCCATTCCCTTAACTTACAAAATTCGCCATTATTTCCTTGTGTGAATTTTAAGTTGGAATTTAATGTGTTGCTTGTTTACTGTTCGAACTCCTCAACTTCGAATGCAATTTTTCTCAGAGCTACCTCAACATTATATAGCTTTTTTTTTGGTAAATCAAAATCTAAAGTAAATTGCAAGTACAAGAAATGCGTGCTCGAATTAACCACAAAAGTAAACAAAACAGTAATCGATCAATATTACATAACAGAACTCTTGGAAGGTGCTGTTATTGTCAACAAAGTTGTTAAAGTGGGGGAAGTAAGTCACGACTAAGACTTCGATTTGAATAATTTTCCCATTTAAATTGTGTGGGGGTCATTTCACTTCCGTACTTACGATTTTTGAAAATGGATTCAATTTTTTATATAATTAAATGGTTAAAATGTTACAAAACGGTGATAATAAAAAACAAATCAACATTTTCAAAAAAAAAAAAAAAATAAATAAATAAATGAATAAAAAATAAATAAAAAAAATAATAATAATAGAAACAAGTAAAAAAACTGTAAGTTCGGCCGGGTCGATCTCCACCATTTGGAACGATTTTCGCAATTTTCAAAAAAATAAAATCCGTTAAAAATTATGTAAAAATCTTACAAATGCCGAATGTAGCCGTCACATTAGGGATTATACGACGACTAAAATCATCAAAATTCCGAATATAGGAAGATACCGTTGTATTGGGGCTATACGAAGACGTGGACTTGCACAGACAATTTTCTGTCATAGGCTGTAGCATCCGTTACGAACTTCAAATAACATAAAATCATCAAAATATCGATTATAGGGAGGTATCATTATTGGGACATATGGGAAGACGTGGACCTGCAAAGAACAATTTTTAGTGACAGGCTGTAGTATCCATTAGGAACTTCGAATACGAAATTTGGAACGATTCTGGAGGTGTTACAAACGGAATGACAATCTTAATATAGCCTCCATACTATGGTGGAGGGTATAATAAAACCATACCCTCCACCATTTGGAACGAATTTGGCAATTCTCAAAAACAATAAAATCCGTTAAAAATTCTGTTAATATCTTAAATATACCGAATGTAGCTGTTATATTAGGGTCTATACGACGACATGGACTTGCATAAGTAACATTTGTCATAAGCCAGTACAATCTTTTTAATTCGAAACTTAAAAAAATCGGTGAATAATGTAGTTAAAATCATCAAAGTACCGAATATAGGGAGGTACCGTTATTGTATACGAAGACGTGGAACTGCACAGACAATCTCCTATCATAGGCTGTAGTATCCATTTCGAACTTCAAATACCAAATTTAAAACATTTCCGATGAATATTGTCGCTAAAATCATCAAAATACCGAATATGGGGGCTATACCAAAACGTGGACCTACATGGCCCATTTTCAACACCAAAAGTCCTGCAGACATAATATACATTTGAGTAAAATTTTATCAAGCTGCTTCAATTCGTTCGAAAGCTAAAGTGATTTCCACAGACGGACAGACATCGTTAAATCGACATAGAATTTTATGCTGATCAATGAATCAAAGGAATGACAAACCTAATATACCCTCCACACCATGGTCGAGGGTATATTAAAAAAAACAATCGAATAGAATAATGTGACAGATTATTATAAACAAATGAAAAAGTAGTAAGTTGGGCCGGACCGATCTTTGAATACCCCCATGGAAAGTATTTGCAAATTTTCGAAACAAAAACGTGACCCTGTGTATGGAATTTTTGTCATCCTTTGGTTCGAAAGATAGCATGATAATAACAAAAGGACAGACTTACAGACAGATGGACCGACAGACGGACTTCGCTAAGTCGATTTAGTGTTGGGTATGACAAGAGTATTTTGAGAAGTTAGAAACGGAATGACAATTTTAATATAACCTCCATTGTATGTTGGAGGATATAATAAGAAAGCAACGATAGGGTAAGGGACAATCCGCACTTGCTATGGAAAAATTACATCCTCAACCCATTTCAACACCAGGTAGTTCTAAGTGAACAATGAGACTTAAGGAATAAATCATGTCTAAGGTATTATTCCACTTTACAGTGTAATATTAATTCTTCAAAAGCCAACTATCGAAAAACTCGAATTTGGCGGCCTTCTATTTTTCCCATCTCAATCTCTATGCATACTTTCCAAATAGATAAAAAAAAAAATAATAATAATAATAATAAAATTACAAAAAAAATATTACTTGTCAAGTCTTCTTTTCATGGAATGGCCTTTTTGAAAATCTCAAGTACGCAATATTCGATCCGCACAAAAAGGAAGCATTTTTCTTTTCACTGATTGAGTGGTATCCATCAATTAAGCTTACCTTAAACTAACATACGGCGTTATAATTTTAAAATATTTCGAGCATAATTGATTAGCGATCATTAATATTTGTGGTTTTGTTATTTATGAATAACTATAAAATAACTGACAACTAGAGATCACATTTCAACACCCCTATATGCAGGATCATTTATATTATTCACAGACCACATCCAATAAAAAAGCATACAACTGAACTTTGAATTTTTAATGGTTGGGGTCAAATGTCAACGACCCTTAATTTGTTTCCAAAAACTTATTTTGTTTCCTTTCGCTGATACATGTTATAGGAAATATATTCAATTCTGTCAAAACGGTATACTTCCCATTCTATCTAAAGTAAAAATTTTGCGATTTTCGCTTTCTTTTGGAGTCACGAATTTTTTGTTGGCTTTTGCACATTTATTTTATCATAACGTTTCATAATTCTTTCGTACGAAGTAAAAAACAGAAAGAGTGTTGCTTCTAGATAATCACGTTTCCTTTGGTAGCATATTGAAGTGAGACCATATCTACGTGTACATGGTAGTTTTGATAAGTGAGCATAATTAACGATTCGCATACAAAATAAAAAAAAACAGTAAGGAGAAGAATTTTAATAAAAAAATATATATCGGAAACGAGTTCAGCCAAATGGAAATGTACGTCCCGAAATGCACTCCATTTAGTAAGATATTAGCCATTATTTGAACAATAAACCTGAAATCGACTAAGGATATATGGGAGCTGTATCCTAACTTTAGCCGATCTGGATAAAATTTGGAGAAGGTATTTCCGAGCTCTATAAGCTATGCATATTACGAATGTGAGGGACTTAAAGACCAAATCGGTATAAACACTCATGTATGGAAGCTAAAGCTATATCTGAATCGATTTTAACTACATTTGATGTACTTGCTTTTAGACTGAATACGGTCGGATGTGCTATAATTCAGGTAATTTGGACTGTTATTTGCCATTTGGTGCACATTTAATCCGAAATCGGTTGAAGGTAGAGAAGGTAGAATTAACTTTTAGAATAAGTATAGATTTGTTCGAATTGGTCACCTTTGGCACTAATTATGGCCTTAAAACGGCCAATGAAACCGTCACACGCTGCCCGAATGTTGCTCTGCGGTATTTTGGCCCATTTCCGGCGAAGAGCTTGCTTGAGGTGATCGAGACTTTGGTAATTTTTAGTGCCAACCTTGCTTTCCAAAATACTTCAAACACAATATTCCAACGGATTGGTATCCGGAGATTTTGGTGGCTCTTTAGCTCTTGTGAATCTATTTTCTTTCTGTTGCGGTGTAAGTTCTTGCCCTTTTTGGAATTTCAGAGGCTTTACCCCGAGCTCATTTTTTAATATTTTGCAAATGGAATATTGCGAGATGTTCAGAGCAATCATTGCGACGCGGGTTTCGATCAAGTCGCTTCTTTACTTTTCGAACCATTTCTGCTGATGTTGCTGTTTTCTTCCGTCCACTTCCTTGTCGTTGGGCTACACTACTAATACCGCGGTAACGAGCGATGGTACGAGACTAAATGGATTTATTCACATTTAAATGCTGGAGTGCTCTAACGATAGACACTTGTGGTCACGCTTGAATTCCATCACGAATAACTTTTTTTTGGAAAATTCTCACCGAAATGCTTTTGTACGCTAGTAAACAATATAATGAGCTGTCACTGGAAAAATTTTAACAGCTGTCGGACGATTTGCATAGTTGGAACAAAATCAGATTATCCTTTCTTTTTCTGTGCCATACTTTTATACCATACAATACCATATTTTGGAGGTATTATAAGTTCAATTGGGCCAGCAATTATGTAACACCTTGAAATATTGGTCCCCGACATAGAAAAACATGGTCGCAATTATGACCCGATCCTTACGAAATGGAGGTGGGGTTTTGGGTTAGAATAGGAGCCTATAGAAGATGGCAAAATATTAGGTGGTTGAAATGGACCAAAAACAAAAATTTGACATGGAGTTAGAGTTTAGGGCTGGGCAGAAGACTACCAATTTGGACAATATTTAGCGGGTAAAATAAACAATTACTTTTATGTCAAAAATATACGAAAATTTCTACTAAACCGCTAATATTTTTTAATTCCGGCCAAATCACACAGTTTTGGTATAGCCCCCATATAATGGAACCTTCCTATTTTCGGTATTTTGGTTATTTAAGCGATATTATTCACCGAAAATGTTTCATATTTGGTATTTGAAGTTCGTATATATACTACAGTCTATGGCAGAAAATTGTCGGTGAAAGACCACGCCTTCGTATAGCCCCCATATAACGTCACCTCCCGATATTCGGTATTTTGATTATTCTAGTGATATTATTCACCGGAATCGTTTCAAATTTTGTATTTAAAAAAAAAAAATACCGAATGCAAAACTAAATGATACTTTTTTAATTTGTTAAAACGCAATATATATATAAAATTGAAGGTCGATCGGTCCCAAAATCTGGATTTTGATAAAAATGTAACCAATATTTTTATACCCTCCACCTTGGAAAGGAGAGTATATTAACTTTGTCATTCCGTTCGTAACATCCTTAAATATTCGTCGTAGACCCCAATAAAGTATATATATTCATAATCAGCATAAAATTCTAAGTTGATTTAACGATGTCCGTCTGTCTGTTGAAATCACGATACAGCCCACATTATTTGACGTAGAGCACCAAAAATTAGCAGAGCAATTTGTATTGTGCCTAGGATGGTTAGTATTGAAAATGAAATATATCGGTCCACGTTCTGGTACAGTCCTCATATAACGGTACCTCCCGATATTCGGTATTTTGATGATTTATGCCACATTTTTTCATGGATTTGTATAAAAATTGGTATTTGTTGGTTATAATGGGTTCCAGCTCCGGTGGCGAAACATTGCATGTATGGGTCCATGATTTGGTATAGCCCCCATATAACGGTACCTCCCAACTTTCGGTATTTTGATGACTTTTGACACATTTTTTCAAGAATTTCTCTGAAAATTGGTAGTTGTAGATCATAATGGGTCCCAGTTCGTGTGGCGAGTCATTGTAATTATAGGTCCACGTTTTGGTATAGCCCCCATATAACGGTACCTCCCGATATTCGGTAATTTGATGATTTTTGCCACATTTTTTCACGGATTTGTCTGAAAATTGGTATTTGTAGGTCATAATGGGTTCTAGCTCCTTTGGCGAAACATTGTATGTGTAGGCCCACGATTTGGTATAGCCCCAATATAACGGTACCTGCCGATATTCGGCATTTTAATGGTTTTTGCCACATTTCTTCTAATGCTTACTTTACCCTAAGTTGGAGGGTATTAAAAGTTTGGCCCGGCCGAACTTAATGTTTTTTTTTACTTGTTATTGGTTATTTCAAAATATTTTTCCCTCATATATTTAAAGCCCCAATCAGGAAGGAGACACAATGAGCTCTTAATATGCATTAGATCCGACCAAATATCACAATTTTGACCATTTTTAAAGAAAACAATATTGAAACTATTCATTCCGAGATATGTTATGATAATTCACATAAAAATTGTATTAACATTTTGAATGCGCCAGTCATTTATTGTTTGTTATCAAAGAGTCAGATCTTAAATGCAGAATAGAAGTGATAATAATTTATATTTAAATGACACCAAAATGTCGCCTCCGTTGTTGATTTATTGTCCAATAAAAAAATATGCATTCAGTCAAACACTTCCACCAAAGTCCAAATGTTGATTTTTTGTACCTTCGGGCAACATAAATCAAATTCATTGGAAATATCAACAGAGACACACACAGAGGTTTATGTATTTGAAAATACGCATCTGTTGGACTGCTAGTAGGGCACACTTTTGTTGGCCATTCGATCAAATATTTTTTTAACAAACAATATTTTATCTTAAAAAAATTCAAATTTTATTTTCCTTATGTAGTTTTTTCGGATTTTGTCAAAACAAATATTTGATTTAATGGTGGAAGCACGTTCACAATCAATAATATGCCTTCCATTGTTTAGCTCTTCTTAGAGGTAGCGCAAGGTCAATTTGTAGAGTTCCAAATATGGTGAGTGGTGAATTGAAAATATTTAATATAAATATAAGAAATAAATTTAAAGTAAATAAAATGTTAAAATAAAAAAATATAGTTGGGAAGACTAATAAATAAATAAATTATAGATAAATAAATGCATAAGAACAAAATAAAGTAATTCATTAAGAATTTTATACAAGTAAGCAAAGGCTACAGTCGAGCGGGGCCGACCGTTGAATACCCTACAACACTATAATAAACGATACAGTTTATATAGGCGAGATACTCGAAAGAATTCCACAAGATGTTGTGACAAATAATAAAAGAAAACCATCAGGTTTCGTTCTCTAATTTTCGAATAATAGCAACTTAAACTAATTTGCTCATTTCCAATTTATTGGTAGATGTTGCACTTAAATGGTCTTCCTAGATCTATAACCAATATTTCCTAAAGACCTATAATCTCTCAGAAGTGGCAAAAGATTGACATTTATTATTGGTTTTTGACGGAAACGCATATATATGAGATACAGACATTTGACCATATTCTTCAACGAAATCAGCGTTAACGAAGTAGTCAGAAGTGCGTCTTTCCTGTATTTGTTAATTCTCCAAAAAGTCACTGGAATGGACATTTTCGTATTTAGTCTACAAAAGTTGGCAAACTATTTCATACATTGAATATTTTTGGATGGCCATCCGAAACTTCTTGGCTTTTGCAATATCCGGTAACCCCCATTCAAATGTGCGTGAGGATCGGGCGATAATTACGACCTGCCGACAATTTTGCAGTTTTTTGGTCCATTTCAACCCCTAAATATACGGCGATCATCTCCAAAAAGAGTAGGCTTCTATTCTGACCCTCATCTTATCCCCATGCAAAATTTCGTAAGGATCGGGCCATAAATGCGATCTGTATATGATATCCTGATATCGTAACTACTTAGTTTTGTTAGCTGTAGAAATATTACCAAATGTTTAATTCAAAATGAAAATATGCCAAAAATATGACAAAATTGAAAAAATATGAGAAAATGTTACAAAATCAATATTTTTATCTTTAGAGAGATATTTTTATGCGATTTTTTTAGACGTTTTTTCTTTCCTGCCAAGAGGCCATTCTGAATTAATGAGAACTGTCGAAATCAGTTCAGCCGTTCTCGACATAAAATAGATCTTTCAAGCATATCTTCTTTGATAGACATATATATCGCACATATTTTGCTATATATTCGATTTGTTGGATCTTAACATCAATGTAAAGATCAGAAGAAGCTTTGTGATTTCGCCGGGATTTAAAATATTCGCGGTTTAATGAAAAATGTTGAATTTTTTCAACAAAAAAGATATGGTCTATTTTAGCCGCTAAATATTACCCGATGACCACCCAAATTGGTAAGCTTCTTCCCCGCCCTAAACTCTAGCTACATGCGAAATTCCGCGTCGATTGGTCTAAAATTGCAACCCGTATAGTTACTGCAAAATCCGACATTTTTTCAGTATTTGGTCCATTTCAACCCCTAAACATTTGGCGATCATCTCCAAAAGAAATAGGGTTCTATTCTGACCTTAACCTCACCTACATTTTAAATTTCGTGAAGATCGGGCCATAATTGCGACCTGTAGAGTGATTACAAATTAACATGGACAGACGGACGGACGGACATACATAGCTAGATCGACTCAGCTCGGCGAGCTAGGAAGATCCATATATACTTTCCTATATGGGAAATCAATATTTCGAGGTGTTACATAAATTCTGGCCCAATCAAACTTATAATACCCCCAACACATAGTGTTGTAGGGTATAAAAAGGCAAACTATATTATAAGTTGTGTATAAATAAGAAACTATAATAAATATGTAATTATAAATAAAAGATATTAATATAAAATATTATGTTAAAAAATATGGCATATACAAAACAAGTAAAAAAGCTGTAAGTTCGGCCGGGAAGAACTCCGATTACCCTACACCATTTGGAACCAATTTGGAAAATTTCAAAAAAAAAAAAAATCCATTAAAAATGCTATTAAAATCTTAGAAATACCGAGTGTAGCCATTATATTAGGGTCTATACGACGACGTGGACCTGCATCATCCAAATCATCAAAATACCGAATATAGGGAGGTACAATTATATGGGGGCTATACCAAAACACAGACAATTTTCTGTCATAGGCTGTAGTATCCATTACGAACTTGAAATACGAAATTTGAAACAATTCCGGTGAATAATGTCGCTAAAATCATTAAAGTACCGAATATCGGGAGGTAACGTTATATGGAGGCTATACAAGGACGTGGACCTGCAAAGACTATCGCCTTTCATAGGCTGTAGTATCCATTAGAACTTTAAACACCAAATGAAACAATTCCGGTGAATAATGTCGCTAAAATCATCAAAATACCAAACATCGGAAGCTACCATTATACGGGGGCTATACGATGACGTGGACCTGCACAGAAAATTTTCGGTCATAGGCTGTAGTATCCAATACGAACATCAAATGCCAAATTTGAGGCAATTCCGGTGAATAATGTGGCTAAAATCATCAAAATACCGAATATCGGGAGGAACCGTTATATGGGGTCTATTAAGTAAGTTTAAGTAAGTAAGTTTTTCAGAACCGCCTTCATATCTTAGCCACCGACACCAACAGTGACATCTACATGGGGAGATAAAAAACAGCAACAAAATCAAACGCCATAATTTTTACTTTTTTTTTGAATTTTATCGAATGAAAGCAAAAAACGTCTGAAATAGCGTCAAATTTTAGATTAAGTTTAGATTTGTTCGAATTGGTCATCTTTGGCATGAATTATGGTCTTCAAACGACCAATGAAACCGTCACACGCCGCCTGAATGTTGCCCTACGCTATTTTGGTCCATTCCCGGCGAAGCGGTTGCTTGGGGTGATCGACACTATAGTATTTTTTGGTACAACCCTTGCTTTCAGAAATACTCTAGACACAATAGTCAAAAGGATTGGAATCCTGTGATTTTGGTGGCCATTGTGCGCTGGAAATGAAGCGCTGGAGGAATCTCATTTTGTAACCATTCTTGGGTGGTGCGTGCTGAGTCTTGTTGGAATGTCCAAGGTCTGCGACCAAAATGTTTGCGTGCCCAAGGCTTTAATACACCCTCCAGAATATTTTCGCGATAATATTCGGCATTTATTCTGATATCACGGTCGATTAATACGAGCGGTGAGCGACCATTGGCAGTTATGGCGGCCCACACCATCACCATGGCCAGCGCTTGAGTTCATGTGGCAAACTGAAGGTGCACATTCTCAGCTGACCTCTTTGGCAAGTAAACACGATCATCTAAACTGCTGGACAACGAATGTTTTCTCATCGGAGACGGAGAAAACCAAATTCGTCAGTTCACCACTTTCGGCCAAGAGAAGCAACTCTTTAGCTCTTTCGAGTCTATTTTCTTTCTGTTGCGGTGTAAGTTCCTGCACTTTTTGAAATTTCAATGGCTTTACCCCGAGCTAATTTTTAATGTTTGCCGAATGGAATATTGTGTTATGTTCAGCTCACGAGCCATTTTCGGCCACTGCGACGCGGGTTTCGATCAAGTCGCTTCTTTATTTTTCGAACCATTTTTGCTGATGTTGCTGTTTTCTTCCGTCCACTTCCGATGGTACGAGATACAAAATATTAATTCATATTTAAATGCTGGAGTGCTCCAACGATGGTCACTTGTGTTTTTCCAGCCAAATATAAAGAAATCACACTATCACGCTTGAATTCCATCACGAATAACTTTTTTTTCTGGAAAATTCTCACCAAAATGCTTTTGTACGCTTGTAAACAATATAATGAGCTGTCACTGGAATAATGTTAACAGCTGTCGGTCGAGTGGCTTAGAAATGACAGCAGTCATTGCAGTTGTTGCAGTTTTTTCATCTTACCCTGTATTCCGATATATTAACTATCGGCATCTACGTAACGGTCAGAAGTGACCTCTTCGTCTACTTGTGATTTCGCCGAGATTAAAAATATAAGCGGTTTAATGGAAAATTTGACTCTTATTTGGCACAAATGTTATGGTCTATTTCACCCACTAAATATTACCCGATGACCATCCAAATTAGAAGGCTTCTTCCCAGCCCTAAGGCCTAGCCCCATGCTAACTTCCACGTCGATTGATCGATAATTGCGACCTGTAGAGCAACTGCAAAATTTAGGAAATTTTTCAGTTTTTGGCACATTTAAAAGCTCTAAATATTATTCGACCATTTCCAAAAGCAATAGGCTTCTATTCCGACCATAACCCAACCTACCGGTAAAATTTCGTGGGGATCGGACCATAATTGCGACCTGTAGCATGATTACAAATTAATATGGACAGACGGACGGATATAGCTAGATCACTCAGCTCGGCAAGATAGGAAGATCCATATATACTTTTCTATGTGGAAAACCAGTATTTCGAAGGGTTGCATAGTTTTTGACCCAATCAAACTTATAATACCCCCAACATATAGTGTTGTAGGGTATAATAATATATATGAAACACATTTCAATTAAATATTTTAAGAAAGTCTTAATATTTATATTTTTCCGCAAAAAAACAAACGCCAGTTTAAATTTAGAATCCCAAAATATGTACATATCAACATAGAATACCTGCATATATTTTTTAGATTTGATTAATGAATCGAATATTGGTTTAATGAATTAAAAGTAAACATTTGTGTTTAAGATTATACGCTTAATCTTTACACGCGAAAGATTAATGAATGATCCAGTGATAAATTAATTTTGAAAACAAAATTTAAATATTACTTTTCAATTGGATGAAAACCAAATATAATTGGATGATTAAACTAAAGCCGGATACGTATAAAGGCTCCTGCGAACTTTTCGTTTTGTTTTTTGGAAATGACGCCATGAATGAAATAATTTCCAAATAGTTTCCAAAATAGATAATTATGCCTTCTAACTAAAATTCCGTCTTAGATGGGCTTTCCTGAAATTTGGAATTTGATTATCGATCCGGTCTTTAATAATACATAAGGCGGGCTACAATTTTTTGAGAATAGGACGGTAAAGCCTTTGTTTAAAGTTGGAACCAATTTTTCAAAACAGTAGAAAACAAAAGTGGTTTATTTTGAGAAAAAGCCATTAACCTTTTTTAATACATTGCTTGCTTTTCTGCTCTTTTTTAATTCCCTGACATAAGATCAGAATTGGCTCCAACTATAAATAAAGGCTTTATCGGCCTACTCTGAAATTTGTAGCCAACTTCAGGTGTTTCCAGAATCTACATATACAAATGTGAAATCCCATTTGAAAACTGTTGATAATATTTCCTCAATATCCATATATCTCGGATTTTGTATATGTGGAAGATCTGCATATAAAGTATCCCATATCGACACTGCTATATCCTGTATTATAATTACTTACACGCGACAAGTGTATGCCAGCAAAGCTTTTACATTGAACTTTCATTTCGGATCATTGAACCCTTTCTTGTTTTCCAAAGAAGGCACCAACTTGTTTTAATATATCCATGTAAACATTCCCGTCATATTCTCCACCTCGTTGTAGTGGCACATAAATACTAATAATCAGTGGGAAGTAAGTTTGATTAATCCTGCTATATGTGACATTAAGTGAGAGCTAGAAACTTAGGGTAATGAGGCCAAAGTCGAATACGTCAGAGCTATTATTAAATATTGTTTCCCTTTTTTGTGCACTGGGTTTTTTGGAAATTCATAATAAAAGTGTACGCAAAGTACCTAAATGTACTAAAATTAAATTATATATTTGGTATAAGAGTCACTGATGTCGTGCAGAATAAATATACCGAACGATTTTTGTAAATTCGAAAAGGCTACGAAAAGTTCTAAAATGGCACCACTTGGCATTATGTAAATGTCGATAGAGCTAAAAACTTGAAACTTGGTATGAGAATCAAGGTTGCAAAGAAAGTTTGATAGTTGAGGGTGTTATCTTGGACCGAAAAATATGATGTGGGTACATTCAAAGTGAAAATTTTTGAAGACATTTTGGTGTAAATGGTAAATTTTCCTATTATTCTTAATGAAAAAGGAAAAAATTGAATAATGTATAAAATCTTAAAAATCTTAAAATTTATTACGATATATGACGTTTTGAATAGTAAAAAAATCAAGTGAAACTTAACAAAATGTGCATTTTAGGTACTAAAAAGACCTAACACGAACTGTTGGAACTAATCTAAAATTTTAAGGTGAACTTTTGGCTGACAAAGCTATGTGCTGGGGTATAAAGAGTTCGCAATTATCGTCCAATCATCACGAAATTTTGCATTGGGTAGGGTTAGGTTCAGAATAGAAGCCTTTTATTTTTGGAGACGGTCACAAAATATTTAGGGTTGAAATGGACCAAAACCCCACAAATTGTCTAGATTTTGCAGTCACTCTGCAGTTTTCAGCTAAGGACCAATAGACATTTATTTTTTAATGAGGTTAGAGCTTGGGCATTACTGAAGCCTACCATAATGGATGGTCATAGGATAATATATGGCTGGTGGAATGGACCACAATTTTGTGTGAAAACAATTTAGTCAGTTGGTGTCAGTCGGTTTTGGCGACAGATGTATACCCTCAGACAATGTTCGATTATTAATTTTATTATTTTTTACTTCTGTTATGATTATTATCTATTCCGTATCGGACCTACTCCGGTTTCTAGTTGAGTTCAATATTTAAATATAGCAAGTTGTACAGAAAAGTATTCGAAAATTGAAAAAAGTATTGAAAATTGCGACCCTTTGTGGGTGAGACCACAAGGAGTTCGCAGATCTTGTGTTAGCTAAAATTTCTGTATCTGTGGAATTTGAAGAGAGTTGAATTTTTTGTTTTTGTTTATCAAAATTGAACCATATGTGGAGGAGGTACCGGAAGGTATGGTCCGATCTCTACCATTTTTATAACCGATCTTGACTTGATGAAAATATTGAGATGTGCCAAGTGTGAATATAATCGGATGTTTTTTTTCGTGTTATATGAGCTTCATGAATATTCAAAATTTTGACCTTTTCTGGGGGAGGTACCAGACAGAGTGGACCGGCATATCCCATCTTCACACCAGATCGTGGGTTAATAAAAATAATGTGATGAGTGTAATTTCAAGAGAATCGGATACTTATTTCGGATTTTATAACCTTTTTGGTTATTCAAAACTTTGACCCTTTGTGGGGGAGGTACCAGAAGGAATGGTGCGATATCTACCATCTTTATAGCAGATATTGTGTTGATGAAAATATTGAATTGTGCCAAGTACGAATGGAACCGGGTGTTTTTTCGTGTTTTATGAGCTCCATGCATATTTAAAGTTTTGACCCTTTGTTGGGGAGGTACCAGAAGGAGTGGACCGATATATTTCATCTTCACACCAGACCTTGGGTTAATAAAAATATTGTGATGTGTGTTATATTAAGGCAATCGGACACTTACATCATATTTTATAAGAGTTTTAATTATTCAAAATTTTTACCCTTCGTGGGGGAGGTACTTGATTGTCCATTTTCGCACCTGATCTAGCACTAACGCAAATATAAGGATTTGCAAAATTGGAGCAATATCGGATTACCATTTTTCTTTCTGTGCAGAAAATATGTGTTTTGAAAATGCCGACATTTGTGGGGAGATACCAGAAGGAGCAGACCATCTAAAAACCATACCTTGGGATAATAAAAATATTGGGATATGAGAAATTTGAAGACAATCAGACACTTACATCATATTTAAAAAGAGTTATAATTATTCAAAATGTTGACCCTTTGGGGGGTAGATACTGGATGGAGTGGACCGATATTGTCCATTTTCGCACCTGGCCTAGCACTGATGCAAATATTAAGATTTGCAAAGTTGGAGCAAAATAGGATTATTATTTCTCTTCCTGTGCAGTAAGTTATTTTCTTTGAAAATGCTGCCATTTTGTGGAGGAGGTACCAGAAGGAGTCGACCGATATTTTCCATCTTAATACCAAACTTTGGGTTGATATAAATATTGGGATGTGGGAAATTTGAAGACAATCGGACTCTTACATCACATTTTATGAGAGTTGTAATTATTCATACTCTTTATTGCCCATCTCCGAACTCGATCTACGATGTACCAAGTTTTATGGTCAAGGATCAAATCGGATACTCCCTTCGAGTGTAATCGTGCGTACCAGCCAGCCAGACAGACGGACGGACGGGCGGACATGGCTAGATCGACTTCAAATGTCCTGAAACGGATTTGGTCCAAAGAGTCCTATGGTCTAAAACCATTATTTCGATGAGGCACATTTTGGCCGTATCCAATGATATATACCCTATCTAGCCATATGGCTGAGGGTATAAAAAATACCAAAATTAACAAATTTACAAATACATGAAAGGCGCACCTCTGACCTTTACATTGATGCTGATTTCCTTAACAAATGTTGGATATACAGGACATCAACAGGTCTTGCAAATCTTCGTAGCATTGGCCCTATATTTACCCCCTTGCGTATTATTACAGGAATATTTGAAATTTTAATTTCCTCTCAATATTACTTAAATATTCCTGTGAATACCTATTAACACGATATAGGGCGTAAATATGGGGCCAATGCTACGAAGATTTGCAAGACCTCGTGGAGTTTTTAGTAATATTTTCTTTTCAGAAATTCCATATTTTTTAGAAGATAACTAGCAGAGACTTTTTTATAATTTATTCAATTATCTGATTTTCCCATACCCGCCGTCTGGCTCGTGTGTCAACATTTCTTGGTTAAAAATGAACGTTTTTTTCGAGTTTTTTACAATTTACATTTACATTTTTTCAGAAGTAGATGTCAATATTTACCAAATGTAAAGTATGCCAAAGAGATTGCTCATAATATTAAAATTTACTTAGAAATCAAACAAATATGAAGACAAACAGCGGCATTGAATTAAGAACAGTTCGATGGGGAAATATAGCCAAGGGAATGTAATACCAAACAATATTGTCATCTATTATTTTTATACCTCCAGTTATATGGTTACAGAGGGTATATATCATTTCATACGGTCAAAACGTGCCAAGTCGAAATAACGGTTTAAGACCCTAGATCTCTTTGGACCAAATCCGTTGCAGGATTTTTGGAGTCGATCTAGCGATGTCCATCCGTCCGTCTGCCTGGCTAGTTGGTGGGCACGATAACTCTGGAAAGGAGTATCCGATTTGGTCCAAAATTGGTACATCGTAATATTATCAAACTTAGATCGAGTTCGGAAATGGGCAATATCGCTCAACTCTTTCTGGTACCTTCCCCACGAAATGTCGAAATTTGAAAAAAAATATTTTTCTGCACACAATGAGAAAGGATAATCTGATTTTGCCCCAACTATGCAAATCCTCATATTTGCATGAGTGCTAGGTCATGTGCGAAAATGGACAATATCGGTCCACTACATCAACTGCCTCCCCACAAAGGTACCACATTTTAATTATAACTCTTATAAAATGCAATGTAAGAGTCCGATTGGCTTCAAATTACACACATCACAATATTTTTATTATTCCAAAATCTGGTGTGATGATGGAACACATCGGTCCACTCCTTCTGGTACCTCCCCCACAAGGGGTTAAAATTTTGAATATCCATTAAGCTCATAAAATTATACATGCGATTCCGTTCGGATTTGGTATATCTCAATATTTCTATCAACACTAGATCTGTTATAAAGATGGTTGAGATCGGACCATTCCTTCTGGTACCTCTCCCACGATCATAAAATTCGAAATAAGCACCCGGTTCGCTTCATATTTCACGTTATTTCCACAAAAATTAGATCTGCTGTGGATTTGGGATATATCGTTGCACTCCTTCTGGTACCTCCCCACAAAAAGTGTTAACATTTTGAATACCTATGAAGCTCATAAAACGCGAAATTAACACTCGTTTCAATTCAGACTTGGTACATATCAATATTTCTATCAATACAAGATCTGTCTTAAAGATGAAAGAAATCGGACCATTCCGTGTGGTACCGCCACCACAAAGTTTTAAATAAAGGGTTAAAGTTTTAAATAAGTAAAACGGTCATAAAATCCGAAATAAGCATTCGATTCCCTTCATATTTCACACATCCAATTATTTCTACTAAGACAAGATCTGCTGTGAAGGCGGGATATATCGATCCACACCTTTTGGTACCTCCCACAGAAAGGGTCAAAATTGTGAATATCCATGAAACTCAAAAAAATGCGAAATTAACATTCGATTCCATACAGACTTGGTACATTTCAATATTTCCACAAAATCTGTTATAAAGATGGTACCTTCTAATACTTCCACATAGGGTTCAAGATTTCGAATAAAAAACGCTCAAAGAAAGTGAAGTTAGCATCCAACTCTCTTAAAAATTTCACACATACAAACACTTTCACCATTCTGATGATAATATATATCTTCGAACACTTTCTGATACCTCACCCACAAAGGGTCACAATATTCTATATTTTTATCTGTCATAACCTGCGAAACAAGTCAGCGATTATTTACAACTTGCTATATCTAAATATTTTTCTCAACCAGAAACCTGAGATGATATGGAATTTATGATTTCGCATAAAATTGGTTGTAAATGTTCGATTTTCTTGTAATTTTGCCAATGCCAATATTTTTCTGTATTCGATGAAGTATGCAAATTGAATACTTCTGGTACCTCTCGCACATTTTATTCTAATAATGCTTTTGAAAAAATGGTCAGGCTTAATCCCTTTTTTGTTGGTTTATTAGTGGAGAACGATGGTAATGTTTACCAGGGGGTAAGGCAGGGAATACCTAGGTTTCGGAAAGAACCACCAATCCTCGTCAGTTCCCTTGTTTTTTTGGCTGGGATATTCGCCCCAGAGGTTATTGTAAAAATAACTTCTACGACAAAAAACATTTTTTACCCATGTGACGAGATCATAAGCTCAATAGAAGAGGAACCAAAGAATTAAATAAAACTAAAATTATTTTGGACCTGACCATTTTGCAACAACAAAATATTGCGGTATCCCGAACAAACAAGCCAAAACTGTTCTATTTCCGAATAATTATCACATATCCAAATCTGGACTATCATATTTATTTAGGTTCGATACGAAATGGTCAATATTGGCCCATTCCTTCGGAACCTACTCCATTGAGGGTCAACATTTTGAGTAATCATAACAGAAGTGAAAATATAATTTAATAATCGAACATTGGCTGAGGTTATACAGGGTTGCCCATATTCGACGGACCCATGACCCTTGGGGCCATTCCAATCGACGAGGCTTGTCCGCAGGCAACATTCTTTGCGTCAATTGAATTTTGTACGGGAACAAATGCAAATCAAAGCGAATAATCCGTTGTAAAGTGGACCGAGCCATGCCCAACTGCTGAGAACGGCGTTTTTGGGATGCTCTTGGGGACCTCTCAACACTGGCTCGTACGGCAACGATATTCTCGGCCGATCGCCTTGGTCGACTTTTATATGGCCTCTTCGGATTAGGAAGAGCCTTACCAGTCGAAATTTTTTCGTATAAACGCTTAATGGTGTTCTTAGAAGGCGCACTTCTCACATTTTTTAATGTTTTAAAAGCACGTTGAGTTTTCACAATTGACTTCTTCTGTTGAATGTAAATTTCAACTATTTCAGAGCGCTCGCGTGGCATGTATTGGTTCATGGTAAAAATCTGCTTGGACTGACGCTTTAAACGCGGTATGTCATTAAGCGATGTGACATCTCTGTCAAAAGTTATGGCGTTGCCAGATGGGTCCGTCGAATATGGGCAACCCTGTACATCTGTCGGCAAAACCGGCCGATACTTTCTAAATTGTTTGTCTTTAATTTCATTTAATTCTTTAGGAATCATAGGGCTTTTATCCTGTCGTCTATTCCCAATTAAAAAAATCCTTATCTTCCCAGTGAAGTATCCCTGCCATCTATCCTCGTAAAACCAGTTCTTGTTTTGAATTAACGCTGAGTTTGTGGCTTAATTGTTGTTTGTTTAACTAATACCCACACGCACACGCAGCCCTTGATTTTATAGCCTGGTGCAATTATTGCAGTTCACTCTTCATTAACTTTCATTCATGCGAAGGCATAACCCAACACATTGCTGTTGTTTATTTTTCTCCCACCCATTTATCCCCGTTTCCGTCTGATGTTTGGTTTCCGGGCACAATTTTGTAATTACAAAGCGTGTGGAAGACTTGTCGCCCAAACTGCAATAAATGTTGGTAAATCCTTTCGCACGGGTAAGTGGGTGTGTGTAGGTGGCTGGCTGAAGGATGTTCATAGTTTCCTGGGAGTTAGTTGGAACACAAATAACTAAACGGATTGAAGAGGCCTTGTGAACTAAATGTCGTTGACACCGATACTTCAAGGGAACTTATTTTGTTCCCAACAACAAACATTGACATGGAAAACTCATGGAAGGGAAGCAACATATTCCTGTAAATCGTATTACCTGTGATTTCCCTCCCTGTGCGTTTTTTTTTTTTTTTTTTTTTTTTGGTATTGATAAGCCATTACACGTGTGCCCAATGTTGAACAAATTGTATAAGGACTTTTTGTAATTGTTAATAAAACAGATTGTAAATTTCAAATGGATGTACACATACACATGCATGCATATATGTATGTATGTATGTATGTTGGTATGTTTGTTCCTTGACACAAATTGTCCCCAATTGCTTTTTCGATTCCTATCCACACAAGTGTTTTCCTCGTGTTTCATAGGCCTACGTACGTATGAGTAGGCAATTTTTAAAACGTATAAATTGTGGGAAGTTTTTTAAACGGTTGTTATGACATTCAATGCGCACATGTTGGGAAATTTTTGTATTTGCCAATGCAAGAGGCCATGTGTTAGGGACTTAAAATTTCATATGGAGACATAGACTATAAGACTATTTTATATGCAGCAAATATTACAATATTATTTTTATTTCATTAGAAAATAGGTCTTAAATTGATAAGGTGAAAATAAATTTTCAAAGGAAATTAGAAAATATTAAGGAAAATTTCCCCATTCAGATAATCTATAACGTCCAATTTACAAATTTATGCAGTTGGGAAATGATTCTCGAAAAGAAAAATCCCTAAAGTAGGCTGTTGCAATACTTTTTTACAAACAAAAAGGCATTAAGTTCGGCCGGACAGAATTCTGAATATAGGAGCACTGAGATTAAATATTAGAACGAGTTTCATACCAAATCTTTAGAAAACAAGTTAAAAAGTATCGGTCGGTTTTGCCGAAAGATGTATACCCTCAGCCAATGTTGGATTATTTAAAAATATTTTGACTACTGTTATGATTATTCAAACACTTTACCCTCTATGGAGTGAGTTTTGAAAGAATGGACCAATATTGTCACATTTATATCCAATTTATGCAAAATCATAAATTTCATATTCATCTCAGGATTCTGTTGAGAGACATGTATTTAGATACAGCAAGTTGTAAAAAATCGCTGAGTTTTTTTCGCAATTTATGACAGATAAAATGATTGAAAAATGTGACTCTTTGTAGACGAGGTATAAGAAGGGGTTCACAGATATGTAGCATCGTCCCAACAGATCTTGCATTAGCAACAATGTTTATTTGTGTCTGAAATATGAAGAGAACCTGATGCTTATTTCGGATTTTATAAACGTTCTGGTTCCTCTTTGTAGGGGAGGTACCAGAAGGAAAGGTCCGATCTGCATCCTGTGTTGTGTTATTCAGTTGTGCCAAGTCTAAATAGAATCGGATGTTAATTTCGAGTTTTATGAGCATAATGGATATTCAAAATTTCGGGCTTTTGTGCGGGAGGTACCAGAAGGAGTGGATCGATATATTCCGTCTTACTACCAGATCTTGGGTACATAAAAATAGTAGGATGTGTGAAATTTGAAGACAATCGGACTCTTACATCACATTTTATAAGAGTTATAATTATTCAAAATGTTAACCCTTTGTGGGAGAGACACTTGATAGAGTGGACCGATATTATCCATTTTTGCATCTGACCTAGAACTGACGCAAATATTAGGATTTGCAAAGTTAGAGCAACATTAGATTATTCCTATTTTTTGCAGATTTTTTTTTGGTGGGGAGGTACCAGTAGGAGTGGACCGATATTGTCCATTTCCGCACCAGACGTAGCACTGACGCAAATATTAGGATTTGCAAAGTTGGAGCAAAATCGAATTATCGTTTCTCTTTATGTGCAGAAAATATATTTTTTGAAAATTTCGACCATTTGTGGGGGAGGTACCAGAAGGAATGGACCGATATATTCCATTTTTACACCAGAACTTGGGTTAAAATAAATATTGGGATGAGTGAAATTTGCAGACAATTGGCCTTTTTATAAGAGTTGTAATTATTAAAAATGTTGACCCTTTGTGGGGGAGGTACCAGAAGGAGTCAACCAGTATTGTCCATTTTCACACCTGACCTAGCACTGACGCTAATCTTAGGATTTGCAAAGTTGGAGCAAAATCGAATTATAGTTTCTCTTTATGTGCAGAAAATATATATATATACTAGCTGGCCCGGTCCGCGTTGCCGGCCCGTACTTTTAGTCTTTAAAGCATAATAAATCACAGATCTGACTTATGTAGGCGGCACAATTCTGATTATAAGTAATGACGCCATTATAATTACTCCAATTTTGATTATAAGTAATGCTTTGATTATGAGTAATGACTCCATGACTAAATATAAATTAATATTCATGGCAAAAATTATAATTACCGTTGGTTTTAAATATTTTGAATAGCCTGATCTTATTTTTCAGCTATAGGCTTTAATTTGAGTGTTAAAGACCTATATGATAAAGAACATCTATAATAGCCCCATGTGAAAATTCAGCTCAATTTTTGATATTGTAAAAAGCATTCAAATGAGCTATAATTTGAAATTTGTATTTCCAACTTTTAAAATCCCGTACTGCGTGGTATTCAGTTTTGTCCACCTCATACTTGAAGGCAGAATGTTGTCAGAATAGCCAAAAAAAAATTACTCTTTTGCTCCGATTACCGTAAGATGGGCATTAATTGTTTGTCATTTAAATTGTGCGGCGGAGATCCAATAAAGTTACTTTATAATTTCGTATTTTTTCATGTTTCTGCCACAATTTCCGACTAAATGAGTCCAAGATTGACATTTCGGAGTTTATTTCATATAGACGTACATCCCAAATCTACGTTCCCAACCAATATTCTCTTGGGGGTTACAAATTCAATAGAATACCAAATTTTCTTTTCTGACCACACATTGGTTGGGAAAGTGGACTTGGGGGTACACTAATGTGGGGACTATACTTAAATAAATTCCTATGAGGATAATTATCTGTAAGATGATTTTCTACCTCAGGGTTTTTTACCCAGGTAGCCTCAAGACTAAGATGCGCACTTTTCCGAAAAATAAAAATTTATAAGAAGAGGTTTTCTTCCCCCTTAGAAACAAAAATGTCAAATAAGGGCCAAAAATGAAAAAAAAATGGCTAAGACCCCGAAAATACCTTAAATCATATGATAGTGATACCAAAACGTGATAATTTTTTGCAAAGATGGTTTCTTCTTAAATTATCAACATAAGCTAAAATTAGTACGAAAAATATGGTTAAAATGTAGAATATACTTGAAATCGGGTTGTTCCGTTATGATCCATATCATGACCTGCCAAAGCGATTAAAGGTATCTCGAATGTTTAGGTAGAATTTCTATTTTGCGTTCTTTATAGCATTTTATGTTCTCATTTGACAATTTATTGTCATATGAAAGAAGCAGGTCCACCGTTTGAAATTAACCCCATAACGCTTCTTCGGTCATTTTTGTTTGTTTTAATGTGTTCGCATCTTCCAGCTGAAGCACGATGTAGGTCCTGAAGTAGAAAGCATTTTACATCTTATTGTGCCCTCATTTCATTTTTTAATATTATTCATTCAGAATTCTAACCAATAAAAAAATGTACACTTCAATATAGAAAAAAGAAAAAGAATCTTCAACTGGATTGCTGATTTTTATGCGGCAAATTTTTACGAAGTTTGTCGGTAGAATGTACTATTTTTTTGAAATTCGATTCCATTGAAAAATTGTCGATTTTCCCGATTCTAGAATTTTCATATAAAGCGACAACGGATAAAATTGTTATTTATAGATTTTATGTATTTATTGGGTATTACGAATACCCAAAAAAAAACCTACACATCATATTAGAATTAAAAAAAAAAAACACTACAAATGTACATTCGAAAATAGTGAGTCAAAATGGAAAAAAATATGCAATATAAAACACTACTATAGTACATTTTAAAAGTCAAAATGAAAATGTTCAAATTTCACATTTTTGCGCGATTTTTTTGGATTTTATTCTTTTCTGCCAAGAGGCAATTCCGAATTTGTCTAAATCGTTAATATCAGACCTGCGGTCTTTATGTTATAAGAGTAGTAACTAACACAACTTTCTTTTACATATAGAGAGATAGATTTAAAAGTAGGCGCGTTCCTCAGCCGCTAAATTAGTACTTAGGGTTGGATGGAAAGCCAACAGCATCTCGTGTAATAATTTTCAAACCGATATCTTTACTTTTTTGGCAAATATAAAGATTTTAGATAAATCGTAATAGTGGGCGTAAAAGGAGGCGTGGTCAATACTTTTTTCTTTAAAAACCTAACTCGGGATATAACGAACGTTTGTACAAAAAATTGTGCAAATCAGTCCAGCCGTTTTCAACTGATTCCGTTACCAACAAACAACAATTGATTTTTATATATATAGATAGATATTTTTTTTTTTTGAAAATTTCGAACATTTGTGGGGGAGGTACCAGAAGGAATGGACCGATATATTCCATCTTAACACCAGACCTTGGGTTAATATAAATATTGGGATGTGTGAAATTTGAAGACAATCGGACACTTAGGTCATAATTTATAATTATTTCAAAATTTTTCAAAATTTTGACCCTTTGTGGGGGAGGTACTTGATGGAGTGGACGAATATAGTACTTTTTCACACCTGACCTAGCACTGACACAAATATTAGAATGTGCAAAGTTGGTGCTAAATCGGATTATTTTTTCTCTTTCTGTGCAGAAAATAAATTTTTTAAATTTCGACCTTCTGTGGGGGAGGTACCAGAAGGATTTGGCCGACATTGCCCATCTAAGTTTGACAAAAGTATTACCATGTACCAAGTTTGGACGAAATCGCATATTCTCGTCGAGAGTAATCGTGCGCATTAGCCAGACAGACAGACGGACGGACGGGCATCGCTAGATCGACTCTAAATGTCCTGAAACGGATTTTGTCCAAAGAGACCTAGGGTCTAAAATCGTTATTTCGACTAAGGTAAAACTAGCCATTTGGCTGAGGGTATAAAAAGTGGGGTAAACTATTTCAGCAGATCAAATATGGACCTTAATATTAAATTGAAACTATATCTAAAAGAGAATCTTCACATTTAGTGAAGTTCCATTATATTTGTATGTTGGGTCATAAAATGAGGTTAGAACCTTCAAAATACCCAATATTAGAAAAAAATAAAATCCGTTAAAATCTTAAAAGTACCGAATGTAGCCATTATTTTAGGGTCTATACGCATTGGCATAAATTACAATATTAAATTGCGAAACTTGAAAAAATCAGTAAATAATGTAGCTCATACCGAATATAGGGAGGAACCATAATCTTCTAGGGGGTAAAGTACTCAAAAGGAACTGTTTTTGTGGAGTTTCAGACAATTTTATTGAAAAATTTGGCTACAATCATCAAAATACCGAGACATAGCGGAGGTATTTTGGACAGAAAAAATTCTCTAATTATATTTTTCGAACAGAATTCACAATTCTTTTATCAGTTCCCCCTAAAAAATATAAATATTTCGCTGAAAAAAAAACAAAAATAATAATAAATAAAAAATTTACTTTTTCAATTCTTTCAAAATTTTAGGTGTGTCTGGTTACTTTTCCTGCAGGAATTGTCCAGTAACTTCTTTCTGAGAGAGAAAGGTAGTTTTATTCTCTTTTGCAAGGAAAATGCGAAAAGTAAACAGACGGTATTCCTGCAGAAGCTTGCAACTAATCAGCTGATCAAATCAAAACAAACTAATTTGTCCCCCATAAGGAGAATTAAAACAAAGGAAGCAATACTAATTTTACAAGTTTTTTTAAATAAAAATGTTGGAAATAGTCTTTTATTTTCTTATTACATATTAACATTTACGTTTTTCACATTTTGTAAAGTTTTTCTCCAAAAACTATTAGTCTTGCTAATTCCAAAAAAAAATTTTCAAATTGAAAGCACAAAAATAAATAAACAAACAATAGAAAACATCTGATTGAATCTCGATGAATGAGAAGAAGAGTTGCAAGTGATTGCAAGAAGAAATTTTTCCAGCAAGAATTTGCAAACTCTCACTGAAAGAACTGTCAAAATTTCTCTCTCCAACCGCTCTCTTTTGCAGAACTTTTGGGTTAACAGACGACTTCCAGTAACAATTTGTAACAATTGTTACAAATTTTAGGGTAACCAGACACACCTATTGCCATTAAATGTAAGAGTAGTCATGGCCCTCTAGCGGTAATCAATTGATCTAAGAGACAACCTGTAAAGCAACCTGTTATACGAAATGGTTATAAAACAAAGAAAAAACTTGTCTTTCGCTCATGCGTGATTGTAAGCTTCGTGCTTAAAGCTTGGCTTACAAGTCAAATACTGGTTAACCGGAGATAGTCAAGACAACAACCGCATACAGTGTAAGCGACCTCTTTGATTAACACACATAATGAATAGGCTAAAAATAACATTCATAAGAATTTTAAAATAAATCAAAACAAGTTAAAAATTATCCGTCTGTTTTGTCGACTGATGTATACCCTCAGCCAATGTTCGATTATTTAAATAAGTTTTGACTTCTGTTACGAAATTTTTGACCCTAAATGGAGTAGGTTCTAAAGGAATGGAACAAATTTGTCCATTTCGTATCGGACCTAAATAAATATGATATAAATATTACCACGTGCCAGGCTTGGGCTATATTGGCTACTTCCTTCACTTTATATGAGATATGTGATCATTTTTAGAAAATGTTAAAATGTGCATGAGTTACCGGATATATTTCATCTAATACGGATAAATATATTGGTATTGGCAAAATTACAAGAAAATCGAACATTTATATCCAATTTCATGCGAAATCATAAATTCTGATAAATTCCATATTCGTATCAGGTTTCTAGTTGACAGAAATATTAAGATATAACAAGTTGTAAAGAATCGCTGATTTGTCTCGCAGGTTATGGAAGACAAAATTAGTGAAAATTGTCACATTTTGTAAATAAGATACCAGAAGGGTTTCGCAGATATATATCATCTTCACAACAGATCTTGTGTTAGCAAAAATGTTTGTGTGTGTGAAACTTGAGGGGAGTTGGATGCTTATTTCGCTTTCTTTGAGTGTTTGGTTTTTCAAAATATTTAGCCATATGGGGGGAGGGGAGTTGGTTCAAGTGTGTGTGAAATGGTCTGATCCCTCCCATATTTATAAAAGATCTTGTGTTGATATAAATATTGAGATGTACCTAATCTGAATGTAATCGGATGTTAATATCGCGCTTTATGAACGCCGTTCCTACTCAAAATGTTTATCCTTTGTGGGAGAGGTACCAGAAGAATTTTTCCGATCTTTACCATATTTACAACAGATCATGTGTTGATGGAAATATTGATACGTGCCAAGTCCGAATGGAATCGAATATTAATTTCGCATTTTATGAGCTTCATGATATTCAAAATTGTCACCCTTTGTGGGGGAAGTACCAGAGTGAATGGACCGAGATATTCCATCTTCACTGCAGATCTAGAAATAATGGGATGTGTGAAATATGAAGATAACCGGATGCTTTTTCGGATTTTATGATAGTTTTAGTTATTAAAATTTTGGACCCGTTGTTGGAGAGATATAAGAGGAAGTGGTCCATATCACACCAGACCTTGGGTTAATAAAAATATTGTGATGTGTGTAGTTTAAAGACAATCGGACTCTTATATCATATTTTATAAGAGTTATAATTATTCAAAATTTTGGTACTTTGTGGAAGTACTTACTGGATTGGGCCGAATTTGCCCATTTTCACACCTGACCTAGCACTGATGCAAATCTTAGGATATGCAAACTTGGAGTAAAAACGGATCATCCTTGATCTTTCCTTTTTTTTTTTTTAAACGTCGTCTTTTAGTGGGGGATGTACCAGAAGGAGTGGACCGAAATTGCCCATCTCCGAACTCGATCTAAGTTTGACAATAATATTACTATGTGCTAAGTTTGCATCAAATCGGATACTCCCTTCGAGAGTTATCGGGCACACCAGCCAGACAGAAGGACGGACGGACAACGCTTGATCGACACTAAATATTCTGAAACGGATTTGGTCCAAAGAGACCTAGGGTCTAAAATCGTTATTTCGATGAGACACGTTTTGACCGTATCAAATAATATATGCCCTCTCTAGCCATATGGCTAGGTCCGACTTTCCTATATGTATATCCTCATATAGGAAAGTCGGACCTTTCCTTTTTTGGTTTGTCCAAAGCTTGGTCATGATTCAACAAACTCATGCTCATTATAAAATAATGGGTTTGGTAACCAAATTTGTAATTAGTATTTTGCTATGGTAAGATCCCACTACTATCTAACCCTAAAGTTCAGCCATTAATTCATCCCACATACAGGGTGAGATATAATAACTGCAGCAAAGTCAAACGCCATAATTTTAACATTTTTTTTTTAAATTTTATTGAATGTAGGAAATAGCACCAAATTTTAAAATAAGTTTAGATTTGTTCGAATTGGTCACCTTTGGCACGAATTATGGCCTTCAAACGGATAATGAAACCGTCACACGCTGCCCGAATGTTGATCTGCCGTATTTTGGCCAATTCCCGGCGAAGCCCTTGCTAGAAGTGATCGACACTTAGTGCCAACCTTGCTTTCCAAAATACTTCAGACACAATAGTCCAACGGATTGGTATCCGGAGATTTGTGTGGCCATTGAGCTGGAGAGGAACATCACTTTGTAACCATTCTTGGGTGGCGCGTGCTGAGTGCGATGGTGCTGAGTCCTGTTGGAAAGTCCAAGGTCTGCGGCCAAAATGTTTGCGTGCCCAAGGCTTTAATACACCCTCCAGAACATTTTCGAGATAATATTCGGCATTTATTCTGATGTCACGGTCGATTAATACGAGCGGAGAGCGACCATCGGCTATTTTGGCATCATCACCATGGCCGACGCTTGAGTTCTGGTGGCCAACCGAAGGTACACATTTTCAGCTGACCTCTTTGGCAAGTAAACACGATCATTTTGTTTGTTTAGAAACTGCTGGATAACGAATGTTTTCTTATCGGAGAAATCCAAATTCAGGTGTTCACCACTTTCGGCCAGGCGAAGCAACTCTTTAGCTCTTTTGGGTCTATTTTCTTTCTGTTGCGGTGTAAGTTCTTGCACTTTTTGGAATTACAATGGCTTACCCCGCGCTCATTTTTCAATATTTGCTGAATGGAATATTGCGATATGTTCAGCTCACGAGCCATTTTTCGGCCACTTCAACGCGAGTTTCAATCAAGTCGTTTCTTTACTTTTCGAACCATTTCTGCTGATGTTGATGATTTCTTCCATCCATATTTATTCACATTTAAATGCTGGAGTGCTCTAACGATAGCCACTTGTGATATTCCAGCCAAATATAAAGGAATCACACTATCACGCTTGAACTCCATCACGAATAACTTTTTTTCTGGAAAATTCTCCCCAAAATGCTTTTGTACGCTTTTAAATAATAAAATGAACTTTCACTGGATTAATTTTGACAGCTGTCAGACGAGTGGCTTAGAAAGGTAAGCAGTCTGAAGTTGGTTGCAGTTTTTTCATCTCACCCTGTATTTTTTGATTTTAACCAGATTCAAAACTAGTCATCGCCTATGTTACTAGCATTACTCTTGATAGAATCTATTGTAAAAAACCTTCCCAAAATTTGGAGGTGTAAAGTATTAGCTAATTTTAACCTGTTCTCTAAGGTAAGTATGTATGTACTATCTGTTCTCTTCTGTAAAGTAGGATGTAGATACTATCAGTCTCTCTCTACGTTTTATATAAACTGTTGTTGTATCTCCCAGATAAGTGTCTGAGGTTTTTTCTTTTTTTCTTTTCAAAACAAATAATACACCATCAAATTGGATTTTTCAATTCCAACACCTTACCCCAAAATGTTTTGCATATTTAGCCAATTGCAAAGTCAAAAATGCATCCCAGTGGAAAAACAAAAGCAAACAAATAACTATTAAACAAAAGAATTGCATTCACCCACATTTACAAATTTATGAATATGGTACAATAATATGTGGGAATTTTTTTTTAGTGAATTCAATTTCTTAAAGATGCTGTTACAGAGGTCTTAACAAAAAATTATGCGCCAAGTATTTGTTATTTTCGTCTTTTGCATTTATTGTTGTTGCGCCTACTACGGCTACTACTACTGTTTATTTAAAATGTTTTTGCAACTTAAGTTGTCTTAACTGCAACAATTTGCTGCAGTTGTAAGGTGCTTGTTGCCAACGTTAAGGTGTTGAAGATATGGAAATTATTTTCTGTGGTAATGACTTTTGAAAATGTTTACATTGCTTTTAAATATTTTTTTTTTTTTTTTTTTGTATTTAAGACGTTGTAGAGAAAAATAAAAAACATACATTTTTGCTAACCGTTTTCCCTTTTATTGAGAATAAGTTTCAAATTATTCCACCAATTTGAACTAACTAACAAATTCTTGCTATTGTTATCCCTAGTTCCACAATATGGGAGATTATCTTAATAATAAGGGGTTGATATTATTAAGCTAATTTTATCCAAATTGTGGCACTGCAGATAACACCAGCTACAACTTGTTAATCACTATTTAATGTTGTACAATTATTAATTTACAACCAATATTAATTACAAGCGTAACGAGTTAACACGAATTTTAACGACACTCCATCGGATCGACATGATAAATTTTAGTGCAACAGCTATGACGACATGCCAATTTAATTTATTTTCTTAGACTTTATTTTTTCAATAATTCTCATTTTGGAAATCTTATGAAATACTTGAACACACTAGGAGACTATATCGGCTTGAGTTTTCATCAATTCCAAATTGTTTATTTTTCTTGTCACTCTCATAATTGCATAATTGAATTTTAATTTGAACTGTAAAAGTGACAACAAACAAAAACAAAAAAATAAAAAAATCACGCATTGCGACAGATATGTTTGGAATTTCGTCGAATTAAAATCAAATTGAAAAAAAATGACAATTGCAAAACATGTTTGCAAATTCTCTTAAAATTGTTATTAAGAATAACACCGTAAAACAAAGGAAAAAAACTCATTAGATTATCAAAGAAGATCTAAAAATAGAAGACACCTTTATCGATTTTCTGAAAGTTTATATGGCAAACTAATCTAAATACTGCGGATTAAGATTACTTAAGATTCCTTTATTTTAGGTATATAATGCTATATATTATGTAATATTACTGAGAACAACTCTCAACCGAGTCAACAAAGACTATACAGGATGAGATAAAAAAACTGCAACAAAGTCAAACGCCAAATATTTACATTTTTTTTAATTTTATTGAATGAAAGCAAAAAATGTCGGAAATACCATCAAATTTTAGAATATGTTTAGATTTGTTCGAATTGGTCACCTTTGCCACGAATTATGGCCTTCAAACGGCCAATGAAACCGCGTCACACGCTGCCCGAATGTTGCTCTGCGGTATTTTGCCCCATTCCCGGCGAAGCGCTTGCTTGAGTTGATCGACACTTTGGTATTTTTTAGTACCAACCTTGATTTCCAAAATACTCCACACACAATAGTCCAACGGATTAGTATCCGGAGATTTTGGTGGCCATTGTGCGCTGGAAATGAAGCGAGGAACCTTATTTTGTAACCATTCTTGTGTGGCGGGTGCTGAGTGGGATGGTGCTGAGTCCTGTTGGAATGGAATGGAATTTGGATTTTTTTTTTTTTGTTTACAAACTGCTGGACAACGAATGTTTTCTCATCGGAGCCGAAGAAACACAAATTCCGCAGTTCACCACTTTCGGCCAAGCAAAGCAACTTTTAGTTCTTTTGAGTCTATTTTCTATGGCTTCACCCCGAGCTCATTTTTCAATATTTGCCGAATGGAATATTGCGATATGTTAAGCTCATCAGCCATTTTTCGCTCACTGTGACGGGGGTTTCGATCAAGTCGCTTCTTTACTTTTCGAACAATTTCTGCTGATGTTGCTGGTTTCTTCGGTCCAATTCCTGCACGTCGGGCTACGCTACCAGTATCACGGTAACGAGCGATGCTATGAGACACAAAAGATTTATTCACATTTAAATGCTGGAGTGCTCTAACGATAGGATAGCCACTTGTGGTTATCCAGCCAAGTATAAAGAAATCATACTATCACGCTTGAATTCCATCACGAATAACTTTTTTTCTGGAGAATTCTCAACAAAATGCTTTCGTACGCTTGTAAACAATATAAGGCGAAGTATTGAAATAATTTTAACAGCTGTCGGACGAGTGGCTTAGAAACGATAGCAGTCTGAAGTTGATTGCAGTTTTTTCATCTCATCCTGTACAAAAGAATAGTGAAATAACTGACTGACGACGAGACAAAACGGCTGAAGCTAGAATCTTGAAATTCTGCACGAGGACCAGTCTTGATGCGTTGTCGTATAAGGCTGGATTCTAGGAAATTCGTACTAAACGGGTACGGAAAGTACTAAAATGTACTAAAATCAAGTTAAAAAGTATCAGTCGGTTTTGCCAACAGATGTATACCCTCAGCCAATGTTCGATGATTTAAATATGTTTTGACTGCTGCCATGATTATTAAAATTGTGAACCCTCTATGGAGTAGGTTCCGAAGGAATGGACTAATATGATCTATTTCGTATCGGATCGAAATAAATATGATATAAATATTGCGATGTATCCGGTTTCGACAGGTATAGAAAATATTAGAAAATATAAAAATGTGCGTGGGGTACCCAAGATATAGTCGACAGAAGTATTCCATTGTTATACCCTCCACCATAAATAGTATGGAGGGTATATTAATTTCGTCATTCCGTTTGTAATTCATTGAAATAATAATTTTAGACCCAACAAAGTGTATATATTCCTGATCAGCGTAAAATTCTAAGACGATTTAGCACTGTCCGTCTGTTGTAATCATGCTACAGTCAAAACGAATTAAGATCGTAAGCTAAAATTTTGCACAGATCTATCTTTTGTCTGCAGGCGGGTCAAATTCGAATATAAGCTATATCAGTCAACGATATCGTATAGCCCCTGATATTCGGCATTTTGATAAGTTTAGCCACATTTTTCAATGGAATTGTCTGCAATTCAACACAAGGTTTTTCTTATGAGCACTTTACCTCCTGACAGAGAATTATCTATATAGGTCCACGATAACGTATAACCCTCATATAGTGGTATCCCTCCCGGTACCTACATATATTCGTTATTTTGATAATTTATTTTTTTTTTAATTTTATTCTGTTTTTAGGGACATTATTGACCGGAGTGGTGTCAAACTTCGTATTTACACTTCGTAATGGAAAGTAAAGTCTTTGTATAGGCCCCATATATTTTAAAACCTCCATATATTCGGTATTTTAGGTACTATATTCACCGAAATTGTTTTAAATTTCGTATTTGAAGTTCCCAATAGGTACTACATCCTGTAACAGAAAATTGTCTATGCAGATCCAGGTCTTCGTATAGCCCCGATATAACAGTACCTCCATACATTCGGTATTTTGATGATTTTAGTTATATTAGTAAATATTGTAACGTCTTATGACAAAAGTTGCCTATGCAGGTCCACGTCTTCGTATAGATCCAAATATTCGGTATTTTTGGGATATTAACAGAATTATTAACGGATTTTATTTTATTTATTTATTTATTTTTTTTTTGAAAATGTCCAAATTCGTTCCAAATTGTGATGGGTATTCACAGCTTGGCCCGGCCGAAAGTGGTAGGAAAGTACCAGAAGAAATGGTCCGATATTTACCATCTTTTTTTACAGATCTTGTGTTGATAGAAATATTGAAATGTGCCAAGTCTGAATGGAATTGAATGTGCATTTCGTGTTTTATGAGCTTCATGGACATTGAAAATGTTGACCTTTTTGTATAGGAGGTATTATAAGGAGTAGATCGAAATATTTCATCGTCACACCAAACCTTGGGTTAATCAAAGTATTGTGATGTGTATAATTTGAACACAATTGGATCAAAATTTTGACTCTTTGTGGGGAGGTACTTGATGGAGTGAACCAATATTGTCCATTTTCGCACCTGGCGCAGCACTGATGGAAATATTAGGATTTGCAAAGTTGGAGCAATGTCGGATCATCCTTTCTTTCTATGCATTAAAACATTTTTTTTGACATTTTTTGAGGAGGTAAAAGGAGGAGTGGACCGATGCGATGTACCAAGTCGGGTACTTCCTTCGAGAGTTATCGTGAGCACCAGCCAGAAAAACGGACGGGCGGACGGACATCACTATATCGACTCCAAATATCCTGAGACGGATATTTATGGCAGTATTAAAATATATATACCCTCTGTAGTTATATGGCTGAGGGTATTAAAAATATGTTATATTTTTGACAAATTTAGCACATTTTCCAAATTCTCAGTAAATTTTCTTAAAAAAAACATTGTCCAGTTGTGAGGGAAACGTCGTTTTGATAGTACTCGGTTTGTGAATAGAAAACGCAAAATTGATTATGGTCTTAGGGAACACCATTTAAAGGCCTTTATTAAGTCTTTAGCATATTAAAAGGACCCTGAGATTTGGAAATATTTTTCGTAATATTTAATTTGGAGCATTGACAAATTGTAGGGAGCTTTGGATTACTTCTAGCTCATTCATTCGGTTAAGCTTTTTTTATATTCCCTAAATAAGGCCCCAATTTCAATTATTTTTTACGTATAAGTCATATTTTCCTTTTAATTTCGCCAAATTTTGGTATTTTTAGTCTCCATTATATTTGCTCCACTTTTTTTCACATTTTCTCATCAAATCTTCAGAATCTCTATCCTTTATTCCGAAGTGATTTTTTTTTCATTATTCTACATTTCCCTTGGTTCATTAGAGCATGCTTTGCCTTTAAATGCCTTATTTTTTATTAGAAAATATCAACATTTCTAATTTATTAAAATTTGTTATATTATTATCTCACCCAGTAGCAGAGCAATTATTTTAAACTGCACATAAAAATAATAATTTCCATCGTTTAAAGCACAACTCCAATGCCTTTGCTACTTTGAACGGCCACAGAGGTTTCGGACTGCTTGAGAGACTGACAGACAGAAAAAAAATCAAACCACAAGGTCTGTGTCCGTACTTGGACGGACATGGCCAACGAAACGACATGACTGCGGCTGAGTCAAAACATTAATCGGCACATTTATTTAACACACAAACGCAGAGGATAATTGGTATGAATGTCGTTCGATTCAGATGGTGGCGGTGGTGCTATCTGCTGCGGCTGCTGGTGTCGTGAATGAAGTTATACCCCACATACATACCCACAATCATACGTGCTGAGACCCAACATGAAGTTCATGTAAAAAGAAATATAAACTTATAAACAAAAAAAAAAAAAAAAACGGTAGCTATCTTGTGAATGGACAATAAAAACGTTTAAAATTATTTTTTTTCTATTCTGGCCATTCTTTGTAATCGAATTTAATTCAGATTAGAATAACGAGTGCAAATATCATTTATCATTAGGCATTCGGACATTGGATGGCTAAAGTTTAAGCATTTGCAATTTACACCATTTTTGGTTAGTTTGTTGATCTGGTTTGCATCGCTCAGTGACCTAGAGCGTTAAGGATTTCCAAGTAATGTCAATGAATAAATCGACTGGTTCGTTAGTTCGTTGGAATATTTATTTGTAATTTTATTTATAATATTCTATGTTTTTTTCATAAGAACTACTTAGGTTAATTGTTGTCCAACAATAATTATTATTTATTGTAATGTTGGGTGGAGAATAATGTAACTAGTCTGTTTTCTCTATTCCTTAATTATTTTTCATTATGCCCTGTTTTATCTCTGTGTGGGATGTGACCTTTAATACACTATCGTGTGCAGCAACCACATGAAAACCAAACGTTTTCATAAAGTTTGTTATGACTGGAAGCCATATAAATTCATTATTTCAATTTTTTACCCTCCGTATTTTAAGTTTGTCATTCCGTTTGTAACACATCGAAATACACATTTTAGACCCACAAAGTATATATATTCTTGATCAGCATAAAATTCTTTGTCGATTTAGCGATGTTCGTCCTTCTGTAGTAATCACTCTAGCTTCCGAACGAATTGAAGTAGATTGATAAAAATGTACCCAATTGTATTTTATGTCCGCAGGACTTTTGGTACTGAAAATGGGCCATGTAGGTCCACGTTTTGGTATAGCCTCCATATAACGGTACCTCCCGATATTCGATATTTTGATAATTTTAGCGACATTATTTACCGGAATTGTTTCAAATTTGGTATTTGAAGTTCGAAATGGATACTACAGCCTAAGAGAGAAAATTGTCTGTGCAGGTCCACGTCTTCGTATAGCCCCCATGTAACTGTACCTCCCGATATTCGGTATTTCGAAGATTTTAGCGACATTATTCACAGGAATTGTTTCGAATTTGGTATTTGAAGTTCGAAATGGATACTACAGCCTAAGACAGAAAATTGTCTGTACAGGTCCACGTCTTCGTATAGCACCCATATAACGGTACCTGTCGATATTCGGTATTTTGATGATTTTATCTACATTATAACCGATTTTTGTTTTTTAAGTTTTGCATTTGAATATTTTGAATACTATGCAGGTCCATGTCGTCGTATAGACCCTAATATAACAGCTACATTCGGTATTTTTAAGATTTTAACAGAATTTTTAACGGATTTTGTTTTTGAGAATTTCCAAATTCGTTCCAAATGGTGGAGGATAGTCAAACTCGAACTTATAGTATAGTCGAACTTATAGCTTTTTTACTTGTTACTGTTTCGTTGAGTAAAGACCTTATACAGCTGTTCAACAGCTGTTCCTAATGTCTTCAATAGACAAAATAACTTCTAAGGGTCTTCTATAGATAGAAGACCTCCAAAAAGGATTTCTACTTAGACACACAATTTAAAAGATGCTAATATGCACTCTGTAACAACAATATTTGGAGAGGTATATCAAATGCAGCTCAGAAATACCTTTGCTAAATTTTATCGAGATCGGTTCAGATTTGGATATAGCTCCCATATATAACTTCGTCCGATTTACCTTTTATTGTACACCAAACGTCTAATATTTGCCCAAATAGGATGGAATTTGGCGCATACGACCGAATTGAGTCTAGAAGGTAGGATGCCAAATTTGGTGAAGATCGGTTCAGATATAGCTTTAGCTCCCATATATATTGTTCATCCGATTTGTCATTTTTGTCCTCCGCAGCCGTAATATACACTCAGAAGTATTTTTGCCAAATTTTATCGAGATCGGTTCAGATTTGGATATAGCTCCCATACATATTTTTATCTGATTTCAAATTAATTTTGCACCAAATGGCCCATACAAGTCCGAATTTAAAAGATGCAAATGCTTCGGCATATTAAGTCCTTTGAATTTTAAATTATAATTATAATCATAGCGTGTATGATTGAATTCTCCTATAAAACTTTTCATTGTTATGTGGAGCTCTACTAAATAAGCAAAGTGGTGTAGGGTATCATAAAGTCGGCCCTGCTCGACTTAAGGACTTTCTTTACTGGTTTGCTTTCATTCAATAAAATAAAAAAAAATCAAAATTATGGCGTTTGACCTTGTTGCAGTTTTTTATCTGCAGTAATGGACTTATAGGTAAACCTATTCTCTATATATTTTTTTATTTTAAAATGTTATCATTTTGTTGTCTGTGGTAAATTTTTAATATAGAATTTAACGGCCCACCCTTTCTGATAACACAAATCGCGAAAGAAATATAGACTTAAAATATTACACAAAGACAGTGCCCGCATTGACGGAAAAGTCCACGTTGTTATATTTCTATATAAAATCATATCCTCGTATAAATTTAAAAATAAAGTAGAGCACTCTTTTAAAATGCCGATGATTTAAATCTTGACACTAAATTTTTCGCCCCATTTGGATGTAATTTTTACAAAAAAATCTGAAAAGATGCGAGAAGAAGAGAAGTTCTTGCATTGGTCTTACATACATCCCATGATATATTAAGGCCATGTTACATTCCAGCTTGTCTCAATAAAAAATTAAATTTCCAATATTAGTTTTCGTATAAAAGTTTTACTTCGTCTTTATTTATTTATTTACAAGATATGAAACAAACACATTCATTGCAATTCATTCGATTCAAATAATTTGGCTAGAAATAACTCAAAATCTCATTTAGGAAATTAATTAAAAGATTACTTATAGAAGTTGTTCTTGTTTTTAATGTACTATGCACTCTCTCTCTCTTAATCTCTCATGAATTCCAAATAATGCTCTCATTATTGTTGTTAACTCTATCTCCGTTTACAGATGTTTTTGCTTTCTTCTCTAATACTTAATGGTAAATGATAGTTCTCAGTTTAGATGCTCTCCTTCCTCTCGAAAGAGAAAAGGAAGGTGGAAATAAACAAAAGAAAAATTAAATTTCACAAAACAAAAATATCGTTCGCTTCGAATGCAAATTTCTATAACAAATGACAAGATGAAGATGGAATAATACAAAAAAAAGGTCATGATGATGATTTAAATTAATTTAACGATGAAATGATTCGTTCGTTCATGTGTGTGTATCCTTACATACACACATACGTATGTATGCAAGTATGTAACAAACACCGGGGTCCTTCTATGCAATAATCACTTTCCAATTCCGTTCTATATGAGTTCTATGTTGCTATTTCTGTTTTCGTTTAATGGTAGACCGAATGACCATAACTGGCAAGACCATGGTGATAACCATAACCATAGGCTGGAGCAGCAACAACAGCTGGGGCAGCATATGATTTGTAGACGGGAGCGGCAACCACGGCAGGGGCAGCATGAACAACTGGAATGGCCTTAGCGGACACCTTGTAGGTATTGGCATATGAGGTGGCCACTGGAGCATAGGTTTTAACGACTGGAGCAGCTACGGCAATTGGGGCAGCATATGACTTATAGACTGGGGCTGCATGAACAACTGGTGCGGCAACGACGGCAGGTGCATGATAAGAGGTAGTATAAGCTGGAGCTGAGAGAGCAACACCATGGCCATAACCACCCAAGTAGCCGGCGGACGCAACGGCGCAGATGGCAGAGAAGACAGCGATCTGATTGAAATTTAAAACAAAGGGAAATGAGTATTAAAATATATTATACAATTTTTGTTAAAACATTTTGGAGATGACCCCCACAATCAAACAAATGGAATTTTGAAATTTTTCGAATATTTTTTTTTTTTTTTTTTTTGAAATTTCGTACAATCTGTAACTAAAATATATTAAAAGTTGTATTTTTGAAGCTAAAAATGTGTACGTTGGAAGGTGTAGTAAGTTGGAGTTTCTATCGTTGTATCGTTAGACCCAATATTTGTTATTTAAATTTATCCATTAATTCTAATATGAAACCATTCCTTTTGGGTACTTAAATCCCGCTGAAAATTATGAAATGATAGATCTAGGATTCTTTGTAATTTTGGATGTGAACTGGTCGTAGTAGAAAAGTAGGGAAGATGTGCCAAAAATGTAATAGAGGGTACTAAAACCTAAAATGTAAAATTTCCTAAAGAAGTACCTAAAACATAAATGAAAGAGATATAATCCTTATATTTAAGGAGTACTTTTATTTGAGAAAATTAAAATGTGTACTATTTATTAAATAATACTTTGGTGTGAGACGGTCGAAAATGGAAGAATGAATTCAAATGTGTATTAAAAGGATACGAGTAGTACTGTTTGATTTAAATTATCCTGTTCGGAAATAGTACATAAATCTAATATACTTTAATAATGATGTGTAAAGAGTCAGATTTTGAAGAGCCTTAAAGAAAAATTCAAAGGATTTATGACCTGTTTATAAAAGGCAATTGAAAGGTCTTTTTGGCATCCAAATCCATTTTGAGTTGTTGTATCTAGTAGCTATTTCTGACTTTTACTCGAATGGCGATTAATATAAATTGGCTTTGTGATGCAATTTACTCTACATTGGCTGTCAAATTCAGTCTCTTTTTTATGAATCATCGGGTGGTACAAAAGTTATTAATGCATTTCAGAAGAATTATGAAATTCGCATTTTTTTAGAAAATATGTAGTTCAAATATTTTTTTTATTGAAATCAACCTACATATTCAGAATATTCTCCAAGTTGTTTTTGAAAATTTAAAATATCGGAAAAATAAAACCAAATTTGATCTGGTTCCTCAATTCAGTGATTTTAAGTTTTCAAAATTGCTAAAACAGCATAAAGCTCTAATTTTTTTCCAAAAAAATAAGTTGAAAAACAGTTATACCTTACTAAATATGCTTTGACAATTGGTTTGTATTAAATAGCTAGACTTGTAAAATTTGCAAAATTGAAGTCTTTTAAAAATTTCATCAAAAATAAGCTAAAATGTACTAAAATGATAAGCTCAGATATTATATTTCAGAATAAACTACTGAAGAGGTTTATATAATTTTCGCAAAATTTTCATTTTTATATCCCTGCTATATATGGAGGGTATATAAGGATTGTCGGTCCGTTAATAACTCCTTAAAATAGGAATTTTAATACCACACAATGTATATATTCTTTATCAGATTGAAATTCTTTATCAATTAAGTGATGTCCATGTATCTGACTGAGGAAATCACCATAGCTTCAAATGGAACGTTGTTAATAACATTGAAAAAAATGGTATTGAAAATGGGCCATATACAGGGTGAGATAAAAAAACTGCAACCAACTTCAGACTGCTGTCATTTCTAAGCCACTCGTCCGACAGCTGCTAAAATTATTCCAGTGACAGCTCATTATATTGTTTACAAGCGTGCAAAAGCATTTTGGTGAGAATTTTCCAGAAAAAAAGTTATTCGTCATGGAATTCAAGCGTGATAATGCGAATTCTTTTTATTTGGCTGGAAAACGACAAGTGGCTATTGTTAGAGCACTCCATTATTTAGATGTGAATAAATCTTTTGGGACTCGTGCCATAGCTTTTTACTGTGATACTGATAGCGTAGCCCGACATCAAGGAAGTGAATGGAAGAAAATAGCAACATCAGCAGAATTGGTTCGAAGAGTAAAGAAAAGACTTGATCGAAGCCCGCGTCGCAGTGGCCACAAAATGGCTCGAGAGCTGAACATATCGCAATATGCCATTCGACAAATATTGAAAACGAGCCATTGAAATTACAAAAACTGCTAGAACTTACACCGCAACAGAAAGAAAATAGACTCAAAAGAGCTAAAGAGTTGCTTCGCTTGGCCGAAAGTGGTGAACTGACGAATTTGATTTTCTCCGATGTGAAAACACTTGTTGTCCAGCAGTTTGTAAACAAACAAAATGATCGTGTTTATTTGCTAAAGAGGTCAGCTGAGAATGTGCACTTTCGGTTGGCCAACAGAACTCAAGCGTCGGCCATGGTGATGGTGTGGGCCGCCATAACAGCCGATGGACGCTCTCCGCTCGTATTGATCGACCGTGGCATCAGAATAAATACCGAATATTATCGCGAAAATATTCTGGAGGGTGTATTAAAGCCTTGGACATTCCAAGAGGACTCAGCACCAACGCACTCAGCACGTGCCACCATAGAATGTTTACAAAATGAGGTTCCTTGCTTCATTTGCAGAGCACAATGGCCACCAAAATCTCCGGATACCAATCCTTTGGACTATTGTCTCTGCATTATTTTGGAGAGCAAGGTTGGCACTAAAAAATACTTTAGTGTCGATCACCGCATGCAAGCGCTTGAAGAAGGCCATAATTCGTGCAAAGTTGACCAATTCGAAGAAATCTAAACTTATTCTAAATTTTGAAGCTATTTTCGACATATTTTGCTTTTTTTCAATAAAATTAAAAAAAAAAGTCAAAATTATGGCTTTTGACTTTGTTGCAGTTTCTTTATCTCACCCTGTATATACTTTTTGGGGTTTAAAATGTATATTTCGAATAATTAAAAAAAAGGAATGACAAATTTAATATACCCTTCATACTATGGTAGGGGGTATGATATTTATTTTTTTTTCGAAATATTGATTTAAATTTATTTAATTATTTTAATTAATGAATTTGTGTGTGTGCTACTGGTATTAAAATCAAAGTCTTCCAATTTGAAGTTAGTGGGTTTTGAATGTCTTACGCCTAAGGTAAGTCCTCCTTTTTTACTGCATTTTTCGTATTCCGACTTTTTCTTTAGACTACTTGTCAATGGAAAAATATTTTTTTTTGGCTCTGTTTTAATTCAGGAATAGCACAAAAGTTAATGCAAAGGATATGTTCTGGCTAATTCTCAAGCTATCTCCCGAGTGGAGTTCACGATCATGGTCGAAGATGAACTAAATTATTAGATTTTTTACCTCTTGTACAATGTGCCCAAATTGTGAACTTAATCTTATATTGGAATACGTTGGATTATAACTGTTCACCGCTTCAAGTATATCCACCATACCTGTTAAAAAAAATTAAATCACACAAAATGTGAACGGATTTCGACATTTGCTCTAAACTTCGCTCGTCGTAATATTTGAATAATATTTGGTTTGGTTATGATACGAGCACTACTGGACTATATTGGCGAACTATTTCCAAAGCTTCCCATATTGAAATCAAACTTCAGGCCGTCAGATGTCACGAACCTATGTTCTGAGCTCTGGTTTTTTTTTTTTTTCAGAGAAGAAACCCAAAATCTTCTTAGTTGTCATTAAATATTAAGGAATGATAGATACTACAACACCGATTTTGCTTTCGATATAATGACCAACATTGTAGATGAATATACCAATATTCGCAAAAATTAACTTAATATTTTCAATGGTGGCCGGATAATATTTGACATTTGAAATGGACCATGGAAGATGTTGAAGTGAGCTCTATCTGACTTTTACAAAGTTTTTGTTTAACATTTTTTTTTGCTAAGGGGTTTTTACACAGTTCGGTTAAGTAAATTTCCCAAGTTTTTGCACCGAAAACTCTAAAGAATTATTTTATATTTTTTGTCATTGTCACATACTTTGCACAATTATGTATTATCCTTTTCATTTTATTTTGACTTTTATAACATTTTTTTTTTTAAATCAGCTAAAAAAAGTGTCACATTTCTCTAATTTTGTTTTACAACGGCTTTAGATGCATTATTTACACCGCTTGTGTCTTAAGTCTTTTGTTTCGCACACACACACACACATTACATATACATTCGAAAGAAATATTAATTTTTAAAAACTTCGGTTTTTAATATCTCCATTATCCTTTGTAACAATTTTGTGTGCCTTTAACACATCCTTACCAATTTGAACATTTTGAGTGAGTTTGTTGGTTGATTGGGTTTTTTCGGAAAAACTGAAAAGTTGTGTCTGTTTAAGTTTAAAGCAACTTGTGGTTTGAATGATTATGACAAAAGCTTGCAATATTTATAGTTCCCAAAGCCCATGTTAAGAAGGAAAAAACCAAAACACTGAGAGATTACAACGAGACCAACAACAATAACAAGAGTAATTCACACAATTCTAAGTGAATGAATGAATGGCTGAATGAACGAACGAACGAATGGATGGATGGATGAATGTACATTCATTCGTACGAGTATGTTTGAATTATAGTTATGTGTGAATGTGTGTTTGGCAAAGAGTGACTGAATGTCTAGCTGGGAGCTGGGTCTATGTGACTAGGTGACTCGAATAAGTATGTGGCTAGTTGGTGATTTTAGACAAATGACAATTACATTCGACATTACATTACAAATGAAATAAATGCACATAATTTTTATAAGGTAAAAGAGGTAAAGGGGATTAAGAGAATAAATGAAACATGTTTAAAATACATATATTTTTCAAAAAAAGGTCCTTAAAAAATCTAAACAAAATTTATTTATAATAGCAATTGCCCAAAAAAACAAGAATGATTAAAAAATAAAATAAAAATTGTGCGATATACGTCTATAGAATCCATAACATTTTAAAATTGAAGAAATGCAGACACCCTGCAATTTCGAAACTGTTTCGGTGAGGACCCAATTAGAAAAAGAATTTACTTTTCCATGGAAAATATAAGAAAATAGCCTTCAAGAAAAAGGTCTCAAATTTTTTTACATTAAGCTTGAAATTTTCCGACACATAAAATAATCATATTTCAGTCAGATTTGCCATCAGATGTATACCCTCTGCCAATATTCGATAATTTAAATATATTTTGATTTCTGTTATGATTATACAAATTGTTGACCCTCTATGGAGTAAGCTCCGAAGAAATAGGATAATATTATTCATTTCGCATCGGACCTAAATAAATATGAAATAAATATTGCGACGTGCCAGGTTTGGAATATATTGGTTACTTCCTTCACTTTATATGAGATATGTAATAATTTTTAGAAAAATGTTAAAACGTGCGTGATGTACCAGATATAGTCCAACGAAGTATTCCATTTTTATACCCTCCACCACAGTATGAAGGGTATATTAAGTTTGTCATTCTGTTTGTAACACCTCGAAATATACATTTTAGACGAAATAAAGTATATATATATTATTGATCAGCATAACATTCTATGTCATTCAAAATTAATATTTAAAGTTCATAATAGATACTACGACTTAAGACAAAAAATTGGCCATGTAGGTCCACGTCTTCGTATAGCCCCCATATAACGGTACCTCCCGATATTCAGCACTTTGATGATTTTGCGACATTATTTACAGGAATTATATCAAATTTGGTATTTAAAGTTCGTAATAGATACTACAGCATAAAACAGAAAATGGACCGTGTAGGTCCAGGCCTTTGTATAGCCCTCATATAACGGTACCCACAGATATTCGGTATTTGGATGTTTTAGCGACACTATTTACCGGAATTGTTTCAATTTTAGTATTTGAAGTTCGTAATGGATACTACATCCTAAGACAGAAAATTGTCTGTGCAGGTGCACGTCTCCGTATAGCCCCCATATAACGGCACCTCCCGATATTCAGCATTTTGATGATTTTAGCGTCATTATTTACAGGAATTATTTCAAATTTGGTATTTAAAGTTCGTAATAGATACTACCGCATAAAACAGAAAATGGGCCGTGTAGGTCCACGTCTTCGTATAGTCCCCATATAACGGTACCAAACGATATTCCGTATTTGGATGATTTTAGGGACATTATTTACCAGAATTGTTTCAAGTTTCGCATTTGAAGTTCGTAATGGATACTACAGCCCATGACAGAAAATTCTCTGTGCAGGTCCACGTCTTCGTATAGTCCCCATATAACGGTACCTCCCGATATTCGGTATTTTGATGATTTTAGCGACATTATTTACCGGAACTATTTCAAATTTGGAATTTGAAGTTCGTAATAAATACTACAGCCTATGGCAGAAAATTTCCTGTGCAGGTTCACGTCTTCGTATAGCCCCCATATAACGGTACCCCCGTATATTCGGTATTTTGATGATTTTAGCGACATTATTTACCGGAATTGTTTCAAATTTCGCATTTGAAGTTCGTAGTGGATACTACAGCCTATGACAGAAAATTCTCCGTGCAGGTCCATTTATAACCCCCATGGTACCTTCCTATATTCGGTTTTTTGATAGTATAGTCCCCATATAACGGAACCCCCAATATTCGGTATTTTGATGATTTTAGCGACATTATTTACCGGAAATATTTCAAATTTTTTAATTGAAGTTCGTAATGGATACTACAGCCTATGACAGATAATTGTCTGGGCAGGTCCATTTATAACCCCCATGGTACCTTCCTATATTCGGTTTTTTGATGATTTTAGCTACATTATAAACTGTTTTTTGTTTCAAGTTTCGCATTTGAATATTGTAATAGCTTGTGACAAAAGTTGCCTATGCAGGTCCAAGTCGTCGTATATACCCTAATATACGGCTACATTCGGTATTTTTAAGATTTTAACCGATTTTTTTTTTTTTTTTTTTTTTTTCAGCCGGGCCGAACTTACAGCTTTTTTACTTTTCATACTTCATGTAATACCGATAAAAATATTGGTATGGGCAAAATTACAAGAAAATCGAATATTTATATCCAATTTCATGCTAAATCATGAATTATATATTCATATCAGGCTTCTGGATGAGGGAAATGTTTAGATATATAAAAAAATCGCTGACTTATTTGGCAAGTTATGACAAGTAAAAGTATTGAAAATGGGGACCCTTTGTGGGTGAGGTACCCAATGGGGTTCTTCTCAACAGATCTTGTGTTTGTGTCTTGTTGGTATGTTTGCTTTCTTTTTTTTGTCTGGATCTCTACTATTTGTATAACATATCTTGTGTTGATAGAAATATTGAGATGTGCCAAGTCTGAATGGAATCAGATGTTAATGTCGCGTTATTTAAAAATTTGACCCTTTTGTGGGTCCGATATATCTCATCTCCATAACAGACCTTGTGTTAGTAAAAATAAAGAGATGTGTAAAATATGTGGAGACCTGGATGCTAATTATGGATTTTATAATCGTTATTCAAAACGATGACCCTTTGTGGGGAGGTACCAGAAGGAATGGTTCGATCTCTACCATTTTTATGACAGATCTTGTGTTGAGGAAAATATTGAGATGTGTTAGGTCTGAATGGAATCGGATGTTAATTTCGTGTTTTATGAGTTACATGGATATTTAATAATTGGACACTTTGTGGGGGACGTACCAGAAGGGGTAGACCTATATATCCCATCTTCACAGCCGTCCTTGTGTTTAGATTATAGGATCGTTTTGGTTATTCAAAACTTTGACCCTATGTGGGGGAGGTATCAGAGGAATAATCCGATCTCTACAATATTTATAAAACATGTTGTGCTGATGGAAATATTGTGATCTACCAAGTCCGAATGCAATCGGATGTTAATTTCTTAGTTACTAGAAGAAACAGTTCGATCTCTAGAATTTTTATAACAGATCTTGTGTTGATGAAAATATTGAGACGTGACATGTCTGAATGGAATCGGATGTTAACTTAGTATTTTATGAGCTTCATGAATATTCAAAATTTGACCTCTTGTTGGATAGGTACCAGGAGACCGATGTATTCCTTCTTCACAGCAGATCTTGTGTTAGTAGAAATAATGGGATATGTGAAATAAGCAGACAACCGGATGCTTATTTCGGATTTTATAGTCGTTTTGTTATTTAAAACTTTGATCCTATATGGGGAGGTATCAGAAGGAATGGTCCGATCTCTACAATCTTTATAAAAGATGTTGTGCTGATGGAAATATTGAGATGCACCAAGTCTAAATGAAATCGGATGTAAATTTCGCGGTTTATGAACTTCATAAATACTCAAAATTTTGACCGTTTGTGGAGGAGGTTTCGGATGAAATGGATCGAAATATTCCATCTTTACACCAGAATTTGGGTTCATAAAGATATTATGATGTGTGTAGGGCTCTTACATCACATTTTATAAGAGTTATAATTATTCAAAATGTTGACCCTTGGAGGGGGAGTTACTTGATGGAGTGAACGGATATTGTCCATTATCGCACCTGAACTAGCACTAATGCAAATAATGGAATTATCGCTCCTCTGTGTAGGAAATATATTTTTTTTGAAAATTTCGACCTTTTGTGGGGGAGGTACCAGAAAAAGTGGACCGATATATTTCATCTTAACGCCAGACCTTGGGTTAATAAAATTAGTGGGATGTGTAAAATTTGTAGACAATCGGACTCTTACATCAAATTTTATAAGAGTTGTAATTATTAAAAAAATGACCCTTTGTGGGGGAGACACTTGACAAAGTGGTCCGATATTGTCGATTTTCGCACCTGAATGATTCAAATATTAGGATTAGCAAAGTTGGAGCAAAATCGGATTATCATTTCTTTTTCTGTGAGATAAAAAGAAAATATATATATATATATATATATATTTATACCCTCAGCCATATGGCTACAGAGGGTATATATCATTTGATACGGCCAAAACGTGCCTAGTCGAAATAACGGTTTTAGACCCTAGGTCTCTTTGGACCAAATCCGTTTCAGAACATTTGGAGTCGATCTAGCGATGTCCGTCCGTCCGTCCGTCCGTCCGTCCGTCTGTCTGTCTGTCTGTCTGTCTGGCTGGCTGGTGCGCACGATAACTCTCGAAGGGAGTATCCAATTTGGTCCAAACTTGGTACATCGTAATATTTTTATCAAACTTAGATCGAGTTCGGAGATGGGCAATATCGGTCCACTCCTTCTGGTACCTCCCCCACAAAAGTTCGAAATTTTCAAAAAATTTAATTTTTGCACAGAAAGAGAAATTGTAGTCCGATTTTGCTCCAACTTTGCAAATCTTAATATTTGCGTCAGTGTGAGGTCGGGTGTGAAAATGGAAAATATCGGCCCACTCCATCAAGTACCTCCCCCACAAATGGTAAAAATTTTGAATAATTACAACTCTCATAAAATGTGATGTAAGTGTCCGATTGTCTTAAAATTTTACACATCCCAATATTTACATTAACCCAAGGTCTGGTGTTAAGATGGAATATATCGGTCCACTCCTTCTGGTACCTCCCCCACAAAAAAAGTCGAAATTTTCAAAAAAAAAAAATATTTTTTTTTTGCACAGAAAGAGAAAGAATAATTCGATTATTCTGCTACTTTGCAAATCCTAATATTTGCACCATTGCTAGGTCTGGTGCGAAAATGGAGAATATCGGTCCACTCCTTCTGGTACCTCCCCCACAAAGGGTCAAAACTTTAAATAATCACAATTCTCATAAAATGTGATGTAAGAGTCTGATTGTTTTGAAATTTCACACATCCCAATATTTATATTAACCCAAGATCTGATGTTAAGATGGAATATATCGGTCTACTCCTTCTGGTACCTCCCCCACAAAAGGTCGAAATTTGCAAAAAATATATTTTTTGCACAAAAAGAGAAAGGATAATCCGATTTTGCTCTCACTTTGCAAATCCTAAATATTGCATCAGTTAGGTGTAAAAATGGACAATATCGGTTCACTCCTTCAAGTACGTCCCCCACAAATGGTCAAAATTTTGAATAATTACAACTCTCATAAAATGTGATGTATGAGTCCGATTGTCTTCGAATGGCGCACATCCCAATATTTATATTAACCCAAGCTCTGGTGTTAAGATGAAGTATATCGGTCCACATCTTATGGTACCTCCCCCACAAATGGTCGAAAATTTGAGATATATATTTTCTGCACAGAAAGGAAGCAATAATCTAATTTTGAAAAACATAACGCTCAAAGAAAGTGAAATAAGGATTCAACTTTTTTCAAATTTCACACATACAAATTATTTTTGCTAACACCAGATCTGTTTTGAAGATGATCCTATATATCTGCGAACACCTTGTGGTACCTCACCCACAAAGAGACACATTTTTCAATATTTTTATCTGTCATAAATTGCGAAACAACTCAGTGATTCCTTACAATTGCTATATCCATTTGCTATAATAATATTTATATCATATTTATGTAGGTCCGATACGAAATTCATTAAAAACCCACTCCATAGAGGGTGAAGAGGGCTGAGGGTATACATCTGTCGGCAAACCCGACCGATACTTTTTTACTTGTTTTTTTTTTTTTTTTGAAAATTTCTACCTTTTGCGGGGTAGGTACCAGAAGGAGTGGACCAATACTCCCCATCTCCAAACTCGATCTAAGTTTGATAATAATATTACGATGTACCAAGTTTGGGCCAAATCGGATTCTCCCTTCGAGAGTTATCGTGCGCACCATTCAGCCAAACAGACAAATGGATGGAGAGGCACGGAGAGGCATTGTTAAATCGACTCCAAATATCATGAAACGGATTTGGTTCAAAAGGGACACGTTTTGGCCGTATCAAATGATATATACCCTCTCTATCTAATGGCTAAGGGAATAAAAATCAGTGAGCATTCTTCTTAAAATATACCAATTTCTAACATTTTTTATTTCATACTTTTATGACTTATTCTCCTTTGCATTCTATCTAACCAATACAATAATTAACTCCATGTTACAGATTTTTTCTATGTTGTGCTCAAACTTAATCAAATCCCATGTATCTCAACATATCGACAAGTTTCATTATTTTAATGATTCTAAAATATTTGTTTTTTTTTTTTGTTTTACCCAACCGGAAATCTTTTAAATTTGTTCGCGCTATTTCTCTACAATTCAATTCAAAGAAAAACTCAATGTTGCCGCGTTTGAGAAATAAACTCTTAATTTGAGTTCTTGTAAGTATGATTTAATTTTGATTTTTTTCATGGAATGATATGAAATGCATTAAAGCAAAACCAAAGAAAAAATTTGTTGAGTGCATTTTTTTCTATGCTTAACTGATTGATTTAATTAGATAATTTAATGGAAACTTAATTTTAACTATCAACAATATCTTGCGGGGAACATGTTTCAATACATTGTATAAAGTGGCATAATATCTTTGATTTCGACACTAACAAGATATTTATGAAAAAATTAGGAAGAATTTTCACAAATTTGATTTATCGTTTAAAGGTCTTTTTTATTCTCCCAAACATATTCAGGAAATCCAAACTTTGAGTCCAATCCGCATCCCCTCAATTTTTGAAAGAGATCCACTTTAAAACTCATCATACTTCGCCTAGATAAATCACAAAAAGTTATTCTACTAAAAGACTTCTTCATCTTTCATAACATGTTTCAAATATCGATATCTGAAGCCTCTCAATGGGTTTTTTTTCCTGGAAAATTCCCCTTTGAAGTCTTTTTTATTTCAACAAGAATTGTTCAAAAAAAAAAAAAACGAAGTTCCCAAAACATTGCCGATTCCTCAGATTTTTTTTTTTTTTTTTGTATAAATTCACACTAAAGTCGTTAAAAAATATATTTAAAGTGCCTTCCGCTTCATACATTTTCATAGAAAATTTAAGTCGAAGTTCTACAGACGAAGTTCCCCAGACTTAATAGTCATCATGTTCCCTGAGATTTTTTCAAGGACGGGTTTCTTAAAATTAAAACAGTTTTAAAGTCCTTTCCTAGTTTGATAGTAATTCTTTAAAAATTTCCGTTTAATGTCTTTTCCGAGTCCCCGAAGATTTCTTTCGACGTTCTATAAGATTTATCAAAAATCCACTTTTGTTTTTCCAGTTCTTTCTCTTATGATTTCAAAACCTTTTCGTATACACCTTATATTTCTTAAGAAAACAAGCTTAAAGTCCTTGCGGTTCCTCTATGATAAGAAAAAAAAACAAGTAAAAAAGATGTAAGTTCGGCCGGGCCGAACTTTGAATACCCTCCACCATTTGGAACGAATTTGGCAATTCTCGAAAACAATAAAATCCGTTCAAAATTCTGTTAAAATCTTAGAAATACTGAATGTAGCCGTTATATTAGGGTCAAATACGACGACATGGACCTGCATGGGTAACTTTTGTCATATGCCATTACAATATTCAAATGCGAAACTTAGAAAAAAATCGGTGCATAATGTAGCTACAGTCATCGAAATACCGAGTATCGGGAGGTACCGTTATATGGGGGCTATACGAAGGCGTGGACCTGCACCAGACAGACCCAGAGAGACACACAGACGGACATGGCTAAATCGATTTAGAATTTTACGCTGATAAAGAATATATACTTTGTTGGGTCTGACATGAGTATTTCGAGGAGTTACAAACGGAATGACAAAATTAATATACCCTAGTATGGTGAAGGGTATAATGAGTTGAAAGACTTTTCGGACTCTCTAAGACTAAGAAAAAATAGGTTCTATTCCTTTTGAAGGACTCTTTGATTTCAGAAAAAATCCTGTATTTGAAAATCGTTCGGAATTTATTTTTAAAACCCACGCTTAAAGTTCTCTCAAAGTCCCCTAAGATTCCCCCAAAAATGCCGACGTTTAATGTCCTTTCTGAGTATCCTAAGGTTTTTGTTATAAACCTCTCTGACCCTTAAGGTTAAAATTCCTTTTGGTGTCCTCTGAAACTTCTTAAAAATTCAAGTTTCAGGAACCATTGGGATTTGTTCATTTTAAAGGCCCGTTGCCATGTAAAACTGATATGAAATACAGCCATTTATACTCCGTTTGCATTTTTTTTTTTTTTTCTAAAAAAAATACCCATGTTTTTCGAAGTCCCCTAATTTGTTATCAAAAAAATCCTAGTAATTCTTATAATACACTGTCTTTTCGGAGTATCTGTCTTTCTCTCTCTCTCATTCTCTCTCTCTCATTCTCTCTCTCTACAAAAGATTACGTTTAAAGTCCTTTCGGAGACACCTATTGTCTAGCGAAAACCCCACGTTTAAAATTTTTTCAAAGTCCCTTAACATGTAAGTCATTTTTGAGTTCTTTCGGAGTTCTCTTATAAAATGATTACTGAGACCTTTCAAACTCCTTGTTTAAAAGTAATTTCGCCTTAGGATTTCAAAAAAGCCCATGTTAAGGTCCTTGCGGAGTTCTCTAAGATTTTTAAGTCTATCCTTTTCACAAAGTTTTTTTGTAAAATCATAATTTTGCGTCGGTTTTTATTTTTCCAAATATCATCAGAAAATCCAACTTTAAAACTTTTTTTAACTCCTTCCAAATTTCTTAAGCATGTCCCCGTTTTCTTCCAACAACATAAACTTCTTTCTGGTTCCTCTGAAAGTTCTTCAGGAAATCTCCATTTTGACTCCATCAAAATTCTTTAAAAAATTCACTTTAACGGTCTCTTCTGATTCCTCCGGAATTTCTTTAAGAAATCTACTTCAAGAGTCCTTCGAAATTTCTGTCGAAAATCCAAGTTTCAAGTACATCTTGGCTCCTCACAAATTTTTTTAGAGAATCCCTGTTAAAAACCTTTTTGGCTCCTCCAAATTTTTCTTTTGAAAACCCAAATTTATTGTCCTCTTTATTTCTTCGAAATTTCTTTAAAAAAAAACCGAAACCGAGAGAAGGGACACTATTCTAACTCCTCCCAAATTTATTTACAAGCCCATGTTGGGTGTCCTATTCGACTCCTCTTAAATTTCTTTAAATAAACCACGATTACTTAAATGTTTTACTCTTTCCAAATTTCTTAAACTAATGCACGTTTAGTCTCATTTGTAACTCATTCCAATTTTCTTTAAAAATACCGATTAGTGTTCTTATTGCTACTCTGATTTTTTTTTTTTTTTTTTTTTGAGAATCCACGTTAAAACTAAATTTTGAGTCCAACAACATTTCTATAAAAAATCGACGATTAAGCTTTTTTTAAAGTCCTCCTAAAATTTTTTAAAAATCCAAATTCAAACTCATTTATTGGTATTTACAAAAATCTGCGTTTAATGTCCTTTAAGGCCCTGAAATATTCCTTTAAAAAAATCCGAGTTTAAAATGAATTTTGAGTCCTCCAAATTTTCTTAAAAACATCCCAGTGTAAACTGAATTTGACTCGTCCCAAATATCTACAGAAAATATACATTAAAGGACTTTTTAAATACTCCCAATTTCTTTAAACAAAAATCCACATTCAAAACCCATTTTTGAATTCAAACTATTACTTTCAAACTTCTTTTTTTTGACACTATTCAAATTTATTTAAAAGTTTAAATTTCTTCTAAAATTTCAAATACCTCCAAGATTTTCTAAAAACAAAATTAAGTTTGAGCTACGGACTACAAGTTAATAAATAAATCTTCCCAACATTTTTTAAAAAATCCACTTTAAAACCCCTTTTTGAATCCTATCTAATGTTTTTAGAAAATCCACTTTTGCTTTTCCTTTGATGTCCTCACAAATCTCTTTAGAAAATCCGTATTTTATAAAAAAAAACCTATTTATTTATTTATTTTTTTTTTGATTTTTATATGTTTTCTACATTTTAAATCCTTCATCCAGATATCCCAGACCTTTCTACATGACCCAAAAATATCATGCAATTTTCTTCTATTTTTTTTTTTTTTTTTAATTTTCAAAAGTTTTATTTTTTATAATTTTTGTAGGGTTTTAGACCAGAACCCACCAAATTTCCCAACGACGAAAAAGAACTAATTTTTGTTTATTAACATTTAATTACAACTAATTGTAATTTAATTCCTATTTCCTCAACCACAAAACGGCAAAAAAAGCTCACACTCAGCCATTAAACCACCGGCAAACTATTGTTTGTTCTACATTAATTTGCTGGCTATGTGAAAACTCATGTTAATTTGGTATTTCTAAGTTGAAGCTTGCTTTTCCATTCGTCGTTATAATTTGTGTTTAGACCATGAAACAGGATATTTTGCAATAGAACGGTCGTTCAGGCGTTCAACTGCAAAAAAAAGTGAAACTCAGCTCAAGTGACAATGTTCAGTAACGGAAATTCTTAACAGCAAAAGATTAGAAAATCATTTCAAATCTGTTCTAAGAATTATTTTTTTTTAATTTCATTTGCTTTGATTTCATATCGAAACCGCTATGTGGCTGGCCATTCATACCATTTACAGTTATTAATAGCGTTAGAAAATTAATAAATTACAGTTCGATTACATCTCCTCCGTTGGCTGTGAATGTGTGCATGAATGACAGATATGGATATGGCACGAATCAATATCGATTCGAAGAGAGGGAACGAGGGAGAGGTGGTAGAGTGAAATAAATTATTCGAATTGCATTGATTGGAGGGTGTTGATTTGTAATCGCCGTTTGATCGATTTCATGTCTGATGAATAACGTGTTTGTCGCTTAAGTCTTTTGATATGGCTCTTTAATGCCAAGTTCGGCTTTTTCAGTTGAAATAAATTAAAATTACTGTTACCATGTGGGGGCTTTAATGAGCCGAACACATTTTCCTTTTACGGATGAATGCCTGATATCATGGGAATCGATGATCGATCGATTTATTTATTGTAATAATAATTGTTGTATGCATTCGACAGATGTAAAAATGGTTGGCATCTATACTGTTGAATGAATATAATTCAAATTCTGTTTTGCCAACAATGTAACGTTGAACAGATGTGATATAGGTCAGATATTTGGGTGACCGTGGGTGGAAATACCACTTGTTTTTACACACAAATGTATAATATATTGGAAACCCCCCTAGGTCCAATTTCATTTTAGTCGATTTTTTTAAAATTTTCAATATTATTTAAGATTTTCTTTTCCGCAAAATCTAAGGGTAAAATTCTTTAATTTTGAAGTTTACGAGGATGATATTAGTAAAACCATTGTACAACAATTTCAGAATCCCTATCCCTGTAAACCCTAGAAGGCAACCGTTTACCGTATACCAAATTTATTACTTTTCGTACAATTATAGTACTTATTTTCAAACCCAACTCCAAATCGCAATCCGAAATACCAACAGAGATCTTAATATCAATTTTCGGAATTTCCAAGACCAGGTCCAAATTCCAATCCTATATCACAAAAGAGACCTTAATATCAAATTTCAGGATTCCACACCTATCCCCACTTCTCGTTCAAATACTATCAGTAATCCAAATATCAAATTTCAGAATTTTATTTCTATCCATTTATCGAAAAGGAAATATTGTACTTTTCGTAAAAATATAGTACACATTTCCAAAACCACCTCTATATGACCAGCCTACACATAAAAGGTGGCCCTAATAGCTAATTGCAGATTTCAAGCACTATCTGCTCACCCCAAGACAAAATTGTACCAAATATAGTACCATTTAGTACTTTCCGTACAACAAGCTGGGACTCCAATACAAAATTTGAAAATTTCATCTTTATCCGATTACCCTAAATTATCAAAATGGTACCATTTTAGAAGTTTAGTACCATTTTAGAAGTTTTCGTAACCTTAAAGTTCGAATGTCTAAAAACCCTTTGGTACATTTATCCTGGACTCCATCAGTGACTATCATTCCAAATCTCTTATTCGAGCCCCATCGATCTAATATAATTCAAAATTTATAGTAAATTTAGTACCATATAGTACACATAATTGCAAATTTCCATAACAACTTGCATAATATAATCCAATAGAAATTTTATTTTCCAAAATTGTACCAAATTTAGTACCGTTTAATCCACCACCTAGATACCCCAGTCCTACACTTCAACAGTTATCATAATTCCAAATTTAAGGATACAAGTTCTAACGGATCACCCAAATCCCTAAATTGTAACAAATTTAGTACATTTTAGTATGTAAAAGTACAAAATTTCCCAAACTTCCTACGTACCCCAAATTTACACTCCAACAATAATCTTTATTCCAAATTTCAGGATTTCAGTTTTATCGATTCTCCCAAATCCAAATTCTACCAAATTTAGTACTATGTAGTACAAATAAGTACAAAATTTTAATAACTACCTATATAATATAATCCAATAGAAACTCTACCAAATTTAGTACAATCTAGTACTCATAAGTGCGAATTTGCAAAACTACCTATATACCCCAATCCTAAAATGCCATAGTAGTCTTATTTCCACGTTTCAGGATTCCATCTCTATCGGTTGGCCTAATATTTCAATTGCTCAAAATTTAGTACCAATTAGTACAATTTTTTTTTTTTTTTTCAAAATTATCTACATACCTCACCTCTAAAATGCAATAGTAATCTCATTTCAAAATATCAGCAATCCAGCTCTAGAGGTTCATTCAAATCGAACTTGTACCAAATTTAGTGTCATCCTGTACTTTTCGTGCACATAAATACACACATCGAAAATTAGTTTCAAATTTCAGGATTCCAGCTCCATCGGTAGAAATATTTTCGGTTTTTGGACCATTTCACCCTTAGCGATCTTCTTCAAAACTAAGAGAAGTGGACCAATATTTCGAGGTTTTACAAACTTTTTGGCCCGATCAAACTTATAATAACCCTAACACATAGCGTTGTAGGGTATAAAGATTAAGTACTGAAAGTGCCAAAATTTTCGATTTGATTTTACAAAAAAAAGCTTTAAGGGCCTTCAGAGCCAAAAACAGGATTTAAAATATGTTTTTCCAAGAACCATCGGAGCCAACCACGCCAACACCAAAAAGTATGTTCCTTAGTGTTCCTTAGTGTTACTTGTTTTTGTTTTCTATCCCCAGCTTGTGCGTGACTATTATTAACAGAAACGTTAGACCAAATTTATCCGCACTCTGAAAAAGAGGGTATCAATTACAATAAATTTGATTTATGAATTTGAAAATAGTTTATGTTGTTTTGGAGGACCACACGCTTGCTGTGTCCACACCAATAGATTTACATGGCTGTTGAGCTGACACACTAACACACAGGCACGCAGCAGTTGTCACTGAGTTTTCGCTTTTAATTATGCCTTACGAACATATCATTAATATCGGGTGCGTTTATTTGCAGTTATAAAATTTGAAATTGAATAATAAATGGCTGCTACAAATGTCGTTTAATTGGCCCATTTGTGAGCCAAGTGAATTTGAAAGGTGTTTTGCGGCAAGGATTTTCATTTGAATATTTTGTGTGGGCAGATGGTCGTCATGGGAATTGTTTTGAAAATTTTGAAAATATGGGTTAATATAATAAATTAATTAGTTAGAAATAACAAGTTCGGCTGGGCCGAACTATGAATACCCTCCACCATTTGGAACGAATTTGGAAATTTTCAAAAAAATAACATTCGCCAAAAATTCCATGGTGGTACCGTTGTATGTGGGCTGTACGATATTTGGAATCTATATAGATATTTCTCTTCCGGGGAGTAAAGTGCTTGGAAAGAACTTCTAGTATGGATTTTTAGACAATTCCATTGAAAAATTTTGCTAATATCATCAAAATACCGAATATAGGGAGGTACCGTTATATTGCGGATAAACAATATCGTGGACCTATACAGACAATAATCTTCCAGGAGATGAAGTACTCAAAAGGACCTATGCGGATTTTCAGACAATTCCATTGAAAATTTTTGGCTACAATCATCAAAATACCGAATATCGGGGGTACCAATGTAAAGGGCTACACGATATCGTAGACTTATATAAACAAGTCTCTTGCAGGGGGTAAAGTATTCAAAAGGAACTCCTTGTTATACCCTCCACCATGGGTAGGAGGGTATATTAACTTTGTCATTCCGTTTGTAACACCTCTAAATATTCGTCGTAGACCCCATAAAGTATATATATTCATAATCAGCATAAAATTCTAAGACGATTTAGCGATGTCCGTCTGTCTGTCCGTCTGTCTGTCTGTTGAAATCACGATAGAGCCCACATTATTTGACGTAGACCTTTGAAATTTGGCACAAGTGTGTGTATTGTCCCTAGGATGGTTGGTATTGGAAATGGGATATATCGGTCCACGTTTTGATATAGCCCCCATATAACGGTACCTCCCGATATTCGGTATTTTGATTATTTTTGCCACATTTTTCCACGGATTTGTCTAAAAATTGACCTCTGTAAGTCGTAATGGATTCTAGCTCCAGTGGGGTAACATTATATGTATAGGTCCACGTTTTCATGTAGCCCCCATATAACGGTACCTCCCGTTATTCGGTATTTTGATGATTTTAGCGACATTATTTAAAGGAATCGTTCCAAATTTGGTGTTTGAAGTTCGTAATACATACTGCAGCATAAAAAAGAAAATGGGCCATGTAGGTTCACGTCTTCGTATAGCCCCCATATAACGGTACCCCCCGATATTCGGTATTTTGATGATTTTAGCGACATTATTTAAAGGAATCGTTCCAAATTTGGTGTTTGAAGTTCGTAATACTTACTGCAGCATAAGAAAGAAAATGGGCCATGTAGGTCCACGTCTTGGTGTAGCCCCCATATAACGGTACCCCCCGATATTCGGTATTTTGATAATTTTAGCGACATTATTTAACGGAATCGTTCCAAATTTGGTGCTTGAAGTTCGTAATACATACTGCAGCATAAAACAGAAAATGGGCCATGTAGGTCCCCGCCTTCGTATAGCCACCATATACCGTACCCCCCGATATTCGGTATTTTGATGATTTTAGCGGCATTATTTACCGGGATTGTTTTAAATTTCGCATGTGAAGTTCGTAATGGATACTTCAGCCCATCCCAGAAAATTGTCAGTGCAGGTCCACGTCATCGTATGGCCCCCATATAACGGTACCCCCTATATTCAGTATTTTGATGATTTTAGCTATATTTTAAACAGATTTTTCTTCAAGTTTCGCATTTAAATATTGTAATAACTTATGACAAAAGTTGACTATGCAGGTCCACGTCGTCGTATAGCCATTCGGCATTTTTAAGATTTTAACAGATTTTTTTTTTGAAAATTGCCAAATTTGTACCAAATGGTGGAGGGTATTACAGTTTTTTTATTTGTTTTTATTTTCAGACATATTCATGGAAAAATGTGGCTAAAATCATCAAAATACCGAATATCGGCTGGTGCCGTTGTATGGGGGCTATACGATATCGTGGACCTACATAAAAAATTTTTCTTCCAGAGGGTAAAGTACTCATAAAGAACTCCTTGAGTGGAATTTTCAGACAATTCCATTGAAAAATGTTTGCTATTGTCATCAAAATACCGAATATCGGGTGGTACCCCGATACCGGTATGGGGGCTATACGATATCGTGGACCGATATAGCCCATCTTCGAACTTGACATACCAGACAAAAGACTGATGTGTGCAAAATTTTAGCTTCCTATGTTTATTCGTTTTGACTCTAGCGAGATTACAACAGGCGGAAAGGCGGACGGACGGACAGACCTAAATCATCTTAGAATTTTATGCTGATCAAGAATGATGTTACATCTAAAATGATTATTTCGATGAGTTACAAACGGAATGACGAACTTAATATACCCTCCATACTATGATGGTGGAGGGTATAAAAATAAAGGTATATGATTTCAAAATTAATAAAGGCCTCCATTTATTAGAAAGGAGTCACTGGGGCGGATTTTCATTCCGAAATGATTTAAACTAGTGGAACAATAATTATAAGTCTAAATGAATTGAGGTCACGTAGATTCCTAGTAAAACTATGTACTACATCATATTCAGATATGCACACCTTATTTATTTATTTTTTAATAACGTCAGCACTCAAAATCGAACTGTTCTAACAACATCAGAAATTGCCACCTTTCATACAATGTCATAAATTCCAAATGTGCTAGACGAGAATCAATGGCATAAATCATAAAAACTGATTACAAATCTGATCAGCAATCAATTCAACGACTTGAACTAAATTTCAATATGAATTGCAACACTTGTTAAAACCAAAACGATAAAAAAACAACAACAAAAAAATTGCAACCACCCAGTTTGGGTCAAGGTCATTGGAGGTCGTATACTTCTTAATAATAATTTTCAAAATTACATTACAACAATTATTTGACCATGTGACAGCAGACTCTCAATTACACTCTTATCCCCCTCTTTACCTCAAGCTCTTCTAAGTAATTTACAACAATGCCGATTGTCAGATAGTAGCTGTAAAACACACACCAAACATCTGTTTTTTACTTTTTTGGGAACATTCACATTCAACAAACAAGCTGTAATTATTCTTTAATTATAAATTGTCGCAAGGCATGTTAGTTGTAGCCTTCAATGTCTACAAATAAATTTCAAAAAAATAATTTAATAAATTGGTAACATGCGTGTTAATGTCTAAATCACGTTTTATATTAAATTTTTGAATAGAATTTATATTTGAGGGGGTTTCTTAAGTTTATTGATTTAAGATGGAAATTAGACTACTAGACAATGAAAAAAAAAAAAACAAAAGCAAAATTATTATCCAATAGGATTTTAACCAAGAAGGCGTATTTACCGAATCCATAATGTTGACTGATGGCTCTAAAATTGGCATTTCCAATAGCCCTTCTTACAAGTATAATGGAAGTTCTAAAGCACCTCAAAAAGTTTATGGAAAATCCACCACGTAAGTTCCTTTTAAAATATTCTGAAATAATCCACGTTTGTGTCTTTGAAAGACTCCAAAAATAGTCCAAATCTGAAAGATCTTAAAAATATGGTTCTTTTAAATTCTCCTTGGATAAATAAATATTAGTGATTCTTCAATATGCACCTCTGAAGGACCTTTAAAAAATGACTGTAAAACACCATGTCTCAGAGGCCTTCAATAACTATTCGCCATACCTAAGGGGCTACGAATTTTTATAATCCACAGAAGACTTTCCAATATATTTAGGAAAATATTCTTAAATATGGCTAAAAAATTGCTTAAAGTCTCTAGACGACTTTGGCTTATCCTTAAAAAATATTTTTAAGCAAGTACAAAAGCAGCCGGGCCAAACTACCTCCCACCATTTGGAAAGAATTTGAAAAATTAAAAAAAAACGCAAACTACCACTCAAATAAAAACCGTAATATGGGGAATATACGAAGACGTGGGCCTGCTTACGATGTTTTTTTTTCATAGGCTGTGCTACCCATTACGAATTTCAAATACGATATTTATAACAGTTCCAGTGAATAATGTCGCTAAAATCATTAAAATATCGAATAAATATACGAAGACGTGAACCTGCATACGAATTTTTTCGCCATAGGCTGTAGTATCCATTACGAACTTCAAGTACAAAATTTGAAACAATTCCGGTAAATAATGTCGCTAAAATCATCAAAATATCGAATATAGGGAGGTAACGTTATATGGGGGCTATACGAAGACGTGAACCTGCATAGACAATTTTCTGTCTTAGGCTGTAGTAACTATTTCGAACTTCCCATACCAAATTTGAAATAATTCCGTTGAAATGTCGCAAAAAATATAAAAATACCGAGTATCGGAAGGTACCGTTATATGGGGACTATACGAGGACGTGAACCTGCATACGAAATCTTTTGTCATATGTTGTAGTAAACAATAAGATCTTCCAATACGAAACTTGAAACGATTCTGGCGAAAAATGTTGCTGAAATCATCAAAATATCGGCTATCGGGAAATACCGTTATATGGGGATTATAGGAAGACTTGGACTTGTATGTAAAATTTTTTGTAGTACCCATTACAAACTTTAAATATGAAATTTAAAATAATTCCGGTAAATAATGTCGCAAAAATCATGAAAATGTCGAATATCGGGAGAAACCGTTATATGGGGGCTATACGAAAATGTGGACCAACATAGCCCATTTACGAACTTAACCTGCCTACTGGTAGTAGGCAGTTGCATGTATGCAAAATTTTAGCCTTCTTTCTCAATTAGTTCAAAGGATAGCTTGATTACAACAGATAGACAGTCGGACATTGCTAGATCGTCCTAGAATTTTACGCTGATCCTGAATATATACACTTTTGAGGATCTACTGTGAATTTTCCGAGGAATTAAAAGCAAATATACCTTCCATAGAATGGTGGGGGGTATAAAATCCTAGTTTGTCAACACTGAAGCTTTTTAAAAATGTCTTTTAAAATCAAGATTTTTCCGAATGTCCTTATGAAAGTATTTTTGAAAACGTGGCTCTGGTCGTAATCGAAAGAATTTTCTTCAAACAAAAAAAATTCCAGGTTGGTGTCACTGACAATACTTAAACATTTTTTTCAAACATGCGCGATATTAGTTTTTTCGGTCACATGTTGTTGAAAAAATATTTAAACAACATGTTCTTAGCTTTCGACTTTGATGCATTCAAATAAAATCTTTTAAACATCCAGGTTGTTGGATGTGGGGGTCGTTGAAAAAATATTCTTAAATAATCTACCTTTAATTCTGGATGATCCTTAAAAAGCTTAATGAAAAATTCAAGTTGCAAGCTCTGATGTTCCGGGAGGTACCGTTATATGGCTATACGATATTATCGACCGATATAGCCCAACTTCGAACTTGACCTGATCGCAGACAAAACACTTATCTGTGCAAAATTTTACCTTCCTTTCTTTATTTGTTTTGACTCTATCGTGATTATAACAGACAGACGTACAGGGCAAAATTGTCGTCAAATTTTACGCTGATCAAGAATATATACCGGAATGACGAACTTAATATACCCTCCATATGGTGGAAGGTATCAAAATCACAGTCCTTCAAAAATATATTCTCAAAAAGTTCTTCGCGAAAGGACTTAACAATTCCACGTTGGTGTCAATTATCCTTTAAAAATATTTAAAGAAAAAGTCCATAAAAAAGAATTGCCTAATTGCCTATGTTGATTTTTGAAAATAAATATTTAAAAAATTGTTGACCCAAAGAAAAGTAATTTGAATACAAACACGTTTGTCCTTGAAGAAATACAGGATGAGATGAAAAAAACTGCAAGCAATTTCAGACTGCTGTCATTCCTAAGCCACTCAAAGAGTTCTTCGCAAAAGGACTTAACAATTCCACGTTGGTGTCAATTATCCTTTAAAAATATTTAAAGAAAAATTCATAAAAAAAATTCTTAAAAATATTAAAAAGAAAATCCTTATAATTGCCTATGTTGATCTTTGGAAAAAATATTTAAAAAAATCCACAATATTGATTCCCAAAGAAAAATATTTTGAATACAAACCCTTATGTCCTAGAAAAAATACGTATATAAAAAATGTTTTTGGATTTGGTGGATGTCCTTGAAGAATACTGCTTTTAAACATCCACTTTGAAAATTAACAAAAAAAAAAAATATTAATCCATATTCGAAATAGAAAAAAATCTTTGAAATGTTCTCATTATCCTATTAAAATTCTGTGATGATTTTGGTTATTTTTAGTTTTAATGAATTACACAATTGTTGTCCTTTTATAAATTCTGAGGTCATTGAATGACTATTTTCCTTTGTCATAACTGAAGTGAATTTGTCATTGAACTAATAAATCGCCATCTAACACAAATGCTCAATATTTGTCACAGCAAAACAATAAAAATTACTCTTTTTTCATAACTCACAACTCAAGGGTGTGTTAGGCGATACTTTTTCATTTTGAAGTTCCCACAATATTAAGATCATTGCATGTGATAAATAATTTATGCAAAAGAAAAAAATAAACAAAACTCAACTTAAATGCATTTAATTTACATAAAATATCAAAAACAATTATAGAACATAATGTGTAACACAAATTGTCCAATTAAATTCAAAAGAAAAAAAAAGACAAATACCAAATTTGCATTTTAACAAGGGGTCAACCCAAAAAATACAAATCAAATCGATGTGTTTTGAATTTTCAATAATTTTTTTTTTTGGGCCCAAGTTGTTTGTTGTTTTTGTGGCCAAACATGCTGCGTATTCTGATATTTGTCAATCAAATTCGTACCATTCAAATGTGTTCATTGCTGGGGCATTTGTGTGTATCTGAATATGTGTCTTTGGAAAAATTCTCAGAAAATTGTCACATTTTAATGGCCACATGCGTAACTGCGTTGAAATCATTTGCTTAGCTAAGCCTGGCTTTAGGCAGCCAGATTTTGAGCAAATCTGAAAAGTGCCAATTAAGTGAAGGGATTGCATTTTTCTGCCATGGAAAACATATTGGTCAGGGGCGTTTATATGGATTTAATTAATTGAATTTTATGGCGCTGTAAAAGAGATTCAATTAATTGGAATTTTTTAAAGTTGTAATCAAAATGAAACCTGATAAAAGTTTTCTTTAGTGCCATACAGATAATTTATTAATCATTTAAAAAAACGTAATAATCACCTTATTTTTGATATTAGCATTTAAATTTATTTTTATTTTTAAATTTCGCGAATCCAAATTCTGTTGTCAATATTTATTCACATGGAGTCGAATCTTTTCGGCACCTTTCCCACAAATCATCAAAATGTAAAATAACCAAAAATAGCAACTCTCATACAAGGTAAAATTAGTACCTACTCACAATCGCGGAGATATAATATATATAAGGTACTCCCTCTGGAACCTCCAATGGGGACAATTTGTGCAGATCCAAACATTCACTATTACTAAATTTTTATAAAATTTGGTTAACTTCTGGAAAGAAAACATAGGCCCAGTGTCAGGAGTTTTAGGAATATAAAAATGAGTCTCTGGCCTCGAATCATAGATATTTAAAAAAAAAATATTTCATTACCCAGTTTTTTTGTTAGAAGGCGTTGTTTCATATTCAATAAAAACCGTTATTTTTTTTTAAGTTTCCTAATGTTTTTTTTTATTAAAAATATTTCTAAAGTATTTTGCAAGAAATTGTGGAACCACAATTGTAATTTTTCCCAAGTGCATTTTTTTAAGAATTTTTTGACTCCAACCCGTGGACGTTTGATACGGATTTATTCAATAATATTCCTTAATGTACTACCTAATCAAACCCCTTTTTTTTAAATATTTTCTAAGACTTCCTGGCACAAAAACGGACATTTGTTTTTCACGTACTTTTCCAGGATTTCCTGACAATGAATCCTGGATTGTTTAAGACGTGGATATAAAAAAAATGACTTCTTGATCAAAAATTATAGAATTTTCATATCCTGTATTTTTATGTAACACCTCGGAATGTTGATTTCCCACATAGGAAAGTATATATGGATCTTCCTATCTCGCCGAGCTGAGTCGATCTAGCTATGTATGTCCGTCCGTCCGTCTGTCCATATTAAATGTTGCATGGAGGTGGGGTTATGGTCAGAATAAAAGCCTATTGCTTTTTAAGATGATCGCATAAGAAAATATTTCCTGATTTGCAACTGGGCAGAAACCTTCCAATTTGGATGGTCATCGGGTAATATTTAGTAGGTGAAATAGACCATAAAATTTGTGATGAATAAAAGTGAATATAGTGAATATATTATATATATTTTTATTGCATCCGATTTTCTTAATTTTATTTAGAATACTGAAGTGTACATTTTGTAATATTTTTTTACCTTACAACACAGGTCGGAGTTATTATATACAGATTGCAATTATCGTCCGATCCTCACGAAAATTTTCGTAAGGGTAGGGTTAGCCACAGAAGGGGAAGGCCTTGTCCTTGTTTTCAAAGATGTCCAACATTACCATTCCATTCTAACGCTGAAAATAACTTGCTGGTGAAGTCCAAAATACACAAACGGCGAACTTTTGGCTTTTTATGCAGATTTCGTTTACGAATATTGCCAAATATCGTAGACAAGCAAACCATATAGATGAGACTAAATTTGGAGATAGAGAGGATTCAAATGAACCAAAAACAGAAAAAAAATCCTGATCACACAGTTGAAACCGGAATTTTGCATGAGAAGAGAGTTAAGGACAGGAAGTTAAGTCCAGGAAGTCCAGGTTGACCATTGGATATTATTTAACTTTTAAATGGACCATCACAACCAACAGCGTAAATATTGGGCAAATGTCCCTGGTCAAAATGCTAAGGGTAATATCTGGGCAGTGCTCTATTACATAATTTCCAAAGCGAAATCTTCCAAATTTTTAAATTTTTTTAAGGACTTCTGATACTGGATTTCTCTAAAATATTTTTCAAAGGTCATCCTCACCCAGAATTGTAGATTTTTTCAAGTCTCGATTTTCAACATTGTTAATTAGCTTTCTGGCCAAGAATAGTGTTTTGTTTTAAATATTTTAACAAAGAATTTGTCCTTTTTCAACAATATTTTTTAGGATTTCTTAACCAGAGTCGTGGTTTTTCTTTTAATATTTGATAGGGATCGTGATTTTTTTTAAATATTTTTGAATTTTTTTAAAATGGTCTTTCATAAAAATTATTTTTTAAGGACTTCAAAGACAAATGATCCCATTTTATGATAGGATGCTTCAAAAAGTAATTTTTTAAAATTTCTGGAATTTCGAGTTTTAAAAAATAATTTTTAAGGGCTGTTTCTTAAATATTTTTCAAGGTCTTCCTGACCGAGAATTGTGGATTTTTTAAAATGGTTGAGGATTCAAAATTTAAATAATTGATAATTGATAATTGGAATATTTGTGCTGAAATCCTTCAAATGCCAAACATAGGTATGTACCGTTACACAAGGGTGGACTTCATACAAACTTTTTTGTTACGTTTTAATGTTCTACATATAATATTTAGATTTTAACCAAATTCTGGGCCGGCATTGTTAAATCAATGTACACTTTTGTTCTAATTGGAATAATGTCAATTATGGGGTCTGGCACAAACATTTGAAAGCGTGGCACAAAGAATAAATAGCAATAAGTTGGCAAAAAAAAATGTGTGTCTGTACAGGGTGAGATAAAAAAATGCAGCAAAGTCAATTTTGGCCCATTTCCGATATTTTTAGTGCCAACCTTACTTTATAAAATACTCCAGACACAATAGTCCAACGAATTGGTATCCGGAGATTTTGGTGGCCATTGTGCGCTGGAAATGAAGCGAATGTAACCATTTTTGGTTGGCGCATGCTGAGTCCTGTTGGAATGTCCAGGGTCTGCTGCCAAAATTTTTGCGTGCCTAAGGCTTTAATACACCCTCCAGAAAATTTTCGGCATTTATTCTGATGCTACAGTAGATTAATACGAGCGGAGAACGACCATCGGCTGTTATGGCATTTTTCTCATCTCACTCAGCAGATAGGCTGTAGATCGGCATTCACAAATCCCTGTGATAGTAAATGTTCGTGCGGATTTTCATAGTTCCGGCATCATAAATTCGATTTAGATTTTTTTATCTCTGGGAACTAGTTTCAAGGCGTTATAAATTTGAAAATAGTTTGATGAATTTAGGTTAACACAATAAAATCACAAAATAATTTAGAAATTTCTACCAGGCATATTTTAATTCCCCATTTATTAATTTATCCGACAACAGATGGCCCCCAAAAATTTTCTCAAAAATTTAAGAATTTGACAATTTTATATCCACTCCACTTTGTAGTAAAGTGTAATTAAATAAATCTAAACACTTTCCATTTTATTAACAATTATGTACATCGAGCAATAACAATTATTTTTATTACTTTCCATCAAAATTAGTCACCTCTAATTACCGCTGAGAAAAATAGATTAAATTAAAAATCTCAAAATAAACAACAACAAATTGCTACAAATTATGACAAAGTCAAACCTCGCAATTTAATCCAGCATATTAATTGTAATGCAAACCGATCACCTGCTCAAACAATGTAATTGTCATTCGATTAATATTCTCTAGGCAATCCTGAGAACTTCACTTCTGCTGTTGTAATTGTAACAAAATTCTATCCGCCTAGCACTGATCTGTGACTGACTAAACTGGGTAATCAGTTCACCGAGTGTGTCTCATGGAACGAGAAATGAAAGCAAACCTGGGGGGTAGGGGGTGTGCATGGCATGACATGAATGAATCAATGTATTACGATTTTGTGTTGTTGTTGTTGCTTTTTTGTCCACAATGCACCTTGTCACTGGCGACACACCTGCTTAAATACCCAGAAGCAATCGCAAATTCACTTGCAATTATTTTAAATAAAGGAAATATATTAAGAAACAAAGTGCCACCACCACCTCACCACAGCTCACCTCATGGCATGGCTCGACATGTTCTTGACAGTTGTCTACAAAGAAACGAACAAACATAGCATGAGACACGCCGAACTTTGGTGTGGTTTTCAAAGACAAATATTTGTTCTCACAATTGTTGTTGAGCGCAAAGTAACAACAAATTTATGCTGGATGCATGAGATTAAGTCTTAATTTCTTATAATTATAAATCAGCAACATGTGATACCGAATAAATGTCGTTGAAAACGGAAAAGAGTTTAAAATATACGATAGTATAATGGGGTCAACATAAATTGCAATATATTTTTAGCATATATATTTTTTTGCATAATAGAATAAATATAAATAAATAATATTATTAATTTACTTTTAGAATTATTAGAATTATGTCATAAAGAAAGATAGGCACATACAGGGTAAGATAAAAAACTTCAACAAAGTCAACGCTATAGTTTTTATTTATTTTTTTTTTAATTTTATTGAAGATGTCGGAAATTGCATCAATTTTTAGAATAAGTTTAGATTTGTTCGAATTGGTAAACTTTGGCACGAATTATGGCCTTCAAACGGTCAATGAAACTGTCACACATTGCCCGAATGTTGCTCTGCGGTATTTTGGCCCATTCCCGGCGAAGCGGTTGCTTGAAGTGATCGACACTTTGGTATTTCTTAGTGCTAACCTTGTTTTCCAAAATACTCCAGACACAACAGTGCAACGGATGGGTATCCAGAGATTTTGGTGGCCGTTGTGTGCAGGAAATACAGCAAGGAACCTCATTTTGTAACCATTCTTGGGTGGCGCGTGCTGAGTGCGTTGATGCTGAGTCCTGTTGGAATGTCCAAGGTCTGCGGCCAAAATGGTTGAGTGCCCAAGGCTTAATATACCCTCCAGAATATTTTCGCGATAATATTCGGCATTTATTCTGATGCCACGGTCGATCAATACGAGCGGAGAGCGACCATCGGCAGTTATGGCGGCCCACAACATCACCATGGTCGGCGCTTGAGTTCTGGTGGCCAACCGAATGTGCACATTTTCAACTAACCTCTTCGGCAAGTAAATACGATCATTTTGTTTGTTTACAAACTGCTGGACAACGAATGTCTTCTCATCGGAGAATATCAAATTCGTCAGTTCACCACTTTCGGCCGAGCATAGCAACTCCTTAGCTCTTTTGAGTCTATTTTCTTCCTGTTGCGGTGTAAGTTCTTGCACTTTTTTTGGGATTTCAACGGTATTACCCCGAGCTCATTTTTCATTATTTGCAGGATGGAATCTGAAGTTGGTTGCAGTTTTTTCATCTCACCCTGTATATATTCGAACTTTAAATACCCTCCACCATTTGGAAAGAATTTGGTAATTTTCAAATACGACGACGACGACGTGGACCTGCATAGGCTTTTTGGCTTAAGCCATTACAATATTCAAATGCGAAACTTGAAAAAAATCGGTGCAGCTAAAATCATCAAAATACCGAATAAGTGGAAATATTACTATATGGGGGCTATGTATCGTGTACCTACACGGACAATTTTCTGTCATAGGCTGAAGTATCCATTACAAACTTCAAATACCAAATTTTAAACATTTCCGGTAAATAATGTTGCTTAAAACACCAAAATACAAAAAAGAAAGGTACTTTTACATGGGCGCTATACGAAAACGTGGACCGACATGGCCCATTTACGAACTTAGGCTGGCTACTGGTAAACTATGCATGTATACAAAATTTTAGGCTTCTGTCTCACTTCGTTCGAAAGATAGCGTGATTACAACAGACAGACGTACCGACAGATAGACGGACATTGCTAGATCGTCTTAGAATTTTAGTTGGGTCTATTATGAATATTTTGAGGAGTTACAAATGGAAGGATTAACACTCCATAGAATGGTGGAGGGTTTAAAAATGAAATTCCTGTTGGACTGTATGATGTAGGTAGTTATGAAAATTTGTACTGATATGTACTAAATTGTACTGAATTTTGGTACAATTTGGATTTGGTTGAACCAATAGAGCTGGTATCCTGCAAAATTGGAAATACGATTTCTGTCGGAGTATAGGTAGTTTTGAAAATTTGTACTAAACTATACTAAATTTGGTACAATTGGCACTTAGGCGGACCGATAGGGATTAAATTTTCAAATTTAGAATTGAGCTTACTGCGGAAGTGTAGGATTGTGGTATGTAGGAAGGTTTTGGAAATTCGTACCTACGTGTACGAAACAGTACTAAATTTGGAGCACTTAGGGTTTGGGTTAACCGATAAGGCTGTAATCCTGATATTGGGAAATACGATTTCTATTAGATTGTATGATGCAGGTTTTTATGGAATCTGTATTTAATGATACTAAAATTTGTACAAATTGGAATTATGGTGAACCAATAGCTGGAATTCTGAAAATTGGAATGAGAGTCAATGGTAGCAAAAGAGTATTTGAAATTCGAACTTTAGGGTTACGAAAAGTTCTAAAATGGTACTAAACTTCTATGTGGTAACATATGGTATTATGTGAATGGATAGGGATAAAACTTGAAATCCGGTATGATAATCAAGGTACTAAAGTATGTTTGATAAGTGAAGGTGGTTTTAGAAATGTGTACTATAATTGCACGAAAACTACTAAGTGGTACTGGATTTGATATTTGGTAAAGGGAAAGAGCTGAAATCTTTAATTTTGATATTGAGGTCTCTGTTGGTATCTGAGATTGATATATATATATATAGAGGCGATTTTGGAAATGAGTACTGAGTTCGGAATTGGGTGAAGGAATAGAGCCGAAATCCTAAATGTTGATACAGATGTCATTATTGGTATCTGCGCTTAAGATATGGATTAGTTTTGGAAATGTGTTCTATTATTGTACAAAAAGTACTAAATGGTACATAATTGGTATGCGGTGAAGAAATGGAACTGAAATCCTCAAATTTGATATTGAGGTTTCTGTTGGTATCTGAGATTGAGATGTAGAATTGAAATATGAAGTTGATTTTGGAAATAAGTACAATAATTGTACGAAAAGTACAAAATTTAGTATTGAATAAATGAATATAACTGAATTGGGATATTGAAGTGATTTTTTAAATGTGCACCATAATTGCACGAAAATTACTAAATAGTACCTAATTTGGTATTTGGTAAAAAATAGATCTGACATTTGATTTAGATTTCACTGTTTGTGTCTGTGGTTATTATATTATATGGAGGTGATTTTTAAAATAAGCACCATAATTGTTTGAAAAGTACTAAATGGTACTATATTCGGTATTGGGTGAAGGAACAGAGCTTAAATCCTCCAATTTGGTACTGAGGTCTCTTTTAATATATGTGTTTGAGATTAAGCAATGGTTTGTAATTTTGTCCTATATTTGTACGAAAATTACTAAATAGTACTGAATTTGATATTTGGTGAAGGGATAGAGCTGGAATCCTCAACTTTGGTATTGAGGTCTCCATAAGTATCTGGAATTGGGATATGTCGGTGATTACGGAAATGTGTGCTATAATTGTTCGAAAAGTTCTAATGGTACTAAATTGGATACAGAGTGAAGGGATAGAGCTGTATTCCTGGAATTTGCTATCGATGTCACTATTGGTCTCGGGTATTTAGATATGGAGGTTGTTTTGAAAATGTGTACTATAATAGTCCGAAGTGTATGAAATTTGGTATTAGATGAAGAAAGAGAGCTGAAATTCTCAAATTTGATATTAAGGTCTCTGATGGTATCCGGCATTGATATATTTGAAGGTGATTTTGGAAATCAATACCATTATGGTGCGAAAAGTACTAAATGGCACTAAATTTGGTATTGGGTGAAAAAATTAAGCTAAAATAATCAACTTTGATATTGACTTCCCTGTTGGTATCTGGAATTGAGATAATATTCCGAAATTTAATAATTTAGAACTGTAGGTATTTGAGATATGGAGATTGTTTTGAAAATGCGTCCTTGGTATTGGATGAAGGAATATAGTTTAAATCCTCAAATTTGATATGGATGTCGCTTATGGCGTCTGCAGTTGAGAGAAAGAGGTGGTTTTGGAAATGCGACTATAAACGTACGAAAAATGTTCCATTGTCTGTTGGGATAGAGATAAGTTTTCTGAAATTTGATATTGAACTCTCTTTCCATCTGGGAATTACAAATGGAGGTGGTTTCGGAAATGTGTGCTACAGCAGTACGAAAAGTACTAAATAGTACCAAAATTGGTATTGGGTGAAGGGATAGAGCTTAAGGTCCCTGTTGGTTTCTAGGGTTTACATATGGAGACGTTGAAATTGTTTTGGATGGAAAAATTTGAGGTGGCTCCACTGTTTCATGATTCTACTAATCTCCTCCCCCTTAAACTTCGAAATGAAAGATGTTGAAGACTTTTTGGTGTAACATGTAAATATTTTCCTATTGTTCTTTCTGCAAAAGGAAAAACTTGAAAAATATGAAAAACCTTGATAGTTTGAAAATTTAGTACGAAATATGAAGTTTTGAATATAAAATGTTGTCAAACTGAACAAATTGGGAATTTTGTATGCTGAAAACTCCTAATACGAAATCTTGGAATGAATCCAAAATGGACTTTTCGCCGACGAAGTTACAGGCAATTGGTAGTAAAATATATATAATTGTTGTGAAGTGTTAGCACAATCGGTTCTGCCGTTGGTAAGTTTACTAGCTTAAATTAAAGTAAAGTACCCACCGAAAATTATGCTCAAAAAATTGCTTAATATGCGATTATTTTATTTATTATTTTAATTTTTAATTTAATTTTTTATTTAAATTCTTGTACATCCGGTTTGTGCTTTTCATCACAACAATATTTAAGATTCTTCAATACATAAGTATAAAAAATAGTTTATAAGCAACCCAACAATCATTGCAAACAATAGGAAGTTATTAAACAAAATGAGTGCTTAATATTGGTTAAATGTAATCAATGCTACTTTTGATTCTTAAATTAAGCAAAAAGAAAAAAACAAATCTTAAAATAGATTACAGTTCAAGGTAATAAATTATGCTCAAACTGATAAATTATTTCCCGTCATCATGTGAACGAGAAATAAACTGTTTGGGGGGCTAACTAAATTGAAAATGCTGTTATAACAGCTGTAATGAACAACAGAATTTCCGTCTAGAACGAAAGAAAAATAGTCTACAAAAAGAACATAGATCGTTTCAATGGTGCTTGTGTCTTAAGTCTTTTGTTTTTTATTTCCCTCGTTCAGTGTCCGTTTGTGGTTTCGCAAAACAAGTTGCGTTATTCTTAAATTATGCTAGTTTTTCTTAGCCTGAACCGCCGCTTGAAATCTTTAAATGCCATTAAATTTCATCAGCTATACGGCCAGGCCATGGTGTGACATTTTGGTAACATGTATCAATCAATCAATTGAACAAATCACATTTAACATCGTTGTAGTGTTGGCTGCAGCGGTAAGTTTTTGCCACTTGTCACAATCAAACGTGGACTTTTGAAGAGTATTTTTTTTAAAGACCAACGGATTCACAGACGGGAAGTTTTGTAAAGTATTTTCACCAAGACAATTGGAGACAAAAATGTTAATTTTTGAAAAATATTTTTTTCAAAGACAAAAGACTGTGGTGGATTTAAAAAAAATATTTTTTTCACAACACCAACACAGCCGTAAATGTGATTTTTTATAATATTCTTTTAAGGTCCAACAGAGTAAAAAAAGAGGTATTAATTTTTTTTTTTTTTTTCAAATAAAAAAATGTGGATTTTTGAAAAATATCTTCTTAATGATCAGCAGAACAACAAACCAATGAATGTGATATTTTTAAAGAATACTTTTGCGAAAGCCGCCTAAACCATAACTTTTTTTTTTTAAACCCAACTGAACTTTGAGAATATTTTCAAGGATTTTTGTAACATTTTCCTTGAAAATTTTAGGAGTGCTCATATATGTTTCTCATATATTATTTCTAGACTATTTTTAGTGATTTCTTAAGAAAGATTTTCAAATAATATTCCAAGAACTTGCATGGGAGTTTTAAAGTATTTATTACCCCCTGAGCCATACGTCTACAGAGTGAATATATCATTTTATATGGCAAAAATGTCTACCTGCCTGGCTGGCTGGTGTACACGATAACTCTCGAAAGGAGTATACGATGCCCCTCAAACTTGGCATATCCTATCAAATTTAGATCAGGGTCGAAGATGAGTAATCTTTCCTCATCTGTTACCCGTATAAATTGTAAACACTTGTAAAATTTTAAGAATTGAATATCTCACAGAGAGCAATGGAATATCGCAATATCTTATCAGGTCCAACATAGATGAGAAAATTTTCAATATCGATCAACTCATTGTTGAACCACTGCCTGAAGGGATGCAAAATTCGAATTGTACATCCTTGTATTTCTACAAATTCTAGATCTGGTATGAAGATAGGATAGATCGGACCATTTCTTCTGGTACCTGCCACACAAAGGATCAAAATATTAAATAACTTTAACTTCTAATCATGCGAAGGAATACAAAGATTTTTTTCCAACTTAGTTCGTCGCAATATTTTATTCAACCACAGATCTGGTATGAATGTGAGACATATCGGTCCACCATTTTTTTTAAATACCCCACAAAAGGTCAAAATATTGACAATAGCTCCCGCAAAATGTGAAATAAGTGTATGATATTGATCAAATGAAGCACATCGCACTTTTCCCCCATATTAGAGCACTTGCGAAAATTAAATATATGAGTCCATTCTTTTTAGTACCTCCTCAACAATATATCAACATTTTTGCAAACAAATTTCAATCTCATATTCAGTGAACTGAGTAATCGATAAATTGAAATAACTGACCGATTGAGAACAAACGCCAAGAAGAAATGGCTTAAGCTAGAATTTTGAAATTTTGAACGGGGGTCAGCCTTGGAGCGTAGCGGTACGAAAAGTAATAAAACGGGTACAAAAGGACTAAAATGTACCAACAATTGAATACCTTTCATTGGATGAACGAAATGAGTTAAAATTCTGAATTCTTAGAACGAGAGTCACTGATAACTTGGTATGAGAATCAAGGCTTGGTTTAGGGTGAACGGATGAAGCTGGAATTTGCTGGAAGGAGCAGGTTTTGGAAATGTGTACTAAAATTGCACGAAAAGTACTAAAAAATACAATATTTGGAACAATTTAGTATTGAGTGAACAAAAAGAGCTTGAAATCTCAAAATTTGTTATTAGTATCTCTGTTCGTGTGTAACCTGGATATATGGAGATGGATTCAAATATGTGTACAATAATGGTACCATATTTGGTATTGGGTGAAGGAATTGAAATAAAATTCTGAAATTAAAAGTAAAAAAATCTGGTTCGAAAATGCGACCTATATTTATACGAAAAGTTCCAAAAGTGTACTAAATTCGGTAGTCCTCAAATTAGATAATAAAAGGTCTCTTGGTATCAAGAACTGAGTTATGGAGGTGATTTTAGAAATGTGTACTATAATTGGGCGAAAAGTACAAAATGGTACTAAATTTGGTATCCGATAGAAGGATAGGGCTGGAACACTCAAATTTGCTATATTGAATTAAGATATGGAATGGTCTTGGAAATGTGTACTATAATTGTACGAAAAGCCGCAAAGAGTACTAAAGTTGGTGTTGGGTAAAGGGATGGTGCTGGAATTGCGAAATTTGATTTTGCGGCTTGGTGGGAAGGAGATTTTGTAAATGTGTGATATTGTTGTACGAAAAGTACTGGTGAATGGTGCTATATTTGGTATCGAGTGAAGGGGTGTGGAGAAAGGTATTTGTGTTCGAGATTTGATGGTGGTTTGGAAATGCGTTTTCTTTTTTGTACGAAAAGAACTAAATAGTACCAATTTGGTATTTGATGTTGGTATAGAGCTGGTACCCCGAAATTTGATATTGAGGTGGTTTCGGTAATGTGTACCATATTTGTACGAAAATCACAAAGTGGTATAAAATTTTATATTAGGTGGAGGAATAGAGCTGTAATCATGCATTCAGATGTCACTGTCGGTATCTGTGTTTGAGATTTGGTGGTAATTTTGCAAATTCGTCCTTTATTTTTAGGAAAAGTACTAAATGTTACTAAATTTGATATAAAGTGGAATGATAGGTATCTAGAATTGAGATATAGAAGTGGATTCGGAAATGGGTACTATAATTGTACGAGAAGCAGTAATCATTAATAAATTTTGTGTGATGTTGTCTGTGATTAAGATATGAAGGTGGTTTTGGAAAAGTGTACTATATTTGTTCGAAAAGTATTAGGTGGTACTAAATTGAGTATTTGGTGAAGGAATTAAGCTGGAATCCCGAAATTTAATATTAAAATTTGATTATTCATGTAGAATATGAGATATAAAAGTGGTTTTGAAAAGTAATAAATGGTGTTATATTTTGGAAAACTGTTGGTGTAAAAAATGGAAAGGAAATGGAAAGATGTGTGTAGGATGAGATGAAAAAACTGCAACCAACTTCATACCGCTGTCATTTCTAAGCCACACGTCGACAGCTGTAAAAATTATTCCAGTGACAGCTCATTATATTGTTTACAAGGGTTCAAGAGCATTTTGGTGAGAATTTTCCAGAAAAAAAGTTATTCGTGAAAGTGTGATTTCTTTATATTTGGCTGGAAAACCACAAGTGGCTATCGTTAAAGCTCTCCAGCATTTAAATGTGAATAAAACTTTTATGTCTCGTACCATCGCTCATTACCGTAATACTGGCAGTGTAGACCGACGTAAAGGAAGTAGACGGAAGAAAAAACAGCAACATCAGCAGAAATGGTTCGAAAAGTAAAGAATCTACTTGATCGAAACCCGCGTCGCAGTGGCCGAAAATGGCTCGTGAGCTGAACATATTGCAATATTCCATTTGGCAAATATTGAAAAATGAGCTCGGGGTAAAGCCATTGAAATTCCAAAAAGTGCAAGAACTCACGTTGCAACAGAAAAAAATAGGCTCAAAAGAACTGCCGAATTTGGTTTTCTCCGATGAGAAAACATTCGTTGTCCAGCAGTTTTATAACAAACGAAATTATCGTGTTTACTTGCCAAAGAGGTCAGCTGAAAATGTGCATCTTCGGTTGGCCTCCAGAACTCAAGCGCCGGCCATGGTGATGGTGTGGGCCGCCATAACAGCCGATGGTCGCTCTCCGCTCGTATGAATAGACCATGGCATCAGAATAAATGCCGAATTTTATCGCGAAAATATTCCGGAGGTTGTATTAAAGCCTTGGGCACGCAAACATTTTTGCAGCAGACCTTGGACATTCCAACAGGACCCAGCACCATCGCACTCAGCACGCGCCACCCAAGAATGGTTAAAAAATTAGGTTCCTCGTTTCACTTCCAGCACAAAATGGCCACCAAATTCTTCGGATACTAATCCGTTGGACTATTTTGTCTGGATTATTTTGGAAAGCAAGGTTGGCACTAAAAAATACTAATGTGTTGATCGCCTCAAGCAAGCGCTCCGCCGGGAATGGGCCAAAATACCGCAGAGCAACATTCGGGCAGCGTGTGACGGTTTCATTGGCCGTTTGAAGGTCATAATTCGTGCCAAAGGTAACCAATTCGAACAAATCTAAACTGATTCTAAAAATTGATGCTATTTCCGACATTTTTTTCATTTCATTCAATAAAAGTTAAAAAAATTTAAAAGTTATGGCGTTTGACTTTGTTGCAGTTTTTTTAGCACACCCTGTAGATTATTTTGGATGTGCATACAAAATATTACTAAAATTTGTATTGGGTTAAGGGATTGAGATGAAATTCTGTAACTTGATACTGATATGACTGTTGCTTTCTAGGGTTTACATATGGAGAAGCTAAAATAGTTTTAGACAGAAAAATTCGGTGTGAGACGTCCATTGTGCAATGGCTTTACTAATATCCCCCTCGGTAAACTTCATAATGAAAAATTTTGAAGACCTCTGGTGCAAAATGTATATTTAGGAAAATAATTAAATAATACTTTGAAAGTTTGAAAATTTGATACAATGTTTAAAAAATATATCAAACTGATAAAATTGTGTATTTTGAGTATTAAGAGACCTAACACGAACGTATCTAAAATTTAAAGTGGACTTTTCCCTGACGAATTATGGGCATTTATAGGTATATAGTATATAACTCAAATTCTGAGGGTATATATAAGTCGAAATACCTACTTAAACTTTCTAACTTTTTATACCCTACACCACAAAGTGGTCAGGGTATTATGTCTTTGTGCATTTGTTTGTAACATGGAGAAGGAAGCGAAATAGACCCATAGATACTTTTGAGGATCTCCATGGAATCACTTTCTGAGTTGATTTATGCATCTCAGTCCGTCCGTCCGTCCGTCCATGTATTCTTGTGAACAAAATGCAGGTCGCATTTATTATCCGATTGAGATGAAATTTTCCAAACAATATTTGTTTGACCCAAGGACGAACCCTATTGAAATTGGAGATAATTGGTAAAAATTTAGATATAGAACCCATATATATCTTCGTCCGATTTGCCTTTTATTGTACACCAAACGTGTAATATCAGCCCGAATAGTATGGAATTTTGCACATACAACCAAATTAGGCCTGAAAATAAGTATGCCAAATTTTATCGAAATCGGTTCAGATATAGCTATAGCTCCCATATATATTGTTCATCCGATTTGTTATTTTTGTCCTCCGCAGCCGTAATATGCACTCTGTAACAACAATATTTGGGGAAATATATCAAATGCAGCTCAGAAATACCTTTGCTAAATTTTATCGAGATCGGTTCAGATTTGGATATAGCTCCCATATATAACTTCGTCCGATGTACCATTTATTGTGCACCAAACGTCTAATATTTGTCCAAATGGGATGGAATTTGGCACATACGACCGAATTGAGTCTAAAAGGTAGTATGCCAAATTTGGTGAAGATCGGTTCAGATATAGTTATAGCTCCTATATATATTGTTCTTCCGATTTGTTGTATTTGTTACCTATAGCCGTAATATGCACTCCGTAACAACGATATTCAGGGAAATATATCAAATACAGCTCAGAAATATCTTTGCTAAATTTTATCGAGATCGGTTCAGATTTGGATATAGTTCCAATATATATTTTTATCCGATTTCAAATTTATTTCGCACCAAATGGGCAATACAAGTCAGAATTTAAAAGATACAAATGCTTCGGCATATTTAGTTCTTTGAATTTTAAATTATAATTATAATCATAGCGTGTATGATTGAATTCTCCCATAAAAACTTTTAATTATTAAGTGGAGCTCCACTAAATTAGCAAAGTGGTGTAGGGTATCATAAAATCGGCCCCGCCTGACTTTAGGACTTTCTTTACTGGTTTTTTCATAAATTGTTAACAATAATTTAAATAAAAAGTTAATTTTCAGGAAAATTTTGAAATATTATTTATGGAAAATTTTAGAATATTTTTCATTAATATTTTCAGAAATAGTTATAATAATTTTTTTTAATATTTTTCACGGATTATAACCGTCTGTTTATAAAAAAAAATGTTCCACCATCCATCACTAATCAAGATATGTGAAAATCACAATTTCTGTTTCACATTCTGTCAATATTTTGAATTGCCAATAAAATATTAAGACTCTTAATTTGAAAAATTACACAAGTTTATGTGCTGTGCGTTTGCAAAAGCATAATATTGCTCTGTGGCGGATGAATTTCAAACAGTTAACAAATTACAAACAGTATTTTATGCGAAATTGTTCATTACTTATTTCAAACTAGCCAGTGCCCCATTAAAGCCAGTGCGTAAGTTTGCAGAATATTGACACAAGCCTAACTGCAGCAGCAGCAACAGCATAAAAACTAACATAATTTTAAGTAATAGTTGTTGTACAGCTTGTTAAGTGCCTGGGGATAATGTGAAAAAACAAACAACAACGACAACAACGAGAAAAAATTAAGCCGCCACTATTTGATTTAGCCAACTTCTATTAACTGATGTGGTCAATTGTTGATTGTTGCAGACAATTTATCATTGGATTTGGCGTAGCAATCAGTTTTTGGTGCGATTTTCTTAAATTGTATTGATTTTTCGATTTGCCAATACTGAATATTTCTGGATTCCATTATTGTTCGAAGTTGATGTATTTTCTTGTAGGCAAAAGAATGGGGATTTGATTTAAATCGCATTTAAACAATTGGCTATTTTGAACTGTTTTTACAAATACACGTTTTTATTGTGACTAAAAGAAAAATAGACTAGACTATAGCACAGTGTTTCAAAATCAAGAAAAAGTTAATTCTTATAATAAGAATTAAGTTAAAAAGGAAACATATATTTAGAAGGAAATTCCGTTGTATTGAATGATAAAAGAACTCTAAATGCCAAAACACAGATGAAGATTTTTAAAATAGAAGTGGGTACCTTTAAAATCTCGAAAACAAGGAGACATCAAGATTAACTCGCTATACCAAAAAGCGACTTTACATTATAGGCCCGAAATACCTAATTATAACTCATTTGGATAAAAATTGGAACAAATACCTCTAAATGTGAAAAAACTGGACATTTTTGAGCTATACCAAAAAATGGAGCTACTTCTAATAACTTTGCGTGGAGATCAATATTAAATTAATGCGGTTTTAGTTGGAAACTTGGGGTTTATACCTAACAGTGACCGACGGAGAATTTCTAAGCTTATCAAAGTAGACTGGCTTTAAAATATAAAGGCCTGCAAAAATACAGAACTTTGTCAAGATTGATTTTCATTCGTTGGTAGTACATAAGTCCAAACAGCAATCGAACAAGTTAGAAAGTATCACTCCCTGCTAAAAATACTTGGAAAACTTGTTAAAAAAAAAATCATAATTTTTGGCTAGGAAGTTTCTGAATAACGTGAGACTCACCATTTAAGCTATGAAGTCTTTTTGATTTTTTTGCAGTTGCTCTACAGGTCACAATTATAGACCAATCGAAGCGGAAGTTAGCATGGGGCTAGAGCTTAGGGCTGGGCAGAAGCCCTCCAATTTTGATGGTCATCGGATAATATTTAGTGGGTGAAATAGGCAACAACATTTGAGTTAAACCGCGAATATTTTTAATTCCGGCGAAATCACAATAGACGAACCGGTCAATTCTGACCGTTACGTAGATGCCGATAGTAAATATATCGGCTATATATAGCGAAAAATATACAATGTGTATATACAAAGGAAGGGGATGTTAGTTAGAATGCTTATATCTCATGAATGGTTGGACCCATTTTGAGAAATTTTGTCAATTCAGAATGCCCTCTTGACATAAAAATATAAAATCTAAAAAAAAAATCGCAGAAAAATATGCCAATAATTATGTTAATATATATTTTGTAGTATTTTGTGACATATTTTTATATTTTCACATTTTTTATCGCATGCGATTTTTTCAATTTGACTTATAATATTTTGTAATATTTTTTCACCTTACAACACAGGTTGGGGATATTATATAAGTATTGCAAATATCGTCCGATCCTCACGAAAAATTTCACAAGTGTAGGATTGGGCTCAGAAGGGCTAGGCCTATTGTTTTCAAAGATGTCCGCAATATATTTAGGGGTTGAAATGGACCAACAACTAAAAATGTTCCTGATTTTGCAGCAGTTATAGAGGTCACAAATAGAAACCAAAGGACACGAAATCTCGCATAAAGTTAGAGTTTAGGACAGCGGGTAGAATGGGCCACTAATTTTGTGTGAAAAAATGCCAGCATTACTTACAGGCGATATCCGAAATACACAAAAGGCGAACTTCTGGCTTTTTTATGCTGATTTCGTTGACTAATATAGCCACATATCGTAGAGAAGCAAATCATATAGATGAGTATAAATTTGGAGGAATGGAGGGGCTTCTTGCTTTTGGAGATGATTGCAAAATATTTAGGGCTTTAAATTAACCAAAAATAGAAATGTTTTTCCGATCACACAATTGAAGCCAATCGACACGCCTGTGAAGAGAGTTAAGGACAGGGAAGAATTGTAGCATTTTGGATGACCATTGGATTTTTTTTAGCTTTAAAATGGACTACAACAACTAACAGGCCGACGGAGTGCATAAATATTGGACAAATGTCCCTAGTCAAAATCCTAATTTCAAAAGTTCAAGTTTTTTGGTAGGAGGGTCCTAAAAAATGTTATAATTTCACGATATATTTCGATAAGGCTCATGAAAAAAAATGTCATAGAGCAACCAATTTTTGGTCAGAAGGCCCTTCAAAAAATTGTACAAAAAAACCAAAATTTTTAATTTTTAATTTTTTTAAGATTTTTTTTTTAAATTCACGATTTTTGTTTGGAATGTTAATGAATGAATCTTAATTATTTTCTAAGTCCAGAAATAAACATGTCGATTTTGGTCAGGTAATCCTTAAAAAATTGTCTTAATTCTTAAAAAAAATTATAATTTTTGGTAAGGTGGTTTGTGGTTTCAAAAAAATCCTAGATTATTGAACGTTAAAAAATCACCAAATTTTGTAAAACGTTCCTGGAAAAAATATTGTTAAATCATCTTAGAATTCTCGTCGTTTATTTCATTCTATAAGATCCACAGGACTTCTTGACTTTTTTAAACATTGATGGTTTACATATAGCCGACCATTAAACATTATTTTTTAATGTTCCAGGAATAATGAGCTCGAAGTCTTTAAAAAAATATCCAAGCTCATCCTTTTTTGCACAAACTCCTTTATCAGACAATTCCTTGTTAAGAATCTAAGATTTTAAATGAAAAGATCCTTGACAATTTTTTCTGATTACACGATTTTAGTTGGAAGAAATTTATTGAAATAATTTTTATACCAAAGAAAAACAATCTAGAATTTTGAGCAAAAAATTCAAAATCCTCGACTTTTAGATATTAAGTTTTTGAAAACAATTTTTTGAATGTTCGAACTTTACTTTACCTTTTGGAAGAAAGTTGAAAAATTAAAAAAAATAGTAGAAAAATACAGTTTGAATGAAAAAAGAGAATTTTCCGTCTTAGGTTGTAGCATTCCTCATGAACTTCAATTACGAAATTTCATAAAATCATAAAAATACCAAATTTCAGGAGGTATCGTTATATGGGGACTATACGAAAATGTGGACCTACATGTCCCATTTACAAACTAAATCTGTCTAATGGCAAAATACACAAGTGTGCAAAATTTTAAACTTTTGCCTCAATTCGAGCGTGATTACAACAGACAAAAAGACTGGCGTTTCTAAATCGACTTAGGGTTTTACGCTGATCAAGAAAATATATACTTTGTTGGGTCTGATATGAGCATTTCGAGGAGTTACAAACGGAATGACAAATCAATATACCCTCCATAGTATAGCGGAGGGCATAAAAAATATTCTAAAAAATCAACAATTTCGATTTCAAGAAATCCAAGATCCAGGAAAATTGTCGTTTTTTTTTTTTTAAATGAAGCCTTGAAGCCATTTTCAAAAAAGATGCGTACTACTTATTGTCATGAAGTTTCTAAACAATCACAAAAAATCCAACATTTTCGTAAATTTTTTTAATCTTGAGCAGGAAGTCCTTTCGGGACCACGCAGGATGTTTGATAAAATGGAAATATAGAAAATGTTATGAAATAGATTTTTCTGTAGCCTTACATTCAATTCAGAATTTACATTATACGAAATCTATTGGTTTTGAAGGGGAACGTACCAAAAGGAGAGAACCTAGATTTTATAAAAATTTGCCATGTGCAAAGTTTGAAGAAAGAACGGGCTTTTACTTACCTTGAGAATATAGCAAGATTTGGCCCTTTTGGGGTAGGTGCTTGAAAAAGAGAGAGAGAGAAATCTGATTTTACTAATTTTTGTAAATATTCAAATTTGATAAATTTTGAAAAAAAAAGTAAGCAAATACTATGGTCGTGCGGGCCGACCATGTGATGCCCTACAACATAATATGTTGGAAAATCTCCTTAGGGTCAAACACATTTTAGTCCATTAATTGAATTAGTGTAATACTGTCCGGTACAAATGTTAGCTTTGGGTTTTACCGGGGAAATTTTCATTATATATACTCTTTATGTCATGCTGATAGATTTCACACAAAAGTTGTGGTCCATTTTACCCTCTAAAAATAACTCAAGGGTTATCCAAAATGCTACACTTCTGCGTTGTCCTAAACTCTAACCTTATGCAAAATTCTGTGTCGATTGCTTTATAATTGTGACCTGTAGAGCCACTGCAAGATCAGAAAAGATTCAATTTTTGGTCCATTTGAACCCCTAACACATTGAACATCATGAACAACTATAGGCCTTAATTCTGACTCTAACTCTATCTCCATGCAAAATTTCCTGAGATTAGGACGATAATGGCGACTTGAATATAATACTTTCAAAACATAGTTGATCTGTTCCAGTACCTGTAAGAATCTACTAGTTTTGCCATTTTCTTCGATATCATAAAGGGAAAATCGGTTATCGTAGTAAAAACTTTTACATTTTTACAGTTCTGGAACAGACCAAGTGTTGTCAGGTGAAAACATATTACCAAACAAAAGTGCAATGTTGTAAGTCAAATATGAAAAATTCGCATGCAATAAAAAATGTAACAAAACATGGAAAAAATATATTTACTTCTTATTGGCATATTTTCACGCGGTTTTCTAAGATTTTACCCTTTTCTAGCAAAAGACCATTCCGAATTGTGAGAATTGTCGAAATCCATCCAGCCGTTCTTGAGTTATAAGTGGTCTAACTAAAATCCCCTTCATTGATATATGAGGTTGTATATATTTTGCTATGTATGCGATATCTTGGATACGAGCAACATCGTAACGGTCAAAAGTGACGTTTTCGTGCATTTGTGGTTTCGCCAGGATTAAAAATATTCGCGGTTTAGTGGGAATTGTCGTATTTTTTACATAAAAGTTATGGTCTATTTCCCCCGCTAAATATTGTTCTATGATGAAACAAAATGGTAGGCTTCTGGCAATCCGTAAACTGTAGCCCCATGATAAATTCCGCGTCCATTGGTCTATAATTGCGACCAGTAAGCAACTGGAAAATAAGGTCCATTTCACACCCTAAATATTATATATTTTCTCCATAAATATATTTTCTCCATAAACAATAGGCTTCTTCTCAGATCCTAGCCCCACCTCCATGATACATTTCATGAGGATCGGACCATAATTGCGACCTGTGGAGTGATTACAGGCGGGCATACGTATATAGCTAGATCGACTCAGCTCGACGAGATAGGAAGATCCATATATACTTTCCTATGTGGGAAACCAATATTTCGAGGTGTTACATAATTTTGACTCAATCTATATATATATATAGTCCTGTAGGGTATAAATACTCGACGGGTGTCGAGCTCATGATCTTTGGTTTTGTTGCTGCTTTAACGCTCTAACTATGTGGCTTTCTTATTTCTTGATAATGATGTAAGCAATTTTTTTTTGCTTCGAAATGTTTTACGGGATAACTCATTATTTTCATTCTTGTGGAAATTTAAAAGGTACTTCTTTACATTACCTTCTAATGGGTATATATATGGGCATTATAGTTTTTTTTTTTGGGAATCTATGTATCTGGTGTAGAATACAAACACTGTGCGCAGTTGGAAATCTGTTTGAAAGGTATATTCAAAATAAAGATCTGTTATCGATCGCATTATACCTATGTGAATTTGCAAACCAAAAAAAAAAAAAAAATCAAAAATATATGGCATATGATTTGTACACGACATTATCTATCGCGCACATTTTTGTCAGAAATTTTGCTAGTTTTCTACCAAAAGAAAAAAAACCGTACCGGAGGGAGTTTTCACATAAACTCCTTGCTTCAGTACTTATTTTACACACAATAAGCAAATTCGAAAAATTACCGCATTATGGAATGGTGGTGACCAGCAATCAATGCGTGGCCAAAAAAAAACTCAAAAAAAAAAAAAAAATGGTAGGCCGAAAGACAGCCCACTTTAATGCGTTAAATGCGGATTTGCTGTGGTACATAGCAACCACGCCGTTTCAAATGTTTTATTTATTTGTTTGCTGTTTGTTTTTCTCTTCAGCTGTATCTATTACATTGTAGGTTTATGCATTTGAATATGATTTTGAATAATTTATGAAAAAAGTTTTAGTTTGTTTTAACAAAAAAAAATTGGTATTAAATGTGTGTTGGTGTCCATTTTAGAAAAAAAAAACTCAGATAAATCGATTCTGATAATCAAAATATGAATAGAATTTATGATTAATCATAGATTGACCAAATCGCACAGAGTTATGATCAAAATAAATGCTCGATTAAGTCGAGATTAGATTGTTAATTGGCTCAGGTGTGTGTCTGAGTGTCTTGCTGTGGTTATGCGTTTAGTTTTTCATTTAATTTTGATTTGGGCGTTTTGAGATTAATAACTTGCATTCGAAGAGAAATATTTTTATGGGATTTTATTTAAGTGCGTTACAAATGTGATGAAAATTAATATTTAGCCGTAGGCAAGTGGGTATTAGTTAATTGCTTTGAATTTTCTCAAAGAAAAGAAAAGATGAAGAAGAAAACTAAATGTTGACCAATATTTACTAAACCAAGTAAAATAGTATCAGTCGGTTTTGCCGACAGATGTATACCCACAGCCTATGTTCGAATAATTAAATATATTTCGACTTGTGTTATAATTATTCAAACTTTTGACTTTGGATGAGCTAATATTCTCCATTTCGTATAGGACCTAAATATGATATAAATATTCACCCAATAGCAAATTTAGTAATATTTAGTACTTTTCGTATAATTTTAGTACTCATTTCTAAAACTACCTCCATATCTAAACCACAGATCACAATAGTGACATCTATATCAAACTTCAGGATTTAACCTCTATTTTTTTCACCCAATATCAAATATAGTACAGTTTAGTACTTTTCGTACAATTATAGTACACACTTTCGAAACCACCTCCGTACGTGCAGGCAAAACATTAAACGTATCTGTTCACCCAGTACCATCTTGTTCAAAATATAGTACCATTTAGTACTGATCGCACACTGAGTACATTTTTCTCAAACCACCTTCATATATCAAAGCTACATTCCAACCTTGATTCTCATACCAAATATCCAGCTCTATCCGTTCACGTAATACCAAATGGTACCATCATACAATTGTAGTACCATTTTAGAACTTTTCGTAACCTTAAAGTTCGCACGATAACTCTCAAAGGGAGTATCCGAATTGATCCATATATGGTACATCGTAATATTATTGTCGAACTTAGATCGAGTTCGGAGATGGGCAATATCGGTTCACTCCTTCTGGTATCTCCCCCACGAAATGTCGACATTTTCAAAGAAATCAATTTACTGTACAGAAAGAGAAATGATAATCCGACTTTGCTCCAACTTTGCAAATCCTAATATTTGCATCAATGCTAGGTCAGGTGAGTAAATGTTACATTCAGACTTGGTACTTCTCAATATTTCTATCAACAGAAGATTTGTTATAAAAATTGTTGAAATCGGACAATTCCTTTTGGTACATTCCCCACAAAAGGTCAATTAGAAAATTTTCAAAATAATAAAATCCATTAAAAATGATTTTAAAATCTTTAAAATATCTAATATAGGAAGGTGCCGATATATGGGGGGATATACGATATTGTGGACCTATATAGACAATTCCGTTTCAGGGGTAAAGTGCTCACAAAGAACTCCGTGTGTGGATTTTCAGACAATACGATTGCAAAATGTGGCTAAAATCATCAAAATACCGAATATCGCGGGGTATCGTTATATGGGAGCTATACGTTATCGTTAACCTATATAGAGAATTCTCTGTCGGGGGGTAAAGTGCTCACAAAGAACCCCTTGTGTACAAAGAACCCCTTACTCACAAGGAACTACTTGTGTGGATTTTAAGACAATTCCGTTGAAGAATGTGGGTAAAATCATCAAAATACCGAATATCGGGGGGTACAGTTATATGGGGGATATACGATATCGTGGACCTATATGAACAATTCTTATTGAGGGGGTAAAATGCTCATAAGTGACTCCTTTTGTGGAATTTCAGACAATTCCATTGAAAAATGTCGCTAAAATCATCAAATAACGGTACCCCCACGGTATTCGGTATTACCGTGGGGGTACCGTTATATGGGGGCTATACGATATTGTAGACCTATATATATAATTCTCTGCCGAGGTATAAAGTACCCACAAGGAATTCCTTGTGTGGATTTTCAGACAATTCCATTGAAAAATGTGGCTAACATTAATACCGAATATCGGGGGTACCGTTATATGGGGGCTATACGATATCGTGGACCGATATAGCCCATCTTCGAACTTGACCTGCCTGCAGGCAAAAGAGAGATCTGCGCAAAATTTTAGCTTCCTATCTTATTTCGTTTAGACTGTAGCGTGATTACAACAGACGGACAGACGGACGGACAGGGCTAAATCGTCTTAGAATTTTACGCTGATCAAGAATATATATACTTTGTTGGGTCTAAAATGATTATTTCGGAGCTAGAACCCATTAGGACCAACAAATACCAATTTTTAGACAAACCCATGAAAAAAATGTGGCAAAAATTATCAAAATACCGAATATCGGGAGGTATCGTTATATGGGGGCCATACCAAAACGTGGACCGATATATGTCATCTTCAATACCAACCATCCTAGACACAATACAAATTATTCTGCTAAATTTTGACTCTCTACGTCAAATAATGTGGCCTGTATCGTGATTTCAACAGACAGACAGACGGACATCGTTAAATCGACTTAGAATTTTATGGGGTCTACGGCGAATATTTAGATATGTTACAAACGGAATGACAAAGTTAATATACCCTCCTTTCTTAATTTCTGTACTTTAAGAGTTCTATAGAGGATTCTGCATAATTCTTTTTGTCGGAAAAACTAACGCTTTTCCACTCTCTTGTGACTTTAAGAAATTGTGTCTGTTTACCCTGCTAATTTGCATTATTCCGTTTCCCAAAATAAATAACAACAAATGACAATGACCTCGACATCTTGACTCTCTTTAATGTCGCTTACGTGTTAGGTCTTTTCATTACCAAGTCTATAAATAATATCCAAAAAAAAAAAACTCTCATGCGAAAATCTTTCCGCAAATGTCAAAACGTAACCTTCAATGCGACAATTGTTTATTTCTCTCTTTTGTTTTGTTACACATAATTTATTATCCACACAAGAGTTAATTAAGTCATTAGTTGACATATGAAGTGATGTGCTCTGATGTCATTTGGTTAGTTAACAAATTCCGTCCATCCCCCACCAAAAATAAAAGGGAGAAAGAGATCGCATGCCAGCTTAACGTCATTGAGGATGGTATGCAATAACGGTGAACAGCAAGGGCAACTAAACGAAAAAAAAAGAATGTCGTCCGGAGAAAATCAAACAAATCTCAGATTTCCATGAATGAAATCGTCACAAAACTTGTCACACAACAACATCCGAACATTACAGACGACATTTGGTTTGCAACGCGTCATTTGCCATTAGGCGAGTATCTTTTGGTTCGTTTGCTTGTTGCTGTACAACAATGTTCAAACAGAAGTAACATCATTATTATGATGTATGTACATAATGGTGATTGATGTTTTCAACAAGTTTGATTTAAATTAATTTATTATTTTTTTTACAAAATCTCAGACATTGTTTTCCACAACAGTTCAGGCATATAAATCAATTGCAAATCTAGGGAAAGACCTTGCGCTATTGTGTGCGCACGTGTGGGGGCGTGATTCGAACGGCTGAAAATTTTTATTTCGAAAAATTTCAAATATTTCAAAAGTCTCGTGTCTGCAGCGCTCTATAGCTGCAGTGGCAGTGCTAATAGTTGGTATTAGCAGAACATTTGTGTCAGAGTGTCAAACAATCAAAATGTTTTACCAATTCGATCTGCCAAATTTGTACAATTTGGCTTCCGATTGTTGAATAGTTGTGCCACACAGCCATAACGACCGCCTCCACAGTCATAGTCTGCTTCGCATTCGCTTTGACAGCCAGACAATTTTCGGTTGATTGACATGTGCCTATTGCGGTTGATTGTTTTCTTTTTTTTTTTCAATTTTTTTGTGGTTAGTGGAGAACATAATTAATTGGAAATTGTATTTATTTGGACATTATGATTTAAGTATTTTAACTGGAGCAAATTTATTTTGGTGGCACGTACGTTGTTGCAATGTTATTAAATCGTTTTTTATTGGGTGGATTTTCCAATCAGACTTTTGATTTGTGAATATTTCTAAATGGGGAAGGGTGCAAGTGTAGGAAAGATATAAAGTAGCGGAGCATAATTGTCTTCGGAGTTACCCTATTGGAAGAGTTTTAGAATGCTATGAATATGAGAAAGTAAAAACAATTTAATATAATTTTTTGTATCTTAATAAAAAAAAGAGCTTCAAATTTTGGCGAAAACCGGTTCAGATATATCTATAACTTAAATATAGCTACAACCTGTGTAGAAAATTATCAATGCCGGTCCACGTTTTCGTATAGACCCCAAAATAACGGCTACTTCATGTTTTCGGTATTTTTGTACCCTCCACCATACATAGTATGGAGGGTATATTAAGTTCGTCATTCCGTTTGTAACTCATCGAAATAATCATTTTAGACCCAACAAAGTATATATATTCTTGATCAGCGTAAAATTCTAAGACGATTTAGCCTTGTCCGTCCGTCTGTTCGTCCGTCCGTCTGTTGTAATCACGCTACAGTCTAAACGGATTAAGATAAGAAGCTAAAATTGTGCACAGATCTCTCTTTTGTCTGCAGGCTGGTCAAGTACGAAGATGGGCTATATCGGTCCACGATATCGTATAGCCCCCATATAACGGTACCCCCGATATTCGGTATTTTGATGATGTTAGCCACATTTTTCAATGGAATTGTCTTATAATCCACACAAGGAGTTCCTTGTGGGTACTTTATACCTCGGAAGAGAATTATCTATATAGGTCCACAATATCGTATAGCCCTCATATAACTGTACCCCCCGATATTCGGTATTTTGATGATGTTAGCCACATTTTTCAATGGAATTGTCTGAAATTCCACAAAAGGAGTCCCTCGTGGGCATTTTACCCCCTCAAAAAGAATTTTCTATATAGGTCCACGATATCGTATATCCCCCATATAACGGTACCCCCGATATTCGGCGTTTTTATGATTTTACCCACATTTTTCATCGGAATTGTCTGAAAATCCACACAAGGAGTTCCTTGTGGGTACTTTATACCTCGGCAGAGAATTATCTATATAGGTCCACGATATCGTATTGCCCTCATATAACGGTACCCCCGATATTCGGTATTTTGATGTTTTTAGCCATAGTTTTCAACGGAATGGTCACAAGGGGTTCTTTGTCAGCACTTTTGCCAATTCCGACAGAATTCAGTAAGAGCTCCAAATTTTGGCGAAAATCGTTTCAGATATATCTATAGCTTCCATATACCTACAACCTATGACAGAAAATTATCTATGCCAGTCCACGTTTTCGTATAGATCCCAAAAAACGGCTACTTCATGTTCTCGGTATTTTTAATTCTTTTTTTTTTAATTTCCAAATTCGCTCTGAATTCTTATTTTAACTAAAGGGTGAAAGTTAAATTTGAGCCTTAATGTTCCAAATTCAGTACAATTCAATACTGTTCTTACACTCAGTACACTGAATAAAAAAAACCACCTCCTCATATCAACCCAACTTCCTAAACTTGATTATCATTACAAATTTCAAAATTTTACTTCTAGTCGGTAACATAATTAAAAATGGTACCAAATTGTGTATGCTTTAGTACTCTTGTTTTTACAACTCTTTTCCAAATTATTAAATACTTTTGTCAGCCCTACCCACCAGCAGCAGCCTTTATACCAAGATTAAAAAAATAGTCTAGCTCCGAATCAAATTTCCACTAAAACCAAACTAAATGTAGTACCATTTAAGACAGCCACATTTACAAAGTAACCTGCTTTTTATACCCTCCACCATTCTATGGAGGGTATATGTACTTTGTCATTCCATTTGTAACTCCTCGAATTATCCATAATAGACCCTACAAAGTATATATATTCTGTATCAGCGTAAGACAATCTAGCGATGTCCGTCTGTCCGCCTGTTTGTTGAAATCATGCTAACTTTCGAACGAACTGAGATAGAAGGCTAAAAATTTGCATACATGCATAGTTTACCAGTAGGCAGGTTAAGCCTTCGTATAGCCCCCATATAACCTCCCGATAGTCGGTATTTTGATGATTTCGGCAACATTATTCAACGGAATCGTTTCAAATTTCGTATTGGAAGATCTTAATGGATACTACAAGCTATGGGAAAAAAATTTGTATGCAAGTCCACGTCTTCGTATAGCCCCCATATGACGGTACCTTCTGATACTCGGTATTTTCATGGTGTTTGCTACATTATTCATCGTAGTTGTAACCAATTTCGTATTAAAAGTTCATAATGGGTACTACATCCTAGGACCATATAACGGTTTTCGTTTAAGTGGTAGTTTCGGATTTTTTTTTTTAATTTGTCAATTTCCTTCCAAATGGCCCGGCCGAACTTAGCTGTTTTTTAATTGTTTAATTTGATCCTTATACCAAGATTTTACCTATATCCCTTCACATAATTCCAAATGGACTTTTAGTACATTTAATGCTCGGGATTCCAAAAAATACTTAAATTTACCAACCCTATGTAACATAAATTCACATAATGCCCAATAGTAGCAAATTTAGTGCTTTTTATACTTTTAGTACACTTTTTATAAAAATGTATATTCTACCACAACACCACTTCAGTTACCCTCATTTTACATTTCAATAATCTAACTCTATATATTTACCCAATAGCAATACCTCAATCTTATGTCACTACAAAACACTATTTCGTTTGGGAGTTGATCAATCAGTCAGTTACTCTCTCATTACTCTAAAATTTTTATAAATAGATTTATATATGGACTTACTTTTTATGAAAATATAAACCAATTTTATATAGAAAAAAAATTTCCGAAGATCTACAGGTCTTCTTTAGGATGATATACAGATCTTTAAAAATCTACATATTTTCTAAAGGAGAAAATACAGGTCTTTTGTCCAAAGAATTGCTGATCTCCTTGAAAATCCACAGATCTTCTGGGAAAAAAATCTGCAAACATCTTATAAGAAGACTAGCAATTCTATGAAAATATCTACAGGGTGAGATAAAAAAAACTGCAACAAAGTCAAACGCCATAATTTTTAATTTTTGTTTTAATTTTATTTACTGAAAGCAAAAAATGTCGGAAATAGCATCAAATTTTAGAATAAGTTTAGATTTGTTCGAATTGATCACCTTTGGCACGAATTATGGCCAATGAAACCGTCACACGCTGCCCGAATGTTGCTCTGCGGTATTTTGGCTTATTCCTGGCAAAGCGCTTGCTTGAGGTGATCGACAATTTAGTATTTTTTAGTGCCAATCTTGCTTTCCAAAATACCCCAGACACGATAGTCCAACGGACTTGTATCCGGATATTTTGGTGGCCAGTGTGCGCTTGAAATGAAACGAGAAACCTCATTTTGTAACCAATCTTGGTTGATGCCTGCTGAGTGCGATGGTGCTGAGTCCTGTAGGAATGTTCAAGGTCCAAGGCTTTAATACACCCTCCAATGTTTCGCGATAACTTTCGGCATTTATTCTGATGCCATGGTCGATTAATACTAGCGGAGAGCGACCTTCGTCGACCATGGCCGGCGCTTAAGTTCTGGTGGCCAACCGAAGGTGCACATTTTCAGCTATTTTCAGTATATTTTCTTTCTGCTGCGGTTAAGTTCATGCACTTTTTGTAATTTCAATGGCTTCACCCCGAGCTCATTTTTCAATAATTGCCGAATGGAATATTGCGATATGTTCAGATCACGAGCCATTTTTCGGCCACTGCGACGCGGGTTTCGATCAAGTCGCTTCTGCACTTTTCGAACCATTTCAAATTATGTTGCTGTTTTCTTCCTTCCACTTTCTTGACGTCGGGCTACGCTAATAGTGTCACGGTAACGAGTGATGGTACGAGACACAAAAGATTTATTCACATTTAAATGCTGGAGTGCCCTAACGATAGCCACTTGGGGTTTTTCAGCCAAATATAAAGAAATCACACTATCACGCTTAAATTCCATCGCGAATAACTTTTTTTCTGGAAAATTCTCACCAAAATGCTTTCGTACGCTTGTTACCAATGTAATGAGCTGTCACTGGAATAATTTTAACAGCTGTCGGACGAGTGGCTTAGAAATGACAGCAGTCTGAATTTGGTTGCAGGTTTTTTCATCTCAACCTGTATACCCTATCTAGCCATGTGGCTGAGGGTATAAAAATTACAACATCTATCATACACCACATTTTCCGACCGTTTGCCCAATACAATGATTTCAATCTTTAGTAAATCTTATCCCTACATAACAAGACTTACGACATGCAATATTTCAAAATACTAGCCATTTCAGCCTTTTCGCTGGGCCAAGGCGCTGTTCAAGTCAAGTCAGTCAGACACTTTTCACTCAACTCTTTCATATAAGTAGATTTACAGAGGTACTGATATTTTTTGCGAATATCTTCTATAAGAAGTTCTACAGGTTAGACGATCTACGTATCTTTAACAGTAAAATATGCAGGTCTCTTGCACAAACATTTGCAGATCTTCAAAGGGAGTTAACAGATCTTCAGTGCAGAATCTACAAACCTCTTGTAAGAATGGCAAGATATATCCTATGAGAAGATCTACAGACATACTATTAGGAGATATTGAAGTCCTCAGGACCATCATGATTGTTTTTTTTTTTTTTTTTTTTTAATCGTGAGCATTTTGTGTAGAAAGCACCTGAATTCTGCTTAGAAACCCACCGAATATAATACCGTTTACACATATCTGAATTATGCCTCAGAAAACAAAAGACTTAAGACACAAACCCAATGTAAATCACCAAACAACACAACCACCATCAAAGGTAAGGCAAGGCTAAGCTTAAAAGCTCTTGATCGGTAACTGTGTGTTAAAATCTATTGAACCTCAATCAAAGCTTATTTTTTTAACAGAAAAGAAACAAATCATTTCCAGCCTAAAAATATGGTATACTTTGAAAATTTAATGGCTTGGGGATTCAATGGATGGATTGGATCCAAAAATATTAAGTATTACTAAATAGCATTTTTCATTAAGTTCACCAGCACGAACTTTTAAAATTTTACCAAAACGAGGTAATTTGCTAGAGTCACATTACATTATAACTTCATTTATTTAGAGACTAATTAGAAAATTGAGTCTGAGATATAAAAAAAAACAAAACAAAACAAACAAAACTCCACTTGATTATGGCCAACGTTATGGACATTATCAATGCCTTGTTATCTCTATGTTTAATTAACAATGCAGGCAGCCAGCCAGACAAGCACACACCAAGAGAACATACCGTGGCCGGTACAATTAAAACAAAGGTGGCCCAAAATAACAACAAAAGCAATGCCATGAGAATTAAAATCAAAAGCCAAGAAAAAAAATTGTGTGAAGTTCAAACCTTTTGTACCCATTTTTAATGTGGCATGGGTTTTTTTCACCGACTGAAACTGAAAACTGTTCCAATTTTGTCAGTGTTTTAATTGCATGATGTTGACTTAAATGTCTGTGTGTCTTATGGTTTTCGGTGAAAACATTAAATTGTAGCAGAATGCCATACGATAAGCAATGTTAACTAAGGTCAAGACTGTAGACACAGTCAGACATACAATTAAGATATGAATGATTTTGGACAATTGGAACGAATAACGAAGAACAGTTGGCCAGAATTCGACAGGAGAAGAGTAATTATCGGTGGTCTGCGAAGCACTTACGTTGTAAAAATTAAAACATCGACAAGAATAACAATTCAGAAAAAAAAACTTTTAGGCGGGGCATTCGACCTTGTAGTAACATAACAATGTATAAAAGAATTGTTGAATAAAGTCGGATTTATCATCATTGGAGTTTTGTGAACTCTAACAGGAATGACGGACATAAAATGAATTATGTATAATTGATAATGATTATATTTTATTACAAAATCAGATTTCAATTTCTTGACAAAAGTTAAATACTGAACAACTTTCTTTATAATTAATAAGCACGTAAATATATATGAAACTGAGGATTTAATTTCAGAATTTGTAAGAAAAAGTAATTTACATGCAATATTTTCCCTATTGCAGCTCTAGCAGTTTCTTCTGTGTATTACTTATCTGCGAGTCACATACAAGGTCATTCTACTACGTGAAATGTTTCACCATCTCATTAAAAACCAAAATACAGGGGGAGATGAAAAAACTGCAACCAACTTCAGACTGCTGTCATTTCTAAGCCACTCGTCCGACAGCTGTTAAAATTATTCCAGTTACAGCTCAGTATATTGTTTACAAGCGTACAATAGCATTTTGATGAGAATTTTCAAGCGTGATAAAGTGATTTCTAAATATTTGGCTGGAAAACCACAAATGGCTATCGTTAGAGCACTCCAGCATTAAAATGTGAATAAATCTTTTGTGCTTCGTAACATCGCTCGTTATCGTGATACTGGTAGCGTGGCCCGACGTCAAGAAAGTGGACGGAAGAAAACATTAGCATCAACATCAGCACAAATGGTTCGAAAAGTAAAGAAGCGACTTGATCGAAACCCTTGATCGGAAAGCAAGATTGGCACTAAAAAATACCAAAGAGTTGATCACCTACAGCAAGCGCTTCGCCGGAAATGGACCAAAATACCGCAGAGCAATGTTCGGGCAGCATGTGACGGTTTCATTGGCCATTTGAAGGCCATAATTCGTGCTAAAGGTGACCAATTCGAACAAATGTAAACTTATTTTAACATTTGATGCTATTTCCGACATTTTTTGCTTTCATTTAAAAAAAATTAAAAAAATGTTAAAAAGTATGGCGTTTGACTTTGTTGCAGTTAATTTATCTCACCCCGTATACGCATTCGAAAATTATAATAGGACGACACTATAATATACAAAATATACTTAATTTTCGTACTCTTCTGGTACGAATATACAGGGTCATACATTTTTCCCGAATCCAGCAGACCATAAGGATTCCTCATATCAAAGTTCAATTTAAAATGTATGACAATTCCGCACATTTGCAAAATGCCCAAAAAAATGTCCTTATCTTAACCCAGTATAAAAGTTTTTTCGTTTCGAGTTTCCACTCGTTACTTACACCTTTTAATAATACAAATGTTATCAGGTACTACAAATGTATCGAAGTTTCAAAATCATCTCCTCATTACAACTGCAGAGCAATATTTGACCTCATATCAGATTTGAAAAATGCTGCATCAATTTGTTCTCCATAGGAATGGTACTGAATTTAAAACGATTTCGTACACTTGATATGATGTTATTAATCCCCATATTTTCGGGATCACAAAAATTAATGCCAATCTTAAAATTAAAATTAGGAACTCAAGTTTTTTAGATAATACCAATGGTCATAAATTTAGTACTACTACCGATTTTTCAAAAAAAAAAAACTGATCTTTTCTCACTTTAACACACCTATCGATTCAAAGTCCACTTCTATCAGTTCACCTTATATCAGTGTATACTTCAGTACTTTTCAAATTCATTTAGTTCATCGAATGACAATAACATTATATTTAGTAGTTTTTAGTACAACTGGAAATGTTTTTGTTCAAAAACTCCAAGGACCCTTTTATAGAGTATTAAAAGAATTATAAACAAAGTTCAGAACTTTGGCTCCTTCTTTCAAAAATTCAAGCTTTGGGTCCTTAGGATTGCTCAAGACTAATAATGCAAAATTTATAGATTCAGATTTTTAGTAGTAGCTAATCTCTACATACCATGGCACACTTACTAGTAATTATAGCGAATTAGGAAAATGATTTTATATATTCGTAAACATCAAAAGAACTCAAATAAATAATTTAAACTTTAAATTTTAGACAAAAAAAAAGACATATAGACAAAAAAAAGATCTCCATGTCAAATTAATGTACTTTTTTGTATTTTTCCACTTGCAGCAACATTAAGTTACGAAGTTATGAATTTGTAACTATTACATAATTTTGAGATTATAGAACTTATCGATCCTCAACGCCTCTAGCTTATAGTATTTTCGAGTATCCAACAATGTTTGTTCGAAGCTAACAGAGGAGTATATTATTAAAACAATTGCAGAATGGACCCAAATCCAATTCTAAATTTGAAAATATTTCAAAGTCTCCATAAATAAACCCTAATATTTATATAAAATATTTTTGGATTGAGAATTGAATTTGGGTTCATTGTGCAATGGTTTTACTAATATCCTTCTCTATAAACTTCGAATAAATATTGTTGTATACCAAACTTCAGAATTACTATGGTACTCATTTGCAAAACCACCTCCATATCCCAGTTCAATATACCTACCGAAACTTAAATATCAAATTTTAGGATTCCAGACGTATACCTTATCCTAATACCCAATTTAGTACCACTTAGTACTTTTTGTACAAAAAAATTAAAAAAGCATTTCCAAAACCACCATATCTCAACGACAGACACCAACAGGATTTCACCTGTTCTCCTTCACCCAATACCAAATTTCCAAAACCACAACATCAGTGAAATATATATCAAATTTCAAGATTTTACCACCATTCCTTCACCCAATACCAAATTTAGTACTATTGGTACAGTTAAACTACGCATCCACAACACAATCTCGATATTTCAACCTCAGATACCAACAGAGACCTCAACATTTGGTACCAACTTGTACTTTTTGTACAATTACAATACAAAACCACTTCCATATCTCAATTCCAGATACCAACAGACACCTCCCTGTCGGGATTCCAGCCTAATCTCACACACAGATACCATCAGTAATATTAAATTTTAGAATTTTATGTCTATCCAAAACCTAATTTTGTACCAGTTAGTATTTTTCTAACAATCATAGTACCAATTAAGAATTTTAGTACTATTTTTGGACTTTTCGAAACCTCAAAGTTCGAATTCCCATAAACCCTTTGGAACATCTATCTTGCACCCCATTAGTGACTTCCATTTCAAATGTCAAATACAAGCTATTAAATTTTTTGTACATGTTAGCATTTTTATACCCTCCAACGTAGTAGGGAAGGTATATTATGTTTGTAATTCCGTTTGTAACACATCGAAATATACATTTCAGACCCCACAAAGTGTACATAATCTTGATCAGCATAAAATTATATGTCGGTTTAGCGATGTCCGTCCCTCTATCCGTCTGTGGAAATCACTCTAGCTTCCGAACGAACTGAAGTAGATTAATAAAATTTTACTCAAGTGTTTACTATGTCTGCAGGATTTTTGGTGTTGAAAATGGATCCACGTGTAGGTCCACGTTTTGGTATAGCCTCCATATAACGGTACCTCCCTATATTCGGTATTTTGATGATTTTAGCGATATTATTCACCGAAATTGTTTCAAAGGTCTACGCCTTCGTATAGCCTCCATATAACGACACCTACAGATGTTCGGCATTTTGATGATTTTAGCGACATTATTTACCGGAATTGTTTCAAATTTGTTATTTGAAGTTCGTAATGAATACTGCAGCCTAAGACATATAACGATACCTCCCGATATTCGGTATTTTGATGATTTTAGCGACATTATTCTCCGGAATTGTTTTAAATTTCGTATTTGAAGTTCCTAATGGGTACTACAGCCTGTGACAGAAAATTGATTTTCGGTTCAGGTCTTCGTATAGCACCCATATAACGATACCTCCCGATATTCCGTATTTTAATTAATTTAGCGACATTATTCACCGGAATTGTTTTTAATTTCGTATTTGTCACCGAAAATTGTCTATGCAGGTCCAGATCTTCGTATAGCCCCCATAAAACGGTACCTCCCGATATTTGGTATTTACATGAGTTTTGTGATATTATTCACCGGTATATTCCGTATTTTCAAGATTTTAACAGAATTTTTAAGGAATTTTACTTTTTGGGAAATATCCAAATGCGTTCCAAATGGTGGAGGGTATTCAAAGTTTGGTCGGCCGAACTTACTGTTTATTTACTTTTTTTAACTCTACTTTCATAATCTGCTGGATTTTCTGCGATTTTTTTTTGTTAAGTTTCATAATAGTCTAATTTACAGCTAATGAAGTTTTACTACCATTGTAGTTTTGCCACCCAACACCATTATTTTATTATTATTATTATTATTATTATTATTATTATTATTATTATTATTATTATTATTATTATTATTATTATTATTATTATTATTATTATTATTACTATTATTATTATTATTATTTATATTAATGTTTTATTTAATATTCTTAATATTTATTATTTTTTCATATTATTTATTTCTATTTATTTTTAATTTTATATTTTTTTATTTTATAAACTAAACCCCATTTAAAATATAATCACCACGAATTAAACCAAACCGCCAACTACTTCCACTAAATTAACTTTATCATTGTGACTCTGTTGTGCTTCTGTGCTTTGGCGATATGCCGCGCTCTTAACTCAATAGCTTTTAAATCTGATTTCGCTACAGTTCGAATGAGTCACGGTGGTAAGGCATTTAGCAGGCATTTAAGAAAAATTAGCATAATCTAACAACAAATGTTTCAAATGTTTTTTTGGAAAACCTCTCAACAACAATGGGCGAAACGCGAAACGGATTTTGTTTCAACAACCAGGAAATCTCAATGGGCGAAAAATGGGTTTAGAAAATAGCGAAATATTTAACTTGACTAGAAATCTCTTGTGCAGAAAATTGCTATTGGCGGGCCACACACATACATATATAGATACAAACAAATACAAAATATCAAACAGCAACAAATGTAGCCCCTTGAGGGCCAGGTGGCAAACAGACGAAAACCTCTGATGCGGTCGATAAAGCGCCAAATTGATTTATTGGGAATTTTCAGATTTTTCGCAAGCGTACGAATGAATGAATGGCCGGGCAATATGAATTTAGGTGTGCAGAAATTATGGCAGACATAAAGATGGCGTTTTTTTTTTCTTGAATTTTGCTCGTTCAAGTCAATAAAAATGATTGCACAAAAAGCTTTTGTTGATTTTTAGCCAAAAAAGAAACATAAACACACCAGAAACCTTTGAGTGGTCAGTTATGTTAGGAATTCAGGGGGGCAGGACGGGAGGAGGCAGAATATTACCATTGTTATTTTGTGTGGCAAATATTTCACTGGTGTCTAATAACACAGCGCGAAATATTAATGGTGGGATGGGAGTTGAATAAGTCTATCTTGTTAGCCAGAGACACAGACCCGCACACACATTGTTCTAAGATTATATTCAACAGTTTTTCCTACATTTCTGCTGCTGATGATGAAGATGACGATGACTGACGTAGACGACTTTAGCTGTTAAAGACTAATGGAAAACTCACCCAAGTGGAGCACATAATTAATGCAAATTAGTTCGGATCTTCTGTTGTGTGCCTTTGAACTAATATGCTTAGAGGATGATCTGTAGAATATTTTCAAAAAAACGAGAAAAACAATAGAAGATTTTTCCAAAAAAAAAAAAAAAATGTAGCAAGAAACATGTATTTGGATGTATATAAATATGAGATGCGATTTTGAAGAGCAGGTAGTACAAATTCATAATCGAAAGTGACCAGTAGAATTCGGTTGAAATTAAAAGTCGTGGAGTAAAAAAAAAACAAATCAAAAGCAACATGTTGAAAATTGTAAGGAAAATAAAACAAAATCCTTTATCAAGTGAATAGTGAAAACAGTATTGGGATTTATATAAGAACACTGAATATATATTTTGGAGTTCTATTAACATTAAGAGTGCCAAAAACATAGTAATCGGCCATCGCAAAAAAACTTGGAATATATTTAAAAAAAATCTTAACATTTTAACTCAATTGGCATTTTTAAAAGGCAACGAACTCCATACCATCTTTTGTACAGCAATTAATTCAAAATCCATACTCGAATTTTAACATGTAACTTGGGAATGCCCCATAAGTGCACCGTAATAGTAGACCTGCAAACCAGATTCACATAATAGGACATTTTAGACTTCAAATACTAGATTTTAGATTTCTTAATACCCTCTACCTTAAGGTAATGGAAACACTAGAACCAATTTTGACACACAAATACCAATTTTTAGACATATTCGTGGGAAAATGTGGAAAAAATCATCAAAATACCGAATATCGGGAGGTACCGCTACCTACCTACACATACAATATTTCGCCAAAGGAGCTAGAACTCATTAACAAATTCCAAATTTTAGACAAATTCGTGATATAATGAGACTAAAACCATCAAAATACCGAATATCGGAACATACCGTTATATGGAGGCTTTACCAAAGCGTGGACCTATGCATACAATATTTCGGAGCACGAACTAGGACCCACTTGACATACAAATACCAATTTTCAGACAAATACGTGAAAAAATGTGGTGAAAATCCTCAAAATACCGAATATCGGTAGGTACCGTTATATGGGGTCTATACCAAAACCGGATCTAGATCCCATTATGACCAACAAATACCAATTTTTAGACAAATCCATGAAAAAATGTGGCAAAAATCATCAAAATATCGAATATCGGGAGGTACCTTTATATGGGGGCTATACCAAAATGTGGACCTATACATGCCATGTTTTGCCACACGTACAGGGACCCGTTATGACCTACAAATACCAATTTTCAAACAAATCAGTGAAAAAATGTGGCATAAATCATCAAAATACCGAATATCGGGAGGTACCGTTATATGGGGACTATACCAGAACGTAGACCTATGTATCTCATTTTCAATACCAACCATTCTAGATACAATACAAATTGCTCTGCTAAATTCTGGCGCTCTATGTCCAATAATGTGGGCTGTATCGTGATTTCAACAGACAGACAGACGGACAGACAGACGGACATCGATAAATCGACTTAGAATTATATGCTGATTATGAATATATATATATATATATATATATATATATATATATATATATATATATATTATGGGGTCTACGACGAATATTTATGGATGTTACAAATGGAATGACAAAGTTAATATACCCTCCTTTCCAAGGTGGAGGGTATAAAAACAGGCCAAAGTTTGTTTTGTTATTATACCCTCCACCATTTTATGGAGGGTATATTGGCTCTGTCATTCCGTATGAAACTTCTCGAAATATTCATAACAGACACTTCAAAGTTTATATATTCTGGATCAGCGTAAAATTCTACGACGATCTAGTGATGTCCGTCTGCCTGCCTCTCTGTCTGTCCGTCTGTCTGTTGTAATTACGCTATCTTTCGAACGAATTGAGATATAAGGCTAAAATTTTGCATACATGCATAGTTTACCAGTAGGCAGAATAAGTTTGTAAATGGGCCGTGTCGGTCCACATTTTCGTATAGACCCCATATAACCTCCCAATATTCGCTATTTTTTAGCGACATTTTTTACCGGCTCACGTTGCAGGCTCACATCTTCGTATAGCGACATTATTCAGCGGAATTGTTTCAAATTTAGTTTTTGAAGTTCGGAAACAGCCAATGACAGCCAAAATTCCTTATGCAGGTCCTGGTCCTCGTATGTCCTCCATATAACGGTTTCCTTTTAGAAGGTATTTTTCGACGATTTTTTAAGTTCCTTCCAAATGGTGGAGGGATTGGGTTGGCCGAACTTAGGTGCGATTTTATTTGTTTGATTTTTTTGCCTTCATCATCGACTATAAGATTGGGGGTATATTACCTCGGTCATTCCATTTGCAATACCTTGGAATTTTAATTGAAGATTTGATTTGATTTGGTGTACAATAAAAAGTAAATCGGACGAAGTTATATATGGGAGACGTATCCAAATCTGAACCGATCTCGATAAAATAAAAAAATGTATTTCTGAGCTGTACTATAAGTCACTGAAACATATTTAAAAAATCAACGAATTTTGGCATGGAAGTTTTCAAGGAATATTTGAAAAATATCCACAATTCCTAACAACAAAGTCCTTGAAAAATATCCCTAAGAAATCGAAGATCTTTGTATGGGAAGCCGTTAATAAAACGTTATGAAAAGTTCGCCATAAAAAATCTACGATTCTTGGTCAGGAATTCCCAAAAATTATGTTTTAGGAGGTGACGATATTTGGCCAGAAATTTATCCTTAAAAACGCACTATTCATCGTCTGGAAGTCCCGAAATTTATTTTTAATTCTTACTTCCTGACTCGATAATCTTCGAAAAATATTAGAAAAAGTCCAAGATTTGTGGCTAGAAGATGTATAGAAAAATAATCCCCGATTCATAGTCCGAGAATCATCGAAAAATATTTTTAAAGAATCGTGACCATCAAGTCCTTGAAAAATGCTATTTTTGGTAAGAAATTGCTCGCATTTTTTTTTTTTGGATTGGATGTCCTCGGAAATTTTTTAAAATAATCCATGTTCTTTTGGTTAGGATCTTAATGTATTTTTAAAAAAATCAATCATTTCAGAAAGGAAAGTCCTCGCAAAAAAAATTAGAAAAAAATTACAGTATGTAATCTTTTAAGTCCTTAATAATAGTTATAACAATCTACGATTCTTAAACAAAACATTCGCAAAAAAATACTTTGGGCAGAAGTTCTTGGTAAATATTTAAAATAATCCACGTTTCATGGTCAGGAAGAACTCAAAAAATTTTTGAGAAATTCCAACATCCTCTATAGGAAAGTCTTCACTAAAAATTTAAAAAAATTGCAGACTGTAGTCTTTGAAAAATATTTAAAATAATGTATTCAAATAAAATAATAATTCAAATAATGCTAAAAAAATTAAACATTGACGATCCATGGCATGTATGTCCTGGAAAATATTTTTTTTTAATTCACGACTTTTGTTTCTGAATTTCTGTAAAATATCTTGGAAAACATCATCGACTTTTAGCCTAGAAGTTCTCGAAAATTGTTAAAAAAAAAAGATTTTGGAAAATATTAATTTAAAATCCAAAATTTAATTTTTTTTCTAAAAGTGAACGGTACTTTCTCTAGAAATCTTAAATTAAAATTAAATTTTTTTAAATTCCTGCGATTCTAAAACATAAAGATATTTGAAAAAATCCATAATTCTTGATAAGAAAGAGCTCGAAAAATATTTTAAATCAACCCACAGTACTTGCCCTGGTAATTCTTGAATTTTTTTAAGAACTTCCACGATTCTAATCCTAAATAAATATTTAAAAAAAATCCAAAATACTTGGTCTAAAAATCCTCGAAAAATATTTTAAAAATTCGCGATCTAGTCCTGTACGAATCCACGATTCCTTTAAAATATTATATTTAAAAAAATACACATTTTTTGAAATCCTCCAAAAGTATTTATATATCAACAATTATAGTCCTTGAAGAATATTTAAAAAAAAAATAAATTATGTTTGGTGAGGTATGAGGTATGTCAAAACAAGCTTCTTTGCCAGGAATTTCTTGAAAATATTTTTAAGAAATCGAGGTATCCTGGTCAGAAATTTCTTGGAAAATATTTTAAAAAAAATCCTCGAAAAATATTCAAAAAATTCGCAATCTAGTCCTATACGAATCCACGACTCCTTTAAAATATTATATTAAAATATACAAATTTTTTGAAATCCTCCAAAAGTATTTAAAAATCAACAATTATAGTCCTTGAAGAATATATGTAAAAAATAAATTATACTTGGTGAGGTATGCCCCAAAAATATTAAAAAAATGTACAACTCAGGCCAAAACAAGTTTCTTTGCCAGGAATTTCTTGAAAATATTTTTAAGAAATCGTGGTTTTGTGGTCTGAAATTTTTTGGAAAATATTTAAAAAAAAACTTCAAATCTTGGAAAACAATAATTTTTACCAAAATCCGCAAATTTTGGAACTCCATGTTTAATATCTTTAAAAGTCTATTTCATAGTCTATTCAAACTTGACAAATGTTTTATTTTTTGGTTGGAAGAATCTTCATGATGACTTAAAAAGCACCATTTACTTTTCAATAAGGTTACCAATAAACAACTTTAAATTTTTAGAGATTAAAAATAATCCCAATCATTTAAAATATTTTAACATTTCATTTAACTGTCTCTAAAAAATACCAAAATTAAAATTTAACTCCTAACATTCTTGTCTTACATTTTGCAGACAATTTTGTGCATTGTTTTGGGAGCCGTGGCAGCCCGCCCAGGTCATGCGTCAGGAACGGCATATTTACCAGCTGCTCCGGCCATCTATGATCACTATGAACATTATGCACCCACCATTGTTGGACATTCGGTCGAACATTATCCGACTGCAGTGTCACACCAAAGTCAAACGATTGTCCACGAGAAACGACCTTATCTCCGGCCCATAGTCGAGTATGCACCGGCGGCCACCTTCGTTAAGGCGCATGCACCCATCATTAAGAAATATGTTGTGGCCGCTGCTCCAGCCATAGAATATGCTTATGCTCCCGAATCGTATTACACTGGCAGTGGGGAGCTTTATGCCACAAGTGGTTGGGGCGATGCGGGTTTGGCCTATACCACAACAAAAGGTGGCTGGAATGCATGGCCATTGAAGTAAATTTGGGTGAGATGCAACTGAGTTGGCGAGAACTGAGTGGGAGAACCCAAAAGAAAAAAAATGACATGAAATGCTGTGGAATGAAATATGTAACTGTGTGTAGTGTTTTGTACAAATCTAGATTAAGTTGGAAAATAATAATGTAACAAAAATGTTGTAATAAACAAATGTTTTTTTTTTTTTTTTTTTTTTGATATTTAAATAAAAAAAAGTCCTCTCTTTTAGCAATTCGCCAGACATATGGTTACCCACATCCAATCATGTTTCCATTAATTTTTTCCATTGTTACAACCATTGACCCATTTGCTGGTGACACAAATTGTCTCTAAAGTAGCTGCTTATCGCCGTCTGCCGTCACGTTACTGCCGTCACTGAAAATACATTGGGTGTGTACCCAGACTGTTTACGACATGTCCAAGCAAATACTTCAATGCTGTCGATATTTTACGAGGATATTGTTTTGAGCTATTTTCGTAGGGGGTTTTAGACACATTGTATGCCACAAGTGATTGCAGGTTTTAAGTTTTGCAAAATATTCGAATGAAAAAAAGGAATGGAAAACTTTTATCAAGAAAAAGGGTGGATGTTTATGACGATTTTTTAAGCTTATACAACGAGAGAAATATCCTTAAATATCCAGGATTATTGCTCATAAATTTAATAAAAATACTTCCAAAAAACACACGATGTTTGCTAAAAATTTTACGTTTCTTGCTCTCATGGTACATAAAAAAATATTCTGTAAAAACTCCTCGTTTGTGGCTTTGTAGTGATTTTAAATATATTTTAAAACAGGCATATTGCTGAAGGCCAATTAAAATAAACCTAAATAATTAAAAAAATCAGATTTTTGGGGTTTTGATGATCCCAAAAATACGGTTGAAAAATTCGCCACAATTGCTCCAAATATGCATTAAAATTTTTTTTTACCCTCAGTCATATGGGCATACCGGGAAGATAAAAAAACTGCAACAAAGCGGCATAATTTTTTTACATTTTTCATTGAATGAAAGCAAAAAATGTCGGAAATAGCATCAAATTTTAGAATAAGTTAAGATTTGTTCGAATTGGTCAACTTTGGCACGAATTATGGCATTTAAACGGCCAATGAAACCGTCACACGTTGCCCAAATGTTGTTCTGTGGTATTTTGGCCCATTCCCGAAGTGCTTGCTTGAGGTGATCGACACTTTGGTATCTTTTAGTGCCAACCTTGCTTTCCAAAGTACTCCATTGTGCACTGGAAGTGAAGCGTAGAACCTCATTTTGTAACCATTAATGGGTGGCGCGTGCTGAGTGCGATGGTGTTGAGTCTTGTTGGAATGTCAAAGGTCTACGGTCAAAATATTTGCGTGCCCAAGGCTTTAATACACCCTCTAGAAAACTTTCGCTATAATATTGGGCATTTATTCTGTTGCCACGGTCGATCAACACGAGAGGAGAGCGACCGTCGGCTGTTATGGCGGCCCACACCATCACCATGGCTGGCGCTTGAGTTCTGGTGGCCAACCGAAGGTGCAAATTTTCAGCTGACCTCTTTGGCAAGTAAACATGATCATTTTGTTTGTTTGCAAACTGCTGGACAACGAATGCTTTCTCTTCGGATAAAACCCACTTCGGCAGTTCACCACTTGTGGTTTTCCAGCCAAAAGTAAAGAAACCACACCATCACGCTTGAATTCCATCACGAAAAACTTTTTGTTGTGGAAAATTCTCACCAAAATGCTTTTGTACGCTTGAAAAAAATATAATGAGCTGTCACTGGAATACGCTTAACAGCTATCGGACGAGTGGCTTAGAAATGAAAGTCTGAAGTTGGTTGCGGTTTTTTCATCTCACCCTGTATAATTGTTCGAAAAGTACTAACTTGGGTATGGGGTGAAGGGATTGTGACGGAATTCTCAAATTAATTATTGAGGGGTCGGTTTGCATCTGGGATTGAGATGTGTTTTTGGAAATATGTACTAAAATTGTACGAAAAATACTTAATAGTAATTTGGTATTGCTTGAAGGGACTGAGGTAAAATTCTGGTTAGTAAAAAAAACCTTTTTGAAATCAAAGCTTGCGTAGAGCAATTGCCATTGTGTCTAGGATGGTTGGTATTGAAAATGAGATATATCGGTCCACGTTCTGGTATAGTCCCCATAAAACGGTACCTCCCGATATTCGGTATTTTGATGATTTATGCCACATTTTTTCACGGATTTGTCTTAAAATTGGTATTTGTAGGTCATAACGGGTCCTTGTACGTGTGGAAAAACATTGCATGTATACGTCCACGTTTTGGTATAGCCCCCATATAAAGGTACCTCCCGATATTCGGTATTTTGATTATTTTTGCCACATTTTTTCACGAATTTGTCTAAAAATTTGAATTTGTTGGTCATAATGGGTCCTAGTTCGTGTGCCGAAACGTTGTATGTATAGGTCGACGTTTTGGTATAGTCCCCATATAACGGTACCTCCCAATAGTCGGTAATTTGATGATTTTTGACACATTTTTTTCACGAATTTCTCTGAAAATTTGGTAGTTGTAGATCATAATGGGTCCCAGTTCGTGTGGCGAGTCATTGTAATTATAGGTCCACGTTTTGGTATAGACCCCATATAACGGTACCTCCCGATATTCTGCAATTTGATGATTTTTGGCACATTTTTTTCACGTATTTGTCTGAAAAATGGTATTTGTAGGTCATAATGGGTTCTAGCTCCGTTGGCGAAACATTGCATGTGTAGGTTCACGATTTGGTATAGCCCCCATATAACGATTCCTCCCGATATTCGGCATTTTAATGGTTTTTGCAACAATTCTTCTAATGTTTCCTTTACCCTAAGGTGGAGGGCATTAAAAGTTTGGCTCGGCCGAACTTAATGTTCGTTTACTTGTTTTCAAAATCAAAGACTTTTGCTCTGTTCACCTTTATGAAAAATCATTCTCTTCAAAAATCCACCATTAATGCTCTGATGGCCCTAGAAAAATATTTTTTAAAAAATCCACGTTGGTGGCTTAATCGTCCTTTGAAAATTTTCTTTAAAACCCCACTTTTTGGATCCGGATAGTGCTTAAAAAGTCGACGATAATTTGTCTGATGGTCCATAAAAATACATTTTAAAAAATCCACGATTGGGGCTCTAATGATCTATGAAAAAGTTAAAATCCACTGTTGGGCCAATAATTGTTCACGACAAATATTCCTTAAAAATTCAGAATTAAATCCCTGATGGTCCATGGAGAAATCCTTAAAAAATCCACAATTATTGCTCAGTCGATTGATAAAAAATATTATTTTTGAAAATAAATGTTTGTGGCTCCAATGGTCCAGGAAAAAAAATTTTTTTTTACTTAAATTAATGATTACTGCCCTAATGATCCCTAACAAAATATATAGAAGTTCTGAATTTTGGTTCTGATTGTTGATGAAGACGTGTTTCTAAAAATCCACTTTTTCGATATTTTAGTGTCCATGAAATAAAAATTTCATTATTAATGCTCTGATGGCCCTGGAAAAAAATTCACGTTCGTGACCCTCAAAGACCTTTTAAAATATTCCTTAAAGCCAATCATTTGGGACAGGAGGGTCTTTAAAAATGTTTTTCAACTAAAATCTACTTTTGTGGATCTGATGACTGATGCTAAAAATATTCTTTAAAACCCCACGTTTGTAGCCCCAAAAATTCCTCAAAAATTTTAAAGAATCCCTGTTTCTGGAATTTTTAGAATAATTTCCAAAAAAAAAAAATTAAAAATTTTGAATTTATTTTCACAACATATTTTTTATTAAATCGTAATCACAAAATGCCCAACAAAATCTTTTATCCTTATCAGGTGTGTAGCGCCTCCTTACCAACCATGGCTGCCATAGGCACCACCATAAGATGGAGCATAAGAAGCGTAACTTTTCAAAACAGGAACCGAATTGTAGCTAGTATAAGCCGATGAGACCAAAGGAGTTGCGGCATAGCTATGTACCAAAGGAGTGGCAATCGTCTTCACAACAGGAGCAACTGGGGCATAGGTCTTGTAGACAGGAGCCGAATAGGTCTTAACAACAGGAACAACAATTGGCTGAACATATTTGGCAGATGAATGGACTTGAGAGATGGATTGATGGGATACAGCGGTGGGTATGCTCTTCACCACAGTGCCAACATGGGCCAAGGCAGGTTCTTGGACAATGGTGGTTGCCAGGGGAGCACCGTAGCTGACATGGGATCCACCCAAGTAACCAGGGCGGGCAGCAGCAACGGCAAAGAAGGCAGCAAGGACAAACTGAAAATGGGGAGAGAAGAGGAAGAGGGTTAATTGAGTATGTGCACCGAATACTAAATATCTGCACGATGGACTAGTAAAATAATATTCCTTTTTTTATTCAATTTATTATTTTTTTCTGACTTACCAATTTGTACATTTTGTTTCTTAGTTGTTTTGTTTAACTTGGTTGTATTCGTTGAGGAGTGCTTGGCGTGATTGATAACTTCTTGCCAAACATGTGTAGTATATATACTAAGAAGTAATCTACATTAAAACTAAAAAAAAACAACAATAACAACACCATTGACTGGCATTCCCACCACACAAATTATTCATTGCTTGCGGGTCTCGTCGTGGTGTGTCATAAAATTTGGTCAACTCCAGTTGTGGCATCATAACAACACTAATTAAGCCAATGCTAAATTATGCTAGCCTTAATGTGTTCCAATTTTGCGATTTACTACAATTTAGGCGAGGTTATTTAAAATTGCCTTCGAGTATTAACTTGGAATAAACTTTTTTGTAAAATATTAACTTTTTAATTGATTCTTTTAAGAATGATTTCCAATTTAAATAGAAAATACCAAGAATAGTTACGATTTTATTAGGAATCGGGTCATAAAACCTAGAAATAGTGTAGTGTTGTTACAAATATGGATTTTTTAAAGAATAAGTTTCCATCAGCCATCAAGTCTATATATTTGTGGATTTTTATACCCTACAACACTATGTGTTGGGGGTATTATAAGTTTGATTGGGCCAGAATTTATGTAACACCTCGAAATATTGGTTTCCCATATAGGAAAGTATATATGGATCTTCCTAGCTCGCCGAGCTGAGTCGATCTAGGTATGTATGTCCGTCCGTCCGTCTGTCCGTCTGTCCATGTTAATTTGTAATCACTCTACAGGTCGCAATTATGACCCAATCCTAACGAAATTTTGCACGAAGGTGGGGTTAGGGTCAGAATAGAACCCTATTTCTTTTGGAGATGATCGCCAAATGTTTAGGGGTTGAAATGGACCAAATACTGAAAAAATTTCGGATTTTGCAGTAGCTATACAGGTCGCAATCATAGACCAATCGACTCGGAATTTCGCATGTAGCTAGAGTTTATGGCGGGGAAGAAGCCTACCAATTTGGGTGGTCATCGGATAATATTTAGCGGGTAAAATAGACCATATCCTCTGTGTTGAAAAAATTCAAAATTTTTCAATAAACCGCGAATATTTTAAATCCCGGCGAAATCACAAAGCCATGACAAGGTTACTTCTGACCTTTACATTGATGATTATATCCAACAAATCGGATATATAGCAAAATATAGGCGATATATATGTCTATCAAAGAAGATATGCTTGAAAGATCTCTTATATGTCGAGAACGGCTGGACGTATTTCGACTGTTGTCATTAATTCAGAATGGCCTCTTGGCAGGAAAGAAAAAACGTCTAAAAAATCGCATAAAAATATCTCTCTAAAGATGAAAATATTGATTTTGTAACATTTTCTCATACTTTTTCAATTTTGTCATATTTTCATTTTGAATTAAACATTTGGTAATATTTCTACAGCTAACAAAACTAAGTAGTTAGGATATCAGGATATCATATACAGATCGCATTTATGGCCCGATCCTTACGAAATTTTGCATAGGGATAAGATGAGGGTCAGAATAGAAGCCTACTCTTTTTGGAGATGATCGCCATATATTTAGGGGTTGAAATGGACCAAAAAACTGCAAAATTGTCAGCAGGTCGTAATTATCGCCCGATCCTCACGCACATTTGAATCGGGGTTATCGGACATTGCAAAAGCCAAGCAGTTTTGGATGGCCATCCAAAAATATTCAATGTGTGAAATAGTTTGCCAACTTTTGTAGACAAAATACGAAAATGTCCATTCCAGTGACTTTTTGGTGAATTCACATATACAGGAAAGACGCACTTCTGACTATTTCGTTGAAGAATATTGTCAAATGTCCGTATCTCATATAGATGCGTTTCAGTCAAAAACCAATAATAAATGTTAATCTTTTGCCACTTCTGAGAGATTATAGGTCTTTGGGAAATATTGGTTCCATATCTATGAAGACCATTTACGTGCAAAATCTACCAATAAATTGGAAATGAGCAAATTAGTTTAAGTTCCTATAATTTGAAACCTGATGGTTTTCTTTTATTATTTGTCACAATATCTTGTGGAATTCGTTCGAGTTTCTCGACTATATAAAGTGTATCGTTTATTATAGTGTTGTAGGGTATTCAACGGTCGCTGCCGCTCGACTGTAGCCTTTGCTTACTTGTTTATAATATTTTTCATCGAACATCTTTGTCACAAATATGGATTTTTTAAAGAATAAGTTTTCATCAGCCATCAGCTCTATATATTTGTGGATTTTTAAGAATATTTTTTCATGGACCATCAAATAAGTAGTAGCGGAGTTTTTAATGAATCTTTTTCGTGGACGATTAGATCGATAATCGTGGATTTCAGGCGAATATATTTCATGGACTCTCAAAGAAAAAAAAAAGATTGATGAATCATGGAGCATTAATTTTGGATTTTCATGAATATTTTAAGTTAACCATCGGAACAAAAATCTTGAATTTTCTGGAATTGTTTTTTTTTTTTTGGTGGATCATCAGAGCCACAAATGTGGATTTTTTATAATATTTTTTATCAGCTATCAGACAAATAATCACGTTTTTTTTTCAATGGACTATGACAGCACTATTCGTAAATTGTTTAAGAATATTTTTCACGGATCCTCAGGTCCGTAGTCGTAAATATCTTTCAAAATGTTTATTCTTGGACCATCAGAGCCACAAATGTGGATTTTTATACCCCACAACACCACGTGTTGGGGGTTATCATAAATTCGATTGGACCAAAAGTAACACCTCGAAATACTCGTCTCCCACATAGGAAACTATATATGGATCTTCGCCGAGCTGAGTCGATCTAGCTATGTATTTCCATCCGTCTGTTCATGTTCAAGCTACAGGTCGCAATTATGGCTCGATCTTCACGAAAATCAAAATGGAGGTGGGGTTAGGGTCAGAATAGAAGCCTATTGTTTTTGGAGATGATTTGGATTGAAATATTGAGGTTGAAATGGAATGATTTTACTGTTGCTTTACAGACCACAATTATGGATCAATCGACGCGGAATTTTGCGTGGAGAGTAGAGTTTAGGGCTGGGCTTGCCGTTTTGTTTGGTCATCGGATAATATTTAGCGGGTAAAATAGCCCATAAATTTTATGGAAAAAATTACGAAAATTTTAACAAAATGGCGAATTTTTTTAATCCATGCGAAATCACAAATGCGTTAAAAAGTCATTTCAGACCATTATAGTGATACTGATAGCCAAGATATCAGATATATAGCAAAATAGGTACAATATATATGTAAAAAAAATACATATCCACTTATAAGTCAACAACCGCTGGACTGATTTTCACAATTTTCATCAACTCGGAATGGTCTGTTCAGAAAATTGTAAAATCTAAAAATATGAAAGTAAAAATGTGAGTATTTTTTATACCCTCAAAACGTGCCTAGTCGAAATAACGGTTTTAGACCCTAGGTCTCTTTGGGCCAAATCCGTTTCAGGACATTCGGAGGTGATCTAGCGATGTCCATCTGTCCGTCCGTCTGGCTGGCTGGTGCAAACTATAACTCTCGAAGTGTGTATCCGATTTGATCCAAACTTGGTACATCGCAATGTTATTGTCAAACTTAGATTGAATCCGGAGATGGGCACTATCGGTCCACTCCCTCTGGTACCTCCCCCACAATAGGTCGAAATTTTCAAAAAAAAATTATTTTTTGCACAGAAAGAGAAAGGATAATCCAATTTCCCTCCAACTTTGCAAATCCTAATATTTACATCAGTGCTAGGTCAGGTGTGAAAATGGACAATATCGGTTCACTCCATCGAGTACCTCCCCCACAAATGGTCAAAATTTTGAATAAATAAAATGATATGATAAAATGTGATGTAAGAGTCCGATTGTCTTTAAATTTCACACACACCAATATCTATATTAACCCAAGGTCTGGTGTTAAGATAGGATATATCGGTCCACTATTTCTGGTACCTCACCCACAACAGGTTGAAATTTTGAATATCCATTACGTCCATAAAACGCGATATGAACAACTGATTCCGTTTAGACTTAGCAAATCTGAATATTTCTATTAACACAGGACCTGTTAAAAAACGGTAGAGATCGGACCATTCTTTCTAGTACCTTTCCCACAAAGGGTCAAAGTTGTGAATAACCAAAACGTTTATGAAATCCGAAATAAGCATCAGGTTCCCTTTATATTTTACACATCCCATTATTTCCACTAACAAAATATCCGTTGTGAAGATGGCCACAAAGGCTCAACATTTTGAATATCCATGAAGCTCATAAAAAGCGAAATTGACATGCGATTCCATTCAAGACTTGGTACATCGTAAAATTTCATCATCACGAGATCTCTTATAAAGATGGTAGATATCGGACCATTTCTTTTGTTACCTGCCCCATATAGGGTTCAAGTTTTTAAAAAACACTATAATCATAACAGAAGTCAAAATATTTTTAATAGTCATACATTGGCTGAGGGTATACATCAGTTGGAAAACCGGAAAGATACTTTTTAACTTGTTAAGTTTTTTTTAAATTTTTGTCATATTTTTATGGCATGTAATTTTTATACCCTACACCACAAGGTGGTCAGGGTATTATGTATTTGTGCATTTGTTTGTAACAGGCAAAAGGAAACGAGATAGACCCATAGTTCCTTTTGATGATCTGCATAGAATCACATTCTGAGTCGATTTATGCATGTCCGTCCGTCTGTCCGTCTGACCATGTATTTTTGTAAACAAAGTACAGTTCGCATTTATTGCCCTATCCAGATGAAATTTTGCACAAATCACTTGTTTGGCCCAAGGACGAACCCTATTGAAATTGGAGATTATCAAAATTTAGATATAGCTCCCATATATAAGTTAATGTTAGAAGTTAAAGTTTATTTCACACTGCTATGGTGTTTCTTTATTTTGTTACTAACATTTATGTTGCGGTGCTATGCACCTCTCTTGTTGGATTTACAATTATGAATTACTTCAACTTAAAACTAATATTATACTGCAGCCTGGTCGTGCTCGTTATTACGCTGAGTCATCACTTGCGGTGCGCTGGTATTAGTGCGCGTGTTTGTGGCGGATGACTGCCCTGGTGTCATATTCCTGTTGATTTGTCGGACTGCTTGCGCAGCATAATGATGGGAATGTTTACTAGTTGGTTTGCATATTTAGTTTGATGTTTATTAGGGTGAGCCGTTAACTCCTCCCTCTCGAATTATCAAGCGTCTCGATTGATGTGTTTAGAAATATGGCAGATTATAAAGACTGCCGCGTTGATTCAAGTTAATATTGTGGTTTGCTAGTTGTTTTTGTTTTGATAACAGATTCTGTTGTGCCGGCTGCCAATTGGCTTTCTGACACAGTCATTTCTATTTGAGGTCTAGACATTCCTTCATGTGGGGTCCTTTTTATAATTTTCATACTAGTTTTGCGCCTTTGCCTCATTTTTACTGCCATCAGGAGGATGACCAATGCTAATATGAGACTGATGTTAAAACATAAACTGGTCTTGAATTCAGTATTTAGACGCTCGATTCTTTTATTACTTTTCACGTGCAACGTTTTTAGTAGTTGTAGAGATAGTATTTCTTCGGTGTAGTTGTTTCTAGCTGAGTGTTTTAGTAGCGCAGGCAACGGTTTGGAGTAAGCAGCTTCTTCGACGGTGAAATTTTTGTTGCCTATCCTAATTGTAGAATTACTAAATCTTATTAAATAAGTTCCTGTTACATTTTTTTCGTTTCCATTTATGACAATATTTTCTTTTATGTTATTTATCAAAATTAATCCAGGTTCTATTTCCTCTAAATTATTAATGTGATCTGCATTTACTATTGAACAATTATGTGGGCTATTAGTTACTAATTTAGGAATACATGTATTGTTTGTTATATTGGCTACATTAGATTCTAGACATAATTCAATACCATTTATTTTTTGACAAGGACTTTTAATTCCAAATGTTGCTCTTTCACATTTTACAATTTTCTTATAATCAAGATTTAAAACAGTATTTTGATTTTTTACAGGTCTTATGGTTATGACATTACAAATTTCTTTTACAGTTTTGGGAATGCTTATAATGTAAATTATATTAGTACTATTGTTTACAATTTTTATTCGTGCGAAATTTAAAGCTTGTTCAATGTTTTGAAACGGGATTTCATCTTGATTAAATATTTCTTCTATTTTTCTAATTTCTATTTCCGATAAAATAAATGTGTTTACAATGTTGGATTTTGTTAAATGAATGGCCGAATTAATATTCGTTATTTCCTCCTTTAAAATTTCAACTTTGTACTTTGCCTGCAATATGAGGGTATTACGGAAGTCCTCACTAGTCTTTAAAATTTTTGAAATACTATTTGTCGCATTCGTTATCTCCTGCATTCTTTCTATTAGATCTCTGTTGATTATTAACTGGTTATTGCTGTTGTCTGTTAACTCATTGATTTTGTTTTTCAAAAGCATAAGGTCATCATGGTCTGGACTACCTGCCAGCCATTTCCACGCCGTTCCAATCTCATCAAGAGATCTTTTAGATCTCTCTTCAGGCATTAGCCGATTTATAAGGTGAGATAGGGTAGTGATGTCATTATGTAGGAAGGGGAGTAGTGGGTGGTTGTCTGGAATTCCTTTGGCCAAGTCGTCCTTGATCCTCTCTAGAGTGTCATGATATTCCTTGATGTTAATAACATGCAAAATTTTGAATGTCCCTGTTTGTATTTTTCCTATTCCACTCTCTATAAGAACCACTTCTGATTGAGAGTAGTCCAATATTTCTGTGACCCCTAGGCAACCTGTAATTAAGAACTGGAAACCCGGTAAATAAGTAAGTCAGTTTCTGATATGACTCTTATGGACTATTCTCCCTGATTGAGTCAGGACAGTTGAGTGCCTATTCTCCTTTACAACTTCTTCTTTGAAACGTTTAGATAATTTGGTTCCTAATCTCTTGTTCTGTTTGACAAATATTTTCTGACCTTCTTGATATTCTTTTGGTTCTTCCCTAACACGATTATGATTTGCCAAATCATTTTCCTGTTTCCTCAAGAGTCTTTCGTAGTTGTTAAGGCGAGTCCTTTCGTAGTCCTCTGGTCCAAAGGTCGTCGGTCGTCCAAAAAATAGATCTACGGGTTTCTTTCCAATTGACGAATGTATTGTGTGATTGTACTTGTTAACGCTATCTTGCAATAGCTCCTCAAAAGAGTAATCGGGTCGCTCACACTTACTGCAACGCATAATTTCCGATAAGGTCGAATGGAATCTCTCTATTTGCCCATTAACCTCGCTCTTATAAGGCGGTGCCGTAAAAATTTCCATGCCAAGTTCGTCTTCCAACATAAACCGAATGGTCTGAGAATTGAAAGATCGCTCGTTATCAAATACAATTGACTTCGGGACCCCAAAGTAGAAAATTATTTCTCTCAATGGTTTCCTAATGTCTTCAATGCCTTTGCCATTTATCATTCTGGTTACTGCGAATTTTGTAAATTTGTCTATTGCGGTTAAAACTCGAAACTTGTCTGTAGAGAAGATATCTATGTGGATTGTATGCCCAGGATAAGTTGGCATAGGTGTCTTATTAAGTTTGGGAGCGTTCGGATGTCGCTCATACTTATTTTCTTTACATACTTTACAGATATTGATCACATTCTTTATTTTCCTAGTCATAGAAGGGAAGTAATAGCTCTCTAAAATTTGTCTCCTATTCTCGGCATTATTCCTATGTGCTCTGTTGTGAGTCTCAATAATGATTTGTTTTTGTCTCTCCTCATCAGTAACATCTTCAACCATTGTTCGAGCGAATCGTACTTTAATGTTTCTGAAGTGATGAGGGTACAGTGCTTGAATCATAAGCATAACTGGCTCTGAGGTCTTGATGCCGTTGACTACTGTAGGATTTAAGTATCTCTTTAATATGACTTTCAGATCTGATTCCGCTAGACTGGTTTCTTTAATGATATGTCTATGGTAGGAGGGAAATACAATGTTAAATTCATATGAGGAAGCTGATGATTCCTCAATAATGATCTGATTTTTGAAGGTATTTATTGGCACCTCAGCGGAAGGAATTAGGTCTTCCGATGAGTCCTCGGCACTGTGAACCGTGGGCGTTAGGGAGTTAACATCTGTCACTGGTGGTCTCGATAGCGTGTCCGCGACTACATTCGTGCTACCTGGTTTATAAATTAACTCGTAATTATATTCTTCTAACTGTGCCTTCCACTTCTTCATCTTCACATTTGTGTTCTTGTTGCTTAGCGCAAATGTCAAAGGTTGATGGTCGGTAAATATCTTTATGCTTCTTGCTCCATACAAGTAACAATTCAATTCCTTTAAAGCCCAAATTATCGCCAGCATTTCTTTCTCATTTGTCGCATATTCCTCTTCTGCCCTACTGAGAGTTCTAGAAAGGTATGTGATAGGTCTATTGCCTTGAGATAAAACTGCTCCTAAAGCGTATTTCGAGGCGTCAGTAGTGAGTTCAAAGGGCTTATCAAAGTCGGGATAGTTCAAAACGACTTCCTCCGATACCAAACAATTCTTGAGCTGTTTGAAACTTTCAATCTGTTCGGAATTCAAATTGACACTGATTTTTTTTGACTGGTTTCTCGGGGTTTTCCCTATATCGCCTCTCATCATGGAAGTTAATGGTTTGGCTATTTGAGCATAGCCCCTTATGAATCTCCGATAATGTCCGGTCAAACCCAGGAACGATCGCAAGTCATGAACTGTTCTGGGTTGAGGGAAATTAACTATGGCCTTAAGTCTGTCTGGGTTTGCAGAAAAACCTCCTTCCTTTACATTGAACCCTAAGAAGTCAATTTCTTCCTTTAAGAATTCACTCTTGTCCAAATGAACTTTCAGATTAGAGTCTTCCAAAGTGCGGAATATTATCCTCAAATTTTCAATGTGTTCCTTTTTAGTCCTACCAAATATCAAAATGTCATCAATGTAGACGTAGCACCGTTTCCCTATATGCTCTCTAAGAATATCATCTAGAGCTCTTTGGAATATTGCAGACGCGTTACGTAGTCCAAATGGTAGTCTTGTGAACTCGAACTTTCCATTCTTGACGGAAAAAGCTGTTTTCTCAATATCGGATTCCCTAAGTGGAATCTGATGGAATCCGCTCTTTAAATCTATGGTGGAAAAGTATTTCTGTTCGCCTAAGTTAGCCAAGATTTCTGTAATTTCAGGTATGGGGTATCTGTCAGGTCTAGTTATCTCATTAAGTTTCCTATAGTCAATAACCATGCGGTATTTTTTCACACCTGAAGCATCTGGTTTTTTTGGTACTATCCAAACTGGAGCATTATATGCGGACCTGGAAGGGCGAATTATCCCGTCCCTTAATAGTTCTTCTATCTGTTTGTCAATTTCGGATTTCAGTGCCATTGGATACGGATAGGATTTTGAATAAACTGGACTATCACTACTCGTATTAATTTCAGCTTGTACGATTGTTGAATAAGTGAGTTTTTTATTGGGATCTGCAAAAAGGTTTGGATGGTCATCCAAAATATTCCTGACTTCTTTTTCATCTTCGGGATTTAGATGATTTAAACGTAGATTCATGTTATTAATCTCATCAATTTGCAGCTCTTTCAAAGGAAATTTCTTTCCATCCAGAATTGTGAGATAGGATCTCCAAGTGTAAATCACTGCATTCAAAGATTTCAGGGTATCATTCCCTATTATCCCATCAAAGGTCTCTAGACCAGGAAGGATGTAAAATTCTAACTTTCCGATCCCGCAATTAAAAATGTCAATAAAACTATGGGTCTCTATACTAACTATGCCGCCTACGGACTTAACATGAAAAGGTTTCTGGTTCTTTAGAGGGTTTCTAATAAATTTGCCATTAATATAATTTTTGTTCGAACCGGTGTCTATAAGAAATTTAAGTTCGTTGCCATTTTTCATTCTGAAAGGGAGGTATGGCAACGTTGAAGCTAGTCTAAAAAATTAACGTCATCTACAATTGCCAACTGATCGTCTAGATCCTCCTCGTACGCTTCGTCATAGGAAACCTCATATTCCTGTTCATCAGAACCATTCATTTCATCCGGCTCTGCATCCTCACGTATTTGGGCCTCAACATTAAACACTCTCTGCTGCTTTTGCGGCTGATGAATATTTCCTGAATTATTTCTCTTAAAGTTAGGCTGAACATTGTTAAAAGCATTACTCAACTGTGGCCTATTCTGATAGTTTACCTGCCTAGTCTGTATTGATTGATCCACGTCCATTGGTACAGCAGGTTTAGGAGGAAGTGGGGGTCTGTATCCTCCGTATTGGGGGTGTCCAAAATTATTCACTACTGGAGGTCGATTCGAAAAGTTCGCCGGCCCTCCGTATTGTTGTTCTCCACTTCGGAAATTCCGATAACGATATTGAGTAGGGCCTCTGTACCTTTGGTCACCTTGAAAATTCCTATCACCAATCGTCAGCTGTGGGTAAAAATGTCTAGGAGGGTTAGTTTGGGGGATCCTGTTTGGTCTAGATCCTTTCTCGGTAGCGTGTTGAATACGCACACCTAGATTACCTAATTTTAAACAGGCATTTAGAGCCTGAGGCAAACTTGTCGGGTTTGTAACACTCATTAAGCTTGGAAGATTACCATTAAGTCCTCGAATAAAGGTGTCCAAAGCCTTGTCCCTATATGTTTGGGTCAATACATCCAAAGCCTCGTTCCCTATATCCAGACAATCAATCTTGTCCAGAATCAAAGACAAATGGTGGTAAACCTTCTGGTAAAAATCTGTTATGGTTTGCCCACCCTGAGATAGGACGGTCATTTGATACTCTAAGGTCGAAATATCTCTCTTATCTGAAAAATGAAGCACTAAACACTTTCTTATCGCTTTCCAATTTAATGGGGTCCGATAAGACTCCAAAGCCGTGTCGGCCTCACCAACAATTTTATGCCTAACAGTGTGTAGAATTGTGAAGTATTTGGTTGTTCCCCTTTGTGACTCATAAATGTTCATGATCCTATCAACAGCTTTCCTCCACGAACTAAATTCTCCTGGCTTGCCCGAGAATTCCCTTAACGTCTTCACTATGTCTGGTATTCTCTCTCCTTCTGAGATATCCCCAGATCCTTCTATGTCGACATCTTTAGTGGCGGTAACATCCTCCCCCTGTTTGAGAAGGTTTGCCACCGTCTCACTTATTATTCGTTTCACCTCATTAGTCTGACTTTCCGTAAAGGGATTAAACCTTACGGGAGCTGCCCCAGAAGGCGAAGATGTCTGTCCTGAAACACTCATAGCTTCGACCCTTGTTATTAAGTTGTTTAAATCTTCCGGCATTGGCCGCTCGAAAAAAAGGAGAAAAAGAAACACCAAATCCTAGTTCTCGTCACAAATCTATTATCAAAATTTCTTTAAACTTATTTCAGCACGGATATGACTCTTTAAATTTGGATGCCACACTCTATTTTTTTGTTTAACTTAATCTAACATTTCATATTTCTTACATTTGTTAATTTCGCACAAATATGATTTTTTTTGTAAATTTAGATGTCACACTTTATTTTTTGTTTTACCTTACTCTAACATTTCTTTCTTCTTACTTTGTTATTTTTGTTAAACGTATTCTAGCACAAATATGATTTTTTGTAAATTAGTTTTCACACTTTCACTTTCTGTGTTATTCCTTATTTTGTTTAATTTTATTTTAACATTTCTTCTTTTTTACTTTTGTTAAATTTATAATAACTTACTAATAATAATTTGATCATTTTCCTTATATCCCGGTAGTCCGCTAGTTCTTACGTAACATCCTTTTCGTACTCCTACTCAGGAACGGTTCTCGTACCGGCTGTTGGGATGTTTTAATCCTTGTGGTTGTTGGGTTCTAGGATGTGTTGATCCTTGTAGTTGTTGGGCGCCAGTTAATGTTAGAAGTTAAAGTTTATTTCACACTGCTATGGTGTTTCTTTATTTTGTTACTAACATTTATGTTGCGGTGCTATGCACCTCTCTTGTTGGATTTACAATTATGAATTACTTCAACTTAAAACTAATATTATACTGCAGCCTGGTCGTGCTCGTTATTACGCTGAGTCATCACTTGCGGTGCGCTGGTATTAGTGCGCGTGTTTGTGGCGGATGACTGCCCTGGTGTCATATTCCTGTTGATTTGTCGGACTGCTTGCGCAGCATAATGATGGGAATGTTTACTAGTTGGTTTGCATATTTAGTTTGATGTTTATTAGGGTGAGCCGTTAACTTATATCTTCGTCCGATTTGCCTTTTATTGTGCACCAAACGTGTAATATCAGTCCGAGTAGTATGAAATTTTGCACGTACGATCAGATTGAACCTGAAAATAAGTATGCCAAATGTGATCGAAATCGGTTCAGATATAGCTATAGCTCCCATATATATTGTTCATCCGATTTGCTATTTTTGTCCTCCGCAGCCGTAATATGCACCCTGTAACAACAATATTTGGGGAAATATATCAAATACAGCTCAGAAATACATTTGCTAAACTTTATCGAAATCGGTTCAGGTTTGGATATAGCTCCCATATATAACTTCGTCCGATTTACCTTTGATTGTGCACCAAACATCTAATATTTGTCCAAGTGGGATGAAATTTGGCACTTACGACCGAATTGAAGTCTAGAAGCTAGTATGCCAAATTTGGTGAAGATTGGTTCAGATATAGTTGTAGCTCCCATACATACTGTTCATCCGATTTGTCATATTTGTTACCCACAGCCGTAATATGCACTCCAACGAGTGCATACCCACGATATTCAGGGAAATATATCAAATACAGCTCAGAAATATCTTTGCCAAATTTTATCGAGATCGGTTCCGATATGTATATAGCTCCCATATATATTTTTATCCGATTTCAAATTAATTGTGCACCAAATGGGCAATACAAGTCCGAATTTAAAAGATACAAATGCTTCGGCATATTTAGTTCTTTGAACTTTAAATTATAATTATTATCATAGCGTGTATGATTGAATGCTCCTATAAAAACGTTTAATTATTATGCGCAGCTCTACTTAATTAGCAAAGTGGTGTAGGGTATCATAAAGTCGGCCCTGGCCTTTATTTTTTTTACTGGTTTAATTTGACTTACAATTTTGAATTGTAATTTCTTCTAAAATTTTTCTACACTATGAGTTTATTATATACAGGTCGCATTTGAAAATTTGAATGTGACAGGGTTACGGTCAGAATTAAAGCCTATTGTCATGGAGATGCACATTTAGAGGTTCAAATGGACCAAAAAAATTAAATTCTACTGATTTTGCTGTCGATCTACAGGTAACAATTGAAAACCAATCGACGCGGTATTTTTCATGTGCTGTAAAATGGACCACAACTTCCATATTGCAGCGCTGTAGGGTATAAGATGATCAGACCCGCCGACGACTATAGCCTTTGCTTACTTGTTTGAATCTATGACCAAAAACTTTCTTTTAAACGGGATTGTAGCAAGTCAAAATATTTTACAAAATTATTTATCATAAAATTTTACTATAGGTCCCGAAAGACGTCAAAAGTCTAGTCTTACCTGAACACCAGGAATTTATGTACATTATAAACACGTAAAGTTTTAGAGCTAACTTTATGTGAATTAATGCAAAAATCTCCTACAAAGCTTAATTTTAGAAGGATGACGTCAAAAATATCAAATTTATTAAATTTCAATACAAGAATAAGAAGTGGATTCTGCTTCCTACGGCAGAAAATTGCCAACACAAATTCTTATTTTCGTGTTATTATTTTGGTTAAAAAAATTAGAAAATTTCAATTGGTGTTCCAACCGATATCCTCAGTGTTTGAAAATATGTTTATAGAGGCGTGGATTAAAAAAATCGTTGAAGAAAAATAGGGGCGTGGATTAAAAAAACAACTTTGAAGAAAAATAGGGGCGTGGATTTAAAAAAAAATCTTTGAAGAAAAATAGGGGCGTGGATTAAAAAAACAACTTTGAAGAAAAAGAGGGATGTGGAACAAAAAAAAAAATCAAGAACTTATAGAGTGTGGATATTTAGAAAATATTTTTGGCCTGGATTTTTTTTTTTTTTTCAAAAAATATTTATGGCGTGATTTTTTAAAAAAATATTTTTTGAAGAATTTCATGGGAGTGTATTTCTTAAAAAAATATTTTTGAAAATTTCTTAGGCTTGGATTTTTAAAATATATTTTTGAGGCATTTTTATGGCTTTTTAAAACATACTTTTAAAAATTTCATGGGTGTGGATTTATCAACAAAATATTTTCGAGGAAAAATAGGACCGTGAACGATATCTCCAAATATTCGGCGTTTTTAGCTAAATTTTCAACAGAATGTTTTTTATGAGGTACTTTGGGACGAATACCCTTTTGTTTGGCAAACAATTTTGGTGAATAATTTTTTCTTCAACCATTTACAATATTTAATTGTAACCTAGCATACCTTGAAGAAGTAATAACCTCTTATGTCCATCAAATCAAACTAATGATTATTCATCTAAAATATAATAATGCAAACTCTAAACAAAAATCATAGGAATTTAACCAAATCAACTTATTTCCCTTTGCCACCAAATAAACTACAACTATTAATTACAACGGAAGCAATGAATAAACCCAAAATATTTTGTTAATGACAAGCAAAAAAGTTGGCTGTGTATTTTATGGAATTCACTCAAAAGACTGCTGAGGAGACAGACAAGTTATGCTTTAGATGCTATCGCTTTACTTCTTGGCGAGAAAACCTGTCATTTGCTTTGTGATGATGAGAGTGGATCTAATTGCTCGTTCCGCACCTCCGTATTTTCATTACAAACAAATTAGTGCTACTTAAAATTAACAAAAACAACAACAGTTTTATGATCGATCATGAATGTGATTAGAAAAAAAATATAGCAATCAGTTATGATTCGCATTTCTGCAAATCAATGAAGCTTGCAACAAGGCTACATGAAATGGCGCCCAATATGAACATGTTTAATGCATGATATTTCATTTCACTTTTTAGACGCTTTCTCCAGAACACTTGGCTTAACTATGAATACTATGATAATCTGTGAGTAGACAAGCAAACGCATTGTAATATCCCACAACTAAGTTAGCTAAGCAGTGTTAGAAAAATATTCAAAAAAATAATTCAAAATGTTCAAATTGGTAAGTTTGAAAAAGAATGAAATAAATAAAATTATCTCCAATCAATTCCCTTTTCCAGTTCATCTTATCTGCCCTCCTGGCCGTTGCTGTGGCCCGTCCCAGTGGTCTGGTCGCCTCCTCACCCTATGTTAGCTACAGTCATCCCACAGTTGCCATTCACCAGCCAGCCTTGGCCACAGTTGGTGCTGTTGTCCACACCGTTCCCACTTCAGTGTCTCATGCCAGCCATGCTGTAGTTCATAAGTCCGCCCATGTTGTTCAGGATGTCGTTGCTCCTGTGGTAAGAACTTCATATGTTACTCCAGTTCTTCGCACTGTTTCGGCTCCAGTATATCATGGTGGCTATGTTTCGTCGGCTCCATATGGCACCTATGCTGCCGCTTCGCCTTATTCTCGTATTTATTGAAAACATTTCGGAAATCGCATGGTGCCAACGAAAGTGTTGTAGTGGATATAGTGTGTATGCAAGACATAGTAGCTATTTTTATATAATATTCTGGACACTTAATTAAGTGAATAAATATGTATGTATGCAAAATAAATGCAAATGTGTAGAAAACATAGAAATATTTTGGCATTTTTTTTTTCAAATAGAGAATGTGTCGAAAAAATTTTAGAAAATTTCAATGGGTGTTCCAAGGGAATAATTCCGCATTTGAGCGGAGTTTCGCAAAGCAATGATAATTAATTCCTCCTTACCAAAGCTTAATATAAATATTATCATGGACCAAGATTGGGCAGTACCTAGTATTAGATTCGATCCTTTATCCGAAATTTTTTGAAAAATACCACTTGATCTTATATCGATACAAATATTGGGATGCTGACAATTTAGCGGACATTGAGTTTTTGTTGTAAGAAGTTATAAGAAGAAGATAGTTAGCATTGTGGATGTAACATGTATAAGCCATTGAGTATTGCCTTTGCTTGATTTGAAATGTTGAGGTTTATATTGGAAACATTTTGAACCTTCGTGGGAAATGTACTGATATAATCACTTTGCGCTAACTAATTGTAAGAGATATTATTCTTTAAAATGTTTGCCTTTTTGTAACTATTTGAAGATCCAAAAAGAATTTTAAACAATTTTCAAGAATTTGATGGGCGTAGATTTTTCAACAAATATTTCTTTAAGAATCATAGGGGAGTAGATTAAAAAAAATTAAGACAAGCCAATAAAAAAGCAGATAAGTTCGTCCGGGCGAACTTTTTACACCCTCCACCATTCGGAAAGAACTTGAAATATTAAAAAAAAATCGTCGAAAAATATCGCTTAAATAAAAACCTATGTACAAAGACGTGTTACTGGATAAGGAATTTTCTGTCATAGGCTGTAGTACCGATTCCGAAATTCAAATACGAAATTTGAAACAATTCCGGGAATAATGTCTCTAATATCTTCAAAATACCGAATAAAGGGGGCTATACTAGATGTGGACCTCCATGGACAATTTTCCACCATAGGTTGCAGTACCCATTACTACATTACCACATTCAGCGAAAATCATCAAAATACCGAATTTTGGGAGGTACAGTTATATGGGGGATATACGAGATCGTAAACCTATATAGACAATTCTTTTTCAGGGATTAAAGTAGTTATAAAGAACTCATTGCGTAGAATTGCAGACAATTCCATTTAAAAATTTGGCTAAAATCATCAAAATACCGAATATCGGGAGGTACATTTATATGGGGGATATACGAAGTCATAGACAATTCTTTTAAAAATTTTACAGGCGTGGATTACGGGAAAAAATGTTTGAAAAATTATATAGGCGTGGATTTTTTAAAAGAATATTTTTTGAAGAATTATATAGGCGTGGTTTTTTTAAAAGAATATTTTTTAAAAAATTTTATAGGCGTGTATTTTTAAAAGAATATTTTTTAAAAAATTTTATAGGCGTGTATTTTTAAAAGAATGTTTTTTGAAGAATGTTATATGCATGGAATTTTTAAAATAATATTTTTTTGAAGAAATTTATAGGCGCGGATCTTTTAGAAAATATTTTTAAAAAGATTAAATAGGCGTGGATTTTTTAAATTTTTTTGAAGAATTTTGTAGGCGTGGATTTTTTTAAAGAATAATTTTTTAACAATTTAATAGGCGTGGATTTTTTTAAAGAATAATTTTTTAACAATTTAATAGGCGTGTGTTTTTTTCAAAGAATAATTTTTTAACAATTTAATAGGCGTGGGTTTTTTTAAAGAATAATTTTTTAACAATTTAGTAGGCGTGGGTTTTTTTAAAGAATAATTTTTTAACAATTTAGTAGGCGTGGATTTTTTAAAAGATTTTTTTTGAAAAATTTTGCAGGCGAATAAAATTTGAAAGATTTTTTTTTTTTGAAAAATTTTGCAGGCGAATAAAATTTGAAAGATTTTTTTTTTTGAAAAATTTTACAGGCGAATAGAATTTGAAAGGCGGGGTTTTTTTAAAATAATTTTCTTTTTGAAAAATTTTTTCAGGCGAATAGAATTTGAAAGGCGTAGATTTTCAAAATAATTTTTTTTTTTAAAAAAATTTTATAGGCGAATAGAATTTGGAAGTCGTAGATTTTTAAAAGAATATTTTTTGAAAAATTTTATAGGCGTGGATTTAAAAAAAAGTATTTTCTGAATAATTTTATAAGCGTAGATTTTTTAAAGAATAATATTTAAAGAATTTGAAAGGCGTGGATTTTTAAAATAATATTTTTTGCAAAATTTCATAGGCGTGGATTTAAAAAAAGTATTTTCTGAATAATTTATAGGTGTAGATTTTTAAAAAAAATATATTTTCTGAATAATTTTATATGCGTGGATTTTTTTTAAAAAAATATTTCCTGAATAATTTTATATGCGTGGATTTTTTTTAAAAAAATATTTCCTGAATAATTTTATATGCGTGGATTTTTTAAAAAATATTTTTTTTTTAATATTTTCTGATTAGTTTTATAGGCGTGTAATTTTAAAAAAATATTTCCTGAATAATTTTATAGGCGTGTAATTTTAAAAAAAATATTTCCTGAATAATTTTATAGGCGTGGATTTTTTAAAAAATATTTTTTTTAATATTTTCTGATTAGTTTTATAGGCGTGTAATTTTAAAAAAATATTTCCTGAATAATTTTATAGGCGTGTAATTTAAAAAAAAAATATTTCCTGAATAATTTTATAGGCGTGATTTTTTTAAAAAATATTTATTTTTTAATAAAAATATTTTATAGGCGTGGATTTTTTAAAAAATATTTATTTTTTGATAAAAATATTTTATAGGCGTGGATTTTTTAAAATATATTTATTTTTTAATAAAAATATTTTATAGGCGTGGATTTTTTAAAATATATTTATTTTTTAATAAAAATATTTTCTGAATAATTTTATAGGCGTGGATTTTTTAAAAAATATTTATTTTTTAATAAAAATATTTTCTGAATAATTTTATAGGCGTGGATTTTTTAAAAAATATTTATTTTTTAATAAAAATATTTTCTGAATAATTTTATAGGCGTGGATTTTTTAAAAAATATTTATTTTTTAATATAATTATATTTTTAATATAATTTTATATTTTCTGATTAGTTTTATAGGCGTGAAAATTTAAAAAAATATTTTCTGAATGATTTTATAGGAGTGGATTTTTTAAAAAAAAATATTTTCTGAATAATTTTATTGGCGTGGAATTTTTAAAAAGTATTTTTTGAAGAATATTATATGCGTGTTTTTTAAATATTTTCTGAAGAATTTTATAGCCATGAAATTTTTAAAAGTATTTTTTTTGAAGAATTTTATTGACGTATATTAGAATTTTATTGGCGTGGATGACTGGAAAAAATTCGTTAAAGAATTTTATGGGCGTGGATTTAAAAAAAAAATATTTTCTGAATAATTTTATAGGCTTGGAATTTTTAAATATATTTTTTAAGAATTTTAAAGGAGTGGGGTTTTAAAAAATATATATTTGAAAGGATCTTATAGGCGTGGATTTTTTTAGTATTTTTTGAAGAATTTTGGGCGTGGAGGGTTAACCAAAATAATTCCCGTATATTTATCCGTAATACTGCCTACACTACACTTCATACCTAAAATCTACGGATTCCAAGGAATCTTAATCCATTTCCGATCCTGACCCAAATATCAACTAAATATAAGGATGAGCCAAGCTTAAATTCCATCGCTTAAAATTAAATTTGTATTTATCGCAAAATTTTGATCTTTTATGGGAAAGGTACTCGAAGGAAAGGCCACCTTCAAATTTGATCAAATAGGTTAAAGAAGTTTAAATCAATATTTCTCCAATATTACTCATTTCAAGAGAAATGACTAAATGGACTCAAAATGTCCTTTAACGGATTTCGTCGAAAGATAACGCCCAAAATGAACTTTTGTGGGAGAGGCGCCAGAAAAATGGATTTTGACAACAAAAAAATATTACGATGTATCAAGTTTTAACCAAATCGCATACTCATTTCAAGAGAAATGGCTAAATCGACTCCAAATGTCCCAAAACAGATTTCGTCCAAAGAGACCCAGGGTCTAAAAAAAATTGAAGCACATTTTTGCGCCTTTAATGATATATACCCCATTCTAGCATAAAACTGAGCTTTTTAAACAATTAACAAAAAAAAACTTCTTACATAATTTTTAATATTTTTTTATTATTTTTAACAATATTAAACTAAGAAATCACAAACTTTTTAAACAATTCGTTCGTATAGCTACAACTACCAGGATTTAACCAAAACAGGGGCTGATTCATAGGTTTGCAAGACTGGAGTAGATACGGTCTTAACCAAAGCTGGGGCAGAGTATGTTTCGACAACAGGTGTGGCCAATGTCTTGGTGGTGTATGAAGTGGTCTTTACTGCTGGAGCCAAAACATCCTCGACAACATGAGCCGAACTGTGAACAACCGAGTGACTTTGATGTGACACAGCTGAGGGCACCGATTTCACCAGGGAGCCAGTGTGGGCATAGCCATGTTCTTGAACGGTCACAGTGGCCAAGGGAGCCGAATGCAATTCAACGGATTCATAAAGTCCTGGACGGGCCATAGCGAGGGCGAACAAAGCAGACAATACCACCTAGTGGGAATTATAAAAAATAAATTAGAGCATATTTTTCTCTCAATGTTAGTATCCCTTTTTATCACTTACAAACTTGAACATTTTGTTTGATTTGATTTTTTTTTTTTTTTTGAGGAAAATCTGTGTTGTTGATGATAGCTGATGACGAACTGTGATGATTTCTTCTGAAATTAAACTTCTTTATATATTCAATATTTTGAGGTTGTAAAGGGCCGGGATTTTTTGTTTATGTTTATTGTACTTCTACTTAAGCATTACTGGCTGTGTGGGTATGCTTTTTTTATTAAGAGCCGCATAAAAATGTTAAAGCATAATAATTAAGACAATGCTGACAAATGGTTGACGCACAGTGACTTGGTAGAGTATCAGAAGGAGTTCGCAGATATATATCATTTTCAATACAGATCTTGTGTTAGAAAAAATTTTAATATGTGTGAAATTTGAAGAGATTTGTATGCTATTTCGCTTTCTTTGAACGTTTTGTTTTCAAAATCTTTAACCCTATGTGGGGGAGGTACCAGAAGAAATAGTCCGATCTCTACCATTTTTAAAAAGGGATCTTGTGTTTGTAGAAATTTTGAGATGTGCCAAGTCTGAATGGAATGGGATGTTTTTTTCGCGTTTTATGAGCTCCATGGATATTCAAAATTTTGACTCTTTGTGGGGAAGGTACGAGAAGCTGTGGACCGATATATCCTATCTTCACAGCAGATCTTGTGTTCATAGAAATAATGGTATATGAAATATGAAGAAAACCGGATGCTTCTTCCAGATTTTATAGTCGTTTTGGTTACTAAAAACTTTGACCCTTTGTGGGTGAGGTACCAAAAGAAATAGTCCGATCTCTACCATCTTTAAAGCGAATCTTGTGTTTGTAGAAATATTGAGATGTGCCAAGTCTGAGTGGAATCGAATGTTTATTTCGCGTTTTATGAGCTCATGGATATACAAAATGTTGACCCTTTGTGGGGGAGGTAGCAGAAGGAGTGGACCAATATATTCCATTTTCACAGCAGATCTTGTGTTCGAAGAGATAATGGTGTGTGAGAAATTTGAAGAGAACCGAATGCTTATTTCGAATTTTATGATTGTTTTGGTTACTCAAAATTCTGATCTTTGGTGGGGGAGGTACCAGAAGGAGTGGACAGATATATCACATATTTACAGCAGATCTTGTGATAGCGGAAGTAATGTGATGTGTGAAATTTGAAAAGAACCGACTGCTTATTTCGGATTTTACGATCGTTTTGATTATTCAAAACTTTGACTGTTTGTGGGGGAAGTACTAAAAGGAATTACCCGATCTTTTCCATCTTTGCAACAGATCTGGTGTTGATAGAAATATTGAGATGCACCAAGTCTGAATGTAATCAGATGTATATTTCGTGTTGTATGAGCTTTATGGATATTCAAAATGTTGTCCCTTTGTGGGAGTGGTACCGGAAGGAGTGGACCAATATATCTCATCTTCAGAGCAGATCTTGTGTTAAAAGAAATAATGGGATGTGTAAAATTTGAAGAGTGTTGGGTGTTTATTTCGGATTTTATAATCGTTTTGGAATATGAGGAGAACAGGACGCTTATCTCGGATTTTATAATAGTTTTGGTTATTCAAAACTTTGACTGTTTGTGGGGGAAGGATTTGTCCGACCTCTTCCATCTTTGCAACAGATCTGGTGTTGATAGAAATATTGAGTCTGAATGTAATCAGATGTATATTTCGTGTTGTATGAGCTTTATGGATATTAAAAATATTGACCCTTTTTGGGGGAGGTACCAGAAGAAGTGGACCAATACATTCCGTCTTCACCACAGACCTTGGGCTAATAAAATATTGTGATGTGTGTAATTTGAAAACAATCAGACTTATAACTACTTAAAATTTTGACCCTTTATGGGGGTGGTACTTGATGGATATTGTCAGTTTTTGCGCCTGACATAGCATTGATGGAAATATTAGGATTCGCAAAGTTGGAGCAAAATCGGATCATACTTTTTTTGTGTGCAACAAAATATTTTCTTTGAAAAGTTCGATCTTTTGAGTGGGAGCTACCAAAAGGAGTGAAGTAAATTTGATAATAATATTACAATATACCAAGATGGGACCTTATCGGATATCACATTCGAAAGTTATCGTGCGCACCTGCCCGACAGACAGACGGACGAACATCCCTAGATCGAATCCAAATGTCCTGAAACGGATTTGAACCAAAAAGTCCCGGGGTTTAAACCCATTATTTCGATGAGGCACATTTTGGCCATATTAAATGATATACACCCTCTCTGGCCATATGGCTGAGGGTACAAAAAATATTTTAAAAATCTTATTTAAAGCTATCAAATTTCTGTTCTGTGACCACTGTCCACCACCAAGGTAACAGGTCTTAATACCGCATCAATTAACCGAAAAAATAGTTACCAAAATCTTTCTGATGGGTGTTTCGTTGTTGTTGTCAAATTGATTACTTCTTAATTCTGCCCTTCTCTTAACATGTACTTCAGCTGCAAACACCAATTGTAGGTCTGGCCCTTCAATATTGACTTCACCACGCATAAACACACTCACACACCAGAATACTTTCAAATTGTTGAGAAACAATTACAAGTGGCCCTTTTTAACATCCATCATGTACTCTCCGGCGGGAGGAGGGCTAAGGTTAAGGTTTTTGTAACCTTCTATTTAATTCTTCATTCTTAATGATTTTTCTTATTTCATTTCTTATTCACTTCACTTCTCTTGTTTTGTTTTGATAACTAACTACCATGGCCTACCTCAACAATGTGTGGTCGTTGTAAGTTTTGTGAACTCTTCAGATTTGGTGTTAACATGGCTAACAAAAAGGGTGGGGGGCTTATGTACTGCACTACTTGCCCTACAATGTATGTTTGTTTGTTGCTTTGTTTGTGCGCTAGGGTTTTTACGCTCGCAATCTCACAAGAAACCCACTCCAATGTCAGTTGAAGTCCATAAAACCCGACTTTATGTAGATGACGATGCTGATGATGGGATTGTCAAGATTTGGAGACTTGTTTTTTTTCTTCTTCTTTTTGGGTTTATTTTTCCAAAACAATATTAAATTCCTAATTGAAATTTGTTCAATTTCGATTTTGTATATAAAGTTAATGGGTGTTGGAGGAAATCATCACACTCAAGCGTTAACCATTCTAAACAACACAGAGGTTTCTTCTCAGAAAACAAAAAAAACAAACAAGAAAAATGTTCAAGTTGGTAAGTGAAGCGTTTAGGAAAAACAATTCCAGAACGTGTGGTAATAATTATTATCTTTCATCCATTTCTAGGTTGTATTGTCTGCTTTGTTCGCCCTAGCTATGGCTCGTCCAGGACTTTATGAATCCGTTGAATTGCATTCGGCTCCCTTGGCCACAGTGACCGTCCAGGAACATGGCTATGCTCATACTGGTTCCCTTGTGAAATCGGTGCCCTCAGCTGTGTCCCATCAAAGTCACTCGGTTGTTCACAGCTCGGCTCATGTTGTCGAGGATGTTTTGGCTCCGGCAGTAAAGACCACTTCATACACCACCAAGACTTTGGCCACACCTGTTGTTGAAACATACTCTGCCCCAGCTTTGGTTAAGACCGTATCTACTCCAGTCTTGCACACCTATGAATCAGCCCCTGTTTTGGTTAAATCTTGGTAATCGTATTCATACTAGCGAATTGTTTAAAATGTTTGTGATTTCTTAGTTTAATATTGTTAAAAATAAAATAAAAATTATTAAAAGAGATTTTAAAATTATTTAAAAAAGGATTTTTTTTTTTTGATTTTTTTAAATCATCTTTATGTCCACTGAAGGTAAAATATATTTTAATGTGACTTAGATATGCTGAAATCCTAATATATGAAGGTCCCAACTTGTGGTACGTCCCCCAAAAAAGGTATACACAAACAAGGGTTGGAATGCTGTGAATATATATCCGTCCGAGGATCGACTGAAGATTTTTAATTTGTTTTAATGGCTGAATAAAAATAACTTAGAAATTTGGGAAAACACACATAGAATTGGTGGTTTTTATTAGTATTAATTTATAAAAAAAAAATTAGCAACAATCCGCTACTTCGTCAGTGAAATTGCCACCCTAAAATTTTAAGTTCGTGTTAGGTCTTTTTAGTACTAAAAAATCACAATTTGTTCAGCTTGATAATATTTGTTAAACAAAACTTTATACGCCGTAATAAATGTTCTTTATATTACTCAAGTTTCAATGTTCTATATATTATACAAGCTTTTTTCCTTTTTCGGAAAGAATAATTAAAAATATTTACCTTTACAAAAAAATTCTTCAAAATCTTTCATTTTGAACTATACCGAGGAGAAGGATATTATGGGTCCATATCCAATTTTTCTGTCCAAAACTATTTTAATGTCTCCATATGTAAACCCCAGAAACCGGCAATGACCACAGTATCGAACTTCATGATTCCAGCTCTATTCCTTCATCCAATACCAAATGCTGTAACAGTTTTACCTTTCGTATAATTTTAATGCTCATTTCCAAAACCACCTCCATATCTTAACCACAGACACCAACATTGACATTGATCGAAATTTTAAACCCTCGAGGGAGTAAAAAATATGGTCAAGAACTCGCTGTAGAAGGGATCGTCAAAATATTCCACAAAATTAGTTGTCATAAATTTCGACTTTAGGTCCGAGGAATTCGTATATAAAAAAGGGTTAAATCCGTACTTTATGTGATTTTGTGCAAAAATCTCCAAAGAAGCAACATTTTTTAAGGATGACATCAAAAATAAAATTATTCTTTATCATATATGAATCAATGTTCCAAAAAAACAAGTTAGAAAGTATCAATCGGTTCTGCCGGCAGATGTATACCCTCAGCTAATGTTCGATTAACTAAATATATTTCGACTTCTGTTATGATTATTCAAATCGTTCACCCTCTATGTAGTAGGTTTCGAGGGAATAGGCCATTATTGTCTATTTTATATCGGACCTAAATAAATGGTTTGGGCTATATCGACAGTTTTCTACACTTTATATGACATATGTAATAGTTTTCAGAAAATGTTAACGTGAGATACCTGATATAGTCGACCGAAGTATTCCATTTTCATGCTTCATCTAATACATATAAAAATATGGGTAAGGATATTCTTATATTCTTTCCTTGACCGCTTTGTTGAACCCTATGTGGGGCAGGTACCAAAAGAAACGGTAAGATCTCTATAATCTTTATAACAGGTCATGTGCTGATGGAATCGGATGTTAATTTCGCGTTTAAAAATTCATGGATACTCAAAATTTTCACCCTTTTGTGGGGAAGGTACCAAAAGGAGCAGACCGATATATTCCATCCTAATACCAGACCTTGGGTTAATAAAAATATTAGAATGTGTGTAATTTGAAGACAATCGGACTCTTACATCAAATTTTGGAATTATTCAAAATGTTGACTTTGTGGGGGAGGCACTTCTTGGATCCATTTTTGCACCTGACCTAGCACAGACGCAAATACTAGGATTTGCAAAGTTGGAACAAAAGCGGATTATCCTTTCTCTTTCTTTGCAGAAAATAAATTTTTTGAAAATTTCGAACTTTTGTGGGGAAGGTACCAGAAGGAGTGGACCGATATTGACCATTTTCGCACCAGACCTAGCACTGACGCCAATATTAAGATCTGCAAAGTTGGAGCAAAATCGGATTATCATTTCTCTTTCTGTGCAGAAAATATATATTTTTAAAAATATCGACCATTTGTGGGGGTGGTACAAGAAGGAGAATATTTATTTATTATTATTATTATTATTATTATTTTTTTTTTTTTTTTTTTGAAAATTTCGACCTTTTGTGGAGGAGGTACCAGAAGAAGCGGGGCGATATTTCCCATCTCTAAACTCGATCTAAGTTTGACAAAAATATTACGATGTACCATGTTTGGACCAAATTGGAAACTCCCTTTAAGAGTTATCGTGCCCACCATCCAGACAGACAAATGTCCTGAAACGGATTTGGTCCAAAGAGACCTAGACCAATGACTGTGCGAGCACTATCTATTAGAGATGCAGATGTGGCTAAATCGACTATATGGGGTCTCGGATAAAAATTTCGAGGTAAAATGTAATATACCCACCATTGGTCAAAGATCGTCATTTTCAAATTTTTGAAATTTTCTCGAAAAAAGCCCAGATTAATCAAGAAGTACGACCAAATAAAATTTATGGTTGTAGCTGAAAATGCTTTAAAAATTTTGTCCTTACAACTTTCCCTTTAAGGGTTCATATTCCTGATCTATCGCGATTCTACTTGCCATATAAATTTCCATACAAATATAGACTTTTTAAACCATTAGTCGTAAAAATTAATCCAAATTAGATAAATTCGACACTTCGGGAGTTGAATGGGTAAATACTGTTTTCTAAGCCCGTTAATCTTATATGAATATCTTTTTATAAATAATTCAATATTTTTATAAAAATATGATAAACACACATTTGCATTATTTTTTATTTTATTCACTTTAAATCATATTTAAATAACAGTTCCTATCCTCCAATATAGTACTTAAGATTATCTCAGTCATTTTTCGAAAACCTTATCCAACTAAATTTTCCGCTTCCCCCTTTTTACCACAGACCGGTGGCAGTGTAGGTCAAAGGAGCTGAGGCAGCATAGCTGGTGTAAGCTGGAACAGCTGCATAACTGTGAGCCAAAGGAGCTGCAGCATAAGTCTGGACTACGGGAGCAGCAGCATAGCTGTGGACAACTGGAGCTGCAGCGGCATAGGTTTCCACCACAGGTGTGGCCAAAGTTTTCGTGGTATAGGAAGTCGTCTTAACAGCTGGACTGTAGACATCTTCCACCACATTTGCGGTGCTGTGGACAACACTGTTGCTGTGATGCGAGACGGCAGAGGGGACACTCTTTACCACGTTGCCAACATGGGCCAAAGAGGTTTCCTGCACAGTAACAGTGGCTGCTGGGGCGGAGTAGTAGAGGGGTGTTTCCAAATGACCGGGACGAGCAGCAGCTACGGCGAGGAGAGCAGACAATACCACCTGGGGGAAATTTTGAAAATTACATTATTTTCAAATGAAATTATTTTTTTGATTCTTTCCAACTTACCAACTTGAACATTTTTGTAAAGATTTGTGGTTTTGTTTTCAAAATGGATCTGTATTGAATGTTTGAAATGTTTAACTGATACTGTTTTGGCCAATGGCTTCAGTTTATATACTAAAAATTATTTTCAAATTAAAGAAGAAGTCAACAATCATTCAATGTAGTTTTACGTGTGTATGGCCTTGCCATAAGCTGAGGTGGCTGTGTGTGAGTCTTTATTGTTTACCATTTAATAGGTATGTGAATTCAGTTTAGTTGTGTACCCTGCCTTGGGGATTTGGAAGATGTATGCAGTCTGTTATTTAGTTTGGCATTCCATTAATAAAAAAAAATAGATTCCATTAAGAAGATATGATTTCCATAAGAAAAATGTACTTTGTCTCTAAAAGACTTGTACGAGTAAGAGGTATGGAAAAGAGGTCTCCCATCAATACCATACTTGGAAGTAGAAACCCCCCATCGAAGACGTGTAAAAGTTCTCAAATTTATAGGAGTCTTCGAAGTGGTCTTATATTCATTCACGTAAAGAAGTCTATTATCCATAGAACTGTCTTCTATGCATTGCAGACCTGTAAGAGTTCCTCCATCTATAGAAGATTTTTAAGAAGACTTTTAAGAGGTCTTCTACTTTCAGAAGATATTTAAAAGGCCTCATGTATTTAAAAGGTATGTAAGAAAAAAAATATTGGAGACCTCTAAGAGGTCTTCTGTTTTTTCGAAGGCATCTAAAAAGTTTTCCATCTATAAAAAACTTGCTATTTTTAGAAGATCTGTAAAAGGTCTCCCTTCCAGAGAAGACCTGTACGATGTTTTCTATGTTTAGAAGACTCGTAGGAGGTATTCTATTTTTAGAAGATCTGGCAGAGGTCTTTTTTCTTTGATCTTCCAAGAAAGGGTGAAAGGGGTCTTATATTTTTAAAAGACTTGTCAGAGGTATTTAACCTTTAGAAGAGCTGTAAGAGGTTTTCTATCTTTAGAAGACCTGTATGAGGTTTTATGTCTTTAGAGAAACTGCCAGAGATCTTCTCCCCTAAGAAGATCTGTACGTTGTCTTCTATGTTTAGAAGACATCGTAGGAGGTCTTCTGTCCTTAAAAGATCTGTAAGAGGTCTTCTATTTTTAAAAGAGGTAAGAGGTCTTCAGTCCCCTGAAGACCTGTAAGAAATTTTCTGTATTGAGAAGTTCTTCTATCTTTAAAAGTTCTTCTAGGAGATATTCAACGTTTAGAAAGCCTGTCAGACATTTTTTTCTCTTATCTCTCTCTTATTTTTAGAAGACCTGTATGAGGTTTTATGTCTTCAGAGGACCGGCAAGAGGTCTTTCACCGTTAGAAGACCTGTCAGAGGTCTTCTCACATTAGAAGAACTGTACTATGTCTTCTATGTTTAGAAAACCAATAGGAGATCTTCTATTTTTTACAACGTGTGAAAGAGGTCTTCTATTTTTAAAAGATCTGGAGAGATTTTCTATTTTTAGAAGACCTCTAACGGGATTTCAGTCTCCAGAAAACCTGTAAGAAGTTTTCTATCTTTAGAAGTTTTTCTATTGTTAAAAGACCTTCTAGGACGTCTTCAATGTTTAGATATATCTGAGGTTTTTTTTGAGGAGCTGTAAGCGGTTTCCAATTTTAGAAGACCTGTATGAGGTGTTATGTCCTTAGATGACCTTCAAGAGGTCTTCTAACATTAGAAGTCCTGTCAGAGGGTTTTTACCTTTAGAAGAGGTAATCTATATACAGAAGACCTGTATCTTGAATCTTTAGAAGGCCATTAAAAGATCTGCAATATTTAGTCTTGTAAGGGTTCTTCCATGCACTGAAGAGGTCTCCAAGAGGTCTTCTATATTTAAAAAATCTGTGATAGAAAAACTTTAAGAAGTTTACTTCCTTTATGTTAAGAAGCCCTGTAACAAGTCTTCTTTTTTAGAAGATCTCTAAGATGTCCTCTATTTTTAAAAATACCTGAAGGAGGTCTGCTTCCTCTAGAAGACTTGTAAGTGGTCCTCTATATTTAGATGACCTGTCTTTTATTTTTAATTTACCTGTAAGAGGCATTTTATTTTTAGTGGACATGTAAGGAGTCTTCAATACACAAGAGGTCTTCATTTTCAGAAAGACTGCAAGACGTTTCTTTTAGAATACCTATATGAAATTTTCATTATCATTAGAAGACCTGTCAGAGGTCTTCCATCTTTAGAAGACCTTCAAGAGGTCTTCAATGTTTAGACGACCTATTAGAAGTATTCTATCTTTAAATGTCCTGTAAGACGTCTTTCTTTACCAGACGACCTTTAAGAATTAATTTATCCATGAAAATCCCGAAATAAGTCCTTATCCATAGAAGACGTGGAAGATATATTTTATCCTTAGAAGACCTTGGGATATATAGGAGAACTGAGGAAGATTTTTATGCTCACCATCATACTATGTAGGGTATATAAAATATGTCTTTTCGAAATATTCGTCGGAGACCCCAATATATCTTCCAAAATTTAAAATAAAATCTGATGGAACTTTAGGTTTGAAGTATTCTATCCTGGCCCAGTAATTGGTATAGCCGCCATATAACGGTACCTCCAGATTTTCGGTATTTTGAAGGTTTCCGCCACAATTTACAAACAAATCACCTACAACTTGTCATTTAGGGTTTCTGAAAGTTCTGTTCTCTCCTTGCAAAAAAGATTCTCTACAGATCCACAGATCCGGTATCTCCGGAACTTTCGGTATTTTGAAGGTTTCTGTCTCAATTTCGAAACAAATTTGTTGAAACTTTATTTTAAACATTTGCCACAGGTCTACTAATTGGTATAGCCCCCATATAACGGAACATCCCGATTCTCGGTATTTTTAAGGTTTCTGCTACAATTTCCAACCAATTAGATGAAACTTTACGTTTGAAGTTCTTAAGAGATCTGTCCTCTCTTTGGACAAAAATGATCGATTCAGCTCCACTAATTGGTATAGCCAACCCCCCTCCCCCCACCCTATAATGGTACCTCCCAATTTTCGGTATTTTTGAAGGTTTCTGCCCCAATGTCGACCCAAATTTTATGAAACTTGATAATTGAGATTCTTAATAGATCAATCCTTTCCCTTGCAAAAAGAAAAAAATCGTTACAGGTCCACTATTTCATATAGGTAACCTATAACTTCCGATTTTCCGTATTTGGACGATTTCAGCCACAATTTCCAACCAATTTAGCTGAAACTTCACATTTGGGGTTCTTGAAAAGTCTGCTATCTTCTTGCGGTCCCATTTCTCTTTAGGCAAAATACATTCCAGAACATTTTGTATAGATCGAGATCCTCCCATCGATCTGCTCTCGACTTCGAAGTTGGGTAATATTGAACTAATCCTGGTAACTCCCCATTTCTACTGTGATTTAAGGTAAAAATAATGCAGAAGTTAGATTGCTCACATTATCAAAACTTCCATTTCATAACTTTTGGGGGGATAGGTATAGCCTGCCTATTAAATAATTTCCTTAATTTTAAAGGGCTTTGGCCATAAGTCTAGTTTTTTCAAATGGTGGAGGGTATAGAAAGTTCGTCCCAACCCGTTTTTTGTTTTTTTTTTTCTTTTTCAACTTCCCCTTATTTTAATCAAATCACGTCACAATAATTCTTATTTTTTTAATTCCAACTGGAACAGGATATGCGACCACACGGTATTATTTAGAATTAAGTTTTTTTTTGGTGGCATTCCATTTTTGTAACAGTAGCTGCACCCTTTATTTCGAATTACATCACATCCATCATTTGCAAGTCACCGCATACGTCAAACATCCAACCTGTTTGGCGCGGCACAACTCCTCCACAGCAGATTTTGGGTTTTTTTCGAATCAAAAAAAATGCTACAATTTTTTCTCAGTTAATTGATATTGGTTTCGTTAATTTTCTCTCTTTCGCTTTAGCTACATACTTTTACCTTTTGTGGCCAGGTGGTATGTGTGTATGTGCAGTTGGTATGAATTGGTATAACCAGAATTCTAGTAATGTTTGTTTCTGTTTGTGTTTTTTTTTGTGGTTCCTCTTTTGTTAATCTCTTGGCAAGGCCAAGTGTACGCATTACGTTTTTGAACTTTTAATAGTTCATTTGGTACTACGTTTGTTTGTTTTTCTTTTTTGGGAACAATTGTTCATTCATTCTTTTAGTATAAAAACGGGAGACAGTGACGAGAATGGTATCAGTTCTAGAATTCATTCATTCAATACAGACCCATTTGAAAACAAAACCACAAATCTTTACAAAAATGTTCAAGTTGGTAAGTTTGAAAAAAACACCCAAATATTCCTCTCATTCCCAAAATAACAAAATATTTGATATCTCCCCCAGGTGGTATTGTCTGCTCTCCTCGCCGTAGCTGCTGCTCGTCCCGGTCATTTGGAAACACCCCTCTACTACTCTGCCCCTGCTGCCACTGTTACCGTCCAGGAATCAGCCTTGGCCCATGTCGGCAACGTGGTAAAGAGTGTCCCCTCTGCCGTCTCACATCACAGCAACAGTGTTGTCCACAGCACTGCCAATGTAGTGGAAGATGTCTACAGTCCCGCCGTTAAGACCACTTCCTATACCACAAAGACTTTGGCCACACCTGTTGTGGAAACCTATGCCGCTGCAGCTCCTGTTGTCCACAGCTATACTGCTGCCGCCGCTCCTGTAGTACAAACCTATGCTGCTGCTCCTTTGGCTCATACCTATGCTGCCGTTCCTGCTGTGTCCACCTATGCCGCCTCAGCTCCTTTGACCTACACAGCCACTGGTGTCTGGTAAATATTGGAGGGAAAAAATGCGGTGTTTCGAAAAATTGACCATGGATTGCGAAAAGGAGGATATTCAAATCGATTTGTTAAAATTTGTGTAGTTTTAAAATAACAACAAATAAAAAAATCTTATATTTATTGAAAATCTGTTGTGAGCAATATAAAGAACGTGGGATGAAAGGTTCAACTCAGGGATGCTGGGTCGGGTCACTTTTGTTAAGACTAATACATGTTTAAAGGACTAAAGATATTAGTCCGGCGGACTATGCCAAAAAGCTATCTTACTCAAACAAAGAGTTTCCCAAAGTCGGAATAGCTCAAAAATACGAGTCAGGACGACTGAGAAAAACTGCAATATACTCTACAAAAACTGCTAACTTTACATTATCTTCAAACGATTTGAGGGTATGTTGACTTCGAGCTCCATAGCTGCAAACCTGTAGATATCCTTAATATAGGACCTTTAACATACAAAAAAATTGAATAATTTTGTTTTAGCAAAAAAATTTGGCAACTTCGCGAGCAGGATTGTTCGCAGAATGGGAGTTTTTTTACGGAGTCTACTCTTCACTTCTTTGTTTTGGGTGGGAGCACTCCCTAGTAAATCCTATTTTTTGAAGGTTTCTACCATAATTTCAAATAACCAAATAAGACGAAACTTGCAAGTTGGGGTCCTCTGTAGGTCTGTTCTCTCCTTGCTAAAAATATTTGCCACAGGTCCACATACAACGGAACCTCCCGCAATTTTTATGGTTTCTGCCACAATTTTCAACCAAATTTGAGGAAACTGGTTTGTTCTCTCCTTGGAAAATTTCGATTTAGGTCCACTAATTGGTATAGCCACCCTATAATGGTACCTCCCGATGTTCGGTATTTTAAAGGTTTCTGCTGCAATTTCCCACAAAATTAGATGAAACTTGACATTTGGTGCTCTCGGTAGGTCTGTTCTCTCCCTGAAAAAATGTAGCTCCAGCTTCAGTAATTGATATAGCTCCCATATAACGGTACCTCCCTATTTTCGGTATTCTTGAGGTTTCTGCCATAATTTCCAACCAAATTAGATGAACCTTTACGTTTGAGGTTCTTGAGAGGTCTGTCCTCTCATTGCAAAAAATGTTCGATTCAGGTCCGGTATTTGGTATAGCCTCCCTTTAATTGAACCTTCCGATTTTCGGTATTTTGAAGGTTTCTGCACAAATTTTATGAAACTTAATAATTTCGATTCTTAATAGATCAGTCCCCTTCTTGCAAAAAGAAAAATATCGATTTGCTCATGTTCTCTAGAGAGTGAAACTTCGCAAGCTGGATTGTTCGCAGAATGGGAGTTTTTTACGAAGTCTACTCTTCACTCTTTTGTTTTGGGTGGGAGCACTCCCGAGAAAATCCTATTTGATAAATCAGAGTGGGAACAGAATCGTCTAAAATTTAAGGAGGTAAAAAGGTATTGCTACTTACAAGGTTTGGACTATAACGACAGCTTCCTTCACTTTATATGAGGTATGTGCTAATTTTTAGAAAATGTTTAAAGTGTGCCCGAGAAACCACATATAGTCGACCGAAGTATTCAATTTTCATACCTTATCTAATAATAGAGATAAAAATATTGGTAAGGGCAAAATTACAAGAAAATCGAACAATTATATTCAATTTTAAGCACAATCCGAAATTGCATATTCATCACAAGTTCCCGGTTGAGAAACATATTCAGATATAGAAAACTGTAAAGAATCTCTGACTTGTTTCGCAAGTTATGACAGATAAAAGTATTCTTTGAGCGTTTTGGTTTCAAAATCTCGAACCCTATGTGGGGGAGGTACCAGAAGAAACAGTCTGATCTCTACAAAATATTGAGTGGTGCCAAGTCTGAATGGAATCGGATGTTTATTTCGCGTTTTATAAGCTCCATGGATATTCAAAATGTTGACCCTTTGTGGGGGAGGTACCAGAAGGAGTGGACACATATATCGCATATTTACAGCAGGTCTTGTGTTCGTAGAGTGTAATGATGTGTGAGAAATTTGAAGAGAAACGAATGCTTATTTCGGATATTATGATTGTTTTGGTTATTCAAAATTCTGACCTTTGGTGGGGGGACGTACCAGATGGAGTGTACAGATATATCTCATATTTACAGCAGATCTTGTGTTAGCGGAAGTAATGTGATGTGTGAAATTTGAAAAGAAACGACTGCTTATTTCGGATTTTACGATCGTTTTGGTTATTCAAAACTTTGACTGTTTGTGGGGGAAGTACTAAAAGAAATTGCCCGATCTCTTCCATCTTTGCAACAGATTTTGTGTTGATGAAAATACTGATATGTACCAAGTCTGAATGGAATCGGATGTATATTTCGCATTTTATGATATTCATGTATATTCAAAATTTTCACCCTTTGTGGGGGTGGTACCAGAAGGAGTGGACCAATATACTTCATCTTCACACCAGACCTTGGGCTAGTAAAAATATTGTGCATTGCGCACCAGCCATATACACAGAAGGACGGACGGATATCTTTAGATCGACTCCAATTTTCCTGAAACGGATTTGGTGCAAAGAGACCTTGGTTCTAAAACCGTTATTTCGATGAGGCAAATTTTGGCTGCATCAAATGATATATACCATATATAGGCATATGGCTGAGGTTATAATGAAAATTCAATAAGAGGATTAAATTTCCATCTGTTAATTGATGCTTAAATTTTTAAATTCGGAAAATTGTGTTATACCATTTTATGGAATATGCCAATTGGAAATTTTCGTTATGACGTGATTTTATTCTTTGAGAATCTCACTCGCCGAATTACAGCTAGACATACCTAAATTCGGTTGGTTCCATAAATTTCACTGACCCTTTTTTGTGAGATATGATCAGTCCTACAGCTTGCTGAAACATTTTTTTTAAGAATACATTCTGCTCGAAATGAGCAGATTTTACTCGTGCCTACTTTTTCCGCAAAACGTGGCTCATCGACATAACGGCTTTAGACCCTAGGTCTCTTTGGACCAAATCCATTTCAGAATATTTGAAATCAATCTTGGGAAGTCCCTCTTTCTGCCTGCCTGGCTGGTGTGCACTATAACTCTAGTAGGGAGTATCCAATCGTAATATTATTATCAAACACAGATCGAGTCCTGAGATGAGCAACATCGGTACACTCTTTTTGGTACCTTCCCCGCAAAAGGTCATCAAATGCGAAGTAACATCCGATTCATTCTAAACTACTCACATTTCAATATTTCCACTAAGACAAGATCTGTTTTGAAGATGGTAGATATGGATTCACTCCTTCTGGTATCTCCTCCACAAACGGATCAAAATTTTGAATAACAAAATACGAAATAAGTATACGATTCTCATCAAATTTCAAATATCTCAATATTTTTATAAACGCAAGATGTGGGACATCTCCATCAATGGTTTAACATTTTGATTTTCTACCTCCCCCCTTCGATTTTCTTTAAATTTTGAACAGCCTAATATTTTTATCAGCATTCGAGGACATCTGCAGCTGACATCTGTCGGTAAAACGGACTGATGCTTTTTAACTGACATTTATTAACTTCTTATATTTTAACATTTAAAGGGGAAACAGAGACGAATAAAGGCCGATATAACCCGTCTTCAAATCTGACCCAACTTTTTGGAAAAATATTTGGATTTGTACAAAAATGGATACTCGCTCCGAGGCAGACATTTTATCCGTAATGCAGTACATATACCCTCTTCCAAAACCTATAAAATTCTTCTATCCAGAGTGTGAGTTGAATAATTTTTCTCGTCTCAGATTCTTATCAGCATCAATCGAGAAATCGATTTCAACTTCATATAGTTTAAGGTTCGTTCTATATTTAGGTGTAGTTGCAACTCTCCACACCCGTCTCAATGGTGCCTACCCACCTCATGGTTAGCCATCATTTTATATAAATGAGTCTATTAATTTAAATCCCTTCACATAATTTGCACACATACACACGTTTCTACGAGCCATATGGATCGGAAGTACTCATTTTAAGTTTTGCCTTCGCCACCTCCTCCTCCTCCTTCTCCATCTCTTGCGGATTTATTGCATCTAATTAACATTTTCATTAAAGGCACAAATGTCTTCATTGTCTGCCACCACAACAGAAATGTTGCACGTACGTTTATGTCTGCAAATTTGCAATTCATTTTAAATGTGGTTGCGTATTTTCCTGCAACAATTTATTCAGTTCAATGTCTCATAAATCTCAGGGTCAAATAATTAAGAGCAGGAAAAATGGCAATGACAATGATGATTTTCAAAGAAGTGGGAGTTTTTTTTGGGGAGAGGAACTATTAAGTTTTTCAGGAAGCAAATGATGAATAATTAGAAAATTTTCATTGCATTCCGGTAGCTTAGAACGAATGATCAAAATGCAGAACAATTTAAAATTTCTTGTATCACTAACAATCGGAGATGTTATATCATAATATTTAAATGAATTTATGATGAAATTCTCCAAGCCCACCTATATAGGTATTTTTTTCTTTATACCCTCAGCCATGTGGCTACAGAAGGAATATATAATTTGATTTGCCCAAAACGTGCTTCATCGGTTTTAGGTCCTATTTCTCTTTGGACTAAATCTGTTTCAGGACATTTGGAGTCGATCTAGCGATGTCCGTCCGTCCATCTTCTGACTGGTGCGCACGATAACTCTCCAAGGGAGTATCCGATTTGGTCCAAACTTGGTACATCGTAATATTTTGTCAGTTCGTAGATGGGCAAAATCGGTCCACTCCTTTTGGTACCTCCCCCACAAAAGGTCCAAATTTTCAAAAAATATATTTTCTGCACAGAAAGAGAAACGATAATCCGATTTCGCTCCAACTTTGAAAATCCTAGCATTTGCGTCTGTGCTAGGTCAGGTGCAAAAATGGATAATATCGGTCAAATCTATGAAGTACCTCCCCCACAAGGGTTCAAAATTCTGAATAATTATAGCTCTTATGAAACATGATGTACGAGTCCGATTATCTTCAAATTTAACACATTACAATATTTTTATTAACCCACGGCCTTGTCTGAAGATGGAATATATCGGTCCACTGCTTCTGGTACCTCCCCTACAGAGGGTCAAAATTTTGAATATTCAGGAAGCCCATAAAACCGGAAATTAACATCCCATGCCATTCAGACTTGGCACATCCCAATATTCCCATGAATCTCAGATCTGTTATAAATACAGGTTGAGATGAAAACACTGCAAGTAACTTCAGACTGCTATCTTTTCTAAGCCACTCGTCCGACAGCTGTTAAAATTATTTCAGTGACAGCTCATTATATTGTTTACAAGCGCACAAAAGCATTTTGGTGAGAATTTTCCAGAAAAAAAAAATGTTAGTGATGGAATTAAAGCGTGATAATGTGATTTCTTTATATTTGGCTGGAAAACCAAAAGTAGCTATCCTTAGAGCACTCCAGCATTCAAATTTCAATAAATCTTTTTTGTCTCGTACCATCGATCGTTACCGTGATATTAGTAGCGTAGCCCGACGTCAAGGAAGTGGACGGAAGAAAACACCAACAATAGCAGAAATGATTCGAAAAGTAAAGAAGCGACGTGATAGAAACCCGCATCGCAGTGACCGAAAAATGGCTCGTGAGCTGAACATATCGCAATATTCCATTTGGCAAATATTGAAAAATGAGCTCGGGGTAAGCCATTGAAATTCCAAAAAGTGCAGGAACTTACACCGCAACAGAAAGAAAATAGGCTCAAAAGAGCTAAAGAGTTGCTTCGCTTGGCCGAAAATGGTGATCTGCCGAATTTGGTTTTCTCCGTCTCCAATGAGAAAACATTCGTTGTCCAGCAGTTTGTAAACAAACAAAATGATCGTGTTGACTTGCCAAAGAGGTCAGCTGAAAATGTGCACCTTCGATTGGCCACCAGAACTCAAGCGCAGGCCATGGTGATCGTGTGGACCGCCATAGCAGACGATGGTCGCTCTCCGCTCGTATTAGTCGACCGTGGCATCAGAATAAATGCCGAATATTATCGGGAAAATATTCTGGAGGGTGTATTAAAGCCTTGGGCACGCAAACTTTTTGGCCGCAGACATTGGACATTCAAACAGAACTCAGAGTCGTCGCACCCAGCACACGCCACCCAAGAATGGTTACAAAATGAGGTTCCTCGCTTTATTTCCAGCGCACAATGACCACCAAAATCTCCGGATTCCAATCCGTTGGACTATTGTGTATGGAGTATTTTGGAAAGCAAGGTTGACAATCGCTTCGCCGGGAATGGGCCAAAATACCGCAGAGCAACATTCGGACAGCGTCTGACGGTTTCATTATTCGTTTGAAGGTGAAGGTGTCAAAGGTGACCAATTCGAACAAATCTAAGCTCATTCTTAAACTTGATGCTATTTCCGACTTTTTTGCTTTCATTCAATAAAATTAAAAAACAAGTAAGCAAAGGCTATAGTCGTGCGGGGCCGACCATGTGATACCCTACAACACAACAATATGTTAGAAACAACCTTATGTCTAAATCCACTTTGGAGGGTTTCGCTTTTGAAATTATGTCATAGAGCACTGCCCAGATATTAGCCTTAGCGTTTTGACCAGGGACATTTGCCCAATATTTAAGCACATATACCAATGGTTATCCAAAATGCTAGAATTCTTCATAAACAAGCCATAAGTTCATCTTTTGTGTATTTCGGATATCGCCTGTAAGTAATGTTGGTATTTTTACACACAAAAGTAGTGGTCCATTCTACCCGCAGTACTAAACTTTAACTTCATGCGAGATTTCCTTTGGATTCAATTTGTTAACTTTATAAAGGCTGCAAAATCAGGAACATTTTTAGTTGTTGGTCCATTTCAACGCCTAAATATATTGCGGACATCTTTGAAAACAATAAGCCTAGCCATTCTGAGCTTAACCCTACTTTTTTCGTGAGTATAATTGCAATCTGTATATAATAACCCCAACCTGTGTTGTAAAATGAAAAAATATTACAAAATAGACACTTCAATATTAACAATCAAATTGAAAAAATTTCATGCGATAAAAAATATGAAAAAATAAAAAAATGTCACAAAATACTACAAAATCTATATTAACACCATTATTGGTATCTTTTTATGCGAATTTATTATATTTTATTCTTTTAGGCCAGGAGGGCATTCTGAATTGACATTTGTCGAAATCGGTCTAGCCATTCTTGCGATATAAGCATTCTAGCTAAGATCCCCTTCATTTCTATATATACATTGTATATATTTCGCTATATACATCCGATATATTTGCTATAGGCATCGACGTAACGGTCAGAGTTGACCTGTTCATCTATTTGTGATTTCGACGGGATTAAAAATATTCGCGGTTTTCTATTAAACTCTATTTGACTTTTATATAACAAAAATGTTATGGTCTATTTCACCCACTAAATATTACGCGATGACCGTCAAAATTGGAAGGCTTTTGCCCAGCCCTAAGTTCTAGCCTCATGCTAACTTCCGCTTCGATTGGTCTATAATTGCAACCTGTAGAACAGCTGCAAAATCATGAAATTTTTCAGTTTATGGTCAATTTCAACCCCTAAATATTATACGATCATCTCCAAAAGAAGTAAGGTTATATTCTGACCTTAACCCCACCTACATTCTAAATTTCGTGAAGATCGGGAAGACGGACAGACGGACGGACTGATATACATAGCTAGATCGACTCAGCTCGGCGAGATAGGAAGATCCATATATACTTTCCTATGTGGGAAATCAATATTTCGAGGTGTTACATAATTTTTGGCCCAATCAAACTTATAATACCCCCAACACATAGTGTTGTAGGTTATAAAAATTTAAGAAGGTAGGTGTTTGACTTTGTTGCAGTTTTTTATCTCACCCTGTAGAGTAAAAAAGTAAGTAACCAATATAGTCCGAATCTGGCACGTCGCAACATTTATATCATGTTTAGGTCTGATACGAAATAGACAATATTGGCCCATTCCTTCGGAACCTTCTCCATAGAGGGCCATCAATTTTAATAATGATAACAGAAGTCAATATATGTTTAAATAATCGAAGATTAGGTGAGGCCATAAGTTTGTCGGCAAAATCGACTGTTACTTTTAACCTTGTTTAATACTAATGTTGATTTTAAAAATTTGGAACAAACATGACATCCCCATAATCGATGTAAAATTTTCACATCAATATATTTCTTTTGGTGTCAATCGGTAAATTTTAATCGTTTCATACACAGAGCTTACATATCTTCTACCAAACATAGGTCATCGACCTCAGATCCATATGAACTTTGCTAAAACTGTAAAAGCTTATTTATGCCGAGAATATAAAAAGAAATGTAGAAAAATTCCATCTCTTTCAACACCTAGGCAAATAATTCAATAGACTTTACTAAAAATTACTCCGAGCTTTGTCAATGACAAATAACCAAACATTCAAATAGCCTAATAAATAAAAACAAAAAAACATTTTACATTCCCTACAAACAGCTTACAAACATTTGTAATCCGATTATGTTTACCTGAATAGTATTCCATATATATTTTTTTGTAATATCTGACAATACAATTATCCCCTGCCTTTGATAATTAAACTCAGGTATGCAATATGTATTTACAAATTGAATTATTTAGATGCAATTTAAAACCCAATTACGTGTGTTGTAGTGTTCTAGAACATTTTTCATAATTACTCTAAAACATGACTACTAATGGAAAGTCCGTTTTTAATCCCGTCCATTATCCCTTTCTAGGCAACTAGGTTTGTTTATCACAGCCGTTACTTTTTTCCTCCTTGTCCATATAATTCCGACTGACCTCAGATTTCCGCGTGATTGCCTTGCGGTGACAGTTATTATCGTTTTTATTGACCTTTCTTCGATGCATGAAAAGTGCCAGCCAGAGGGCACAGTGGTTTGTGAGGCATAGGAATAAAAATTTCAAAAAAAATAAATAAATAAAAATTGTTGGTCTGATAACAATCCTAAAATAAATGTAGAAATACAATTTATATATGTATTTAAAAAAATATATATTTAAAAAAGAAACATAGTTTGATAATTTTTGAAAAATATTTTTTAAGAAATCAATGACGTTGAAAACAAAATGAAAAAAATAAAAATTTAGCAATGACAACCCTTTAAATTATTAAAAAATTATTTAAAAATTTAAAATTCAACTATAATTTGAGGTAAATTTTCTGTATATCTAAAACCCTTTGGTCTGTTATGAAAGATCATTAATAAATACCAGGTATGGTTTTAAGGCGTTACAAATAATTAAAAAAATTTCTGTTGTAAGTTCATTGTTATCACTAAGTTCGAATATGATCAAAGCCACAAGACAATGCCGCTTATGTCGCTTATGGGAATTCGGAGTTTTGTAAAAATAAAAAATTTTTTAAAAAATTATCTACGAATCTGAAGGTCTAGAAAAATAGTCATCTCTATTTGAGGCTCTTAATAACGAGAAATGGCTCTAAATGTCCTCATATATATTTAAAAAATCAAAGAAATATTCTTGCAAGATCCGCGTTTAAAACTATGAATACCCACACAAATATTTCGAACAAAAAAAACTTGAAATAAAAAAAAAACAAATTAAAAGCATCGAAAATATGTTTAAAAATAAGAAATGAAATAATTTTTAAAATTCAAACTGAAATACATCAATAATATCCAAAACATTACCGTCAAGGGTACTCTTAGAAAAATTCGTAAAAAAATCATTTAATTTATACTCTGATTATTATTATTATTATTATTATTATTATTATTATTATTATTATTATTATTATTATTATTATTATTATTATTATTATTATTATTATTATTATTATTATTATTATTATTATTATTATTATTATATTATTATAATTATTATAATTATTATTATATTATTATTATTATTATAATTATTATAATTATTATTATAATTATTATTATTATTATTATAATTATTATTGTTATTATAATTATTATTATTATTACTATTATTATTATTATTATTATTATTATTATTATTATTATTATTATTATTATTATTATTATTATTATTATTATTATTATTATTATTATTATTATTATTATTTTTATTATTATTATTATTATCATTATTATTGTTATTTTTTATTTTCTTTCTTTACAAATCCGATTTTATGGACGTTAAAAATATTAAAGGAATCGTGCTCTAATAGTCTTTTAAGAAATTGTTTCCAAAAATACATCTTTGTTATAGTCCTTGAAAATGTGTGACATGGTCCTTGAAAAAAACATTCCGTAAAAAAAGAAACACGTCAGAAGCTCTTTTAAACAATATACCAGAAAAATAACGTCTGTTGCTTCATGAAAAAAATATTAATAAAATAAGTTTCAGGCTCTCTTTTTCCTTGTTAAACATTATTCAAAAATTCAACATCTAAAGCTATAATTGTCCTAGAAGAAATAAATTTTCAAAAATATAAATAAAAATATTTTTTTTAAATTACGACTCGGTGTTTGCAAAAAAAATCTTGAAAAACTCGTGTCGAATGCTCTGATAATCCTTGAAAAAATATTGTTAAAAACATTCATATCTAATATTGCTTAAATAAATTTCATGTCTAAAATCCATTTTAAGGCTCTGATGATCTATGAAGAAATCCACATTTCTGATAATCCTTGAAAAAGTTCTCAAAATCTTTCAAAAGTCTACGCTTCTGATGGTCCTTGAAAAAATATTCATTTCAAAAATCCACTTCTTGGATCATCCTTGAAAGAATATTCTTTTCGAAAATCCACTTCCTTGATAATCCTTGAAAAAATATTATTTTCAAAAATCCACTTCTTTGATGATCCTTGAAAAAATATCCACGTCTCTGATGCTTCTTTAAAAATTATTCTTTAAAAAATCTACGTCTCTTGAATAATTATTCTTTTGAAAATTTACGTCTCTTAAATAATTATTCTTTAATAAATCCATGTCTTTGATGACCTTTGAATAAAAATATTCTTTGAAAATTTCACATCTGGAGTTGATGGTTTGTGATGGTCCTTGAGAAAATATTTTTTTTTTTCAAAAACCAAAATCTCTGATGATCCTTGAAAAAATATTTTTTTCAAAAACCAAAGTCTCTGATGATAATTGAAAAAATATTCTTTCAAAGGTACACGTCTCTGATGATCCTTGAAAAAAGTATTCCGTCAAAAATCCACGTCTTTGATGACCCATGAAAAAATATTCTTTTAAAAATCTCTGATGATCCTTGAAAAAATATTCCTTCAAAAATCGACGTCTCTGATGATCCTTAGAACAATATTCTTTAAAAAATCCACGCCTCTGATAATCCTTGAGAAAATATTCTTTAAAAAATCTACGTCTCTGAATATCTTCGAGAAAATATTCTTTCAAAAATTCATGTCTCTCATGATCCTTCCAAAATCTTCTTTTAAAAATCCACGTCTCTAATGGTCCACGATTTTTTTAAATGGTCCTTGATTTTTTTTTTAAATCCACGACTCTTTTCGTCCTTGAAAAAATTTTCTTTTAAAAATCAACGTCCCTGATGATACTTGAAAAAATATTTTTTCAATAATCCACGTCCCTGATGATCCTTGAAAAAATATTCTTTCAAAAATGCGCGTATCTTATGGTTCCTGAAAAAATATCCTTTAAAAATCCACATATTTCCAATTCCCGGATGGTTCTTTAAAAAATCCAAGTCTCTGATGATCCTTGGAATAATATTCTTTCAAAAATTCACGTCTGATTTTTAAACGATTAAGGCTCTGATGGTAGTTGAAAATTTTTCTTTAAAAATCCACCGCTGGGGCTGTAATCGTCCTGCAATCGAGAGGATATGAATGTCCCAAAATTTTTTTTCTTTAAAAATCCACCTCTCTGATGGTCAACAAATGTTTTCCCAAACAATTTCCGGCCTCTGATGATCTACTAAGAAAATTGTTTCTAACAAAAATATACGTCTCTTACAAATATGCTTAAAAGCAAATAAAAAACAAGTAAGGAAAGGCTACAGTCGAGCGGGGCCGACCGTTGAATACCCTACAACACTATAATAAACCATACAGTTTATTAGGCGAAATACTCGACAGAATTTCACAAGATATTGTGACAAATAATAAAAGACAACCATCAGGTTTCGTTCTCTAATTTTCGAATAATAGCAACTTAAACTAATTTGCTCATTTCCGATTTATTGGTAGATGTTGCACGTAAATGGTCTTCCTAGATCTGGAACCAATATTTCCCAAAGACTTATAATCTCTCAGAAGTGGCAAAAGATTAACATTTAGTATTGGTTTTTGACTGAAATGCATCTATATGAGATACAGACATTTGACTATATTCTTCAACGAAATCAGCGTTAACGAAGTAGTCAGAAGTGCGTCTTTCCTGTGTTTGTGAATTCTCCAAAAGTCACTGGAGTGGACATTTTCGTATTTTGTCTACAAATACAAATATTTTTGGATGGCCATCCAAAACTGCTTGGCTTTGCAATGTCCAGTAACTCCCATTCAAATGTGCGTGAGGATCGGGCGATAATTACGACCTCCTGACAATTTTGCAGTTTTTTGGTCCATTTCAACCCCTAAATATATGGCGATCATCTCCAAAAAGAGTAGGCTTCTATTCTGACCCTCATCTTATCTCCATGCAAAATTTCGTAAGGATCGGGCCATAAATGCGATCTGTATATGATATTCTGATATCCCAACTACTTAGTTTTGTTAGCTGTAGAAATATTACCAAATGTTTAATTCAAAATTAAAATATGCCAAAAATATGACAAAATGGAAAAAATATGAGAACATTTTACAAAATCAATATTTTCATCTTTAGAGAGATATTTTTATGCGATTTTTTTAGACGTTTTATGTTTCCTGTCAAGAGGCCATTCTGAATTAATGAGAACTGTCGAAATCAGTCCAGCCGTTCTCGACATATAAGAGATTTTTCAAGCATATCATCTTTGATAAACATATATATCGCACATATTTTGCAATATATCCGTTTTGTTGGATGTTAACATCAATGTAAAGATCAGAAGTAACCTTGTCATGGCTTTGTGATTTCGCTGGGATTTAAAATATTCGCGGTTTAATGAAAAATTTTGAATTTTTTCAACAAAAAAGATATGGTCTATTTTACCCGCTAAATATTATCCGATGACCACCCAAATGGGTAGGCTTCTTGCCAGCCCTAAACTCTAGCTACATGCGAAATTCCGCGTCGATTGGTTTATTATTGCGACCTGTAGAGCAAGTGCAAAATCAGAAATTTTTTCAGTTTTTGGTCCATTTCAACCCTTAAATATTATGCGATCATCACCAAAAGAAATAGGGTTCTATTCTGACCCTAGCCCCACCTCCAATTTAAATTTCGTGAAGATCGGACCATAATTGCGGCCTGTAGAGTGATTACAAATTAACATGGACAGACGGACAGACGGACAGACGGACGGACGGACATACATAGCTAGATCGACTAAGCTCGGCGAGCTAGGAAGATCCATATATACTTTCCTATGTGGGAAATCAATATTTCGAGGTGTTACATAATTTTTGGCCCAATCAAACTTATAATACCCCCAACACATAGTGTTGTAGGGTATAATAAAATCTACAACTGAGGCTCTTAAAGTTCCTTTAAAATTGTATTTTACGTTGCAAAAATATAGTTCAAAAAACCTCTGAAATCCTGATGGTCAATGAAAAAAATGTTCAAAAAAATCTATGTCTGGAGCTATGAAGATATTCTTAAATATTTCTAAAAAAATCCTTAAAAATCCATGACTTTGGTCCATGAATAAATATTCTTCAGTACTAAAACTCTTTACAAAAAATTCGGTGACTTGCCAAAGTCATGCTATGTTTTGGTCCTCTTAACAAAGTTTAGGAATTCTTTTTATTTTGGTTTTTACAAATATTCGGACTTATTACGCCTTTTAAGTGTTTCGAAAAAAAACGAGTTCTTTCGGTATATACGAAAATGTTTTGTTCCTTAAAAAAATATTTAAAATCATCCACGTCCCTTATAAAGGCTTCGAAAAAAAAACATGTCTCTTATAGACATTGAAAAATATTTATTTAAAAACAGCTTCTTCAATATTCCTCGATATACGGTCATGAAAAAGTATTCTCTAAAAACCCAGCATTTTGTGGTCTGGTAGTTGTTGAAACAAAATTATTTGAAATTTAGAAATTTTTGACAATTAAATATTGAAATACCACTGTTCCCCCCTCGGTTGAAGGTCATTCAGTTTTCAGTTCATTGCACTGAAAATAAAGACCGAGGACCGCTGGTCGTATGACCAATAAACACAATTCCATTTGACACGTGCCACAATAAAGTCTTAAATGCAGTCCCGCACAACATTGTATCTATCGTTGGTTGCAAATGTGAAATGATGAATGACTCAAACGTTGGGATTTCGTCCATGGATAAGTGTTACCACACTACCTACCTCCTCAAGGTAAGTGGTGTGGCCTCATGTTCGTTTCGAAATCCCAAAGGAGAATTTTCCACCAGCACAAAAATGGTAGGTACTGGAGTATTATCACGCCTGCTAATAGTGTATGAATATTGCACGCAGTACACAAATGAACACCAATGCCAAGGATTGATGACACTGCACTCTGATTGCCATGATTGATGAAGAGCAAATATGCCAATGGTCACATACATACCTGCTGTTGGCCGTAATACCTGCAAGGAGACAGAAAAAGAAATTTGATTATAGAAAACATGCAGTAATCGAATGTTAAATGCATTCAAAGAACACCTGTCAAACGGGTGGATTTCGTAATGGGAAATGCATGATTTGTGCATGGCTGAGGTGGACAATGGATGGGACAAGTGGTGGATTAGGTTGGGAATAAAAAATATAAATTATAAAATGTCAAGAGTGGATTTAAGGGCACATTTTATTCAGGGACCAATGTGAATTTTTAAGGATATTTTTGCAAGGACTATCTCAGATGTGGATTTCATTGAAGGATATTTTTTCAACGACTTTCAGAGACGTGGATTTGCCATGAAATATTTCTTCAAGGACCATCAGAGACGTGGATTTTTTAAAGAATATTTTTAAGGGCTATCAGAGACGTGGATTTTTTAAAAAATATTTTTTCAAGGACCATCAGAGACGTGGATTTTTAAAGAATATTTTTTCAAAGAATCATCGGAGACTTGGATTTTTTTAAGAATATTTTTTCAAGGATCATCAGAGACGTGGATTTTTTAAAGAATATTTTTTCAAGGATCATCAGAGACGTGGATTTTTTTAAGAATATTTTTTCAAGGATCATCAGAGACGTGGATTTTTTAAAGAATATTTTTTCAAGGATCATCAGAGACGTGGATTTTTTAAAGAATATTTTTTCAAGGATCATCAGAGACGTGGATTTTTTAAAGAATATTTTTTCAAGGATCATCAGAGACGTGGATTTTTTAAAGAATATTTTTTCAAGGATCATCAGAGACGTGGATTTTTTAAAGAATATTTTTTCAAGGATCATCAGAGACGTGGATTTTTTAAAGAATATTTTTTCAAGGATCATCAGAGACGTGGATTTTTTAAAGAATATTTTTTCAAGGATCATCAGAGACGTGGATTTTTTAAAGAATATTTTTTCAAGGATCATCAGAGACGTGGATTTTTTAAAGAATATTTTTTCAAGGATCATCAGAGACGTGGATTTTTTAAAGAATATTTTTTCAAGGATCATCAGAGACGTGGATTTTTTAAAGAATATTTTTTCAAGGATCATCAGAGACGTGGATTTTTTAAAGAATATTTTTTCAAGGATCATCAGAGACTTGGATTTTTTTAAGAATATTTTTAAGGGCTATCAGAGACGTGGATTTTTTAAAAAATATTTTTTCAAGGACCATCAGAGACGTGGATTTTTAAAGAATATTTTTTCAAAGAATCATCGGAGACTTGGATTTTTTTAAGAATATTTTTTCAAGGATCATCAGAGACGTGGATTTTTTTAAGAATATTTTTTCAAGGATCATCAGAGACGTGGATTTTTTAAAGAATATTTTTTCAAGGATCATCAGAGACGTGGATTTTTTAAAGAATATTTTTTCAAGGATCATCAGAGACGTGGATTTTTAAAGAATATTTTTTCAAGGATCATCAGAGACGTGGATTTTTTAAAGAATATTTTTTCAAGGATCATCAGAGACGTGGATTTTTTAAAGAATATTTTTTCAAGGATCATCAGAGACGTGGATTTTTTAAAGAATATTTTTTCAAGGATCATCAGAGACGTGGATTTTTTAAAGAATATTTTTTCAAGGATCATCAGAGACGTGGATTTTTTAAAGAATATTTTTTCAAGGATCATCAGAGACGTGGATTTTTTAAAGAATATTTTTTCAAGGATCATCAGAGACGTGGATTTTTAAAGAATATTTTTTCAAGGATCATCAGAGACGTGGATTTTTTTAAAGAATATTTTTTCAAGGATCATCAGAGACGTGGATTTTTTAAAGAATATTTTTTCAAGGATCATCAGAGACGTGGATTTTTTAAAGAATATTTTTTCAAGGATCATCAGAGACGTGGATTTTTTAAAGAATATTTTTTCAAGGATCATCAGAGACGTGGATTTTTTAAAGAATATTTTTTCAAGGATCATCAGAGACGTGGATTTTTTAAAGAATATTTTTTCAAGGATCATCAGAGACGTGGATTTTTTAAAGAATATTTTTTCAAGGATCATCAGAGACGTGGATTTTTTAAAGAATATTTTTTCAAGGATCATCAGAGACGTGGATTTTTTAAAGAATATTTTTTCAAGGATCATCAGAGACGTGGATTTTTTAAAGAATATTTTTTCAAGGATCATCAGAGACGTGGATTTTTTAAAGAATATTTTTTCAAGGATCATCAGAGACGTGGATTTTTTAAAGAATATTTTTTCAAGGATCATCAGAGACGTGGATTTTTTAAAGAATATTTTTTCAAGGATCATCAGAGACGTGGATTTTTTAAAGAATATTTTTTCAAGGATCATCAGAGACGTGGATTTATTTGTTCACTAACCACAATAGGCCTCAACGTTGATTTATTGTACAATATTTTTTCATGGACCAGATGACCTTTGACAGACCTTGCAAATTCACGAGACGTTGTAGAGGTTTCTACATCCGGAAGAGATTTTATGAGCAGAGGGCTTTTATAATTCGTCTGTGGCCAGATGACCTTTTCCAGAGTTTCTCTGGCCAATGCATCTTTTAGAGGCCTTCTGTGGCCGAATGAATTCTTATAGGTCTTCTATGACCAGAAGACTTTCTACAGGTCTTCTCTGGCCGCAACACCATTTTCGGTTCTTCTATAGCCAGAGACCCTTCTACAAGTTTGATATAGGCAGAGGAACTTTTACAGCTTTTATGTGGCCGGAAGACTTTTTACACGGCTTCTATGGTTCACGACCAGAAAACTTTTTACAGGACTTCTACGTTCAAAAGGGGTTTATAAGATTGCCAGAGGACCTTTAGTTATTTTTTTATGGCCAGAAGACTTTCTAAAGATCTTCTGTGACTGAAAGACCTCTTGAAGGTCATCTATGGCCAGAGGGCTACTTACAGGTCTTCTAAGACCGGAAATCCTTTGACAGATCTTCTATGGCCAGAGGACCTTTTACACGTCTTTTAAGGCCAGAAGACTTTCTATAGGTCTTCTCTGGCCGCAAGACCATTTTCGGTTCTTCTATAGCCAGAGTATCTTTTACAGGTCTTTTATGGCCAGAGGAACTTTCATAGGTTTATTATAGCCAGAGGAACTTTTACACAGCTTCTGTGGTTCACGGCCAGAAGACTTTTTAGATGACTTCTACAAACAGAAGGTCTTTCTAAGATCTTCTATGGCCAGAGGACCTTAAGCAATTATTTTATGGTCTGAAGACCTGCTAAAGATCTTCTGTGTCTGAGAGATCTGTTACAGATCCTCTAGGGTCAGAGCACCATTTACAGGTCTTCTATGGCCAAATATCACTTTTACAGGTCTTCTATATCCAGAGGAGCTTCTAGCCAAAGGACTTTTACAGATCTTCTATGGTCAGAAGGCCTTTTACAATTGCCATGATTGATGAAGAGCAAATATGCCAATGGTCACATACATACCTGCTGTTGGCCGTAATACCTGCAAGGAGACAGAAAAAGAAATTTGATTATAGAAAACATGCAGTAATCGAATGTTAAATGCATTCAAAGAACACCTGTCAAACGGGTGGATTTCGTAATGGGAAATGCATGATTTGTGCATGGCTGAGGTGGACAATGGATGGGACAAGTGGTGGATTAGGTTGGGAATAAAAAATATAAATTATAAAATGTCAAGAGTGGATTTTAGGGCACATTTTATTCAGGGACCAATGTGAATTTTTAAGGATATTTTTGCAAGGACTATCTCAGATGTGGATTTCATTGAAGGATATTTTTTCAACGACTTTCAGAGACGTGGATTTGTCATGAAATATTTCTTCAAGGACCATCAGAGACGTGGATTTTTTAAAGAATATTTTTAAGGGCTATCAGAGACGTGGATTTTTTAAAAAATATTTTTTCAAGGACCATCAGAGACGTGGATTTTTAAAGAATATTTTTTCAAAGAATCATCGGAGACTTGGATTTTTTTAAGAATATTTTTTCAAGGATCATCAGAGACGTGGATTTTTTAAAGAATATTTTTTCAAGGATCATCAGAGACGTGGATTTTTTAAAGAATATTTTTTCAAGGATCATCAGAGACGTGGATTTTTTAAAGAATATTTTTTCAAGGATCATCAGAGACGTGGATTTTTTAAAGAATATTTTTTCAAGGATCATCAGAGACGTGGATTTTTTAAAGAATATTTTTTCAAGGATCATCAGAGACGTGGATTTTTTAAAGAATATTTTTTCAAGGATCATCAGAGACGTGGATTTTTTAAAGAATATTTTTTCAAGGATCATCAGAGACGTGGATTTTTTAAAGAATATTTTTTCAAGGATCATCAGAGACGTGGATTTTTTAAAGAATATTTTTCAAGGATCATCAGAGACGTGGATTTATTTGTTCACTAACCACAATAGGCCTCAACGTTGATTTATTGTACAATATTTTTTCATGGACCAGATGACCTTTGACAGACCTTGCAAATTCACGAGACGTTGTAGAGGTTTCTACATCCGGAAGAGATTTTATGAGCAGAGGGCTTTTATAATTCGTCTGTGGCCAGATGACCTTTTCCAGAGTTTCTCTGGCCAATGCATCTTTTAGAGGCCTTCTGTGGCCGAATGAATTCTTATAGGTCTTCTATGACCAGAAGACTTTCTACAGGTCTTCTCTGGCCGCAACACCATTTTCAGGTCTTCTATAGCCAGAGGACCTTCTACAAGTTTGATATAGGCAGAGGAACTTTTACAGCTTTTATGTGGCCGGAAGACTTTTTACACGGCTTCTATGGTTCACGACCAGAAAACTTTTTACAGGACTTCTACGTTCAAAAGGGGTTTATAAGATTGCCAGAGGACCTTTAGTTATTTTTTTATGGTCAGAAGACTTTCTAAAGATCTTCTGTGACTGAAAGACCTCTTGAAGGTCATCTATGGCCAGAGGGCTACATACAGGTCTTCTAAGACCGGAAATCCTTTGACAGATCTTCTATGGCCAGAGGACCTTTTACACGTCTTTTATGGCCAGAAGACTTTCTACAGGTCTTCTCTGACCGCAAGACCATTTTCGGTTCTTCTATAGCCAGAGTATCTTTTACAGGTCTTTTATGGCCAGAGGACCTTTCATAGGTTGATTTTAGCCAGAGGAACTTTTACACAGCTTCTGTGGTTCACGGCCAGAAGACTTTTTAGATGACTTCTACAAACAGAAGGTCTTTCTAAGATCTTCTATGGCCAGAGGACCTTAAGCAATTATTTTATGGTCTGACGACCTGCTTAAGATCTTCTGTGTCTGAGAGATCTGTTACAGATCCTCTAGGGTCAGAGCACCATTTACAGGTCTTCTATGGCCAAATATCACTTTTACAGGTCTTCTATATCCAGAGGAGCTTCTAGCCAAAGGACTTTTACAGATCTTCTATGGTCAGAAGGCCTTTTACAATTGTTCTATGATCAGAAAACTTTTCAAAGATCTAGTATGGCCAAAAAACCTTTTATAGGTCTTCTGTGTTCACAAGACCATTTTCAGGTCTTCTATGGCCAAAAAACTTTTACAGGTCTTCTGTGATCACAAGACCATTTTCAGGTCTTCTATGGCCCAAGGACCTTTTACATGTCGTTTATGATCAGAATACTTTTTAAAGGTATTGTATAGTCAGAAAACCTTTTTACATGTCGTCTTTGATCACAAGACTTTTTACAGGTTTTCTTTTACAGGACTTCAGAATTCCATTATAGAGCTCTGAAATACCAATAAGGGATACTAAGCCTTGTACAGTTTGAAAACTTTTTAATGTCCTTCTCTTGGAAGAAATCCTTAAGGAGTTCTCTTTGAACCAAGCTCTTCAAGAGAACTATGTCTGGATTGAATATTTTTTTAATATTCAAATCTTGAAACTTAAATAAAAATTTTAATTTATTTTTACAAATCTTCTTGATTTTTATTTTTCTTTATGACAAAAAAAATTATTGTATTATCAGTCAAAAGGATTTTTGGATAAAAAAATATGAAAATTTCGGATTTTTTGGAAATATTTTAAAGAACAAACGTACATTCACTAAAGTTTGTGGGGAGGGTAGAGGGCGATAAAATATGAGGATAAACATAATAAATACAAAAGGTATATACAAATAAAAAGAATATATTAAAATATGACAAATGAACATGATTTTATGGCAATGATGGATCGGAAAGAGCAGTGTAGTAGCTTAGGCGAAACAGTATGTGATCCATGTGGTTGTGGTAGTGGAAAAAACGACATCATGTCCAACTGTTCAGTACCGGATTACAACTAGGGCAGGATAGGCCAAAGTTGGGAGAATTTAAGTCCATAGCCATAACAGATCCATACAACACCCCTTCTATCAGCGTGAGTCTTCCTTGTTTACCAGGGATGAGCATAGCCATGGGCCAAAGGCAAAACTGGAGCATGATAACTGGCATGCAGGGCCAAGGGAGCTGCAGCATAAGTGGTCTTAATTACCGGTGCCACAATGGGTTGCACAACATGAGCTGAGCTGTGGACCTGGCTAATGGATTGATGCGACACGGCAGTGGGTACGGATTTGACAATGGCACCAACTTTGGCATAGGCAGGCTCATGAATGACATGGGTAGGACCAGCCACAAGCACAGGACCATGACCAGCCAAGTAACCGGGACGAGCAGCAGCTACGGCCAAGAGAGCAGACAACACCACCTAAAATTATTGAAATGCAATATTTTTTTTCAGAACTTTTCTTTTTCAAATATCCTTTTTCCCCATCTTACCAATTTGAACATTTTGATTATCCTTTTTATTGAAGCTTACGAAGAAAAGAAACGACAAAGAGGTCTGTGTTGCTGTTGTGTGTTTAGACTGTTTTGAAGTCTGAATAGTTTATGTTTTAATCTAGGTTTATGTGGCCATTTATATACTAAAACTTGGCTTATTTCCTCAAAATGGCTGGCGAATACAACAAAAACAAAAATAATTCCCCAAATCAGCTGCTAATGTTGTCGTCGTCGCCGCCGCAGCTGATCTAAAGCCATACAAATGTGGTTGAACACAAACCATAACAAAGGCGGCGAGAAAAACAGAATGAAAATACGAAATACAACAACAACCGAACGCGAGCATAACAACAAATGCTGGCGAAAATTGTTGGCAAATATGAGAACAGAAACAAAACTCCAAACTCATAAAACAGCATATGCCGCCCGGTAGTTGGCCTTCTCAGAAAAAGGAGGTAAAAGGGGGGGGGGGGGGGGGTGAGTTCGGTCCGAACGCTTAGCAGACACTTTATAATCAAGTTAATGCACAAATTGTTGTTTGTTGTATTGTTTCCTAGATCTGCTGTGCTTTGTTATTGTTGCTGCTGCTGCTGGTGGTGGTTTGTCGTCTTAAATGTGAGTGACCAGAAAACTGACAATTGGTGGTTTAGAATTAGGTGGCAATGATGTTGACTGTGGTGGCGGCCGCTGTTAACCACCACCTAGCCATGCTCCAGAAGTGCAGTTTTTTGTTTTATTTTCAACAATAAACAATGTAACAATTCCATTTTACATACATATAAATCGATTACAACATATTCCATGGCAATCTGGGGGGAACATATACAGTTTTCGTCATTCGCCTCCTGAGCATTAGCTAATTTTTATTTTTGTTTTTAAGAAAATCACTCACATGCAATTTTGTAACTGTTATGTCGGTCAAGAAAAAGCCAAAACAAAATTTAATTCGCAAAAATTTCTTAAATTTCGAAATGGTTGCAATGTAATTCGGGAGCGGATATAGGGGACCAGTTCAAAATGAACAGCTAGGAAGGCATTTTCAAAATGTCCTTACAAAAATAATAAATAAAGTTTTTTTTTTTTTAAAAACCACGAGTTATGTAAAGTAGGAAATGCTTTGCAGCCCTTTTATGGCCAGAAAACGTTATCCAAGTCTTCTATGGCCAGAACACATTTTTATACCCTACACCACAAGGTGGTCAGGGTATTATGTCTTTGTGCATTTGTTTGTAACAGGCAAAAAGAAACGAGATAGACCCATAGTTCCTTTTGATGATCTGCATAGAATCACATTCTGAGTCGATTTATGCATGTCCGTCCGTCCGTCCGTCCGTCCGTCCGTCCGTCCGTCTGTCCGTCCGTCCGTCTGTCCACGTATTTTTGTAAACAAAGTACAGGTCGCATTTATTGCCCGATCCAGATGAAATTTTGCACAGATCATTTGTTCGGTCCAAGGACGAACCCTATTGAAATTGGAGATAATCGGTCAAAATTTAGGTATAGCTCCCATATATATCTTCGTCCGATTTGCTTTTATTGTGCACCAAACGTGTAATATCAGTCCGAATAGTATGGAATTTTGCACAAATCATTTGTTTGCCCCAAGGACGAACCCTATTGAAATTGGAGATAATCAGTCAAAATTTAGATATAGCTCCCATATATATCTTCGTCCGATTTGCCTTTTATTGTGCACCAAACGTGTAATATCAGTCCGAATAGTATGAAATTTTGCACAAATCATTTGTTTGCCCCAAGGACGAACCCTATTGAAATTGGAGATAATCAGTCAAAATTTAGATATAGCTCCCATATATATCTTCGTCCGATTTGCCTTTTATTGTGCACCAAACGTGTAATATCAGTCCGAATAGTATGGAATTTCGCATGTACGATCAGATTGGACCTCAAAATAAGTATGCCAAATTTCATCGAAATCGGTTCAGATATAGCTATAGCTCCCATATATATTGTTCATCCGATTTGTTATTTTTGTCTTCCGCAGCCGTAATATGCACTCTGTAACAACAATATTTGGTGAAATTTATCAAATGCAGCTCAGAAATACATTTGCTAATTTTTATCGTGATCGGTTCAGATTTGGATATAGCTCCCACATATAACTTCGTCCGATTTACATTGGATTGTGTACTAAACGTCTAATATTTGCCCAAATTAGATGAAATTTGGCACTTACGACCGAATTGAGTCTAGAAGCTAGTATGTCAAGTTTAGTAAATATCGGTTCAGATATAGCTATAGCTCCCATATATACTGTTCATCCGATTTGTCATATTTGTTTCCCACAGCCGTAATATGCACTCCGTAACAACGATATTCAGGGGAATATATCAAATAGAGCTCAGAAATATCTTTGCCAAATTTTATCGAGATCGGTTCCGATTTGTATATAGCTTCCATATATATTTTTATCCGATTTCAGATTAATTGTGCACCAAATGGGCAATACAACTCCGAATTTAAAAGATACAAATGCTTCGGCATATTTAGTCCTTTGAATTTTAAATTATAATTATAATCATAGCATGTATAATTGAATTCTCCCATAAAAACTTTTAATTGTTATGCGCAGCTCAACTAAATTAGCAAAGTGGTGTAGGGTATCATAAAGTCGGCCCCGCCCGACTTTAAGACTTTCTTTACTGGTTAAGGTCTGCTATTGCCCAAAAAAAAACTTTACACGTCTTCTACAGCCAGAAGACATTTTACAGGACTTCAGGAGTTCATTGAGGAGCTTTGTAAAAGCAATAAAGTGGTTCTGGGCCTTGTATAGTTTGAAAACATGTTAATGGTGTTCTCTTGGAAAATAGGAGGACCCCGTTGAATCAAGTTCCTCAAGAAAAATTTGTTTAGCTTAGTTATTTTTTATACCCTCCACCATACTATGGAGGGTATATTAACTTTGTCATTCCGTTTGTAACTCCTCGAAATACTCATGTCAGACCCAACAAAGTATCAGCGTAAAATTCTAAGTCGATTTAGCCATGTCCGTCTGTCTGTCTGTTGTAATCACGCTATCTTTCGAACGAATTGAGATAGAAGGCTAAAATTTTGCACACGTGTTTATTTTTCCAGTAGGCAGGCTAAGTTCGTAAATGGGCCATGATGATTTTAGCGACATTTTTCACCGGAATTCTTTCAACTTTGGTATTTGAAGTTCGAAATAAATACTACAGCCTATGACAGAAAATGATCTGGGCAGGTCCACGTCTTCGTATAGCCCCCATATAACGGTACCTCCCGATATTCGGTATTTTGATGATTTTAGCGACATTGTTCACGGGAATTGTTTCAAATTTGGTATTTGAGATTCCTAATGGATGCTACAGCCTATGACCGAAAATTATCTGGGCAGGTCCACGTCTTCGTATAGCCCCCATACAACGGTAGCTCCCAAAATTCGGTATTTTGATGATTTTAGCTCCATCATTCACCGGAATTGTTTCAAATTACGTATTTTGAGTTCGTAATGGGAACTACAGTCTGTGACAGAAAAATATCTATGCAGGTCTAGGTCTTCGTATAGGCCCCATATATCAGTACCTCCCTATATTCGGTATTTTGACGAGTTTAGGTACAATACCCACCGAAATTGTTTGAGATATCGTATTTGACGTTAGTAATGGATGCTATAGCCTTTGACAGAAAATTGTCTATGCTGGTCCAGGTCTTCGCACAGATCCGATATAACGGTATCTCCCTATATACCATATTCTGATGATTCTAGCTACATTATTCACCGTTTATTTCAAGTTTCGAATTTTAATATGGTAATGGCTTATGACAAACAATGCCTATGTAGGTCCACGTCGTATAGACCCCAATATAACGGCTATATATTTGGTATTTTTAAAGTTTTAACAGAATTTTTTAAGGATTTTATTTTTTTTTTTTTAAATTTCCAAATTCGTTCCAAATGGTGGAGGGTATTCAAAGTTTGGCCCGGCTGAACTTACTGTTTTTCAACTTGTTATTCTTCGAATCTTGACTCTATCTAAGTCCATGATTTATATATAGCTTGGAAGTTCCGGAAAATATATTTTAAATTAAACACTATTTGTACTGTTCGGGAAGTTCGAAAAATATATTTGTAGAATATCCACATTTTTTTTTCAGTTCATCCATGATGTACAAAAATTATGAAAAAATTGAGAATTTAAAACAATTTAAAAAAAAATCCTCTATTAAAAATATAAGCTCACTTTTAAAAATACACGGTTTAAAAATATCTCTACTTCTATGATCAGAAGGCCTTTTATAGGTTTTTTATGACCAGAAAATATTTACAGGTTTTGTATAGTTCGAAAACCTTTCACAGGTCTTCTCTGACCACATAACCTGGTACAGGTCTTCTCTGACCACAAGACAATTTTCAGGTATTCTATTGCTAGATGACATTTAACATGTCTTCTATGGCCAGAGGACCTTTTATAGCTCTTCTGTGAAAGCAAGACTTTTTATAGGACTTAAATGGTCAGAAGGCCTTTTACAGGCCATAAAACCATTTTCAGATCTTCTTTGACCACAAGACCATTATTTGCAAGTCTTCTATAGCCAAAGGACCTTCTACAGCTCTTCTGTAACTTGAAGTCTTTTAACAGAACTGCTATGGTCAGAAGGTCTCTTACAGGTATTTTATGAAGAGAAGCGCTTTTACAGGTCTTGTATGTCTAGAAAACCTTTACAGGTCATCTATGGCCAGTGGACCTTTCACAGCTCTTCTGTGGCCGGAAGCCTTCTACGGTCCTAAGACCTTTTACAGGTCTTGTGTGGCCAGAAAACCTTTATTCTCTAACCACAAAACTCTTTTTAGATCTTCTATAGACAGATAACCTTTAACAGGACTCCTAAAGGGTGAGATAAAAAAACTGCAACAAAGTCAAACGCCATTATTTTTATAATTGTTTTTTTTTTTTTTTAATTTTATTGAATAAAACAAAAATGCCGGAAAGAGCATCACATTTAGGATAATTTTAGATTTGTTCGAAGTAGTCACCTTTGGCTCGAATTATGGGCTTCAAACGGCCAAGGAAACCGTCACACGCTGACCGAATGTTGCTCTGCGGTATTTTGACCCATTCCCGGCGAGGCGCTTGGTTGAGGTGATCGACACTTTGGTATTTTTTAGTCCTAAACTTGCTTTCCAAAATACTTTACACACAATAGTCCAAAGGATTGGTATCCGGGGATTTTGCGCTGGAAATAAAGCGTAACCATTCTTGGGTGGCGCGTGCTGAGTGCGATGGTGCTGAGTCCCATTGGAATGTCCGAGGTCTGCGGCCAAAATCTTTGCATGCCCAAGGCTTTAAGACACCCTCTAGAATACTTTCGCGATAATATCCGGCATTTATTCTGATGCCACGGTCGATTAATACAAGCGGAGAGCGAACATCGGCTGTTATGGTGGCCCACACAATCACCATGGCCGGCGCTTGAGTTCTGGTGGCCAACCGAAGGTGCACATTTTCAACTGACATCTTTGCCAAGTAAACACGATAATTTTGTTTGTTTACAAACTACTGGACAACGAATGTTTTCTCATCAGAGAAAACCAAATTCGGCAGTTCACCACTTCTGGGAAAGCGAAGCAACTCTTTAGCTTCTTTGAGTCTACTTTCTTTCTGTTGAGGTGTAAATTCTTGCACTTTTTGGAATTTCAATGGCTTTACCCTGAGCTCATTTTTCAATGTATGCCGAATGTAATATTGCGATAAGTTCAGCTCGCGAGCCATTTTTCGGCCACTGCGACGTGGGTTTCGATCAAGTCGCTTCTTTACTTTTCGAACCGTTTCTGCTGATGTTGCTATTTTCTTCCGTCCACTTACTTGATGTTAGGCTACGCCTCCAGTATCACGGTAACGAGCGATGTTACGAGACACAAAAGATTTATTCACATCTAAATGCAGGAGTGCTTTATCGTGGTTTTCGAGCCAAAAATTAAAAAATCACACTATCACGCTTGAATTCCATCACGAATAACTTTTTTCTGGGAAATTCTCATAAAAAGGCTTTTGTTCGCTTGAAAACAGTATAATGATCTGTCACTGGAATAATTTTAACAGCTGTCGGACGAGAGGCTTAGAAATGACAGCAGTTTGAAGTTGGTTGCAGTTTTTTCATCCCACCCTGTATATATCTAAATTGCTCGATTATTTTACAAAAGATGATGTGCTTCTGCTAAGCAAAATCTCCTCTTTTAATTCTAACAGCATCAAAAGTGTATATCCTAATAAGGGATGGCTAAAGGAGCTATTGGGGTTCAAGCGGTTCACCGACCTGTTCTTTATTTCTTTATATGCCTTGCTTGTCGGTATACAAGCAAACAAAAAATTAGCACAATTTCAAACATTTGATATGAATAATCAATAAGCTACAATTCAATATATAAATCCAAACGATTTTGTTCAAACATGTGAATTGGAAAAAGTTATTGCCCCAGTTAATTAAAAATGCATTGAATTTTGGACAGCGTGCTACCACAGTTATTGCGAATTTCTCCAAATGACTCATCATAATTTGCAAAACAAGAAATAAATACTATAAATATTTTTAGATCACTTTTCCTGTTTTAGGATAAGAACATGTGTTTTGAATAATGGGTTTGTTTACTCGATATAGATTGTTTTCAAAATCAATAAAATAAATTGTATTAATCACAATTCTGGTTTCTGAACATCGATCATTCAATACTGTAAACACGTGCGATTTTCTTGGCTTTGTCAAACGGTTAGAAGTTTTGTAATTAATATTATCGTTGAACCTGATATTTTCTGGTAACCTTAAGAACAATTAGAGGGGCGGTGCTTTTATATCATGAAAGTGAAATTTGTTTTCGTTTTTCAGTTGTCAGTCCAATGATTTCAAATGGTCCATGTTTTAAAAAAATGTGGACGTTTATTTCATTTTTTTAAGAATTTTAAAAGTAAAGTTTTGTAAAACAAAAAGCTTATTGCAAAACGTTTTTCGTTGATTTTTTTAATGATTTTTGACAGACTATAATCGTGGAATTTTCGATTTTAAAAAAGTCTTCACTGACTGAAGTTCTTAAAAAATATATTGCATGTAATGTGTCCATGGATAATAAGGAATTTTTTATAAAGAATATATTTATAATCGTGGATTGTTAAACAATGCTTTTCAATTATCGTAACTATTGAAAATAAGACCATAATCAGAGATATTTAAAAAAAAATATTTTTTAAGCGCTATAACTGTAAGTTTTATTTGAATATCTTTAAAGGTATACAATTGCAGATTTTGGTTGATTTGGGGGTTGCAATAAAAAAATATTTTTGAGTCTCCTAATTGTAAATTTTAAAATATTTCGCCAACCCTATGATCGTGAATTAAAAAAATATATATTTTTAAAACACTTGTAGCATCTTAACAGTGGATTTTGTTAAAAAAATAGTATCCATTGGAAATAACAGAGGATTTCTAAAAAATATCTTACCTAGGCCAAAATCTTGAACATTTTCAAAATGTTTTAATGGCAGGAATTCTGAATTTTAAGAAACTTAACAAGTAAAAAAGCAGTAAGTTCGGCCAGGCCGAACTTTGAATACCCTCCACCATTTGGAACGAATTAGAAAATATTCAAAAAAATAAAATCCATTGAAAATTCTGTTAAAATCTTTAAAATACCTAATATCGGAAGGTGCCGATATATGGAGAGATATACGCTATTGTGGACCTATATAGACAAATCTATGTCTGGGGGTAAAGTACTCACAAGGAACTCCATGTGTGGATTTTCAGATAATTCCACTGGGAAATGTGGCTAAATTCATCAAAATCACGAATATCGGGGGTACCGTTATATGGGGGATATACGATATTGTGGACCTATATAGACAAATACCGTTCAGGGGTTAAAGTGCTCACAAAAAATCCTTGAGTAGATTTTCAGAGACTACCATTGGAATATATAGCTAAAATCATCAAAATACCGAATATCGCATGGTACCGTTATATGGGGGCTATACGTAATCGTTAACCTATATAGAGAATTCTCTGTCGGGGGGTAAAGTGCTCACAAAGAACCCCTTGTTTACAAAGAATCCCTTGTGACCATTCCGTTGAAAAATATGGCTAAAAACATCAAAATAGCGAATATCGGGAGTACCGTTATATAAGGGCTATACGATATCGTGGACCTATATAGATAATTCTCTGTCGAGGCATAAAGTACCCACAAGGAACTCCTTGTGTGGATTTTCAGACAATTCCGTTGAAAAATGTGGGAAAAATCATCAAAATACCGAATATCGGGGGTACAGTTATATGGGGGATATACGATATCGTGGACCTGTATAGACAATTCTGTCTCACGAGGTAAAGTACTCACAAGGAACTACTTGTGTGGATTTTAAGACAATTCCATTGAAAAATGTGGCTAACATCATCAAAATACCGAATATCGGGGGTACAGTTAAATGGGGGATATACGATATCGTGGACCTATATAGACAATTCCCTGCCGAGGTATAAAGTACCCACAAGGAACTCCTTGTGTGGATTTTTAGACAATTCCGTTGAAAAATGTGGCTAAAATCATCAAAATACCGAATATCGGGGGTACCGTTATATGGGGGCTATACGATATCGTGGACCGATATACCCCATCTTCGAACTTGACCTGCCTGCAGACAAAAGAGAAATCTGTGCAAAATTTTAGCTTCCTATCTCAATTCGTTTAGACTGTAGCGTGATTACAACAGACGGACAGACGGACGGACAGGGCTAAATCGTCTTAGAATTTTACGCTGATCAAGAATATATATACTTTGTTGGGTCTAAAATGATTATTTCGATGAGTTACAATCGGAATGACGAACTTAATATACCCTCCATACCTTTTTTGGTGGAGAGTATAAAAATAATTCAACGAAAATAACGTGGGGTTTCAAAAAACTTTTAAGTTTTTTTCAACAACCAAATTTATGTTTTTTTTTTTAATATTTCACGGTATAAACAGGGCTACAATCGTGGACTTTTTAAAAAAATATTTACAAGGACTAAAAGAATTGTAATCCTTGACTTTTAAAAAATATTTTTTTATGCACATCTGGGGGTATAACCCTAGATTGCTTGAAAAATATATGGCCTTTGTCGTGAAAATGTTTAAGAAAATATTGCTCAAAACCTTGAAACATGGATTTAAAAAAATTCTAATATTTACATAAACAAAACATATTTATATTTTTAAATGAATTTTTAAAAAAATTGTATTTTTAAAAAAATATTTTTCAAGAACTATATGGGCTATGTTCGCGGATTTTTATACCCTACACCACATAGTGGTAAGGATATTATGTCTTTGTACATTTCTTTGTAACATGGAGAAGGACGCGAGATAGACACATAGTTACCTTTGAGAATCTTCATAAAATCACTTTTTGAGTCGATCAATGGATGTCTGTCCATCCGTCCGTCTGTCTAGTATTTTTGTGACCAAAATGCAGGCCGCATTTATTATCCGATTGAGATGAAATTTTCCATACAAGGACAAACCCTATTGCAATTGATGAGCATCGGTTCAAATTTAGATATAGCTCCCGTATATATCTTCATCCGATTTAATTGTGCAACAAATGGCCAATATCAATCCAAAGGACCTGAATCCAACCGAATTCAGACCAGAAACAAGTACATAAAGTTCGGTGAAAATCGGTTAGGGTATAGCTATAGCTCCTATACAAATGTTTTATCCGATTTGGTGTTTAAGTCCCTCACATTCGTAATATGCACTCCACAAAAATAATATTTGGTACCAGATATCAGATACAGCCCAGAAATACCTCTGTCAAATTTTATCGAGATCGTATCAGATTTGTATATAGCTCTCATTTATATCTGCGACCGATTTTATGTTTATAGTGCACCAAAATGGTTAATATCAGCCCAAATTAACTGAAATTCCGACTGAATTCATCTTAGAAAGAAAAACTTCAAATTTGTGGAAAATCGGTTCAAATATAGCTTAGCTCAGGTTCAGAATTGGATATATCTCCTTTAAATAAATTTATCTTATCCTATGTCAGATTTATTGTGCACTAAATGACTAATATAAGCCCAAATTGACAGAATTTTGACACTTACGAAAGAATTTAGCCCAAAAGCAAGTACTTCAAATTTTGGTGAAAATCGGTTCAAATATAGCAATAGCTCCCATATATATCTTTCATTCGATTTGGTGTTAAAGTCCCTCGCATGCGTAATATACTCTCCATACTGATACTAGACATCAGATACAGCTCGAAAATACGTCTGCTAAATTTGATCGAGATCGGTTAAGATTGTTCATAGACCTTCGACATACATCCTCATCCGATTTTACGGTTTTTGTCCACCATATATGTATTATCAACCCAAATTGGAGAGATTTTTTCATATTCAGCCGAATTTTTCCATTTTGTGAATCTCGGCCCGGTATGTCTATTGTTCCAATAAATATTTTTTAATATAATTCTTATCGAGGTCATATCATGCACTATACACCAATGTTATTTGAATATTAAGAAAAAAAATGTAAATAAACAAAACAAAAAAAAAATTGGAAAATCTGAATACTTATTCGCATTTCGTTGATAAGCCACAAAAATAATGATCTGTCTAAAAATTACCAAAAAATAAGTAAAAAAGCTGTTAGTTCGGCCGGGCCGAACTTTGAATACCCTCACCTAATTGGTAAGAATTTTGCAATTTTCAACAAAAAAAAAAATAAAATAAATAAAATCCGTTAAAAATTCTGTTAAAATCTTAAAGACACCGAATATAGCTATTATATTAGCGTCTATACGACGACGTGGACAACAATATTCAAATGCGAAACTTGAAAAAAAAATCGGTGAATAATATAGCTAAAATCATCAAAATACCGTATATAGGGAGGTTCCGATACATGGGGTCTATACGAGAACGTAGACCTGCATTGACAATTTTCTGGCATAGACTGTAGTGCCCATTAGGAACTTAAAATACGAAATATGAAACAATTCCGGTGAATTTGTACCTAACATTGTCAAAATTCCGAATATAGGGAGGTACCGATATATGGGGCGTATGCGAAGACGGGGGCCCATTAGGAACTTAAAATACGAAATATGAAACAATTCCGGTGAATTTGTACCTAACATTGTCAAAATTCCGAATATAGGGAGGTACCGATATATGGGGCGTATGCGAAGACGGGGGCCTTAATACGCAATTTTCAATTTTTTCATAGGCTGCAGTACTCATTAGGATTTCTAAATACGAAATTTGAAACAACTCCGGTGAATAATGTCCTTAAAATCATCAAAATACGGAATATCAGGATATACGATATCGAAAAATCTGAATACATAGACAATATACGCTAATCAAGAATATATATACTCTGTTATGTCTAAAAATATTATTTCGATGAATTACAAAGGGAATGACGAACATAATATACCCTCCATACTATGTATGGTGGAGGGTACACAAATATGTGCTTTTTTTGTAAAATAGGTCTATACGTAGGAAAGATTTCCAAAAATAAAAGAATATATATTGGAATTGATAGCACGATTCACATTATTTAATTAATTATAGTTTATTTTCTGTAAATATGTCTTCTCCGAAATGATAAATTTAAGTTTTGTTTGAAAATCTCATTTTTTTGTCGTTGGCGAAAAGAGATCCTTATTTGGCAACAATTTTCAATTGTTTATATTTTATCAATCTTTCTAAGACGCTACCCACAAATGTTTATACCCTACACCACATAGTGGTAAGGGTATTATGTCTTTGTGCATTTGTTTGTAACATGGAGAAGGAAACGAGATAGACCCATAGTTACTTTTGAGAACCTTCATAGAATCACTTTCTGAGTCGATTTATGCATGTCAGTCCGTCCGTCCGTCCGTCTGTCCATGTATTCTTGTGAACAAAATGCAGGTCGCATTTATTATCCGATTGAGATGAAATTTTCCAAACAATATTTTTTTGGCCCAAGGACGAACCCTATTGAAATTGGTGAGAATCGGATCAAATTTAGATATAGCTCCCATATATATCTTCATCCGATTTCGGGTTAAATGTGCACCAAATATCCACTATCAGTCCAAATTACCTGAATTTTGGCACACCCAACCGAGTTCGGCCTAGAAGCAAGTATATCAAATTTGGAGAAAATCGGTTCAGATATAGCTATAGCTCCCATATATATCTTTCATCCGATTTGATCTTTAAGTCCCTCACATTCCTACTATACACTCCACAACCGTGATATTTGGTACCAGGTATTAGATGGAGCACAGAAATAGCTGTTTTAAATTTTATCGAAATCGGTTCAGATTTGGATATAGCTCCCATATATATCTTCATCCGATTTCGGGTTAATTGACCACCAAATGGCCAATATCAGCCCAAATGGCCCGAATTTTGGCACATGTGACCGAGATTAGCCTTAAAGCAAATACAACAAATTTGGAGAAAATCGGTTCAGAAACAGCTATAGCTCCCATATATATATTCATCCGATTTCGGGTTAAATGTGCACCAAATGTCCACTATCAGTCCAAATTACCTGAATTTTGGCACACCCAACCGAGTTCGGCCTAGAAGCAAGTATATCAAATTTGGAGAAAATCGGTTCAGATATAGCTATAGCTTCCATATATATCTTTCATCCGATTTGGTGTTTAAGCCTCTCACATTCGTAATATGCACTCCACAAGAATGATATTTGGTACCAGATATAAGATACAGCCCAGAAATAGCTGTTTGTAATTTTATCGAAATCGGTTCAGATTTGGATATAGCTCCCATATATATCTTCATCCGATTTCGGGTTAATTGTGCACCAAATGGCCGATATAAGTCCAAATGGACTGAATTTTAGTACATCGGACCAAATTCAGCCTAGAAGCAAGTATATCAAATTTAGTGAAAATCGGTTCAGATATAGATATAGCAACCATATACATGTTTCATCCGATTTAGAGTTTTAGTCCCATACATTCGTGATATTCACTCCACTACCGTGATATTTGGTACCAGGTATTAGATGGAGCACAGGAATAGCTGTTTTAAATTTTATCGAAATCGGTTCAGATTTGGATATAGCTCTCATATATATCTTCATCCAATTTCGGGTTAAATGTGCACTAAATGGTCAATATCAGCCCAAATCACCTGAATTTTCGTACATAAGACCGAATTCAGTCTAGAAGCTAATACGTAAAATTTGGAGAAACCCGGTTCAGAGATAGCTATAGTTCGTAAAATGCACGATAGAATTGGATAGATTTTGATTTTGTACCAAATATCTCATAGAGCTCTGAAATGCCCTGTATAAACCTTTTTACGAGAGCTCTACTAAATATGCATAGTGGGGGGGGGTATCATATAGTCGGCCCCGCCCGAATTTTGAGCTTTCCTTACTGGTTTTCTCTCTATAGAACTAAGAGATTGAATTACAATTACCATTAGCCCGGTATTAGGATTTAAAAAAATATATATTATCAAAATATTTAAAATTAAATAATTAAATAAAAATGTTATCGACAAATCTGAATACTCATTTGCAATTCGTTGATAAACCACAAAAATAATTTCTGTCCAAAAATAATCAACAAAAAAATGTTACAACTCTTTACAGTACTTCAGCTTCTAGGCCTCTATGCCTTGCAACCAGTTGCGTTTCTTTCAACTACGATATGTACGATTTTAGGCCTTACGTTATCTGTTTTCCACAACCAAAACATCGCGGTTTCATTTGTGGCTAATGACGTTGTATGTTGTGCTTTATTGCGGTCCGTCAGTAACTTGGTCGGGCATGGTTATGGCCAACCAACAGCCATCAACCATCAACCATAGCAGTGAGCTGTAAGACAATTTGTGTTTGATGGCCGTGAATTCATGCACTTTTAATGTACCACACAATTTACGCACACGGTTACGTGTGTGCGTATGTGAGTGTGAATAGTTGTGGTTCAGGTTAAAATGACTTTGTTAACTGTGGTTCAAGTTCACGAACGCGTGCGTGTTCGCTGGCCAAACGGATAGGTATTCCGTTTTAATTTTACAGCAGTTATTTTGGGCTTATTTTCGAAACTACTTTTGTGGGCAATGACGGAGGTTTTGTGTGTGGAAAAGTGAAATGTAATGTAAGCAGATGTACGGTTGTAATGTCATGCAGTATGCTAATTATGTATAGGTATTATTATGAGCGGTTTTTACAATTGTGTTATTGGCCTAATTATACCCTCAGCCATATGGCTATAGAGGGTATATATCATTTGATACGGTCAAAACGTGCCTAGTCGAAATAACGGTTTTAGACCCTAGGGCTCTTTGGACCAAATCCGTTTCAGGACATTTGGAGTCGATTTAGCGATGTCCGTCCGTCCGTCCGTCTGTCTGTCTGGCTGGCTGGTGCGCACGATAACTCTCGAAGGGAGTACCCGATTTGGTCCAAACTTTGTACATCGTAATATTTTTGTCAAACTTAGATCGAGTTCGGAGATGGGCAATATCGGTCCACTCCTTCTGGTACCTCCCCCACAAAAGGTCGAAATTTTCAAAAAATATATTTTCTGCACAGAAAGAGAAATGATGATCCGAGTTTGCTTCAACTTTGCAAATCCTAATATTTTTGTCAGTGCTAGGTCAAGTGCGAAAATGGACAATATTGGTCCACTCTATCAAGTACCTCCCCCACAAAGGGTCAAAATTTTGAATAATAACAACTCTTATAAAATGTGAAGTAAGGGTCCGATTGTCTTCAAATTTCACACATCCCAATAATTTTATTAGCGTAATATCTGGTGTGAAGATGGAATACATCGGTCCACTTCTTCTAGTACCTCCCCCACAAAAGGTCAAAATTTTCAAAAAAAAATATTTTTTCTGCACAGAAAGAGAAAGGATGATCCGACTTTGCCCCATCTTTGCAGATCCTAATATTTGTAACAGCGCAAGGTCAGGTGCAAAAATGGACAATATCGGATCACTCCATCAAGTACCTCCCCCACAAAAGGTCGAAATTTGCAAAAATTTATTTTCTGCACAGAAAGAGAAAGGATGAACCGATTTTGCTCGAATCCTAATATTTGCGAAAGTGCTACTTCAGGTGCGAAAATGGACTATATCGGTCCACTCCATCAAGTACCTCCACCACAAAGGGTCAAAATTTTGAATAATTATAACTCATATAAAATGTGATGTTAGGAACCAAACGTCTTAAAATTTCACACACCCCAATATTTCTATAAACCTAAGATCTGGTGTTAACATGGAATATATCGGTCCACTCCTTCTGGTACCTCCCCACAAAGTGTCGACATCTTTTATAAATATGGTATAGATCGAACCATTTCTTCTGGTACCTCCCCCATACATAGGGTTCAAGATTTTGAAAAAAAAAAAACGCTCAAATAAAGCGAAATAAGCATCTCTGCAAATTTGAAACATACAAAATTTTTGCTAACACAAGATTTGTATATATCTTCGAAGCCCTTCTGGCACCTCACCCAGAGAGTGTATTTGTAATTTGATACGGCGAAAACGTGCCTTATTAAAATAATAATATAATACCCTATGTCTCTTTGGGCCAAATCCGTTTCAGGCCATTTTTAGGTGCGCATTATAACTTTCGAAGGGAGTATCCGATTTGCTACAAACTTGGCATATCGTAAATTTATTATTAAACTAAGATCGAGTTCGAAGATGGACACATTCGGCCCACTCCTTCGGTCCACTATAACTGGTATCTCACGTACATTTTAACATTTTCTAAAAATTATCACACATTTCATATAAAAAAACGAAGTAACCAATATAGTCCAAACCTGGCACGTAGCAATTTTTATATGATTTTTATGTAGGTCCGATAAGAAATGGACAATATTGGACCATTCTCTCGGAACCTACTCCATAGAGGGCCAACAATTTGAATAATCATAACAGAAGTGAACATATATTTAAATTATCGAACATTGGATGAGGGTATACATACATCTGTCGGCGAAACCGACTGATGCTTTTTAACTTGCATTCAGCTCTACTTTCATAATCTGCTGGATCATTGCATGATTATTGTCCTGCTTGACCCGGGAGAGGAAATGGACACTTGTCTATTTTTTTAAGATACATTTTTCTAAAATTGTTTTTCCGCATTTTTTATAATAATTTCTCTCAGATGTTATATGTAGTGGGAAGATCTTATATATAGTTCCATTTTTTCCTTTTGGGTGGGTCTATCCAACAGCATGTCTGTTGCCTTCACAAGTTAAAGTCGCCACTTCCGAATTTTATTTAATTTAATTTTAAATATTTAGCTTAACTCTGGTTTAGAAAAAACTCTCGAAATTTTTCCAGATGTAAGTATTCGCACCCTGATTTCGGGAAAGTATTTCTTTTCGGATGGACGCGGATGCCCGTAAAGTTAACCCGAAGGTTCGGGTCGAAGACCCGGATTATATCAGGACCTAATTAACAGATGTAGACAATATAGGAATAATTTGAAAACTAGAATACATATCTTATAGTTGTATAAAAATTATTAATTTTTTTTTTTTTTGACCTGGATTTTTTTAAAAATCTTCAAAAAGTTGAAAAAGGCCCCATTTTGGGAGATCACAACATTTACGACAAACTACACTATAACCTATTCAAAATGCCACAATATATATGTGCTATTACCTTTCTTGAACCCAGTGATATGGGTTCTCAAACCCTTTCTTGGATCCAGATCCAACACGATTATTCTGTTCAGTTTTTCTAAATTTTATGTTATTTTAGGTAGCTGGCCTTCTGCCGGGCTTGAGATTTACTCCTCTGAGTAAGTCCAACACGGGCTAAAATGTTTCTAAATTTGATACTCTTTTAAGTAGCCGGCCTTCGGTCGGGGCTTAAGATTATTTCCTCTGAGTATGTCCAACACCGGCTACGCGAATCAATTTTTTATACCCTCCACCATGGTATATTATGTTTGTCATTCGATTTGTAACACCTCGAAACATACATTCTGGACTCCACAAAGTAAATTTTTTCTTTATCAGCATAAAATTCTATGCCGATTTAGTGATGTCCGTCCGTCTATCCGTATGTCCCTCTATGGAAATCACTCTAGCTTCCGAACGAAATTTAGTAGGTTGATAAAATCTTACTCAAATGTATATTATGTCTGCAGGCTTTTTGGTATTTAAAATGGGCCATTTAGGTTCACGTTTTGGTATAGCCCCCATATACCGGTACCTCCTGATATTCGGTACTTTGGTGATTTGATGATTTTAGAGACATTATTTACCGGAATTGTTTCAAATTTGGTATTCGAAGTTCGTAATAGATACTACAGTCTAAGACAGAAAATTGTCTGTGCAGGCCCCATTTAACGATACCTCCCGATATTCGGTATTTTTATGATTTTACTGACTTTTTTCACCGGAATTGTTTCAAATTTGGTATTTGAAGTTCGTAATGGACACTACAACCTATGACAGAAAATTGTCTCTACAGGTCCACGTCGTCTTATAGCCTCCATATAACGATACCTCCCGATATTCGGTATTTTTATCATTTTACCGAAAATATTCACCGGAATTATTTAAAATTTGGTATTTGAAGTTTGTAATGGATACTACAGCCTATGACAGAAAATTGTCTGTGCAGGTCCACGTCTTCGTATAGCCCCCATATAACGATACCTCCCTATATTCGGTATTTTGACGATTAAAGCAATTATTCGACGATTTTTTTTTTCAAATTTCGCATTTGAATATTGTAAAGGCTTATGGCAAAAGTTGCCTATGGAGATCTACGTCGTGGTATATATACGGCTACATTCGATATTTTTAAAATTTGAAAGGAATTTTAAGCAGATATTTATTATTATTATTATTATTATTATTATTATTATTTTTTTTTTTAATTTCTAAATTTGTTCCAAATAGTGTAAGGTATTCAAAGTTCGGCCGGACGGATTTAGAGATTTTTTTACTTGTGATTTTTTTAATATTAAACCCGTCACGTGACCACTTGTTGGATAAGAATTTTTATTAGCTTTAAAATGATAGATTAAATTCAAATCATTTCAAATGACCTATATTGTCCATTTCGGTTTAGGAGGTTCAGGTCTGACCCGGGTCTGGACTTGGACTTTCGGGTCAAATATTCGGATATTCCTTTGAAAAAAAATTCAAACAAGTTAAAGAGCAGTAAGTTCGGCCGGGCTGAACTTTTAATACCCTCCACCATTTGCAACGAATTTGGAAATTTTCAAAAAATAAAATCCTTAAAAAATTGTGTTAAAATTTTAAAAATACCGAATATAGCCGTTATTTTGGGGTCTATACGACGTGGACATACATAGGCATTGTTGGTCATAAGCCATTACCATATTCAAATTCGAAACTTGAAATAAACGGTGAACAATGTAGCTAAAATCATCAAAATACCGAATATAGGGAGGTACCGTTATATGGGGGCTATACGAAGAGCTGGACCCGCACAGACAATTTTCTGTCACAGACTGTAGTTCCCATAACGAACTTCAAATACCAATTTTAAAACAATTCCCGTGAATAATGTCGCTAAAATCATCAAAATACCGAATATCGGGAGGTACCGTTATATGGGGGCTATACGAAGACGTGGACCTGCACGGATAATTCTCCGTCTTAGGGTGTAGTATCCATTTTGAACTTCAAATACCAAATTTGAAACAATTCCCGTGAATAATGTCGCTAAAATCATCAAAATACCGAATATAGGGAGGTACCGTTATATGGGGGCTATATGAAAACGTGGACCTACATGGCCCATTTACGAACTTAACCTGCCTACTGGAAAAATAAACATGTGTGCAAAATTTTAGCCACCTATCTCAATTCATTCGAAAGATAGCGTGATTACAACAGACAGACGGACAGACAGACAGACAGACGGACATCGCTAAATCGACTTAGAATTTTACGCTGATCAAGAATATATATACTTTGTTGGGTCTGATATGAGTATTTCGAGGAGTTACAAACGGAATGTCAAAGTTAGTATACCCTCCATAGTATGGTGGAGGGTATAAAAAAAAATCCCACAGTTTTTGCTAAACTGGAGTTTTTTCTTCAGAAAAAATATATTTTCCAGCAACTAAATGCTAAGCTCATGCCACAGTCGCCATATCATAGGGTTACAATATAATTATACTCTAAGAACGTTCCAATAACTAGATAAATTACATTGATAACCCGTTATATTAAATATCCATTTCAATAAAGTTATTTAAATTACAAAAAAAAAAAAAAAATAATAAAAATCCCATTTAAAAACAGTGTGAACCAACATGCCAATGTGTTTTTGTAAACAACTCTGATTTCAAACTGAAATCACTATTTAGAATAAATCAATCAAAAGATTGCATTGTAATTACAACAAACAACTACAACAACAACGACAACTATTCGTCTGTCAATTCCGTCAACAGAACATAATTCACATCGACTAGAAAAATAAAATGAATTGAAAATGAAACCTAATCGACTAACTTCCTTCTATTCTCGAAACCTGCCGAGCGAGTTGAGTTCAGATTGCTGGACTTTGTTTGCTGCCGTCATCATTGACGGGCAGTCTGTCTACTGATTTTTCTGAGTGTGTGTGTGTGTGTGTGAGCGAGTGTTTGAGATTTGCAATTTGTGAAAGTCCATTTTGTAAGTAGAGTCTCCAACGGTGACTTGGGTCCCCCCGGAAGAACGGCTGTAAGCGATATCGTAAATCACTTGAAGCATAACAGAAAATCGTTCTTGTTGTTGCCGTGGCTGATATTTTCTTACAACTAATCATGCTGACATGCTTTTTTCTGTTGTTTTTCTTTTGTCAAGATCCAAGTCGAGTATTGAATTCAGAACCTTTTTTCCTCGTGTGTGTGTGCTGTATTTTGCCTTGCATTTTGTTGTAGATGACCTTCGCCGTCTATTCAACTGGCGAGTTTTGAGGAAAGAAAACAAAGCCAACTGTATCGACATGCCGACTATTGTAGTTGTTGTTTGTTTTTCTTTAAAAAATCCAAATACCTATTCAATGGAGCGTTAAAAGAAATAATTTTTAAAAAATATTTCAAAGTTCTAATACCCACACCGGATATAAATCATCAACTCGCCAGAGATTTGTTATTTATCGATTTTGGAATCTTGTTGTCAAAATACACACTGTTGCCATTGTTGTGGTGCGGAGAATATATTTTTGGCTATTATTTGTGACAGTCATTCATTGTCTTGACTCTCAGACAAAATTGATTACTTTAAAAAAAATACTTTGACCAAAAAGAAAAAAAAAATAAAAATAAAAAAATAAAATTTGAGGCAAAATCATCGCAAAAAAAAATACAGTGTGAGATGAAAAAACTGCAACCAACTTCAGACTGCTGTCATTTCTAAACCACTCGTCCGACAGCTGTTAAAATTATTCCAGTGACAACTCATTATATTGTTTACAAGCGTACAAAATCATTTTGGTGAGAATTTTCCAGGAAAAAAGTTATTCGTGATGGAATTGAAGCGTGATGGTGTGATTTCTTTATATTTGGCTGGAAAACCACAAGTGACTATCGTTAGAGCACTCCGGCATTTAAATGTGAATAAATCGTTTGTGTCTCGTACCATCGCTCGTTACCGTGATATTGGTAGAGTAGCCCGACGTCAAGGAAGTGGAAGGAAGAAAACAGCAACATCAGCAGAAATGGTTCGAAAATTAAAGAAGCGACTCGATCGAAATCCGCGTCGCAGTGGCCGAAAAATGGCTTGTGAGTTGAACGTATCGCAAAGTTCCCTTCGGCAAACATTGAAAAATGAGCTCGGGGTAAGGCCCTTGAAATTCCAAAAAGTGCAAGAACTTACACCGCGACAGAAAGAAAATAGACTCAAAAGAGCTAAAGAGTTGCTTCGCTTGGCCGAAAGTGGTGAACTGCCAAATTTGGTTTTCTCCGTCTCGGATGAGAAAATATTCGTTATCCAGCAGTTTGTAAACGAACCAAATGATCGTATTTACTTGCCAAAGAGGTCAGCTGAAAATATGCACCTTCGGTTGGCCACCAGAACTCAAGCGCCGGCCAGGGTGATGGTGTGGGCCGCCATAACAACCGATGGTCGCTCTCCGCTCGTATTAATCGACCGTGGCATCGGAATAAATTCCGAATATTATCGCGAAAATATTCTGGAGGGTGTATTAAAGCCTTGGGCACGTAAACATTTTGGCCGCAGACCTTGGACATTCCAAAAGGAATCAGCACAATCGCACTCAGCACGCGCCACCCAAAAATGGTTACAAAATGAGGTTTCTCGCTTCATTTCCAGCCATCTCTCCGTTTACCAATCCGTTGGACTATTGTGTCAGGAGTATTTTGGAAAGCAAGGTTGGTACTAAAAAATACCAAAGTGTCGATCACCTCAAGCAAGCGCTTCGCCGGGCCAAAATACCGCAGAGCAACAATCGGACAACGTGTGACGGTTTCATTGGCCGTTTAGAGGCCATAATTCATGTCAAAGGTGACCAATTCGAACAAATCTTAACTTATTCTAAAATTTGATGCTATTTCCGACATTTTTTGCTTTCATTCAATAAAATTTAAAGAAAAATTTAAAAATTATGACATTTGACTTTGTTGCAGTTTTTTTTATCTCATCCTGTATACTACAACAATTTAGAAATAACTGACTGGCTGACCGAGAATCAATGCCGAGACGATACGACTGACGCTAAAATCGTAAAGTTCTGCACGAGGATCAGTCTCGGTGTGTAGACATGTGATAAGTCTGGATTTGGAAATTCGTATTAAAAGGATACGAAAAGTAATTAAATATACCGACAGCTATGAGCTAAAATTCTGAAATTTGGAATAAGAATCGCTGATGGTGTGCAGAATGAATGTATCAACGGGTTATTGGAAATTCGAACTTTAAGGTTACGAAAAGTTCTAAAATGGTAGCAAACTTGTAAAATTGTACATTTTGCTATTATGTGAACGCCTAGAGCTAAAAACTTGGTATGACAATCATGGTTGGAATGTAAATTTGAGATATGAAGGTCGTTTTGGAAATGTGTACTAAGTGTGCGAAATGTACGAAATCTTACCAAATTTGGAACAATTTGGTTTAGGATGAATGAATGAATGTAGAATTTTGAAATTTTTGTATTGGGGTCCCTGTTAGTGGTTGGTTTGTGATATAGAGGTGGTTTTGGTCCTACATGGGCACGAGGAGTACTAATTTGTACTATATTTGGTATTGGGTGAATAAATAATACTCTGCAATTAAGGTCGCTATTCATGTGTATGAACATATGGAGGTGGTTTTGGAAATGTATACTATAATTGTATGGAAAGTACTGAATGGTACCATATTTGGTATTGCAATAACTGTTGGTGTCAGAGCTTGAGAGGGCTGAAATCCTGAAATTTGATATAGGTGTTACTGTTGGTGTCTGTGTTTAAGATATAGAGATGATTTTGGAGGAGTACTTACTTTGGTATTGAGTGAAGGAATAGAGCTGAAATCCTGAAATTTGACATGTCACTGTTGGTGTCTGTGGTTACAATATGAAGGTGGTTTCGGAAATGTGTACCATAATTGTACGATAGGTACTAAATGGTACTTAAGTTTCTGTAGGTATCTGTAATTGAGATATGGAGGTGGTTTCGGAAGAGGGCAACTGTTCGAAAGGTACTAAATGGTACATAATTTGGTATTGTATCAAGGGATAGGCCTGGAATTCTCAAATTTAACATTGACGTCTCTATTGGTGTCTGAAATTAAGATATGGAGGTAGTTTGTACAAAAATTGTACGAAAAGTACTTAATTTGGTATTGGAGGTCTGTCTTTGTATCTGGAATTGAGTTATGGGAGTGGTTTTGGAAAAGTGTACTATATTTGATATTGACATCTCTATTGGTTTCTGAAAGTAAGATATGGAGGTGGTTTTGGAAATATGTACAAAAATTGTACGACAAGCAATAAATTTGGTTTTGGGTGGGGGGTAGGTCTGGAATCCTCAAATTTGATATTAAGATGTCTGTTGGCGTCTGTGTTTTCGTCATATATTTATGCGGAAAGTATTAAATGGTACAAAATTTGGTATTGGGTGAGGGATAGGGCAGAAATCCTCAAATTTAATGTTGAGGTCCCTCTTGGTATCTAGAATTGAGCTATGGAGGTGGTTTTGGATGTGTGTACTATAATTGTACGAAAAGTACAAGTACAGTGTCTAGGATGGAGGGAGGTAGATTGTTATGGATATGCGTTCTAAATGTTAGTAACTTTGGTATTGGGTGAAGGGATGTGATGTTGAGGTCTCTTTTGGTATTTGGAATTGAGATATGGATGTGGTTTCGGATATGCAAACTATATTTGTACAAAAAGTACTAAATAGTACTAAATTTGATATTGGGTGAAGAAATAGAGCAGAATTCCTCAAATTTGATATTAAGGTCACTGTTGGTTTCAATGGTTGACATATGGAGACGAAAAATTGGATCTGGGTCCATTGTACAATGTTTTGACTATTGGGCTTTCATTGTAAAATCTGAAGAATTCAGTTTTTGCTCCATTTTGCGATCAACTTAAATCGCAATAGGGTTCTTTTCTGACCCTATCCCAACACTCAGAATGATGTGAGTATCAGACGATAATTGCGATACAATACCCTCTACAAATAGTGTTGCCAGATACAAAGTCAAAACGAAAAATTCGAAAGTGAAGTCTAATTCAAAACAAAAAAATAAAAAGACAAAAAAAAAAAAATCCCAAAATTCAAATTTTTATTTATTTTTTTACGCGATTTTTATACCCTCAACCATACAATGGAGGGCATATTAAATTTATCATTCCGCTTGCAACACCTCGATTGTTGTTGTTATATACATTCTTGTTCAGAGTAAAATTTTAAGTCGATTTAGCGATGTCCGTCTTTCTCTAGAAATCCTGATAGACCCCGTATAACGGTACCTCCCGATTTTCGGAATTTTGAAGATTGTTTTCTTGTCTTTTTTATTTTAATTAAAACGGATTGATATTCTAGGTTAACATATTCTACTCTTTTCAATATTTTATTTTACTTTGATAAACATAATGGTGGAGTATATAAAAAGACTCTGCCTAAGCCTCTAAGAATTTGTGAAAAGGCCATTCTGAACTGGTGAATATTGTCAAAAACCAGTCCAGTTATTTGGCTATCAACAGTAATGTTACGACCAGAAGTGCCCTTTACGTGTATTTGGGATTTTGTAGGAGTTAAAATTTTTGGCGGTTTTGTGGAGAATGTGAGTTTTTTTTTCGCAAAAGTTAAGCTGAATTTCACCTCATACACCCTATCAAATTCGTAGGCTCCTGCACTGCTTAAGCTCTTACTCCATGCAAAATTCAGCGATTGGCCTTTAATTGTAGCCTGTGGAGCAGCTCCAAAATAAGGATTTTTTGTTTTTTGGTTCATATTAACCGCTTCAAATAAAAAAGGGCTTATATTCTAGCCCCAACTCCATTCAAAATTTCGTGCGAATCGTCCCATAATTGCGATCTGTAGCGTGCTTACAAATTAACATGGACAGATAGACGGACGAATACACATAACTAGATTAGCTCAGCTCGTTGAGATAGAAAAATCCATATGTGACGTCGTATGTTTGAACTTTTTTGGGGAAGGTATTTGTTGCAGTGGACCGATATTGTTCATTTTCGCACCTAACCTAGCATGAATGTAAATGTTAGGATTTGCAAAGCTGGAGGAATTATCGGATTATCCTTTCCTTGTCTCTGCAGTAATTTTTTTTTTTTTTTTTTTTTTTTTTGAAAAATTCGACCTTTTATTGAGGAGGTACCAGAAGGAGTGGACCGATATTGTTCATCTCCGATATCGATCTAAGCTTGATAATAATATGCCGATGTACCAAGTAGCACCAAAGCGAATGTTCCCTTAAAGAGTTATCGTGCGCACCAGCCAACAATCCAACCAGACATACGGACATCGCTAGATCGACTACAAATGTTCTGCTACGAATTTGGTTCTTAAACCGTTATTTCGCACCTTTTGGTCGTATCGAATGATATATACCCTCTGTATGACTGAGGGTATAAATGCAAATTTGAACAAATTTGGACCTCCTTTCTTGTGAAGGTGCCCAAAATGTATTAAACCACAACTAAAGACATAACAGCAGTGAACGAAGTTTTTAAGTTGCGAAATGTACCAAGACATTTTATTTTAACAAAAGAATCTCAAATTCTTTTCCCAACACCAAACAGACAAAGTTTTGACCAATTTTTTTATCTTCTGGCAAAGAGCAACAATTTCCGAAATCTTAGCAAAATAAACACAACGAACAAACACCCAGAGAGCAGATCTTAACGATCAACTTCCGCTGATTGGCGATTTTCTCATTAGATATTTTGACGGTTAAAAGTTGTGTATTTGTAATTTGGTGTTTGCAGATTTTTTGTTTTTGTTATTTTGGAGATCAATGGCCAATGTTGCCATTTGCTGGATGGGGGTTCTGGCTGTGATTCTCCCTTCCTACCTCCCAAAAAACAATACATAAACACTTTTTTCGTTGTTTTGGCACCCAGAAATAATTATTAACAAGAATGTTTGCTATTTGTTTAGTCCATTGTTATTTTGATACGTTTTTTTTTTTTTTTTTGCAGATTTCAGATTTTTTGTTTGTTTTTCATTTCTTGCACAATTTTGTAATTTTATGGACTTTTTTGCCAGCTAAGTTCTCAAGCGTTTAATTATATTGTTGAGCAAGTGTTGCTTGCCGGCGAAGGTCATTTCTAAAGAACTAGCTAAGCAAAACAAAACAAAGACCGTTGATGCTGTTGTAATACCAGAAGTCTGCAAAAATCTTGATGATGATGACATTGATGGTGGACACAAGGGAGAGGGTTGCAGATGGGAGCCGTTTCGGTGGTAATGTAATACTTATTTTACTTTGTTATACCCTCCACCAAAAAAGGTATGGAGGGTATATTAAGTTCGTCATTCCGTTTGTAACTCATCGAAATAATCATTTTAGACCCAACAAAGTATATATATTCTTGATCAGCGTAAAATTGTAAGACGATTTAGCCCTGTCCGTCCGTCTGTCCGTCTGTTGTAATCACGCTACAGTCTAAACGAATTAAGATAGGAAGCACAGATCTCTCTTTTGTCTGCAGGCAGGTCAAGTTCAAAGATGGGCTATATCGGTCCACGATATAGTATAGCCCCCATATAACGGTACCCCCCGATATTCGGTATTTTGATGATTTTACCCACATTTTTCAACGGAATTGTCTGAAAATCCACACAAGGAGTTCCTAGTGGGTACTTTATACCTCGGCAGAGAATTATCTATATAGGTCCACAATATCGTATAGCCCCCATATAACGGTACCCCCCGATATTCGGTATTTTGATGATTTTACCCACATTTTTCAATGGAATTGTCTGAAAATCCACAAAAGGAGTCCCTTGTGGGCATTTACCCAATTTACCCTTGTGGGCATTTACCTTCCCAAAAAGAATTGTCTATATAGGTCCACGAAATCGTATATCCCCCATATAACTGTAACCCCCGATATTCGGTATTTTGATGATGTTAGCCACGCTTTACAATGGAATTGTCTTAAAATTAACACAAGTAGTTCCTTGTGAGTACTTCACCCCCTGAGAAAGAATTGTCTATACAGGTCCACGATATCGTATATCCCCCATGTAACGGTACCTCCTGATATTCGGTATTTTATGATTTTACCCACATTTTTTAACAGAATTGTCTGAAAATCCATACAAAGAGTTCCTTGTGAGTACTTTACACGCAGACATAGATTTGTCTTTATAGGTCCACAATATCGTATATCCCCCCATATATCGGCACCTTCCTATATTAGATACTTTAAAGATTATAAAAGAATTTTTATTGGATTTTATTTATTTTTTTTTTTTTTTTGAAAATTTTCTAATTCGTTCCAAATGGTGGAGGGTATTCAAAGTTCGGCCCGGCCGATCTTAGTGCTTTTTTACTTGTTTTGTTTCTACCTTTCTAATGATTAGATTGGCTACTGGTAGATAATTCTGTTTCGTATATTGTCATTTACAACTGATTTCATACATATTCATGTGACAAAGTTATTTCCATTGTTAGCGGTTCTACGCGGGCTGGGAAGTGCTGCTAATTCTTTACAGAATGTAAAAATAATGGCATGTGTCCGAAACTATGCATATATTTTCTTAGCACGAAATGGAATCGTATTCATTTGTTGCTTTTCATTAAATTTTTAAAATTTAAAATTAACCATTAAATTAATTTTTTTAAAATTTAATTTCAAAAATTTACCAAAATTTTGTCAAGCTGTTGCGATAATTATTCACTCAATTTTGATAATTCAAAAAAATACATTTTCATAAGCAAATTAACCCAGCTAACCCTCGCCACGTTGGATTCAATTACATTATTGTTTTATTAAATTCCGTATTCATTTGTTGCATTTTATTTAATTTTTAAAAATAAAATTTAAACATTAAAATAAATTTTCTAAAATTGAATTTCCAAAATTTACCAAAATTGCTTCTGAGGTCCTTGCTGCTTCGATAATTATTCACTCAGTTTTGATAATCCAAAAAATTAAATTTTCATAAGTAAATTAACCCAGCCAACCCTCACCACATTGGATTCAATTACATTATTGTTTTATTAAATTCCAAAAAAAAAAAAAAAAAAATATATATATTCCAGCGCAAAAAATTGTTTTCATGTCATTGCATTCTTATCTACTCCAGGAAATGTTCGAAACGCCCCAAGATATTTGGCAAATGCGGTGAAAAAAAAAATCAACAATCTGCAAATGGACAATTCGATCGCTTGTCCAAATACCATTACAAGCCTTAGTCATGGTCCGCCACAATTTCGCTATGGCAGTAGCCCACACTAACGTTTTCTCATCTTGTACAACGCCCAACAATTTTTTCCTCTATTTTTTTTTTTGGTTTGGCGGGTCGAACAATGGGCCATAAAATGTTACGGACCACAATCACCATAACATAATGTTACACATTCGAGGTGCTCGAATGGGTTCAGAGGGAGACGATGAGGCATAGACAAGATTGAATGTTGCAAATTGTTGGTAGCTATTGTTGAAGTTGGCGTTTGTTTTTCCTATCAAAGTTCGGTCAATGGTCGATCGCAACATATGTCGGGCAATAGGTGAAACAGTTTTTTTTTCCCCCAAATGCATTCATGGAATAGTTTGCCGCAAGTTAAAGCCAAAACACACACAAACACACATACTGAGAAATTTTCAAAATATATTAAATGGTTGGGAAGGCTTAAATTAAAAGGAGGTTACTGGGTGAAAAAATGTGGATTTTGATTCATTTGAAATTATTTGTAAAAGGACAAGCCAATGGTCCTCGATGAAAAGGCCAGCTACGGGTCGTCAATGAGAAGACCAGCAACTGGTCCTCAATGAGAAGACCAGCCACTGGTCCTCTACGAGAAGACTAGCTACTGGTCCTCTAAGAGAAGACCAGCTACTGGTCCTCTACGAGAAGACCAACTATTGATCCCCTATGAGAAGACCAGCTCTACTGGTCCTCTATGAGAAGAACAGCCCTACTGGTCCTCTAGGAGAAGACCTGCTACTGATCCTCTAAGAGAAGATCAGCTACTGGTCCTCTAGGAGAAGACCAGCTTCTATTAGCCAAAAAGCTATTGGTCTTCTATGAAAAGACCTTCTCCGGTCTTCCAAGAGCCGACCAGCTAATGGTCTTCTATGAAAAGACCTTTTGGTCTTCTATGAAAAAACCTTCCGGTCTTCTAGGAGAAGACCTTCATCTCTTCTAGGAGAAGACCTTCTCTGGTCTTTTATGAGAAGACCTTCTCTGGTCTTCTATGAGAAGACCTTCTCTGGTCTTCTATGAGAAGACCTTCTGGTCTTCTCTATACGAAGACCTTCTGGTCTTCTCTATAAGAAGACCTTCTGGTCTTCTCTATACGAAGACCTTCTGGTCTTCTCTATACGAAGACCTTCTGGTCTTCTCTATACGAAGACCTTCTGGTCTTCTCTATACGAAGACCTTCTGATCTTCTCTATACGAAGACCTTCTGGTCTTCTCTATACGAAGACCTTCTGGTCTTCTCTATACGAAGACCTTCTGGTCTTCTCTATACGAAGACCTTCTGGTCTTCTATGAGAAGACATTCCCTGGTCTTCTATACGAAGACCCACTGCTGGTCTTCTATACGAACACCTTCTGCGGTCTTCTATACGAAGACCTTCTGCGAAGAAAGACCAGATCTTCTCTATACGAAGACCTTCTGGTCTTCTCTATACGAAGACCTTCTGGTCTTCTCTATACGAAGACCTTCTGGTCTTCTCTATACGAAGACCTTCTGGTCTTCTATGAGAAGACATTCCCTGGTCTTCTATACGAAGACCCACTGCTGGTCTTCTATACGAACACCTTCTGCGGTCTTCTATACGAAGACCTTCTGCGTTCTTCTATACGAAAACCTTCTCCGGTCTTCTATACGATGACCTTCTCCGGTCTTCTATACGAAGACCTTCTCCGGTCTTCTATACGAAGACCTTCTCCGGTCTTCTATACGAAGACCTTCTGGTCTTCTATACGAAGACCTTCTCCGGTCTTCTATACGAAGACCTTCTGGTCTTCTATGAGAAGATCTTCTCCGATATTCTTCAGAAGACCTTGAGGTCTTCCCTGAGAAGACCATCTGGTTCCTTATAGAAGACCTTCCGGTCTTCTATTGGAAATCCTCCGGGTCTTCTATGAAAAGACCTTCTCTTCTTCTATGAGAAGACCTTTAGAAGACCTTTTTTTCCTTATCTAAAATATTTAATATTCAAATTAAATATTGAAATATTCACTTCTTTATCTCTGCCTAAATTATGAATTATTAAATTTTATGTCCTCCTTCTTCTCCTGAAAACTGTCCAATTAGACAATTAATATTTGTTTGTTATAATTCCATCGATGAATGTTAGTCCAAGAGAATATTTGAACTCTGTTTAACATTTGAGCAATTTTATTGGAAAACGTGAATGACTACTTTTGGAAAGTCCTCTGTGCGGCTTCTGGCTAATGTCATTGCATTTGCAGTTCGTTTAGTTAATCTCATGACAATCATCTAATTTTCAATGTTGATTTTTATACCCTACAACACTATGTGTTGGGGGTATTATAAGTTTGATTGGGCCAGAATTTATGTAACACCTCGAAATATTGGTTTCCCATATAGGAAAGTATATATGGATCTTCCTAGCTCGCCGAGCTGAGTCGATCTAGCTATGTATGTCCGTCCGTCCGTCTGTCCGTCTGTCCGTCTGTCCGTCTGTCCATGTTAATTTGTAATCACTCTACAGGTCGCAATTATGGCCCGATCTTCACAAAATTCAGAATGGAGGTGGGGCTTAGGTCAGAATAGAACCCTATTTCTTTTGGAGATGATCGCCAAATGTTTAGGGGTTGAAATGGACCAAATACTGAAAAAATGTCGGATTTTGCAGTAGCTATACAGGTCGCAATTATAGACCAATCGACGCGGAATTTCGCATGTAGCTAGAGATTAGGTCGGGGAAGAAGCCTACCAATTTGGGTGGCCATCGGATAATATTTAGCGGGTAAAATAGACCATATCTTTTGTGTTGAAAAAATTCAAAATTTTTCATTAAACCGCGATTTTTTTAAATACCGGCGAAATCACAAAGCCATGACAAGGTTACTTCTGACCTTTACATTGATGTTAACATCCAACAAATCGGATATATAGCGAAATATGTGCGATATATATGTCTATCAAAGAAGATATGCTTGAAAGATCTCTTATATGTCGAGAACGGCTGAACTGATTTCGACAGTTCGCATTAATTCAGAATGGCATCTTGGCAGGAAAGAAAAAACGTCTAAAAAAATCGCATAAAAATATCTCCATGAAGATGAAAATGTTGATTTTTTTAAATTTTCTCATATTTTTTTCAATTTTGTCATATTTTTGGCATATTTTCATTTTGAATTAAACATTTGGTAATATTTCTACAGCTAACAAAACTAAGTAGTTAGGATATCAGGATATCATATACAGATCGCATTTATGGCCCGATCCTTACGAAAATTTGCATGGGGATAAGATGAGGGTCAGAATAGAAGCCTACTCTTTTTGGAGATGATCGCCATATATTTAGGGGTTGAAATGGACCAAAAAACTGCAAAATTGTCAGCAGGTCGTAATTATCAACCGATCCTCACGCACATTTGAATGGGGGTTACCGGACATTGCAAAAGCCAAGCAATTTTGAATGGCCATCCAAAAATATTCAATGTGTGAAATAGTTTGCCAACTTTTGTAGACAAAATACGAAAATGTCCATTCCAGTGACTTTTTGGAGAATTCACAGATACAGGAAAGACGCACTTCTGACTATTTCGTTAACGCTGATTTCGTTGAAGAATATAGTCAAATTTCTGTATCTCATATAGATGCGTTTCAGTCAAAAACCAATAATAAATGTTAATCTTTTGCCACTTGTGAGAGATTATAGGTCTTTGGGAAATATTGGTTCCAGATCTAGGAAGACCATTTACGTGCAACATCTACCAATAAATTGGAAATGAGCAAATTAGTTTAAGTTGCTATTATTCGAAAATTAGAGAACGAAACCTGATGGTTTTCTTTATTATTTGGAACAATATCTTGTGGAATTCTTTCGAGTATCTCGCCTATATAAACTGTATCATTTATTATAGTGTTGTAGGGTATTTAACGGTCGGCCCCGCTCGACTGTAGCCTTTGCTTACTTGTTTTTTGTTGTCGTTTTGTTTTGGGCTACCAATGGTGGCTCTTCTGGCAGCCATTAGCCATGGCATGATGATGGGGTATATTTTTATATTTGTTTGTCAATAATCTCAATGAAGATTTCGATAATAACCTTCATTGATTTTTGCCACGAGTATCGTTAGACAGCAGCAACAACAACGAAAATAGCAACCAATATTGTAATCCTGCAACTGAGGCATCCAACCGCTGTTATTTTGAATTTTGAAGTCATTGTCATTGTTTAAGTGTTGTTGTGGTTGTTGTTGCCATTTTTATTTTGCATTGCATAAAGTTCATTATTGTCGACGATGTTCTAGTTAGCCATCGCCACTGGTGATGGTGGCCCGTCGTCGTTTTAACCCATAATGACTGGAGGTATTAGCAGTTGGCCAGCCGGCCATGTGTTTGCATAAAATTGACCATTTCAATTAACATGACTCTGGTGATTCGTTTTGGTTTTTGACATTTGTAATCATCGACTGCTTCACTTTTCGAAAGGTCATCATCATCATCGTCAGCCATTGTCATTGTTGGTCCGCGTGACAACAAGTGCACGGAATTTGTTACAGTTTTCTTAATGTGATTCTCCTTTTTTAAAATGTAATCGCATGGAATTTTTTTTTTTTAGCATTCATTTGGGGGAAATTTAAGGATACATAGACTTGAAGTTTTGGACAAATATTTGGAGAATATTTAAATACCTTTTAAAAGGATTTTGAAGAAAAATTTAGAGGTTGAGGGTATTCGAAGTTCGGCTCAACACAACTTACAGCATTTTTATTTTTTTAAAACAAAATGATTGACATTTTGGTCCTCTATACTTTTGAATACACTACTGTTGGTACAATATTTTATGCAAAAATCTTTTACTATTGGTCTGTTGATCCTTGAAAAACATTTTTTAATATTGGCCTGTTGGTCCTTGAAAAAATATTGTTTAAAAATCCGCGCTTATTTGGTCTGTTGGTCCTTGAAAAAATATTGGTCCTTGAAAAAATATTGTTTAAAAATCCGCGCTTATTTGGTCTGTTGGTCCTTGAAAAAATATTGGTCCTTGAAAAAATATTGTTTAAAAATCCACGCTTATTTGGTCTGTTGGTCCTTGGATTTTTAGTAAATCATGGAGCATGTCTAAAACGGAAGTTGCTTCAAGGCCAACAGATGTGGATTTTTAAACAAATACAGGGTGAGATAAAAAAAGTGCAACCAACTTCAGACTATTGTCATTTCTAAGCCACTCGTCCGAAAGCTGTTAAAATTATTCCAGTGACAGCTCATTACATTGTTTACAAGCATACAAAAGCATTTTGGTGAGAATTTTCCCGAAAAAAAAGTTATTCGTGATGGAAGTCAAGCGTGATGGTGAGATTTCTTTATATTTGGCTGGAAAAGCACAAGTGGCTATCGTTAGAGCACTCCAGCATTTAAATGTGAATTAAAATTTTTTGTGTCTCGCATCGTGATACTTGTAGCATAGCCCGACGTCGAGGAAATGGACGGAAGAAAACAGCAATATCAGCAGAAATGGTTCGAAAAGTAAAGAAGCGACTTGATCGGAACCCCCGTCACAGTGGCCGAAAAATGGCTCGTGAGCTGAACATAGCGTAATATCCCAATCGGCAAATATAGAAAAATGAGCTCGGGGTGAAGCCATTGAAATTCCAAAAAGTACACCGCAACAGAAAGAAAAATAGACTCAAAAGAGCTAAAGAGTTGCTTCGCTTGGCCGAAATTGATGAGCTGCCGAATTTGGGTTTCTCCGATGAAAAAAAATTCGTTGTCCAGCAGTTTGTAAACAAACAAAATGATCGTGTTTACTTGCCAAAGAGGTCAGCTAAAAATGTGCACCTTCGGTTGGCCAACAGAACTCAAGCGCCAACCATGATTTGATATTTGAAGTTCGTAGTGGGTACTACAACCTATGACAAAAATTTTCGTAATTAGGTCCACGTCTTCGTATAGTCTCCATATAGCAGTTTTCATTTAAGTGGTAATTTTTGGATTTTTTTGTTTTTTTTTTTTTCTTTTTGAAAATTTTCAGTTTTCTTCCAAATGGTGGAGAGTATTAAAAGTTCGGCCCGGCCGAACTTAGCTTCTTTTTCATTAAAAACAAAACCAAATATATATTTTTCTATTTGATTTCAGACCAGTTTACTAAGTACACTGTCCATTTTGTTGGATCAAAGTCATCTGACCGATGTTGCCATATCGGCTGAGGGTGGACACTGCGTGCCCATCGTGTTGTGCTCAGTGCCTGTAGTTAATTTTTCCTAGAGATATTTCGGACCCTGGATAATACCCATCATTCGGTGATAATTTTACCAGGAGCTTCATTTCAGGCCATTGTTTCTCTGCTAACCTTTATGTACTCGAGTGAGGTGAATGTCTATGAGGAATAAATACCCACCCTACTTAGTTTGGCGGAGACATTGGTCATCAAGGATCTGGCAGATGTTCACAACAATGTATGGTATCAGAAATATTAAAATAAGTCCATAATAATAATAATAATTTCTCTTGAAAATTTACAGAAACCCTCACACAAACCTGCAGGGGACTTAGAGGATCCCAAGGAACCAGAAAATCCCAAACACCACCCACACCACCGTCCTCATCCTCATCACAGGCTAACTCAAACAATTTCACCATGCCACAAACACCCCTGCAGCCCTCTTCAAGTGCCTTGGCAGCCACCAGTCTACCTCCCTCCCCCTTTGCCCGCTACTTAATACTGTATTAAATTCCACATTCCCTTCTCCTCTGGAGAATTTTTTCCTCAAATCCTTACAATTCTATCCGAATCTAATGCATCAGCCCTTGAATTTTTCTCAAACTGCCCTGAACAAGACTTCGGAAATATTGGCCAAATATCAGCAGCAGTGTAATTTATATCAGGCCAATTTGGCCATGTTTCCGCCAACCAACACTGAAGAGGCAAATCCTAATGAGGACATGCATGGCAGCAAACGCTTTTATACGTGTCTAGAGAAGAAATGTCCCCTAACCGGGAGACAAATGGGTAGCTCCAATTCCCTGTCAGTGTGTCAGCTGAAAGACATGAAACGCATTGATAACAGCTGATGGTGGCTCTCCGCTCATACTAATCGATCGTGGCATCAGAATAAATGCCAAATATTATAGCGAAAATATTCTGGTGGGTGTATTAAAGCCTTTGGCACGCAAACATTGTGGCCGCAGACCTTGGACATTTAAACAGCACCATTGCACTCAGCACGCGCCACTCAAGAATGGTTACAAAATGAGGTTCCTCGCTTCATTTCCAGCGCCCAATGGCCACCAAAGTCTACGGATACCAATCCGTTGGACTATTGTATCTGGAGTATTTTGGAAATAAAGGTTGAAACTGAAAAGTACCAAAGTGAAGATCACTTCAAGCAAGCGTTTCGCCGGGAATGGGCCAAAATACCGCAGAACAACCATCGGGCAGCGTGTAAAGGTTTCTTTGGCCCTTTGAAGGTCATAATTCGTGCCAAAGGTGACCAGTTAGAACAAATCTCAACTTATTTTAAAATTTGAAGCTATTTCCGACTTTTTTGCTTTAATTCAATAAAATTAATGAAAATTATGACGTTTGACTTTGTTGCTGTTTTTTTTTTATCTCACCCTGTATTCGGAGGATTTTTTATGGTCCATAAACATGGATTTTTAACAAATACTAATGTCCATTAACTATAATTTTTTTTAGAAATATTTGGAGAATATTTAAAGGTCCATTTTTTTATTTGGGGGGGGGGGGGGGGGTTGTGTATTTATAGCTTCAGTAATGTCGATTCAGTAATGTTGATTTTTTGGAGGATATGTAAAGGCTCATAAGGAATATTCAAAGGTCTATAAACGTAAATTATTAATAAATATTTGGAGGATATGTAAAGGTCCATAAACGAATATTTTTTATAAGTAGCTTTAGGTTATTTCGAGACCTATTTTTAATGAATATTTGGAGAATATTTTTTAGGTCCATTAAAGTGGATGTGGCTGAGGGTACAATGAATAAATAATTGACTAATTCGAAAGTTTTCTTCGGGTTTGGTTTTAATCACCATAGGTATCTTCTGGCCAAACGATTCACAGAAGATGACAGAGATTCTACGTGAATCTAAATATCGTTTGCCATACTCTAAGTAAAGAAGCTGTACCTTCTTTGCTTTAACAAATATGAACATGAAAATTTGATAGAAAAATAAAATAACAAATGCAAATTACCAACTAAAAAAACGCATTTTCAGCTATGCTAATCTTTCGGTAAATGAGCTATATAACCAGTAAGAAGCTCTAAATGGACTAACTTTCAAAAAAAATCTTCTTATATTCCTCGGATAGGATAATTGTCCAATATAATATTTTACAATAACATTATATTCCTCGAGGTATTGTAGAAAGCTAATGAATAACTTAAGACCAGAAGTATTATATTAATACAGCCCCAATAGAGGGCAATATGTAGTTGGAAAAAATTATCATCGTCTGTCAAAAAACTACCAACTCTTTTAAAAACATTTCTTATTCTTAAATAATAGCTACTGGTCTTCGGTAAGAACACCCTCCGAATAGAGACCATTTACACATATTTAAAAATATTAATAATTTTATTTAAAACGCCACCATAACAAAACTCCGTCACTGATTTGAACCGGAACATGTGTCAATGGCGTAACAAAAAAAAAAAAAAAACCAACAAATCTTCATCGACTACAGCATAAGTAAATAAAAACATTAGTTTTCGAACGGTAGCCATAAGACCCCCAAAATAACAATAAAAACAACACGAAAGAAGAACTTTATTTGAGAAGCAGCAAAACACAGGTATCTATTTTGAATAAGACATGGACAATTTTCATTTGCCAACAGATGAGAAATGCCAGCAATTTATATCGAAAAACCAAACAGGGGGGAGGTACGACAGAGAGACAACTTTGGCTGGCAGTTAGTCAGTTTGAAGAGATATAAACTATAATTAAAGCATGCAACCACTTGTGATGCAAAATGCAAAAACACGGTGGAAGGAGATTTATTGTAACAGCTTATAAAGGTAACAATAGAAATGGTTGTAACTTGTATGAGTTGTGTTCCTAAGGGAACAGTATCGTGCAAGTTTATTATGTTGGTTCCAATTTCTTATGTGGTTCGATGTAAACGTGCGAACTTAACTATTTAAGTTTGAATCAAAGTAAGTACACGGTGAGATGAAAAAACTGAAACCAACTTCAGACTGATGGCATTTCTAAGCCACTTATCCGACAGCTGTTAAAATTATTCCAGTGACATCTCATTATTTTGCTTAAAAGCGTCCAAACGCATTTTGGTGAGAATTCTCCAGAAAAAAAAGTTATTCGTGATGGAGTTCAAGCGTGATAGTTGTGATTTCTTTATATTTGACTGGAAAATAAAAGTGGCTACAGTTAAAGCACTCCAGCATTTAAATGTGAATAAATCTTGTGTAGCCCGACGGAAGTGGACGGAAAAAACAGCTACATCAGCAGAAACGGTTCGAAAAGTAAAGAAGCGACTCGATCGAAATCCGCGTCGCAGTGGCCGAAAAACGGCTTGTGAGCTGAACGTAGCGCAATATTCCATTCGGCAAATATTGAAAAATGAGCTCGGGCTAAAGTCATTGAAATTCCAAAACGTGCCAGAACTTACACCGCAACAGAGAGAAAATAGACTCAAAACAGCTTAAGAGTTGCTTCGCTTGTCCGAACTGTGGTGACTGCCGAATTTTGTTTTCCCCGATGAGAAAACATGATGAGAATGAGCAATGATCGTGTATACTTGCCAAAGAGGTCAGCTGAAAATGTGCAACTTCGGTTGGCCACCAGAACTCAAGCCGGTCATGGTGACTGTGTGGGCCGCCATAACAGCCGATGGTCACTCTCCGCTCGTATTAATCGATCAGAATAAATGCCAAATATTATCGCGAAAATATTCTGGAGGGCACGCAAACATTTTAGCCGCAGACCTTGGACATTCCAACAGGACTCAGCACCATCGCACTCAGCACGCGCCAACCAAGAATGATTACAAAATGAGGTTCCTCGGTTCTTGAGGTTTCTCCTTGCATTCACAGCGCGCAATGGCCACCAAAATCTCCGGATACCAATCCGTTGGACTATAATGTCTGGAGTTTTTTGGTAAGCAAGGTCGGCACCTAAAAATACCAAGTGGATCATCTTAAGCAAGCGCTTTGCCGTGAATGGGCCAAAAATACCGCAGAGCAACATTTAGGCAGCGTGAGACGGTTTCATTGGCCGTTTGAAGGCCATAATTCGTGCCAAAGGTGGCCAATTCGAACAAATCTAAACTTATTCTAAAATTTGATGCTATTTCCGACATTTTTTCCTTTCATTCAATAACATTTAAAAAGAAATGTAAAAATTATGGCGTTTGATTTTGTTGCAGTTTTTTTATCTCACCCTGAATTTCCAAATCTCCCTCCATATCTTAACCACAGACCCCAGCAGTGATTTGAATATGACATTTCAAGTTTTATCGGTTCAAATAAATACAAATTTAGTCCTACATCCCCAATACTAAACTTCAAATTTCCAAAACTGCCTCCATACCTCAATCATACAATCCCATAGAATTCTTATTTCCAAATTGAAATTGAATAGAATTCTTATTTCCAATTCCAATTTGTAGCAAACCATAGCTACCTACATCATACAGTCCAAAAGAGAACTTATTTCCAAATTTCAGGAGTCCAGCCCTATTGGTTCACTTAAATCCAAATTGTGCCATATTTAGTACATTTTAGTACACTTAAGTACAAGTTCCCAAAGCTACCTAAATATCCCAATTCTACACTCCAGTAGTAATCTTATTCCCAATTTTCTGGATACCAGTTCATCCAAAATTTTAATTATACTAAATTTTGGAACCATTTATTACACATATGTACGAATTGCCAAAATTATAGAAATTATAGAAATTTTATTTCTAAAATTTAAGATCCAAACACTATTGTTTCGCCCAAATACAAGTTGAATCTAATTTAGTACCATTTAGTACTTTTTGTGCACACAAGTACAAATTTCGGAAACTTCCTCCAAAGCCCAATCCTACACTCCTTTAGTAAAATTAATTTCAAATTTCAGGATTGAAGCTCCATCTGTTCCTCCAAATTCAAATTGTACTAGTACAAATTTCCTACAACCCAGCCTTATCTGACCCCTTCAGACCAAGAGTGGCACTCACCCAAAATTTCAAGATTCTAGCTTCGGCAGTTCCGTCTGGGCGTTAATGAATCATTAAGTCAGTCAGTCAATTACTTTACTCTTTTATTGATATAGATTGGATTAAACTAGTTTGATCAAACAACGTTACGTTGTATATTTCGAACTACCTGCGATTGTAATCAAAGAATGAAGTAGATTGAATCATAACAATTATACCAACCATAACCTCCATAATATCCACTCACGCTACTGTAAAATCACAATCTTTTTTTCCTACCAATTTGTATGAATGAATTTCGCAAAGCCAAAGGAGAAACAAAACAGACGACAGAAAACAAAACGATTTGCAATAGAATCTCAAGCGCTATGATTTTAGGCAAATTAAAGCATCTCTTAGCAATTGTCATCTGTCACACATAGAAAGATACACGAAACTGAGAATGTAACACGATTTTATTGGAAGAAAACCAACAACAACAAATGAAATAGCCAAATAAAAAAGTCAACAAAGATGCCAAAAGGTAGTAAAGAACAATAATTGCCGGTGTTGAGTGGAAACGATTGAATGACATAAATGTGTGTGTGTGTGTATGTGTCTGTATGATTGTGTGAATGCTAAAGGGTAGCAGTTTTTCTTCTATTCTCCTTTGTACGTTGGCCAATAATGCCCCATAGCCATGGAAATCATTACCGGTGGCAAAGTGTTCTGATAAAGTAGATTTTAATGAACAGTGGGACCAAAGGACAGGATTTAAGAACAACAAAAAATCTTACAAAATCCACAATTGTTTTTAGTACTTGAGAAAATATTTAAAAAAATTCACGAAATGGAAAAATATAAAATATATAAAATATAAAATTTTATTAAAAATGCATAGTTAGATATGAACAAATATATATTTTTTTTAAATTCACGAATACAGGGTTGCCCATATTCGACGGACCTTTGGGCCCCTTGGGCCCATTCCAATCCGCAGGCAACATTCTTTGCGTCAATTGAATTTTGTACGGGAACAAATGCAAATCAATGCGAATAATCCGTTGTAAAGTGGACCGAGCCATGCCCAACTGCTGAGAACGGCGTTTTTGGGATGTTCTTGGGGACCTCTCAGCACTGGCAGCGATATTCTCGGCCGATCGCCTTGGTCGACTTTTATATGGCCTCTTCGGATTAGAAAGAGCCTTACCAGTCGAAAATTTTTCGTATGAACGCTTAATGGTGTTCTTAGAAGGCGCACTTCTCACATTTTTTAATGTTTTAAAAGCACGTTGAGTTTTCACAATTGACTTCTTGTAAATTTCAACTATTTCAGAGCGCTCACGGCGTTGGCGTGTATTGGTTCATGGTAAAAATCTGCTTGGACTGACGCTTCAAACGCGGTATGTCATTAAGCGATGTGACATCTCTGTCAAAAGTTATGGCGTTGCCAGATGGGTTCGTCGAATATGGGCAACCCTGTACAATTAGGGATTTGATATTTTTTTTTAATTCACGAATATATTCAGTAATAGATATATATATATATTTAGAAAAATCGTCGATGAAGCCAAAAAATATTTTTAAAATATCCACGAATCCATTAATATTTAAACAATATTTTTTAAAAAAAATACGATTATATTTAATACTTCAAAACAAATTAGTACTAAAAGGATATTCTTAAAAAATCCACGATTATATGTAGTACTTAAGAAATATACGGTATCCCGAACAAACATGACATATTTAGTACTTAAAATATATTTTCAAAAATTTAACGATTATATTTAGCACTTAAAAAATATATTTTAAAAAATCCTCGATTATATTTAGAACTTAAAAATATTTTTAAAAAATTCATGATTATATTTAGAGCTTAAAAAATATTTTAACAAATCAACTACTATACTTAGTAAGTAAAATATTTTTAAAAAGTCCACGATGACATTTAGTAATTAAATTTTTTTTAGAAAACATACTATTATATTTAGTACTTAAAATATATTTTTCAAAAATCCGCGATTATATTTAGTACCTAAATATTTAAAATAGTACATAATTTTTTTTTTTTTAAATCCATAATTAAATTTCGAGCTGGGCCGACCGTTGAATACCCTACAACACTATAATAAACGATACTGCTTATATAGGCGAGAAACTCGAAAGAATTCCACAAGATATTGTGACAAATTATAAAAGAAAACCATCAGGTTTCGTTCTCTAATTTTCGAATAATAGCAACTTAAACTAATTTGCTCATTTCCAATTTATTTGTAGATGTTGCACGTAAATGGTCTTCCTAGATCTGGAACCAATATTTCCCAAAGACCTATAATCTCTCAGAAGTGGCAAAGGATTAACATTTATTATTGGTTTTTGACTGAAACGCATCTATATGAGATACAGACATTTGACAATATTCTTTCACGAAATCAGCCTTAACGAAATAGTCAGAAGTGCTTCTTTCCTGTATTTGTGAATTCTCCAAAAAGTCACTGGAATAAATATTTTCGTATTTTGTCTACAAAAGTTGGTAAACTATTTCACACATTGAATATTTTTGGATGGCCATTCAAAACTATTTGGCTTTTGCAATGTCCGGTAACCTCCATTCAAATGCGCGTGAGGATCGGGCGATAATTACGACTTGCTGACAATTTTGCAGTTTTTTTTTTTTTGTCCATTTCAACCCCTAAATATATGGCGATCATCTCCAAAATGAGTAGGCTTCTATTCTGACCCTCATCTTATCCCCATGCAAAATTTCGTATGGATCGGGCCATAAATGTGATCTGTATATGATATCCTGAAATCCTAACTACTTAGTTTTGTTAGCTGTAGAAATATTACCAAATGTTTAATTCAAAATGAAAATATGCCAAAAATATGACAAAATTGAAAAAATATGAGAAAATTTTACAAAATCAATATTTTCATCTTTAGAGAGATATTTTTATGCGATTTTTTAGACGTTTTTTCTTTCCTGCCAAGAGGCCATTCTGAATTAATGAGAACTGTCGAAATCAGTTCAGCCGTTCTCGACATATAAGAGATCTTTCAAGCATATCTTCTTTGATAGACATATATATCGCACATATTTTGCTATATATCCGATTTGTTGGATGTTAACATCAATGTAAAGATCAGAAGTAACCTTGTCATGGCTTTGTGATTTCGCCGGGATTTAAAATATTCGCGGTTTAATGAAAAAATTTTGAATTTTTTCAACACAAAGGATATGGTCTATTTTACCCGCTAAATATTATCCGATTACCACCCTATTTGGTAGGCTTCTTCCCCGCCCTAAACTCTAGCTACATACGAAATTCCGCGTCGATTGGTCTATAATTGCGACATGTATAGCTACTGCAAAATCCGATATGTTTTCAGTATTTGGTCCATTTCAACCCATAAACATTTGGCGATCATCTCCAAAAGAAATAGGCTTCTATTCCGACCCTAACCACCTCCATTTTAACAGACAGACGGACGGACGGACATACATAGCTAGATCGACTCAGCTCGGCGAGCTAGGAAGATCCATATATACTTTCCTATATGGGAAACCAATATTTCGAGGTGTTACATATATTCTGGTCCAATCAAACTTATATTACCCCCAACACATAGTGTTGTAGGGTATAAAAATAGAGAAACTAATGACTGACTGAGAATTAACGCCTAACAAAACAGCTAATGCTAGAATCTTGAAAGTTTGTACCTGGGTCAATCTTGGTGTATTGACTTGTAATACGGCTGGTATTTTGAAATTTCGTACTAAAAAGGTTCCAAAAAAAACTAAAATGTACTAAAATGGAATACTTTGTATTGGACAAAAGGAATTAGCTAGAATTCTGAAATTCGGAACGAGAGTCACTGACAAAAGGTATTAGCTAGAATTCTGAAATTCGGAACGAGAGTCACTGATGGAGTACAGGATAGATGTACCAAAGGGTTTTTGAAAAATTTAGATTACGAAAAGTTCTTAATTAGTACTTCTAAAATGGTACCATTCGGTATTATATGAACGGATAGAGCTATAAACTTGAAATGTGGTATGAGCATCAATGTTGGAAAGTAAATTTGATATATAAAGGTGTAAAGGTTTTGGAAATGTGTACTAAATGTGCGAACTGTACTAATTGGTACTATATTTGGAACAACTTGGTTTAGGGAGAACAAATTAAGTTAGAATTTTCAAATTTTGTAATGAGGACCCTGTTGGTGGTAGGTTTGTGATTAAGAGGTGGTTTTGGAAATGTGTACAACAAGAGTACGAAATGTACTAAATAGTACCATACATGGTACAAATGGGTATTGAAAGAACAGATTGTGCTTGAAATCTGAAATTAAGTATTAGGGTCACTGTTCATTTGTAGCCTTAATATATATAGCTTGTTTTTGAAATGTTTACTATAATTGTACTAAATGGTACTATGCTGGGTATTGGGAGATGGGATGGATATATAATTCTGAAATTTGATATTTAGTTTACTGATGGTTTCTGTGTTTAAGATTTGGCGGTGTTTGGAATACCGTCCCATATTTATACGAAAAGTACTGAATGGTTTTAAAATGGGTATTGGGTAAAGGGAATCCTGAAATTTGATTAAGATGTCTCTGTTGGTGTCAGTGGTTGAAAGAAGGAGCTGGTTTTGGATATTCGTACCATAATTGTACTTAAGGTTACTAAATTCGCTAAGGTGGGAAATTACAGAGGTCACTGTTGGTTCCTGAGGTTGAGATCTGCTGTTGGTTTTGCAAATGCTTAATATTATTGTTAGAAAAGTGCTAAATGTGGTATTGAGTGAAGGGATGGAGATAAAATTCTGGCGGTGGATTACGCACAGTGGATTATAATTGTTCGAAAAGTACTAAATAGTACTCAATTTGCTATTGGGTGAAGGGTTAGGGCTGCAATCTTCAAATTTGATATTGAAGTTTCCGTTGGTGTCTGGAATTGAAATACGGAGGCCGATTTGGAAAACTGTACTAAATAGTACTAAATTTGTTATTGGGTAAAGGAATAGAGCTTAAGTACTGACATTTTATACAGATGTCACGCTCGGTTTGGTTAAAATATGAGGTGCTTTTGTTAATGTGGAGTGTAATTTTTCGAAAAATATTAACTGGTACTATATTGGCTGAAGGGATAGAGCTGGAATCCGATATATATATGATATTGAGGTCTCTATTGGTATCTGGTGTTCAAATCTGTTGGTGGTATGGCAAATGCGTAGATGTAGACTGAAACAATTCATGTTTTTCCAGAAGCTGTGCACGGAATTTCGTACGAGGTTAGAGTTTTGGATGGAGTAGAAGCCCTGTAGGCTGGGTGGCTGTTGTATAATATTTACCGGTATAATTAACCTGAACTTTTTTTAAGATTATTAGCACAACAAAGGGCTTAAATGGCCAGGGTAACAGCCACGGAACCAAAAATCGGCCAAAATGCGTTTATGCCTAAGAGGGCACGACTATAACCAACGTTTGTGCAATAATTGTGACGTACAGAGCAAGTTTAAAATCTAGTAACCTAACCTAACCATTAGTCCATGAAAAATTTCGTGAGGATCGGACCATAATTGCGACCCGTAGCGTGACTACAAATTAAGATGGACAGACGGACACACATAGCTAAGCCGACTCAGCTCCGCGAGACAGGAAGATTCATATGCAACATCGTTGAACCAGGACCAATATTTAAAAATCCACTGACAAACATATTCTTCAGAAATCCAGGCTTTTTATGTTTTTTTTTTTTTTTTAATATCCACTTATTTCGGTCTCTCGATCTTTGGAAGAACATTGTTTAAATTATTTTGGTATATTGGTCCATGAAGAAATATATATATTTTTTTTAAATCCACTTATTTTTGTTGGTTAGTCCTTGGAAAATATTCTTAAAAAAATGCGGGTTGGTCAGTTGTTTTTATAAAAAAGCAAGATATTTGGTATTTTGGTACTTGAATTTTTGATTTATTTATTTATTTATTTATTATTTTTTTTTTTTTTGAAAATTTCCAAATTCATTCTATTAGGTGGAGGGTAATCAAAGTTCGACACGGCCGAACTTACAGCTTATTTTATTTGATTTTCTAAAAAAATATTTTTTTTTGGCTCTGTTGAGGCCTTACTAGACCTTTCTGTAAATAAACCCCTATTCCTAAATGGACCCACTGTCCACCAATACCCCGACAACTTATTTATGCTGTACTTCTGTTGATGTTGCAGCGTTACAACCTTAACAACAGCAACATTGCACCCCCTCTTCCACCCCTTAACTTCCCTCACATGGGAGCATGTATGCAGATGATGAAGATTGCTATGTTTCTATTTCTTTACGGATTTTTTTTCGTCTGAAGTTTTTCTTCAACATTTTCAATGAAAGAAAAAAAAAACAGCAACAACAACAACAATGCTATTGTTATGGTCTTTTTTTGATGTCATAGTGTTATGCTAAAATTCTTGGTGTTGTTGTTGTACTCGATTGCTGGTTACAGCATTGTTTTGCGATGAACTTAATTTCAATTTGAAAAACAACAAAAAGAGTTTGAAATCAAACGGAAAACCGAAAACTAAACGCTGGAAAATATAAAAGACTTGGCCCGGCCAACAACAATCATCAGTTAAATTTTTCCAACAGAACCGTTCATATCTACATTGGCTCGAGGCTTGGAATTCTAAACGTGAAGGAGAGACAAAGGATAATTACAAAAAAATAGAAAATGCTTACAAAGGTGGTAAGTTGAGGGAGGGAAGGAAGAAACGAAGGAAAATAACAATTTTAAATTGCAAAATTTCCTTTTGCAGTTATCATTTCTGCTGGTAGGCTGTGTGGCCCTTTGCTCGGCCCGTCCCGGCTATTTGCATGGACATCACCATCACTTGGATTATCCTTACTATGGGCATCATGAGCCCCTGCATGTGGCCAAATATGTCCATGTCCCTGCTGCAATTTCCCACCAAAGTTCGACAGTAATACACAGTGCTCCGATTATCAAACCTGTCGTGGTGCCCGTTGTCAAACATGTTGTGCCCATTGTAAAAACATATCACCCGGCGCCCATTATCAAGACCATCCATCCCCTGCCATTGCACTATGATCCTTATCATCATCATTTCGATCATCATCATTTCCATTAAATCCGGCCCAGCAACGCGAAGAGAGATATGGATGGATTGAAATCTTTAAATGACTGCTCTAAATGTGAATAATTAAACTCAAAAAAGAAAAATTTTTATCTATTTAATGTTGTAAAGAAAAAATCGCTCACTGATCCCAAGGCCTAGTTCTGTCAAAGCAATTATTCAAAGGACGAATTTTGTTAAAAGTTGTTTTTTTTTTCCTTTCAAACTAATTTTCTATTTTTTAACCCATTGTTGATATACTAACCAAAATAATCATTATGCCACACATATGTATGTACATATATTTCATTATGTGAATATAGTCGAGTTACATTGCGTGTAATGGAACAAAAAACGACAAAAAATTAGATGAAGTGATAAAGAAGCGAAGTGAAGTGTTTTAGCAAAATGAATTGTTGTTTAATAAAGAACAAACAAAAATAACAAAAATGTGTTTTTTAAAAATGTTTTTTTTCGGCGACAAAATAACTAATTATTTTAAGGAATTAATCGAGCAACAAGCGATGATTTTTTTAAGAATATTTTTCAAAGACCAATAATCGGGGATTTTTTCCAATATTTTTAAAAATTAAAAGAAAACAAGTAAGCAAAGGCTATAGTCGTGCGGTGCCGACTATGTTATACCCTACAACACTACAATATGTTAGAAACCCCTTATGTCCAAATCCATATTGGAAGATTTTGCTTTTGAAACTAGGATTTTGACTAGGGACATTTGCCCAATATTTCTGCACTTCCCGGGCTGTTAGTTGTTGTAGTCCATTTTACAGCTAAATATAATCCAATAGTAATCCAAAATGCTAAAATTCTTCCCTGTCCTTAACTTTCTTCACAGACGTGTCGATTGCCTTCAATTGTGTGATTGGAAAAACATTTCTGTTTTTAGTTCATTTGATCCCCCAAATATTTTGCGATCATTTCCAAAAGCAAGAGACCCTCTGTATCTCCAGATTTAGACTCATCTATATGATTTGCTTGTCTACGATATTTGGCGATATTCGTCAACGAAATCAGCAAAAAAAGCCAGAAGTTCGCCTTTTGTGTATTTCGGATATTGCCTGTAAGTAATGCTGGTATTTTTCACACAAAATTAGTGATCCATTGTACACGCTGTCCTAATCTCTAACTTTATGCGAGATTTCGTGTCCTTTGGTTTCTATTTGTGACCTTTATAACGGCTGCAAAATCAGGAACATTTTTAGTTGTTGGTCCATTTCAACACCTAATATATTGCGAACATCCTTGAAAACAATAGGCCTAGCTCTTCTAAGCCCAACCCTACCCTTGTGAAAATTTTCGTAAGATCGGACGATATTTGCAATACTTATATAATATGCCCAACCTATGTTGTAAGGTGAAACAATATTTCAAAATATTATACGATAAAAAATATGAAAGTATAAAAAAATTTCACAAAATACTACAAAATCTAAATTAACATCATTATTGGCATATTTTTCCGCTATTTTTTTAGATTTTATACTTTTATGTGAAGAAGGCAATCTGAAATCGTTCAAGCCATTCTTGAGATATAAGCATTCTAACTAACATCCCCTTCCTTTGTATATACACATTGTATATATTTCGCTATATATAAGCGATATATTTACTATAGGCATCTACGTAACGGTCGGAATTGACCTGTTTGTCTATTTGTGATTTCGTCGGGATTAAAAATATTCGCGGTTTAATGGAAAATTTTACTTTTATTTAACACAAATGTTGTGGCCTATTTCACCCACTAAATATTACCCGATGACCTTCAAAAATTGGAAGGCTTCTGCCCAGCCCTAAACTCTAGCGCCATGGTAACGTCCGCTTTGACCTGTAGAGTAATTGCGACCTGTAGAGTAACTGCAAAATCAGGAATTTTTTCAGTTTTTGGTCCATATCAACCACAACAACCTAAATAGTATGCGATCATCTCCAAAAGAAATAGGGTTCTATTCTGACCCCACCTCCATTCTAAATTTCGTGAGTATCGGACCATAATTGCAACCTGTAAAGTGATTACAAATTAACATGGACAGACGGACGGACGGACATACATAGCTCGACTCAGCTCGGGAAGAGATAGGAAGATCCATACTTTCCTATGTGGGAAACCAATATTTCGTGGTGTTACATAATTTTTGGCCCAATCAAACTTATAATACCCCCGACACATAGTATTGTAGGGTATAAATAAGAATTTTTTTATAATTTTCAATAAGCGTGAATTTTTTATAAATATTTTTTGTTTTAAGTACTAGATAAAATCGTGAATTTTTAAAATATATTTTGAAATGCCCAATATATTATTTTTTAAAGGATTTTCTCAATTGCAAAATATAATCATTAATTTTTTAAAAATATCATTAAAAAAATTGGATTTTTTTTAAAATATTTTTTTCAAGCCCTTATAACATGCATTTGTGAATTTTTTAAACACATTTTTCAGGCACTTATAAAATTCGTGGATTTTTAATTTTTTTTAGGGACTTATTACATTCGTCGAATCTTTAACAATATTTTAAGGAAGTTAAGACCTTCGTGATTTTTTTTAAATATTTTTAGTACTACTTATAAAATCGGTGTTTTAAAAAATACTTTTTGCAAGAGCTAAATAAAATCGGGATTTCTTAAAATTTCTCAAGGACTAAATTCAATGTTGAATTTAAAAAAAAAAAAATGTCAAGTACTAATGCCGTGAATTCAAATAAAATAAGAACTACATGGTGAGAAAAAAACTGCAACAAAGTCAAACGTCATAATTTTTACATTTTTTTTTTTTTAATTTTATTGAATGAAAGCAAAAGATGTCAGAAATAGCATTAAATTTTGGAATAAATTTAGGTTTGTTCGAATTGGTCACCTTTGGCACGAATTACGGCCTTCAAGCGGCCAATGAAAACGTCACACGCTGCCCGAATGTTGCTCTGCGGTATTTTGGTCCATTCCCGGCGAAGCGCTTGCTTGAGGTGATCGACACTTTGGTATTTTTTAGGGCCAACCTTGCTTTCCAAAATACTCCAGACTCCAGAGGTATGTGGCCAAAATGTTTGCGTATCCAAAGCTTTAATATACCCTGCAAAATATTTTCGCGATAATATTCGGCATTTATTCTGATTCCACGGTTGATTAATACGAGCGGAGAGCGACCATCGGCTGTTATGGCGGCCCACACCATCACCTTGGCCGGCGCGTGAGTTCTGGTGGCCAACGGAAGGGGCACATTTTCAGCTAACCTCTTTGACAAGTAAACACGATCATTTTGTTTGTTTACAAACTGCTGGACAACGAATGTTTTCTCATCGGAGCAGAGAAAACCAAATTCGGCAGTTCACCACTTTCAGCAAGCAAAGCAACTCGTTAGCTCTTTTGAGTCTATTTTCCCTCTGTTGCGTTATTGGAATTTCCATGGCTTTACCCCGAACTCATTGTTCAATATTTGCTGAATGGAATATGGCGATATGTTCAGCATACGAGCCATTTTTCGGCCATTTGCGACGCGGGCTTTTTTACTTTTCGAACCATTTCTGCTGATGTTGCTGTTTTCTTCCATCCACTTCCTTGACGTCTGGATACACTATCAGTATCACGGTACGAGACACAAACGATTTATTACATTTAAATGCTGGAGTGCTCTAACGATAGCCACTTGTGGTTTTCCAGTCAAATATAAAGAAATCACACTATCACGCTTGAATTCCATCACGAATAACTTTTTTTCTGGAAAATTCTCACCGAAATGCTTTTGTACGCTTGTAAACAATATAGTGAGCTGTCACTGGAATAATTTTAACAGCTGTCAGACGAGTGGCTTAGAAATAACAGCAGTCTGAAGTTGGTTGCAGTTTTTTTCATTTCACCCTGTAATACGTTTGCAAAGTTTGAACAAGATAGGATTGACCGTGACTGAAATTTTGACGTTTTGTGTGAAGTGGACCAAGATTGCTCGATCTCCGAACGGATTTAGTCCAAAGGGACCGAGGATCTAGAACCATTATTTTGATGAGGTACGTTTTGGGAATATCAAATGATATTCAGCCTTATGGCTGCAGGTATGAAAAATTCAGCCCTACTTAAACACATACCCAGCACTAATTATACCCTCCGCCCTAAAATGAAGAGTATATTAAATTTGTTTTTCCATTTGCAACACCTCGAAATATTCGTTAAAGACCCCTAAAACTATCCTGATCAGAATAAAATTATAAGGCGACTAAGCGATGTCCGTCTGTCTGCCTCTTGAAATCCCGATAGAGTCCACATAATTTAATCTACTGCCTTTAATTTGTCAAAAAGGTTTATACGTAAGCTGAAATGGGCTATATTGCTCCACGTTTAGGTATAGGCCCGATATAAAGGTGCCTCTAGGTTTTCTGTATTTTGAAGGTTTCTTTGACAATTTCCAACCTCTCGGTTGGTCTGTTTTCTCCTAAATACCATTGTTCTGAATTTAATACCTTTAAGTACCTTTTGTGACCTATTAATCGGGATTATATATATTAATAGTGAGAAACACTTCAAATTTTAGCTTTAGCCCTTGGCAAAGTACTATAGTACGATTTTAAGTACCCTTAAGCTCGAATAAAAAAAATGTCACGTTCACTAAATACCATGGTACAATATTTAGAACCTCTTGGTACTTTTTGATCCCTCTTAGTTTAAAGTTTCCAAAAACCCAGAAAAAGAGAGCCATAAATAAATTTCAACTATTTTTTTTTTATTCCTATTTTCTAAATGGTTTTTTCTTAAAACATGTACACAGAGTCCCAGCATAGGGTCTACCCTCGTACCTCTGCAGTCGATCAACGACGCAATCATTGATACACGACTTCACATTGGAGGCTATGGTGAAATCAAAATGATTATATTTACTGTAGCGTACACGATTCCAGTGATCTCGATCGCCCATCAGACTATGTAAATGTTCTACATCCTCCGGAGGGGCCAAAAAATCATTGTCCGAAAAATAAAATTCAATGGGTTCTTCGGTGCGAATATTTCTAACATCGTAGGGTGGTGGCTTTTTGCTGCCATACTTTGCCATATTTCCTTCGGTTCCAAAATCGAAGGCCTTGAATTCGCACGTTGTGATGAATTGAAAGAAATGGTGACTCTGTTGATTGGAACCATCGGCTGGTGTGGTTATGAGCAGTTCTGGGATGAGGGTCTGTGAAAAAAATCAAAATTACAACAAATATACGCCAGTATATCCCACACCGAACTTACCCTATTCATGTATGGCGAATCGAAGCCGGTAAATGTATTCAAAATCCTCACACACAATTCCGTAACCTGGGGATTTTGACAGAGACCACTGCTTAAGGCCCTTATCAGACCATATGCCCTCTGGCTTGGTAGGGTGGCAAAAAAACTTGTCACCGAACTGGGAGTGCCGAAGTATCTGGCCAACCACAGCACGGGAGGAGAGCGTACGTGGCATAGATATATTGCCGGTGCCAGTAGATGGACAGCCTTTAACTTTTTGGCAAAGTTGGGTTTGGACGAGAGCAGAATCGCCAGGGTGGTGGTGCCCTGTGAGTAACCAATGTAGTTAAGCCGTGGTTGCCCCGTCACTCCAAGAACGTATTCAATTTCGGTTGGCAGATCAATTTGGGCGATTTCATCCAGCGAAAATGCCCAAAACTCCTTAGAGAACGGTGACAGGGAGGTGTGTCTCTGGGAATATACATTGCCACGAGAATTACCTATCCAAACGTCAAAGCCGGCATCGGCCAACATAAAGGGCAGGCCATCATTGGGTCCCACCAAAACGAATATATCCGATGAGCAGAACAAGCAATGCATCAGGAAGACCACAGGTTTAATTTCGCCGCTGGCCAAGCGATTCCCTGCATGGCCATTTGGTATTCGATACAATGCCAAAATATAGCCATCACTTGTTGTGACCGTATGTTCCTCGCAGGGGTAGCCATGCCGGGTGATACGATCACACTGTAAACAAGCAAATGTAAACAAACGTTTTTTTTTTTTAATTTCACATTGTTTTCCGTTTTATTTAAATTTCAATATTTATTTACTGTATTCAAATTAGACTGGCCCTTAACGGTGGTGATAAAAATCTCCGCCAGCAACACGATCAGCACGATTTGTATCTTCATCTTTCAGCAACACCGTTTTGGCACACACTAAATATATAACAAAATCAATCGATCGGAGCTGCGCTGTTCTAAGCAGATAATAAGGTTCGAACCGGCATGCGGCTCCTCACACTAATTAGCCACGATTAGTATTCTTCATATTTAGCCAATTTAATAAGATTGCCACATGCCGTAATTCGCCGCAAAACAACCAAAGCAAACCCCCCTACGCCAGCCAATCACCCCCGCATTACATTACAACCCAGAATGTTTTGCAGTGGCAGCCTCTCCCAACCTCAAAACAGACAAACAAACAAACAGACAAACCGAGAATAAATTTCTCACAATTCATTAAGAACATGTGTTTGCCGGGCTTTAATAGGGTGCATCGAGCTGTAATGTAATTTTGCAAAATCTTTTTTTTTTTTCGAAAACAAAATTCCCAATGAAATGTTTGTTCGGATTTGTGATTGATTTACATTTAAACCAGTTTGATTTTTGGCGATTTGAAACAAAAAAAATTTATAGGCAGATGGCCGGCCTATTCGCTTAGCATCCAAATACCGGTTGAGTGTCAATAAAGTCGTAAATTTTTTTTTAATAAAAATGAAAACAAAAATTTTTTGCAAAACAGAATTGAGCTGGTGGTGTCAATGCCCTACCCTATGTATAGAAATTTATGTAAATTACTTCAATGGTTTATTCATTCATGATAAGGTATATTCTGCACAATGGATTGAATCGCTATTGCTGCGAAATAAATTGTTTTTAGATATATGGGGGATATTTTTAAACTCAATAATATCGAGAAACGTGGATCCATAAACAATTGTATCTACATTTTAAAAATAATATTCATACTATGAATGCCTTAGGAACATTTTTCATGAAATTAATGTTCTAGGATATTTTTTTTTTTAAATTGATCAAATAATAAAAACTGACAAACTATCGACCTATAAATAAGTATATATAATTAATATATTTCTTAAATCAAGAAAAGCTCAAGCGTGGCAATTCTAGGAATATTTTCCATAAACCAGCAATAAATAATGAAAAACAAGTAAAAATACATTAAGTTCGTCCGGGCCGAAATTTTAATATTTTCCAACTTGGTGTAAATACAATATTTTTATGCAAAACTAACCGAACCCAGTGCTCTTCCGAATATGTGTTGGTTTAAAAAAAAAATTGTAATGCTTTAATGCGTAAATATAGAAATATAGGTACAGTTGACCATGAGAAAATCAGGGACATGCCAAATTTAGTCCCCATATACGAAGGGGTTGTCCTTCGGAGCAAACGCCAAGCGTGCATGAAACTGCAATTTTTTGAAGTTGAGTGGCATTTCTGTTGCTATTAAAGATTTTTATGTAGCAACATACTTCCTCGTATTTATTGTTGTGTATTTTTTTACTGTAAGCCTAACACCATTGCGTTGTGGGCCAATGCTTCTTAATTTGACAATATTTACTTTTACACCAAATTCCGTCAGACCTTCCATATTTTATTGAAATTGGTACGTCAAATATGTGAAATCGGTGAGGCCGTCATATGGAGGCCATACCAAAACGGGAACCTCTATAGACAATTGTATACTTCAAGGATTGTCATCTACCAAATTTTCTTAAAATTAAAACAATTTAGTGGCTAAATATGACTAGGACTATCAAAATACCGAATATCGCTAGAACCCACTATGATCTGTAAATGCCAATTTTTAGAGTCCGTGGGAAAATGTAGCGAAAATCATAAAATACCGAGTATCGGGAGGTACCGTTATACGAGGGCTTTACAAAAGAGTTGACCTATACATACAATGTTTCGCCACCTGGGCTAGAAGCCCGACGTCAAGGGAGTGGACGGAAGAAAACAGCAACATCAGCAGAAATGGTTCGAAAAGTAAAGAAGCGACTTGATCGAAACCCGCATCGTAGCGGCCGAAAAATGGCTCGTGAGCTGAATATATCGCAATATTCCATCTGGCAAATATTGAAAAATGAGCATGGAGTAAAGCCACTGACATTCCAAAAGTGCAACAGAAAGAAAATAAACTTAAAAGAGCTAAAGAGTTGCTTCGCTTGACCGAAAGTGGTGAACTGCCGAATTTAGTTTTCTCCGATGAGAAAATATTCGCTGTCCAACAGTTTGTAAACAAACAAAATAATTGTGTTTACTTGCCAAAGAGATCAGCTGAAAATCTGTACTTTCGGTTGGCCACCAGAACTCAAGCGCCGGTCATGGTGATGTTGTGGGCCGCCATAACTGCCGATGGTCGCTCTCCGCTCGTATTAATCGACCGTGGCATCAGAATAAATGCCGAATATTATCGCGAAAATATTCTGTATGGTGTATTAAATCCTTGGGATACCAATCCGTTGGACTATTGTATACTAAAGTGTAGATCACCTCAAGGAAGCGCTTCGCCGTGAATGAGCCAAAATAACGTAGAGCAACATTCGGGCAGCGTGTGACGGTTTCATTGGCCGTTTGAAGGCCATAATTCTTGCCCTAAGATGACAAATTCGAAGAAATCTCAACTTTTTTTCAATAAAATACAAAAATTTGACTTTGTTGCAGTTTTTTTATATCTCAAAAATGAAAAAAAAAATCGTTTTAAAATATTTGGAGTCGATCTATTTATGTCCGTTCATATGGCTAGTTCGTGTCCAAATTTGACATTTGTAAGTAAGGTCGGGTCCAAAAATTTTAAATATTTGTCATCTCGGTTTGTTACCATTTCCAAAAACGAACAATTTTTAATAATACGCCATAAGGCTCACATATCCTACAATTTCTTTTAACATTGCATCTTGAGTAAATCTTCTCTCAAATGGACAACAAAAATAATATCCTTTATTAGAATTAATTTATTTTCCCCCATATTTAACTTATTAAGGGTTTGAAAGTATGGACTCATAAATTGGGTTGCAATTATACATAAATACAGCAGGATCGTACGCAGGGAGGCCTTCCCATGAAAATTATTATTATAATTATTATTTCCCATTTCCTTTCCTTTTGTTTTTTTTTTTTTTTTTTTTTTTTTTGTTAATTTTTCATGGAAAAGTTGTTATTTTGGCTAGTTGAATGACTTATTTATTTCGTAATTTTTTATATTGACATGGATTTAATAAATTATCACTTATTTGATTCCACTGTTACATAATATAAATTTAATTCAAGTTATTAAGATATACATTTATTTCAAATTAAGATTTAAATGGCGCTTTTTATTTGACTGGCAAAAATTATTGAAGCAAACATTTGCGGTTTTTTTGGGCAGCCAGCAAATTGATCAATTTGTTCGTCGATAATATAAATGTATTAACTTACAAAACCACAAATAAATTAACTCTAAATATTAATTACCAATTACCGAAAAAATATTAATTTATTTAAATTTCCGGGACTTAAACATTTATTGCTACCGGTTTTGTTTGCAATGATAAAAAAAATGTTTGTTATATATTTCACGTATTAAAATTAAAATTTTTGGTTCCAATAGCTTAAGACATGATGAATTTGATTTGCAAGTGCTTATAGTGTGTGACCCCAGTTTTACAACCCGTTTTCTCATTACATATCTCCAACATTTTACTAATATCGACATTTTCTTCCGTTTCGCTTGCATACTCAATGAGGAAAAGGTTACAATACCGAATTTCTGTTTTTAAAATCTTATCCGGAAATCTTCTGATTGTTATTATAATTGTATAACGATTCAGAAAAACAAAGGACACGGGAGCAAAAGTTAATAGATTTTTGAATTACTTTTAAATTCGAAATTAAAGAAAAAGAAAAAATTAAGGAAAGGTCAAAAGTCATATATGATACCCTACACCACTATGCGTAGTTAGTATAGCTCCCGCAACAAAAAACATACATTGGGAATTTATGTGAAGTAAATCATGCAAACTATGAACCTTATTTGAATACATATCAGGGCTTTGGAGTAGTCACAATTTGGGATCTATATCCAATTCCGATTTTCAACAAATTTGACGGAGACTTTCGTACCTTTAGTACCAAATAAAATTGCTGTATAGTGCACGGTATGACTTCGATAAGAATTATATAGAGTTTCACCAAATGGAAAAATTCGGTTGAATATGAAAAAATCTATCCAATTTGGGCTGAAATTACGTATACAGGGTGAGATGAAAAAACTGAAACCAACTTCAGACTGCTGCCATTTCCAAGATACTCGCCCGGCAACTGTTAAAATTATTCCAGTGACAGCTCATTATATTGTTTACAAGCGTAGAAAAGCATTTTGGGGAGAATTTTCCAGAAAAAAAGTTATTCGTAATGAAACTCATGCGTGATAGTGTGATTTCTTTATATTTGGCTGAAAAACCAGCTGGAGCACTCCAACATTAAAATATGAATAAATATTTTGTGTCTCGTACCATCGCTCGTTACCGTGATACTGGTAGCGTAGCCATTCGTCAAGGAAGTGGGCGGAAGAAAACAGCAACATCAGCAGAAATGGTTCGAAAATTAAAGAAGCGTCTTGATCAAAACCCGCAACGCAATGACCGAAAAATGGCTCGTGAGCTGAACATATCGCAAAATTCCAATCGGCAAATAGTGAAAAATGAGCTCGGGGTAAAACCATTGAAATACCAAAAAGTGTAAGAACTTACACCGCAACAGAAAGAAAATAGAGACAAAAGATCTACCGATTTGCTTCGCTTGGCCTTGGTGAACTGCCGAATTTGGGTTTCTCCGATGAGAATACATCGTTGTCCAGCAGTTTTTACTTGCTGAAAATGTGCACCTTCGATCGTGGCATCAGAATAAATGCCGAATATTACCGCGAAAATATTCTGGAGGGTGCATTAAAGCCTTGGGCACGCAAACATTTTGGCCGCAGACCTTGGACATACCAACACGACTCAGCACCATCGCACTCAGCACGCGCTACCCAAGAATGGTTACAAATTTAGGAAACTTGCTTCATTTCCAGCGCACAATGGCCCCCAAAATCACCGGATACCAATCCGTTGGACTATTGTGTCTGGAGTATTTTGGAAAGCAAGGTCGGCACCAAAAAATACCAAAGTGTCGATCACCTCAAGCATGCGCTTCGTCGGGAATGGGCCAAAATACCGCAGAGCAACATTCGGGCAACGTGTGACGGTTTCATTGATCGTTTGAAGGCCATAGTTCGTGCCAAAGGTGACCTTTTCAAACAAATATAAACTTATTCTAAAATTTGCTTTCTTTGAACAAAATTTAAGAAAAATGTAAAAATTATGACATTGTAGCAGTTTTTTATCTTGTCGAGGGTATATAAAAATCTGAACCGATCTCGATAAAATTTGGCAGAGGTATTTTCTGGCGGCATCTGATGTTCGATATCAAATATTCTTGTTGTGGAGTGCATATAACGCTTGTGAGGACTTTAACACCAAATCGGAAGAAACATGTATATGTGAAATATAACTACTTGCTTCTGTGTTGAATTCAGTCCATTTGGGCTGATATTAAACATTTGGTGCACAATGAACCTGAAATCGAATAGAGATATGTATGGGAGCTATGCAGGTGAGTGACTTATAACCCAAAAACATATATATAGGAGCTATGGCTATATCTGAACCGATTTTCAAGAAATTTGAAGTACTTGTTTCTAGGATGAATTCAGTCGGAATTGGCAAGATTCAGTTCATTTGGGCTGATATCAGCCACTTGATGCACAAAAAAACCCTAATATCGAATAAAGATATATATGGGAGCTATGTCCAAATCTGAACCGGTCTCGATAAAATTTGGCAGGGGTATTTCTGGGCTGTATTTGATATCTGGTACCAAATATTATTCTTGTGGAGTGTATATTATGCATGTGAGGGACTTAAACACCAAATCGGATGAAACATGTATATGGGAGCTATAGCTACATCTAAACTGATTTTTCACAGTCACCTAGACTAAATTCAGTCCATCTGGGCTGATATTAGCCATTTGGTGCACAATAAACCTGATACTGCATAAAGATATATATGGGAGCTATATCCAAATCTGATCCGACCTCGATGAAATTTGACAGAGGTATTTCTGGGCTTTATCAGACTGGTATCAAATATTGTTCTTGTGGAGTGCATATTACGCATGTGAGGGACTTAAAACCCCAAATCAGCCCGACCGAATTTAGCTGCCAACTTAGCTTAACGTAATGGACATCGGCGTGATTTTTTTAAATCCTATTAACAGATTATTTGTTTAAATTAATACCTCTACATCTGCACATCAAAACCATTTATTTTTCCCAGCATCAGCCATTATTAATATTTGTAGTCGGCACCTTTTCAATTTTATCCCGTAGTAGGCACATTTCATTAGAAAAAAAGACAATGAATTAATTCAAATAATTAATAATTTTATTCAAAATACAATATCTGTTAATGAAATGAATGAAAAGGTTTCATTCATAATAAAAATAAGTAATAAAGCAGAAGTATCGTAACGGTATCGTGAATAAAAATGCATTTTATAAAATAATAATGATATAATAAAATAAATAAAAATAAATTCCTAATAATATCAGTAATTTGTCAGTATTAAGTGCCCGTACTTGTATTTATTTTATTACGAAATCTAAAATGCACCGACATTGAGCTGAAATGTGTGGCATGTGAATTTAATTTATGAAAGTAAGCGCTAATTATCAATTCCTCGTGTCAAATATATTGGTGTATTATTAATTAGGTTTCATAACGTCCCTCTGTATGAGTGAAGGGCTTATTAGCGGAGAACGGTGATCGACAACGATAAGATGGATTGTAAAGGTGTTGCCACCCTTTTTAAAAATATTTCTGTGTGGGGGGATCGGTATCAAATACTTTGGATTGAAATTTATAGATTGGAGGTCGACAAAAAGATCTGCCTCCTTAAAATATCACCCATATCATGTTTAAATATCACAGAATTAATGTAATTTACATTTTTAGGGGGTTTCGACTGGAAAAGTTGGTGAAACCGATCTTTCAACATCATTTTATCTGTGAGTTAATATTTGAATTTGTATGAGTATAAAAAGACATTTTTTCAATACATGTATTTTTAAGTTTGCTTAGAGAACAGTATTTGAACATAAGATTTTTGTCAACATGGATGCATGTAAAATTAGCTGGACAAGTGGCAAAGCCGTTCTGCACAATGTATACATCCTTGGCACCTCGGGAGATTCGGTATTTTGATTATTTAACCCACATGTTTTCAACGGAATTGTTTCAAATCTGATATCTGGTGTTTGTAATGGGTACCATCTAAATACAAACCCATTTTTGATACAGCCTCCTTATAACGGTACCCCCCGATATTTGGTATTTTTATAATCTTTATTTTATCTTTAAAATTTTTATTTCCATTTTTTATATAATTGTTTCGAATTTAGTATTTTTTGGATGAAATCCGTTTTAGGACATTTAGAGTCATTCTTCCGTCTGACGTCTGCCTGACGACTGGAACTGAAAATAGAAGGCACTTGCATCGTAGTTTTGAAACATTACATCGAAAAGTAACCTGAATAGAAGGGGTTTAAGATCTCTCTTCATCAACATTTATTAAAATGTTTGGGTTAAGATTTTTTTTTGAAATCCGTATTTTTTTGTATATCCGGAAATTTTACTGGCTAGAAACTACCAACTTCTTCGTCTGTGAAAATTCCAAATTAAAATTTAAGATTATATCTTTTTATACCCTCCTCCAAATACACATGTCGAACCCAATAAAGTATATATATTCTTGATCAGTAAATTTCTAAGAAGATTTAGCCATGTCCGTCTGTCTGGCTGTATGCCTGTCCGTCTGTCGTAAATGGGCCATGTAGGTCCACGTTTTCATGTAGCCCCCATATAAAGGTACCCCCCGATATTCGGTATTTTGATGATTTTAGCGACATTATTTACCGGAATCGTTTCAAATTTCGTATTTGAAGTTCGTAAAGGATACTACAGACAGAGACAGAAAATTATCTGTGCAGGTCCACGTCTTCCTATAGCCCCCATATAAAGGTACCCCCCGATATTCGGTATTTTAATGATTTTAGCGACATTATTTACCGGAATCGTTTCAAATTTGATATTTGATGTTCGTAATGAATACTACAGACTAAGGTGGAAAATTGTCTATGCAGGTCCAGGTCTCCGTATAGCACCGATATAACGGTACCTCCCTATGTACGGTATTTTGATGATTTTAGCTTATTCACCGTTTATTTCAAGTTTCGAATTTGAATATGGTAATGGCTTGTGGCAAACAACGCCTATGTAGGTGCACGTCGTACGGACCCTAATATAACGGCTATATTCGGTTTTTTCAAGATTTTAACAGATTTTTTTTTTTTTTTTTTTTTTTTTTTGAAATTGTTAAATTCGTTCCATACGGTGGAGGGTCTGTCCGAATTTACAGCTTTTTTACTTGTTAAAAAATAAATAAATCGAATTTGATTTAGTAGAGGTACATCCGTATGTCAAACCGTGTTCGCCAAATTTATACTTTCCAAATGGCGGACGGTACTAAGTCACATTTTCCTTGTTATAGCCACATGGATAAAGAGGGTATATATAATCTGATAGTGGCAAATTTTACCTCATCGAAGTATCGATTTCAATCATGTGGCTACCTCCTGTCTGCCTTTCTGAACAAAAATTCGTTTAACATAGCCCCATAACTCTTTGTTCATTACACTCTCAGCCATATGACTAGAGAGGGTATATATCATTTGATACGGCCAAAACGTGTCTCATCGAAATAACTGTATTAGACCCTAGGCCTTTTTGGACCAAATCGGTTTCAGGACATTTGGAGTCGATATAACGAAGTCCGTCTGTCTGACTGGTTCACACGATAACTCTAGAAGGAATTATCCGATTTGATGCAAATTTGGAACATCGTAATATTATTTTCCAACTTAGACCGAGTTCGGAGATGGGCAATATCAGTCCACTCCTTCTGGTACCTCCCACACGAAATGTCAAAAATTTTAAAGAAAATAACTTACTGCACAGAAAGGGAAAGGATTATCCGATTTTGCTCCAACTTTTCGAATCATAATATTTGCATAAGTTCTAATTCAGGTGCGAAAATGGCAATATCGGTCCATTTCATCAAGTACCTTCCCCACAAAGGGTCAATATTTGGAAAATTTAGAACTTTTATAAAATGTGATGTAAGAGTCCAATTGTGTTCGAATTACACACAGCACAGTATTTTGATAAGCCCAAGATTTGGTGCGAAGGTGGATTATATCGGTCCACTCCTTCTGATACCTATCCCACGAAAGGTTAAAATTTTGAATGACCAAAACGATCATAAAATCCGAAATAAGCATTAAGTTCTCTTCAAATTAGACATATCACAATATTTCTATTAACCCAAGTTCTGGTATGTAGATGGAAAATATCGGACTACTTCTTCTGGTACCTCGTCACATATGGTCAGAATTTTGAATAACTATGAAGCTCATAAAACGCGAAATTAACATCCGATTCCATTCAGACTTGGCATAGCTCAATGTTTCTATCAACACAAAATCTGTTATAAAGATGGTAGAAATCGGACCATTCCTTCTGGTACCTCCCCCAAAAAGGGTTATAATTTTGAATAACGAAAACGATCATAAAATACGAAATAAGCACCCGGTTCTTTTCAAATTTCACACATCTGAGTATTTTTACTAATACAAGATCTGATGTGAAAATAGTATACATCGGCACACTCTTTCTGGTACTTCCCCCACAAAGAGTCAAAATTTTAAATATCCAGAAATTAAGTACTGATCCCATTCCAGACTTGGTACATATCAATATTTTCATCAACTTAAGATCGGTAATAAAGATTCTGTCAATCAAAAACCAGAGATGAATATTGAGCTAATGATTTTGCATAAAATTGGATATAAATGTTCGATTTTTTTTTTAAATTTTGCCCATATCAATGTTTGTACCTGTATTAGATGAAGCATGAAAATGCTATACTTCGGTCGATTATATCCGGTACCTCAGCCACATATTGAAATTTTCTAAAAATTATCAAATATCTCATCTAAAGTGAAAGAAGTAACCAATATAGTCCCAACCTGGCACGTCGCAATATTTATATCATATTTATTTAGGTTCGATACGAAATTGGCCCCCTATTATGAAACCTCCCCCATAAAGGGTCAACAGTGTGAATAATCATAACGAAAGTCAGAATATATTTACAAATAAACGATCGGTGGCTGAGGATACTTTTTACCTTGTTTTCAAAATAATTTCGGCAAATGTTGGCAATTTGAGCCTTTGGAAAGAAGAAAGCAGACTTTCAAAAATTTATAGGTATAGCTCCACGTTTTGGCTTAACCTTCATATGAAGGTGCCCCTTGATTTCTGCTATTTTCGGGGTTTTGGCCATATTTTTCAATCGAATTAGCCCGTATTTGACATTTTTAATTTCTAAGGGGTAAGAAAATCTCTTCGCGGAAAATTGTAATGTAGATTAATATTTCGGAGTGGCGCTAATAGGTACCTCCTGATTTTACCTATTTCGAGGGTCTTCAACACATTTTCTAATCGATTTGGCTGAAAATTCCAACATAGGTATATATTTTAGTATAGTGCCCAAAAAACGGTATCTCCCAGGTCCACAAATATGAGCCAGATATGTGAATTATTATGCTTTAAAAAATATGTACGAACGGGGCAGCTAGTATGGAATAATTTAATTTTACAAAAATCGTTAACCTTCCTCAAAGGCTTTATTTCGGAAACATTTACACAGAGTCCCATTAAAGGGTCTACCTTCATATTTCAGCAATTTATCTACAATACAATTGTTTATACAGGTCTTCACATTTATCGATAACACCAAATCGAAGTGATTATATTTCTTTAATTTCACACGATTCCAATTTCCTTGCATCCCAATTTCGTCGAACAAACTGTGAATATCCTCAGGGGTTGCAAAAAAATCATTGACGGCAAAATAAAATTCAATGGGTTCACCTAAGTGAATATTTTTCAAATCATAAATGGGGGGCTTGGAATCTCCATATTTCCGAAGGTTACCCTCCGCGCCATAATCATAGCGTTTAAATTCACACTTTGTAATAAACTGCATATATTGGTTGATTTGTTGATTCGAGCCATCGGCTGGTGTTGAAGTTAGCAGGTCCGTCAAAAGGGTCTAGAATTTCAAAAAATATTATTATTTTTTACGAAATTTTTGGAATAGTTTCACAACTTACCCGATTCAAATACGGCGAATCCCAGCCACTAAACAGATTCAATATTTCAATACACAATTCCGTAAAGAGTGGGAATTTACAAACATTACTGCCGAGGAGCCTTAAAATCCCCGTAAATCCCTGACTTGGCAGAGTGCCAATGATATTTGCCAGTCCACTGGGCCGGCCCAGGAATTTCTGAATCAACAACGCAGGAGGTGAGCGAAGATGACAAAAGTAAACTCCGGGACCCAATAAATGGGCAGTCTTTATTTTTTCACCATAACTTGGTTGGCTGGAGAGCAACATCATAAACACCGTGGTCCCTTGGGAAAATCCAATGTAATGTAACTTAGATTCAGAGGTGGTTTTCAGGATGTAATCAATTTTTGTGGGCACATCAATCAAACCGATTTGATCAAGGGAAAAATCCCAAAATTCTTCAGAAAGGGATGAGAGATTGACATGCCTCTGGGAGTAGATATTCCCTCTCGCATTACCCAACCAAACATCATAGCCAGCATCGGCCAACATAAAGGGTAAGCCATCATTGGGTCCATTCAATACGAAAAAATCCGAAGAACACAGCAGACAATGCATTATTAGCACTGCCGGCCTGGGTTCTCCTTTGTCTGACATCTCCAGACAACCATGGGGCAGGCGAAACAGGGTCAAAATATAACCATCTGGCGTGGTTACTGTGTGATTCTCACATGGATAGCCATGTCGTTGGATGCGATCACACTGAAAACATTAACCAAAAAACTCCCTCATTACATAAATAGCATTTTCAAATTTCATCAAATTTCCAAATCTTACCGTATTCACCTCCAACTGACCACCGCTGACAATTTGCGCTCCCGTAATTCCTACGAAAAACGCTATAACAATTATATAAACTTCCATCGCCTCGAGTTGTTCTGACAGACTAAATATAACACTTGGAATTGTTATTTTCAACGTCGAATAAACTGCTAATTATTATTTTAATTGGCATTGTTTAATAGTCCTCAAATGACTAGCTATTGTTAGGTTATAACCTATCGGATTCTATATTATTCCATAGAATAAAAATGCATTCGTAAGACATTTTCTACAAGTATTTTATGCTTTTTAATATGACATACTAACCCAACGTCATTGCAACACAACTGGCCATAAATATTCGATTTCACGGGGTGACAGGTAATCAGAGGAGGGGTGGGCGGATTGGTAATTTTTAAGTAAGAGTAATGATTCTAGGTCAGTAAAATTAACAGCCTCTTTAAGGCACAATATGAGAATGGAATTAGAACGGGCCCCTTTTCCCAACATCAAATATTCCAAAGAATTCTTGTACCTTCCCAGACCCAGACTTCCTCGTATAACATATCCTGTGGTAGTGCTGAATAGATTTCATTCTAGAGGATACAACAGATTTAATTAGTAAAGTCAGAAAGTCTAAATTATACCTGATTTACTTGATGAATTGGTGAATTTGGAGAAAGAGAATGGTACTAGGCCAAAAAAACCAAATGGGTTGGGGTCATAGGCCACATAATGGAGAACAGAATTTATAGAGATAGTATTAAATTCGCACGGAACTGTTGTTGCAAAATAGTCAGGCTTTATGCCTTTATTGTTGTTTTTATAAAAACAACGTTTGTTGGTAATGTTTACCAGGGTAATGTTTACCAGGGGAACATTTTTCCATTATACATAGTATGGAAGGAATGTTATGTTCGTCATTCCGTTTGTAACCCATCGAAATAATTTTGATTATTGCAGTCATATAACGGTACCTCCCTATATTCGGTATTCTATTTTAGGGACATTATTCACCGAAGTTGTCCAAAAATAAATACTAGAAGTTCTCCCTAAGCACTAAGCACCTCATGGAAGAGAAATGTCTATACCGATCCATGATATCGTATAGCCCACACAAAACGGTATCCCCGATATTCGATATTTTTACGATTTTAGGGACAGTATTATGTTAAGCTTTTTTTTTCAAGTTTCGTATTTACAGGGTGAGATAAAAAAACTGAAACACAGCCAAACGTTATAATTTTTACATTATTTTTTTAAAATTTTATTGAATGAAAGCAAAAAATCTCAAATTTTAGAATAAGTTTAGTTTTGTTCGAATTGGTCACCTTTGGCCCGAATTATGACCTTCAAACGGCCAATGAAACCGTCATACGCTGCCCGAATGTTGCTCTTCCCGGCGAAGCGCTTGCTTGAGGTGATCGACACTTTGGTATTTTTTAGTGCCAACCTTGCTTTCCACGAATTGGAATACGGAGATTTTGGTAGCCATTGTGCGCTGGAAATGAAGCGAGGAGCCCCACTTTGTAACCATTCTTGAGTGGCGCGTGCTGAGTGCGATGGTGCTGAGTCCTGTTGGAATGTCCAAGGCCTGCTGTTTGCGTGCCCAAGGCTTTAATACACCCTCCAGAATATTTTCGCGATAATATTCGATTAAAACAAGCGGAGAGCGACCATCCATGTTATGGCGGCCCACACCATCACCATGGCCGGCGCTTGAGTTCTGGTGGCCAACCGAAGGTGCAAATTTTCAGCTGACCTCTTTGGCAAGTAAACACGATCATTTTGTTTGTTGACAAACTGCTGGACAACGAATGTTTTCTCATCGAAGAAAACCAAATTCGGCAGTTCACCACTTTCGGCCAAGCGAAACAACTCTTTAGCCCTTTTGAGTCTATTTTCTTTCTGTTGCGGTGTAAGTTCTTGCACTTTTTGGAATTCCAATGGCCGAATGGAATACTGCGATATGTTCAGCTCACGAGCCATTATTCGGCCACTGTGACGCGGGTTTCGATCAAGTCGCTTCTTTACTCTTCGAACAATTTCTGCTGATGTTAATATTTTCTTCCATCCACTTCTTTGATGTCGGACTACGGTTCCAGTATCACGGTAACGAAAGATGGTACGAGTCACAAAATATTTATTCATATTTAAATGCTGGAGTGCTCCAATCTCCAAATATAAAGAAATCGCACTATCACGCTTGAATTCCATCACGAATAACTTTTTTCTTCCGAAAAATTCTCACCAAAATGCTTTTGTACGCTTGTAAATAATATAATGAGCTGTCATTGGAATAATTTTAACAGCTGTCGGTCGAGCTGCTTAGATGTGACAGCAGTCTGAAGTTGGTTGCAGTTTTTTCATCTCACCCTGTATATACTTGTTATACCCTACAACACTATGTGGTGGGGGTATTATAAGTTTGATTGGGCCAAAAATTATGTAACACCTCGAAATATTGGTTTCCCACATAGGAAAGTATATATGGATCTTCCTATCTCGCCGAGCTGAGTCGATCTAGCTATGTATGTCCGTCCGTCTGTCCGTCTGTCCATGTTAATTTGTAATCACTCTACAGGTCGCAATTATGTCCCGATCTTCTCGAAATTTACAGTGGTGGTGGGATTAGGGTCAGAATAGAACCCTATTGCTGTTGGAGATGATCGTAATATATTTAGGGGTTGAAATGGACCAAAAACTGAAACTTTTCCTTAATTTGCAGTTGCTCTACAGGTCGCAATTATAGACTAATCGAAGCGGAAGTTAGCATGGGGTTAGAACTTAGGGCTGGGCAGAAACCTTCCAATTTTGATCGTCATCAGGTAATATTTAGTGGGTGAAATAGACCATAACATTTGTGTTACATAAAAGCCAAATTTTCCATTAAACCGCGAATATTTTTAATCCCGCCGAAATCACAAATCGACGAAGAGGACAATTCTGACAATTCGGTTATATATAACGAAATATATACAATGTGTATATACAAAGGAAGGGGATGTTAGTTAGAATGCTTATATCTCAAGAATGGCTGGACCGATTTTGACAAATTTGTCAATTCAGAATGCCCTCTTGACATAAAGGTATAAAATTTAAAAAAATTGCAGAAAAATATGCCAATAATAATGTTAATTTAGATTTTGTAGTATTTTGTGACATTTTTTATTTTATCATATTTTTATCGCATGCGATTTTTTCAATTTGACTTATAATATTAAAGTGTATATTTTGTATTTTTTCACCTTACAACACAGGTTGGGGTTATTATATACAGATTGCAATTATCGTCCAAACCTTTCATAAGGGTAGGGTTAGGCTTAGAAGAGCTAGGTCTATTGTTATCCGCAATATATTTAGGGGTTGAAATGGACCAACAACTAAGAATGCTCCTGATTTTGCAGCCGTTATAAAGGTCACAAATATAAACCAATGAACACTAAATCTCGGATGAAGTTTGAGTTTAGGACAGCGGGTAGAATGGACCACTACTTTTGTGTGAAAAATTACCAACATTACTTACAGGCGATATCCGAAATACACAAAAGGCGAACTTCTGGCTTTTTTATGCTAATTTCGTTGACGAATATAGCCAAATATCGTAGACAAGCATATCATATAGATGAGTCTTAATTTGGAGATACAGAGGAACATCTTGCTTTTGGAGATAATCGCAAAATATTTAGGGGTTCACCAAAAGCAAAAAAAAAATCGTGATCACACAATTGAAGCCAATCTACACGTCTGAGATGAGAAATAAGGACACGGAAGAATTCTAGCATTTTAGATCACCATTGGATTATATTTGGCTGTAAAATGGGCCACACAACTAAAATAACGACGGAGTACATAAATATTAGGCAAATGTCCCTGGTGACATGATTTCAAAAGCGAAATCTTCCAAAATGGATTTGGTCATAAAGGGGCTTCTAACATATTGTAGTATTGTAGGCTATCACATGGTCGGCCCCGCACGACTATAGCCTTTGCTTACTTGTTTTAAAATTGATTAGTTTTTAGACATTGTGTTGCAAACAGCTGTAGATGTTAATAGAAAAATCTGCCGATTTTCCTCTCTCACAACTTGGGTATTTTTGGTTATTATTATTATTCTACTGTGACTGGTAATAAATAAAAATCAAAAAAAAATCAAATATTTTTTGAATACAATTCGTACTTAAACGAGTGGCTCTTAAAGAAATGATTTGCCTGGACAATTTGTAAGGTTATGTAAAAAAGAAATCTGACAGAGATCTTCAATACATACCTAAGCAATTGGCCGTTGAATTTAAACAACTATTCAAGAAGTTTTTAAAATGCTTTATTGCGAAAATAAATATCGTAGAGTCTTATTGAATATTTTACCTTCACTCATCTCTATTTTCTTTAAAATGCAATTGTTTAAACAATATTTAACATTTACCGCTAGAAAATCGAAATGATTAAACTTTTTCAGCTTAACACGGTTCCAGTTGCCTTTCTCGCCAATGAGGTCATGTAAATCCTGCAAATCTTTTGTGGTTGCCAAGTAATCATTGTCGGCAAAATAAAATTCAATGGGTAGATCTGTTTGAATATTTTCCAAATTATAAACTGGTGGTTTCGACTCCTCATATTTGAGAATATTTTTCTGCAGGCCATAATCATAGGCCTTGAACTCACCGGTCAGCGAAAATTGTAAGTACTGATAGATTTGCAGATTTGAACCATCCGCGGGAGTGGTGAGCAGAAAATCCGGCAGGTGGGTCTAAAGGTGTTAAGTATTTTTAACGCATTTATAAAAAAAATGCATTTGATTTCTACATACCCTGTTTCGATATGGCGAATCTCAGCCACCAATGAGCTGCATTAGACGTAAACAAATTACATCCATTGGAGGACTGTTGCACAGGCGCCAACCCAATATTCTTATCATTCCCATCACATTTTGCATTGGAAAGGTACCAAGAAAATTCGCTGCATCACTGGGTGGACCAAGTAATGGCACCAAATACAGGAAAATAGGTGAACGCACATGCCGCATAAACACCGTAGGCGCCATTAAGTGTGAGGTCATAATTTTCTGACCATATTCAGGTTTTGCGCACTGTAGCATCATAAATATCGTAGAGCCTTGGGAGTAGCCGATATAATGTAATTTTTGTTCATTTGTCGCTGCCAAAATATATTCAATGGTGGTGGGCAAATCAATTAAGGCGATCTCATCGAGGGAAAATGCCCAAAATTTCTCCGAGGTGGGGGACAGATAGATGTGCCTCTGGGAGTAAGTATTGCCTCGGGCATTTCCAAACCAAACATCATAACCACCAGCGGCTAGCATAAAGGGCAGACCATCATTGGGTCCATTCAAAACGAAAACGTCCGATGAACAGAGCAGACAATGCATCAGCAACACCGGGGGACTCTTTACTTCATTTTGTTTCTCCCTCCCACGAGGGTTACCTGGTGTGCGAAACAGTGTCGGGAGATAACCATCTTGGGTGGTCACTGTGTAATTTTCACAGGGATAGCCATGTTGTAGAATTCGATCACACTTTTAAACAATAATTAATATTAACAATATTTAATTAAAATGTTTGTTGTCTATATTTACGGTATTCAAAGACAAATTGCCGTTCACAGTTTCCAACAGCAACGCCAGACTGATTACAATCGATTGAGCTTTCATTTTTCAGATTCGAACTAAGACTTAATTTCAATTCATTTGCGCGGAGTGTGGAATAATATTAGAATATTGAATTATTAAATTCATACAATTCAAAGACGATTGATTATTTGCATTATTTTAGAATTATTAATTATTTTTATTTCAAATCATTTCACGTGTTGCAGATTGCAGTGAATTTTATATGGAAATGATTAGGGGGAAACATCGGAAGGAGTGGAGTTTTTATACCCTCAGTCATATGGCTAGAAGGGGTATAAATCATTTGATACAGCAAAAAGGTGCCTCACCAATTAATGGTTTTGAACCCAGGTCATCTTTGGACCAAATCCGTTTCTGGACATTTGGAGTCGATTTAGCGATATCCGTCCGTCTGTCTGTCTGGCTGGTGCGCACGATAGCTCTAGCAGGGAGCATCCGATTTGGTCTAAACTTGGTACAACGTAATATTATTGTCAAATTTAGATCGAGATCGAAAATGGTTCGGTCAACTCCTCCTTCGAAATGTTAACATCTTCCAAGAAAACAAGTAAAATCGGTTTTTCCGACTGATGTATACCCCCCAGCCTTGAGTTATGATTATTTAAATTGTTGACTTTCTATGGAGTAAGTTCCGAACGAATGAGCCAATATTGTCCATTTCATATCGGACCTATATAAATATAATATAAATATTTACGCACTCCGTCGTGCTGTTAGTTGCTGTGGTCCATTTTTCAGCCAAATATAATCCAATCGTCATCCAAAATGCTAAAATTCTTACTTGTCCTTAAATCTATTCTCAGGCGTGTCGATTGTCTTCAATTGTGTAATCAGGAAAATTTTCCTGTTTTTGGTTCAATTGAACCCCTGAACATCATAGGATCATCTCCAAAAGCAATAGGCTTCTATTCTGGCCCTAGCCCCACCTCCATTTCGGGAAGATCGGGCTATAATTGCGATCTGTACAAATTAACATGGACAGACAAACGGACCACCATAGCTAGATCGACTCAGATCAGCGAGTGTGACCCTGCACTACAGATATTATATTAGCAAAAATGTTTGTATGTGTGAAATTTAAGGGGAGTTGGATGCTTATTTCTTTTTCTTTGAGCGTTTTGTTTTTCAAAACCTTGAACCCTATGTGGGACAGGTAGCAAAGAAATGGTCCGATCTCTACCATCTTCAAAAAGGATGTTGTGTTAATGGAAATATTTAGATGTACCAATTCTGAATGGAATCTGTTGTTAATTTCGCGTTTTATGAGCTTCACGGATACTCAAAATGTTGACGCTTTGTGGGGGAAATGCCAGAAGGAGTGGACCGATATATCCCATTTTCACACCAGACCTTGGGTTAATGAAAAAATTGTGATGTGTGTAATTTGAAGAGAACCGGATGCTTACTTCGGATTTTATGATCGTTTTGTTGTTCAAAATTTTGACCCTTGATGGGGAAGGTACCAGAAAAAATGGTTCGATCTCTAACATCTTTATAACAGATCTTGTGTTGATGGAAATATTGAGATGTACCAAGTCTGTATGGAATCGGACGTTGTTTTCGAGTTTTATGAACTTCAGGAATATTCAAAATGTTGACCCTTTGTGGGGGTGGTATCAAAAGGAGTGAACAGGTATATTCCATCTTTACACCAGACCTTTGATTAATAAAAATATTTTGATGTGTTTAATTTGAAGACAATCGGACTCTTACATCAAATGTTATAAGAGTTATAATTATTTGATAGTGGACCGATATTGCCCATTTTCGCATCTTACCTAGCACTGATCAAAATATTAGGATATGCAAAGTTGGTGCAACATCGGATTGTTCTTTCTCTTTCTGTGCAGTAAAATATTTTTTTTAATGTCGACCTTTTGTAGGGGGTACCAGAAAGAGTGGACCACTATTGCCTATATCCTAACTTGATTTAAGTTTGACCATAATATTAGGATGTACCAAGTTTGGATCAAATCGGATACTCCCTTCGAGAGTTATCGTGCGCACCAGCCAGAAGGACGGATATCGCTAGATCGACTCCAAATGTCCTGAAACGGATTTGGTTCAAAGAGACCTAGGGTCTCAAACCCTTCAGTTTTTGGTACTGAAGGTATAAAAATATAATCCGTTACAAATTCTGTTAAAATGAATAGACAATTTTCTGTCATAAACTTTAGTACCAATTTCTAATTTGAAACAATTCGGATGAATAATGTCACTAAAATCATCAAAATACCGAATATAGGGAAGTACCGTTATATGGGTTCTAAAGCAAGACCTGGAGCTATATAGACATTAGGAAACGCAAATACGAAATTTGAAACGATTCCGGTGAAAAATTACATCAAAATACCGTGTATATAGGCTACACCGCAACTTGGACCTATATGGCCCATTTTCAATACCAAAAGACCTTGGAGAACAAACACACGTCTGAGTAAAATTTTGTCAACTTACTTCATTTCGTCCGAAACTAGAATGATTTCGACATACGGACGGACAGACAGATAGACGGACGGACAGAATTTTATGCTGATCAAGAATATATGTACTTTGTGAGGTCTAAAATGTATATTTCGAGGTGTTGAAGGGTGTAAAATCCAAATAAGATTTCCCCAACATATGCATTTTCAAAATGTTTTATTCGTAAAATATTTACATAGATTTTCCTCAAACGGTTGACCCTCATACATCCTCAATTTAGCCACCAAACAGCTGTTAATACAAACGCCAACATTTGTGGCCAAGGTGAAGTCAAAATGGTTATATTTACTAAGTTTTAGGTGATTCCAATTGCAGCGATTACCCATTACTTTGTGCAAAGCCTTCAACGCTTCCAGCGGTGCCATATTGTCATTGTCGGAAAAATAAACTTCAATGGGTTCCGTGGTGTGAATATTCGCCAAATCATATTGCGGAGGTTTGGCTGCGCCATATTTCAATATATTTCCCTCCCGACCATAATCGTAGGCCTTAAATTCACAGGTTTTTTTCAAATTGTAAAAATTGATTGAACTGACGATTCGAACCATCGGCTGGGGTGCTGAGCAATATTTCCGGTAAGATGGTCTGAAAACAGGAAGAATAGAAAAAGTAGCTGTAAACTTCTTAGACTAGATTGAAGTTTTCAATGTCATATCCTTAGGTCATTATAAGCTTCACTCGGAAGAGAGAATTATCAAATTTCCGTCAAAATTTGACGTAGAAAGTCAAACATTTCAAATAGAAAATTGAAAATTTTCATCTGTGGACTTACCATATTCAAATAGGTTGAACCCCAGCCACTGAAGAAATTCGACACCTCCTTGCAAAAGAGTTGATTTTGTTGGTTTTTACACAACAAATGCCCCAGAGTTCTTAGGAAAGCCGTTGCCCCCTGACTGGGAAATGTTCCGAATAATTCCGCTGCAGGTCCCGGTTCGCCCAGAAATTGGGCCAGAAAATACACCAAAGGTGTACGAATGTGGCACATAAAAATGGGAGGGGCCAATAAATGAGTAGATTTTATTTTTTCGCCATACGCCAGATTCGTGGAGAGTAACATCATGAGAACTGCAGCACCTTGCGAGTAACCTATGTAATGTACTTTGCTACGATTTGTCGCCTGGAGAATATAATCCACTTTTGTTGGTATATCAATCTTGGCAATTTCATCCAGAGAAAAGGACCAAAAATCCACCGAGTATGGTGAGAGAGATATATGTTTTTGGGCGTAATTATTGCCGCGGGAGTTGCCCAGCCACACATCAAATCCAGCATTGGCCAACAAAAAAGCCAGGCCATCATTTGGTCCGGTAACCACAAAAATATCCGAGGTACATGACAGACAATGCATGATAAGGACGGGGAAGGACATGGCTGGATTCTGAGTTGCCTTCCGATTTGGACCTGAATTTGGTATTCGAAATAATGTCAAAATATAACCATCACTTGTGGTGACGTTGTGTGTTTCACGCGGATAGCTATGTTGTCGGATTCTATCACACTGAAATTAAGTCACAATAATTGCTTAATTTAATTTTCCTTTCTTTAAATATTTGACCTCTAGCGATAAAAATTACCGTATTTATTGCCGTTTGACTGCGGACTCCTGCAAATATTCCCACAAGTATGCCGATTGCAACAACTTGACCTTTCATTGCCACTTTTACTAACTAAACGAAAAAACTTCAACCACTGTCGTCGGCCAGCCGATGTTGTCAAGGAAGAAAACTTGACAGTCATGCTTCTTCTTCTAATTCCAATTTTCATCGTTTATCAGTCTTCCATCAACGGCTACAATTAAATAATTGTAAATTTTCAAAGCACTCCAAGTAGGAGAGAATTATTTGCATACAAATGAGCATAACGTTTATTTGTATAATAGGGTGTGCCAGCAAAGCAGAAATAATAATAATTTTGGGTCCGAAAAATGTTTGAAATTCAATGTTCGAATAAACCTTGGCTTGGAAAGGCAAAACTCCAAAATAAAACTTTTCAACCAAATGGATTGGAAAAAATGGCCAAGATTTGGTAAAATTAAATGGAAATAAGTAAAAAAGCAACTTAGTTCGGCCGGGCCGAACTATCAATACCCTCCACCATTTGGAAGAAACTTGAAAAATGTCAAAAAAAATCGGAAAAATACCGCTTAAAAGAAAACCGATATATGGGGACTATATGAAGACGTGGACATACATAGGGCTGTGGTTCTCATTAAAAAATTTAAATACGAAATCTGAAACAATTCCGGTGAAAATGTCGCAAAAATCATGAAAATACCGAATATCGAGAGGTACCATTATATGGGGGCCATACGAAAACGTGGAAATTCACTGTCAATTCTTCAAACAATTTCGGTCTATAATGTCGCTAAAATCGTCAAAATACCAAAATTTTTAAGGTACCGTAATATGGGGGCTATAAGAAACCGTGAACCGACATGACCCATTTTCGAACTTAACTTGCCTGCTGACAAAATACAAATGTGTGTCGAAACTCTATCCTACATATTGTGGAATATATCTAAAGCGGGGGTATCATTATGTAACTGTTACACCAAAAGTTGGACCTATACAGGGTGAGATCAAACAAATGCAACAAAGTCAAATACCATGATTTTTACATCTTTTTTAATTTTTTTGAATGAAACCAAAAATGTCGGAAATAGCATTAAATTTTAGAATAAGTTTAGACTTGTTCGAATTGGTCACCTTTGGCACGAATTGTGGCCTTCAAACGGCCAATGTAACTGTCACACGCTGCCCGGATGTTGCTCTGCGTTATTTTGGGCCATTCCCGCCGAAGCGCTTGCTTGAGGTGATCGACACTTTGGTGTTTTTTAGTGCCAATCTTGCTTTTCAAAATACTCCAGACATAATATTCCGTCGGATTGGTATCCGGAGATTTTGGTGGACATTGTGTGCTGGAAATGGTGCGATGGTGCTGTGTCCTGTTGGAATGTGCATGCTCTGCGGTCAAAATGTTAGCGGTTCCAAGGCTTCAATACACCCTCCAGAATATTTTCGCGATAATATTCGGTATCAATCACAACCATCACCACGGTCGCCGCTTGAGTTCTGGTGGCCAACCGAAAGTGTACATTTTCAGCTGACAACTATGCCTAATATACACGATAATTTTGTAGGTCTGTTAAGATAAATTCCGAATTTAACTAGCGAGGACACAAACCACGAATTTAACATAGAAAATAACAGCGCTCTGTTAACGTTAACAGAGCCAAACGAATATAGTTTTTTCCTTAAAAATATTAATTTATATTAATTTTTTATATAAAACGGCCAAATAATACCCATATCTACACATCATAAATTATTGTTACAAAGACTGCAAGGTTACAACCATCTATTAACTGTAACACAATCGTATGTGGCAGGACATACTTTCAACCCACAACGCCTTCCAGGATCTTTCTTCTGGGTCAACATACATATCAATGGAAAGCTTATGAAGAGCACTATCCACTGACATCATAAAAATTTTAGAATTTTCGGATAGTTTCCGAGGTATTTGACCATTTCTGCTGAAATCCTTTGAACAGGATAATTCCATTGGCCAATACGCTTTCCAGGATCTTTCTTCCGGGTCAACATACATATCAATGGAAAGCTTATGAAGAGCACTATCCATTGACATCATAAAAAGTTTAGAATTTTTGGATAGTTTCCGAGGTATTTGACCAGTTCTGGTGAAATATTTTAAAAAGTGTAATTCCATTGCAAAATGTTCATTCAGTCTGATTTTTCTGAACAATATGGGTATAAATGGAAAGTGAATCAAATAGAAATGTTATTAGAGAAAAATTAAAAAAAAATATATTTCTATATATATTTTTATATATATATGTAAAAAATGCTTTGACCGGGAATCGAACCCGGGACCCACGACACGACCAGTTTGAAGGTTAGACTACCGCACCATCCGAGTGGATGCTAGTTTATTCGCCATATGTAAACATTTTGCATGAAATCACAACAGTTTTAGCTCTCTCTCTCTCAATAAAACAGCAAACAATACATTTGGCGCAAAGACAGCTTGAGTTATTCACAAATATAGATCATTCCTATGTTAATAACATACCACGAATGTTTAATGTTAAGTAGCCAATTCTGGAGAAATTATTTTAAATAAATATGACTGTATGCCTGTATATGTTAATAACATACCACGAATGTTTAATGTTAAGTAGCCAGTTCTGGAGAAATTATTTTAAATAAATATGACTGTATGCCTTCCAGGATCTTTCTTACGGTCCAACATACATTGATATGTATGTTGATCCGGAAGAAAGATCCTGGAAAGCGTATTTTCCAATGGAATTATACTGTTCAAAGGATTTCACCAGAAATGGTCAAATACCTCGGAAACTATCCAAAAATTCTAAACTTTTTATGATGTCAGTGGATAGTGCTCTTCATAAGCTTTCCATTGATATGTATGTTGACCCGGAAGAAAGATCCTGGAAAGCGTATTGGCCAATGGAATTATCCTGTTCAAAGGATTTCACCAGAAATAGTCAAATACCTCGGAAACTATCCAAAAATTCTAAACTTTTTATGATGTCAATGGATAGTGCTCTTCATAAGCTTTCCATTGATATGTATGTTGACCCGGAAGAAAGATCCTGGAAAGCGTATTGGCCAATGGAATTATCCTGTTCAAAGGATTTCACCAGAAATGGTCAAATACCTCGGAAACTATCCGAAAATTCTAAACTTTTTATGATGTCAATGGATAGTGCTCTTCATAAGCTTTCCATTGATATGTATGTTGACCCAGAAGAAAGATCCTGGAAGGCGTTGTGGGTTGAAAGTATGTCCTGCCACATACGATTGTGTTACAGTTAATAGATGGTTGTAACCTTGCAGTCTTTGTAACAATAATTTATGATGTGTAGATATGGGTATTATTTGGCCGTTTTATATAAAAAATTAATATAAATTAATATTTTTAAGGAAAAAACTATATTCGTTTGGCTCTGTTAACGTTAACAGAGCGCTGTTATTTTCTATGTTAAATTCGTGGTTTGTGTCCTCGCTAGTTAAATTCGGAATTTATCTTAACAGACCTTAATTTTGTTTGTTTACAAACTGCTGGACAACGAATGTTTTCTCATCGGAGAAAACCAAATTCGGGAGTTCACCACTTTCCGCCAAGCGAAGCTCTTATGAGTCTATTTTTTCTTTTTGTTGCGGTGTAAGTTCTTGCACTTTCACATGGTGAGATGAAAAAACTGCAACAAACTTCAGACTGCTGTCATTTCTAAGCCTCTTGTCCGACAGTTGTTCAAATTATTCCAGTGACAGCTCATTATATTGTTTACGAGCGTACAAAAGCATTTTGGTGAGAATTTTCCAAAAAAAAAAGTTATTCGTGATGGAATTCAAGAGTGATAGTGCGAGTTCTTTATATTTGGCTGGAAAACCACAAGTGGCTAGCTATCGTTAGAGCACTCCAGCATTTAAATTTGAATAAATCCTTTGTGTCTCGTACCATCGCTCGTTATCGTGATACTGGTAGCGTAGCACGACGTCAAGGAAATGGACGGAAGAAAAGAACAACATCAGCAGAAATAGTTCGAAAAGTAAAGAAGCGACTTGATCGAAACCCGCGTCGCAGTGGCCGAAAAATGGCTCGTGAGCTGAACATATCGCAATATTCCATTCGGCAAATATTGAAAAATGAGCTCGGGGTAAAGCAAATGAAATTCCAAAGAGTGCAAGAACTTACTCCGCAACAGAAAGAAAATAGACTCAAAAGAGCTAAAGAGTTGTTTCGCTTGGCCGAAATTGGTGAACTGCCGAATTTGGTTTTCTCCGATGAGAATACATTTGTCGTCCAGCAGTTTGTAAGCAAACAAAATGATCGTGTTTACTTGCCAATGAGGTCAGCTGAAAATGTGCACCTTCGGTTGGCCACCAGAACTAAAGCGCCGTCCATGGTAATGGTGTAGGCCGCCATAACAGCCGACGTTCGCTCTCTGCTCTTATTAATCGACCTTGGCATCAGAAAAAATGCCGAATATTATCGCGAAAATGTTCTGGAGGGTGTATTAAAGCCTTGGGCACGCAAACATTTTGGCCGCAGATCATGGACATTCCAACAGGACTCAGCACCATCGCATTCAGCACGCACCACCCAAGAATGGTTACAAAATGATGTTCCTCGCTTCATTTCCAGCACACAATGGCCACCGAAATCTCCGGATAACAATCCGTTGGACTATTGTTTCTGGAGTATTTTGGAATGCAAGGTTGGCACTAAAAAATAACAAAGTATCGATTAGCTCAAGCAAGCGCTTCGCCGGGAATGGGCCAAAATACCGCAGAGCAACATTTGGGCAGCGTGGGACGGTTTTATTGACCATTTGAAGGCCATAATTCGTGCCAAAGGTGACCAATTCGAACAAATCTAAACTTATTCTAAAATCTGATGCAATTTCCGACATTTTTTGCTTTCATTCAATGAAATTAAAAAAAAAAATGTAAACATTAGGCGTTTGACTTTGTAGCAGTTTTTTTTAGATTTGCATTATTTAGGTCCACATTTTCTATAGAGCACATATAAGTATACACCCCGGTATTAGTCATTTTTATAATCCTAGTCACATTTACCCACGCAATTGTTTAAAATTTGGTATTTAAGAAGATTTGGTAGATGACAATTCTTGAAGTATATAATTGTCTATAGAGGTTCCCGTTTTGAAATGGCCCCCTATATAAGGGCCTCACCCACCTTATGGTTTTTTTAAAGTTTAACAGCGTTGCCAATGGTTTAGGCTATTAAAAGTTTGGCCCGGCCGAACTTTATTTTTTTTACTTGTTGTAAATCAATTCCTTTAGGTCCTGATGTGAATCTGCAAAATATTTGTAAAATATGCATTATAGCTCTGATAGTAAGTAGTTTAGGGATTATTAAATTGGTCCTTGAAACAATATTTTTTAGAAATCTACTATCATAGCTCTGAAAGAAAGTGGAAAATACTAAAAAAATCTACAATTATAGATATACCTCTCTATTGGAAACATTTCTTAAAAATCCTGTAAAAAATTTATGTTCGAAAAATATTTTAAGAGAATCGAATTTCAACTCTAATAGGAGATTGAAAAAGACACACACGAGTACAACCCGAATTGAAGTGGACTCTTTAAAAATTCTACTACTCTAGTTCAGAAAATATTTAAAAATATTTGTTTAGGACGAAGATAGATTCTTTCCTAAAAAATACTCCAGTATGTAAAAGCATTTAAATTTTTTTAAAAATTGGTTTTAGCTCAGAAAACTAATGATTCTTTTTAAATACAAAAATTGTGTAAATTTGCCCACTGTTTCTTATTGCCTTATACGAAAAGCTCCAATCTAAAATGTGCAAAGCGCCTTGAAAGCTACATTATTAAAAATTATAGCTATCTGCACTGCAGTTAAACTTAAGCTTTTATTGTTCTAACCCAACCGAAAGATTATTATTATTAGATCCGCCAAGTAGACCGGCAGGGCGACAGCCTGACAGGCATTCAGTGCAAATTAGCAAGCCAAACAAACTGGATGCTGTTGACAGCTGCTTTAAATAAACAACACCTTTTGGTTAAACAAATACAACAACAAAAACAACAACAATACAACAATTACGCCTATGGCCAATGTTAAACGAGCTAATGAGCGGATTGTCAGTAGGCGCCTATTATCGAGCCGGAACCGACGAAGAATGGAAGCCAGAAATCTTTACAAGACAAACTCAACCGCTTGAAAAGTAGTTTTTTGCAAATATTATTGAATTAAGTAAATAATTTATATTGTTATAATAACAGTTCGGGCGAGCAAGCAGTTAGCCAAACATGAACAACAAAAGCAATAAAAATCGTGATATTTTCATTGTTAATTGAAAGCCAATCCGAAAATTTACCGTTTTACACTCTACACAGAGTGAATATCAACCGCCAAAGCAAATGAGTCTCATTACGAGTTTTGAATGAAGCTGAAGAAAATTAAAAACGACCGGTTTCAGATTCATTCATTCGTGTGGTTTGTCGGAGTTTTTTTTTTCAATACTTATTATGAATGTGTCACGAAATATGTTCAATAAAATTATCATAAATTTTCAAATGGTTTGTTTTTACAGCTACTGGTTAGTAAATTAAATAAAAGTATCTGCATAAATGAGGAATGCAATAAGAAGTTGTTGAGATTGGTATGAGAAGGAGACAGTTTCAATGATTACAGCAAAATATGGCATTATTTGATGATTCAAAAAATCAAAGGATTTTTATAGACTCCATGTGATTGGAAGACATTAGTGGAATATTGAGGAGGTGAAGTGGTCATGATCATGCGCCTGTCGATCTAGCTTTCTCTTAGGCACATCCTAAGTGCCCCAAATGACCCGAATGTTTTATTATAATATTTTAATAATTGCCAAGGTGCCAATTGGTCTAAATACTCCAATTGGCTATAAAATATATATTCTAATGAAAGTAGAAAATAACTTCAAAATATTTTGAAAAATTTGAAATTTGGAAAATTTTATAGCTCTAACGGGATGTCAATAAAATTAACATTTTTTTTTAATGCACACCATTTTTCTATATTTAATATAAACTAAAGAAAATGAAATGATGATAGTTACTGAAAAAGTATTAAAAACAAGTTAAAAAGCAGTAAGTTCGGGCGGGCCGAACTTTGAATACCCTCCACCATTTGGAACGAATTTGGAAATTAAAAAAAAATATAAACCTTAAGAAATTCTGTTAAAATTTTAAAAATACCGATTATTGCTGTTATATTGGGGTCTATACGACGTGGACCACCATAGGCATTGTTTATCAGCCATTACTATACTCAAATTCGAAACTTGAAATAAACGGTGAATAATGTAGCTAAAATCATCAAAATATCGTATAAAGGGAGGTACCGCTATATCGGAGCTGTACGAAGACCTGGACCTGCATAGACAATTTTCTGTCACAGGCTATAGCAGAAATTACGAATTTCAAATACCACATCTCAAACAATTCCGGTGGGTATTGTACCTAAAATCTTCAAATACCGAATATAGGGAGGTTCTGATATATGGGGCCTATATGGAGACCTGGACCTGCATAGACAATTTATTTCTGTCACAGACTGTAATTCCCGTAACGAACTCTAAATACGTAATTTGAAACAATTCTAGTGAATAATGACGCTAAAATCATCAAAAAACGGAATATTGGTGGGAGGTACCGTTATATGGGGGCCATACGAAGACGTGGACCTGCACAGACATTTTTCTGTCTTAGGCTGTAGTATCCATTACGAACTTCAAATACCAAATTTGAAATAATTCCGGTCAATAATGTCGCTGAAATCAAAAATCAAAATACCGAATATAGGAAAGTACTGTTATATGGGGGCTACATGAAAACGTGGACCTACACATGCAATGTTTCGCCAAAGGAGCTAGAACCCATTATGACCTACAAATAACAATTTTCAGACAAATCCGTGAAAAAATGTGGCAAATATCATCAAATTACCGAATATCGGGAGGTACCGTTATATGGGGGCTATACCAAAACGTGGACCTATAATTACAATGACTCGCCACACGAACTGGGACCCATTATAATCTACAACTACCAATTTTCAGACAAATCCGTGAAAAAATGTGGCAAATATCATCAAATTACCGAATATCGGGAGGTACCGCTATATGGGGGCTAAACAAAAACGTGGACCTATAATTACAATGACTCGCCACACGAACTGGGACCCATTATGATCTTCAACTACCAATTTTCAGAAAAATCCGTGAAAAAATGTGTCAAAAATCATCAAAATACCGAATATTGGGAGGTACCGTTATATGGGGACTATATCAAAACGTGGACCTATACATACAATGTTTCGCGACATGTATTAGGACCCATTATGACCCACAAATACCAATTTTTAGACAAATCAGTGAAAAAATGTGGCATAAATCATCAAAATACCGAATATCGGGAGGTACCGTTATATGGGGCCTATACCAAATCATGGATCCATACATGCAAAGTTTCGCCACCAGAGCTAGAACCCATTATTACCTACAAATACCAATTCTCAGACATATCCGTGAAAAAATGTGAGAAAAACCATCAAAATATCGAATATCGGGAGGTACCTTTATATGGGGGCTATACCAAAACTTGGACTTATACATGCAATGTTTTGCCACACGCACAGGGACCCGCTATGACCTACAAATACCAATTTTCAGACAAATCAGTGAAAAAATGTGGCATAAATCATCAAAATACCGAATACCGGGAGGTACCGTTATATGGGGACTATACCAGAACGTGGACCGATACATCTCATTTTCAATACCAACCATCCTAGACACAATACAAATTGCTCTGCTAAATTTTGGCGCTCTACGTCAAATAATGTGGTCTGTATCGTGATTTCAACAGACAGACAGACGGACATACAGACAGACGGACAGACAGACAGACGGACAGACAGACGGACAGACAGACAGACAGACAGACAGACAGACGGACAGACAGACAGACAGACAGACATACGGACATCGTTAAATCGACTTAGAATTTTATGCTGATTATGAATATATATCTACTATATAGGGTCTACGACAAATATCTAAGGATGTTACTAACGGAATGACAAAGTTAATATACCCTCCTTTCCAAGGTGGAGGGTATAAAAATCAGACTACAATTATTTTTAAAAACCCATAATAATACCCAATTGGAAAAAATAATTGATTATAAACAAGATTGTAGCTACTTTGCAGAAATTATTTTTTTTTTCTGTACCAACCCCAAAATTCATAAAATATTTTTCATAAACATGTGATTACAGTCTCCAAACAAAAAAAAATCGGAAAAATCGTTAATAAAAGTCTTTGAATGAAAATTCTTCAGAAAAATATTCGATTAGAGTACCTAAAAATATTAAAAAATATTTTACTTATTTGGTTAATAGCTTGGCTTAAGGTCATTAAAAAACTATGTTTTTATTTTTGAATTTTTCCTTTTTTTATTCATCCAATATTTCGATTTCCTCCGGAAATCATCTTCAGGGATCTGTTTTACAAAAAACACAAATTACAAACTGATTTTAACAATATATAACACAATAAATAACATACATTTTTAAAGTAAAAAGCTCGTCTATTGAGTTTAAATGTCACTATCAAACTAAGTTTTCTTTCGTCGGTGTTTATGAACTAGGCTTCTGTAAATGTGAGCACAATGGTCTGTATCGGTTTTATAATTAATTCGTTTGTCATTTGGTAAACTTATAATATGTAACATTTCCAATGTAAATCGTCTTTTGTAATTATTTTCTTGTGCTAATATGTCGACGGTTTTAAGGTCGGGTTTATGTCCTGTCAATGTGCAATGTGCAGCTAAAGCAGTCTTCTGTTCGAGAGGCTTGTCACTTTTTTGATCCGATTTATGTCCGGAAAGTCTAGTTTTTAATTTCGTCTTTGTCGTGCCGACATATGACTTTTGGCATACGTCAGCGTCGTCCCCATTACATGTTATCCTATAAACTACATTGCACTTGTCCTCATTCTTAATTTTAGATTTTGTTTTACTAAACAGACTGTCGACATTATTACGAGATTTAAACGCTAATTGATAGTGGTCCTTATTGTAGATGTTTGATTTACCAAGTCTTTCTGAGAAATCAAACATCTACAATAAGGACCACTATCAATTAGCGTTTAAATCTCGTAATAATGTCGACAGTCTGTTTAGTAAAACAAAATCTAAAATTAAGAATGAGGACAAGTGCAATGTAGTTTATAGGATAACATGTAATGGGGACGACGCTGACGTATGCCAAAAGTCATATGTCGGCACGACAAAGACGAAATTAAAAACTAGACTTTCCGGACATAAATCGGATCAAAAAAGTGACAAGCCTCTCGAACAGAAGACTGCTTTAGCTGCACATTGCACATTGACAGGACATAAACCCGACCTTAAAACCGTCGACATATTAGCACAAGAAAATAATTACAAAAGACGATTTACATTGGAAATGTTACATATTATAAGTTTACCAAATGACAAACGAATTAATTATAAAACCGATACAGACCATTGTGCTCACATTTACAGAAGCCTAGTTCATAAACACCGACGAAAGAAAACTTAGTTTGATAGTGACATTTAAACTCAATAGACGAGCTTTTTACTTTAAAAATGTATGTTATTTATTGTGTTATATATTGTTAAAATCAGTTTGTAATTTGTGTTTTTTGTAAAACAGATCCCTGAAGATGATTTCCGGAGGAAATCGAAATATTGGATGAATAAAAAAAGGAAAAATTCAAAAATAAAAACATAGTTTTTTAATGACCTTAAGCCAAGCTATTAACCAAATAAGTAAAATAAATATAACAGGTCAACAATATACAACAACAACATTAAAAAATATTCAAAAAAAATCCACCACTGAAAATTAGTCCTTGCTATATTAGTCCCTCCCGATTACAGTCCTTAACAAGTTAAAAAGTATCAGTCGATTTTTCCGACAGATGTATACCCTCGGCCAATGTATACCTCGGCCAATTATTTTAAAATTATTTTGATTTCTGTTGTTTCTGTTAAATTGTTGACCCTCCATGGAGCAGGTTCCGAAGAAATGGGCCATTATTGTCAATTTTTTGTAGGACTTAAATAAATATAATATAAATATTGTGACGTGCCAGGATTGAACTATATCGACTTCTTCCTTCGCTTTATATGAAACTAGCTGAACCCGGTGCGCTTCGCTACCCCTTTTGGTTTTATATGCATTCAAAATTTTATTTACGAATATATGTTGGTTAAAAAAAAACAAATTTTATAATTAAAAAAAAAATTATTGCACTACTTTAATGCGTAAATATACAAAACCATTAGAAAAACGGTAACATGACATACATACACGAAGGGTTTGTCCTTCGGATTTATTTATTTCATAGCAAATACCAAGCGTGCAGTAAACTGCAATCTTTTGAAGTTGAGTGGTATTTCTGTTGCAATTAATGAATTCAAGATAGCAACATACTTCGCCGTAATAAGCGTATTTCAAATTAATTGTTGTGTTGTTTTTTAGTGTTAGCCTAAGGCGTTGTAGGTCAATGGTTCTTATTAAAATCATATCCCAATCTGATCAGATTTAAATATAATTAAAAAAAAAATACTTTTACACCAAATTCCGCCACACCTTTCATATTTCATTGAAATTGGTGCGTCAAATACGTGAAATCGGCCGAGAATATATATATGGGAGCTATATCCAAATCTTAACTAATTTCCAATTAATTTGTCACATTTATTATTGTAACCACACATATGTTAGCTATACCCAAACCTCAACTGATTTCAATAAAATTTGGCAATTTTTTCTGGTGCCAGATTTCGTCTTTCTCGCTTTGGGTGCATCAAATATGTGAAATCGGCTGAGTATATATGTGGGAGCTATAATTAAATCCGAGCGTATTTGAATATAATTTGTCAAATTTATTTTTGTACCAAGTTTAGCCACTCATGCCGAATTTCATTGGAATCGGAAATACGTATCGTGTTTTGTGCATCAAACATGTGAAATCGGCGGAAAATATATATGGGAGCTATATCCAAATCTGAACCGATTTTAATATAATTTGACTAATTCATTTTCTAATCAAAATCCCGTTACATATTCCAAATTTCTTTGGAATCGAACATACATATCGTGCATGGTGCATAAAATACATGAAATCGGTCGAAAATATATATGAGAGCTATATCCAAATCTGAACCGATTTTACTATAATTTGACAAATGTATATTCGTTTTAATTTCCCCTACAGATTCCAAATTTCATTGAAATTAGAGATACATAGCGTGTTTGGTGCATCAAATACATGAAATCGGTCGAAAATATATATGGGAGCTATATCCAAATCTGAACCGATTTCAATATAATTTGAAAAATTCATTTTTGCTCCCGATTCCGTTACTTATTTTAAATTTCATTAAATTTGGACATACATATCTTATTTGGACCACCAAATACATGAAATCGGCCGAAAATATATATGGGAGCTATATCCAACTCTGAACCGATTTCAATATAATTTGGGAAATAAATTTTTTTTAGATAAAATCTATCACACGTTTCAAATTTCATTGAAATTGGGGATACATAGCGTGTTTGGTGCATCAAATGCTTGAAATCGGCCGAAAATATATATGGGAGCTATATCCAAATCTGAACCGATTTCAATATAATTTGACAAATTTATTTTCGGATCAAATCCAGTCACATATTCCAAATTTCATTGCAATCATAGCAAATACCAAGCGTGCAGTAAACTGCAATCTTTTGAAGTTGAGTGGCATTTCTGTTGCAATTAATGAATTCGAGATAGCAACATACTTCGCCGTAATAAGCGTATTTCAAATTAATTGTTGTGTTGTTTTTTAGTGTTAGCCTAAGGCGTTGTGGGTCAATGGTTCTTATTAAAATCATATCCCAATCTGATACGATTTAAATATAATTTTAAAAAAATTACTTTTACACCAAATTCCGCCACACCTTTCATATTTCATTGAAATTAGTGCGTCAAATACGTGAAATCGGCCGAGAATATATATATGGGAGCTGTATCCAAATCTTAACTAATTTCCAATTAATTTGTCACATTTATTATTGTAACCACACATATGTTAGCTATACCCAAACCTCAACTGATTTCAATAAAATTTGGAAATTTTTTCTGGTGCCAGATTTCGTCTTTCTCGCTTTGGGTGCATCAAATATGTGAAATCGGCTGAGTATATATATGGGAGCTATAATTAAATCTGAGCGTATTTGAATATAATTTGTCAAATTTATTTTTGTACCAAATTTAGCCACTCATGCCGAATTTCATTGGAATCGGAAATACGTATCGTGTTTTGTGCATCAAATATGTGAAATCGGCGGAAAATATATATGGGAGCTATATCCAAATCTGAACCGATTTCAATATAATTTGAAAAATTCATTTTTGCTCCCGATTCCGTTACTTATTTTAAATTTCATTAAATTTGGACATACATATCTTATTTGGTCCACCAAATACATGAAATCGGCCGAAAATATATATGGGAGCTATATCCAAATCTGAACCGATTTCAATATAATTTGGGAAATAAATTTTTTTAGATAAAATCTATCACACGTTTCAAATTTCATTGAAATTGGGGATACATAGCGTGTTTGGTGCATCAAATGCTTGAAATCGGCCGAAAATATATATGGAAGCTATATCCAAATCTGAACCGATTTCAATATAATTTGACAAATTTATTTTCGGATCAAATCCCGTCACATATTCCAAATTTCATTGGAATCGAACATTCATATTGTGTTTGAGGCTTCAAATGAACGAAATCGGTCGAAAATATATATGGGAGCTATATCCAAATCTAAACCGATTACAATATAATTTAGCAAACTTATTTTTGTTCCAAATTCCGTTACACATTCCAAATTTGTAGACTGTATCTTTAACCGATCAATAGATATGTGCATATAAAATCTAAATTTTTGGGAGGTACCTCCGATTCTGATGCTATATCTCCAGTTCCAAGTGGAAATTCAAAAATGTATATAGCCTATGTTACTTTCAGGCGATGTTGCAGTATATATGGAAATTTTCAGAAAAATCTATTCAGCAGTTTTCGAGTCCATAAATTACAAACAAACAAACAAACAAACAAACAAACGTACAAACATTTTCCTCTTTTATAGATATAGATATGTGATAATTTTTAAAAAATGTTAAAATGTGCGTGAGGTTCCAGATATAGTCAAACGACCTATTCCATTTTCAAACTTCAAATAATTCGGATAAAAGTATTGGTATGGGCAAAATTACAAAAAATCAAACTTATATATCCAATTCTATCGAAATCATAAATTCCATATTCCTCCCAGGTTTCCGGTTGAAAGACATGTATTTAGATATAGCAAATTATAACGAATCACTGAGTTGTTTCGCAAATTATGACAGATAAAAGTATTGAAAATTGTGACCCTTTGTGAGTTACGTACAAGAAGGGGTTAGATATGTATCATCCGCATAACAGATCTTGTGTTAGCAAAAATGTTTGTATGTGTGAAATTTGAAGAGAGTCGAATGCTTATTTCGCGTTCTTTGAGCGTTTTGTTTTTCAAAGTGAACCCTATGTGGGGAAGGTACCAGAAGAAACGGTCCGATCTTTACTATCTTTATAACAGATCTTGTGTTGATCAAAATATTGAGATGTACCAAGTCTGGAATGGAATCGGATGTTAATTTCGCGTTTTATGAGCTCCATGGATTTTCAAAATTTTTACCCCTTGTGGAGGAGGTACCAAAAGGACCGATTTATCCCATCCTCATAAAAGATCTTGTGTTAGTAGAAATAATGGAATGTGTGAAATATAAAGAGAACCTGATGCTTATTTCGGTTTTTATAAACGGTTTTGTAATTTAAAACTTTGATCCTTTGTGGGGAAGGTACCAAAAGAAATAGTGCGATCTCTACCGCCTTTATAACAAATCCTGTGTTGATAGAAATATTCAGATGTGCCAAGTCTAAATGAAATTGGGTGTTAACACCATACCTTAACACCAGACCTTTGGTTAATAAAATTGCTGGGTGTGTGAAATTTGAAGACAATCGGACTCTTACATCAAATTTTATAGGAGTTATAATTATTCCGAACTTTTACCGTTTGTGGGGAAGGTTCTTAATGGAGTGGCCCGATATTGTCCATTTTCGCACCTGACCTAGCACTGATGCAAATATTAGGATTTAAAAAGTTGGCGCAAAATCGGGTTATCCTCTCTCTTTGTGTTCAGTAAATAATTTTCTTAAAAAAGGTTTACATTTTGTGTGGGATGTACCAGAAGGAGTGGACCGATATTGCCCATCTTCGAACTCGATCTAAGTTTGATAATAATATTACGATGTACCAAGTTTGGGTCAAATCGGCTACTCCCTTCGAGAGTTATCGTGCGCATCAGCCAGCCAGATGGACGGACATCGCTAGATCAACTCCAAATGTCCTGAAACGGATTTGATCCAAAGAGACCTAGGGTCTAAAAACGTTATTTCAACTAGGCACATTTTGAACGTATCAAATGATATATACCCTCTTTAACCATACGGCTAAGGGTATAATTATGGACTTATCTAGAATATTTCCAGGTCAAAAAATGTTGTGCATTTTTTCTTCCGTGGATTTCTGAAGAACAGTTTTTCAAGAACCAAAATATAGTAGATTTTGATAAAATAGTTCTTTTTTTTAAATCTTCGATTACTGTATTATTGCCGTTAAAAAAGCCTTAAAAATTCACAACTATTTCTAAGTTAGTCCCTGAAAACTATTTTCAAAAATCACCTTTTGTTGCTCAGAAACTCGTTAAAAATATATATTTAAAATATGTGATCAAAATTCCAGATCTAGTAGCTCGAATAGGCTTTGAAAAGTACCAAAGAAAATTCAGGACAAATCCATGCAGATTATTGATAGATTAAAAAACAAAAGAAACAAAACGAGAAAGTTTTCCTTGTCTGACCAACAAGGCTTTTTATATACTAATCAGCAGCTTGTATTGCGATTCACACCCTGGTAGAACATATTTTCAGTTTTCTTAAAAATTCCTGTAATTTCTAATTGTAATAATTATAATTGTGTAATTATAAGTAAATGTTCACTGCATACAGTCATTTCTTGGCGTCACCATAGCCCCCCATGAAGGAGATTTTTAAACTCATACTTCAGACATTTATTACAAGACATAATTTATTGCGATTATTTTTCTCCCATCTATGCATAATTATTAATGATTTATTATCGATATACCTTCTATTTTGATCGTTGCAAATTATTTGCAATTAATTATTTGTTAATTATGATTGCATGCAGAGCACACTTAGATTGATTGATAAGAACGCTCAACGTTGAAAGGTTGACAACGAGCAATTAGTTTTGTAAAATGTGTAATTTATTTTAAATTATCTAATAATAAGTTATTATTATGAGGAAAGTTTTACTTATTTCACTTCCCGTTCAAATTGGTTGTTGAAATTAAAATGGAACAACAATATGTTGATCCGAGTTAGCGGCTATCAGGGTCCTTTAAAATTACAAATTATTACAAAATTATTGTTTGTGGCTCAATTATAATTGCAATTAGTTTCATAATATTAAGATTTCTAACTAAAGGTTTCAAAGGTTTGTTGTGAATTCAAAAATAATATTTTTTTTAGAAAAAATAGAGCATTTTTGAAATGTCATTTTTTAACACATATTTTTCAAATGCCGCTTATTAAAAAAATTGCAGACTTCCCGAATAAAAATAAATTATGGATTTTCTAAAACTGTTTAAAGACTATTCGTTGATATAAATAAGAGACCAAGAGTCCTAAATTTTTAAAAATATTTATGTAGTCACAAAATTAAGTATTTTTAAAAATATTTTTTTTTTCTGAAGAAGAATTTTGGGGTTGTAAATTACATTTTTTCGGTATCTATCTTCTTCTTCTTCTTCTTCTTCTTTCTATATATATATTATATATATATCTATAAAAGAGGAAAATGTTTGTACGTTTGTTTGTTTGTTTGTTTGTTTGTTTGTAATTTATGGACTCGAAAACTGCTGAATAGATTTTTCTGAAAATTTCCATATATACTGCAACATCGCCTGAAAGTAACATAGGCTATATACATTTTTGAATTTCCACTTGGAACTGGAGATATAGCATCAGAATCGGAGGTACCTCCCAAAAATTTAGATTTTATATGCACATATCTATTGATCGGTTAAAGATACAGTCTACAAATTTGGAATGTGTAACGGAATTTGGAACAAAAATAAGTTTGCTAAATTATATTGTAATCGGTTTAGATTTGGATATAGCTCCCATATATATTTTCGACCGATTTCGTTCATTTGAAGCCTCAAACACAATATGAATGTTCGATTCCAATGAAATTTGGAATATGTGACGGGATTTGATCCGAAAATAAATTTGTCAAATTATATTGAAATCGGTTCAGATTTGGATATAGCTTCCATATATATTTTCGGCCGATTTCAAGCATTTGATGCACCAAACACGCTATGTATCCCCAATTTCAATGAAATTTGAAACGTGTGATAGATTTTATCTAAAAAAAATTATTTCCCAAATTATATTGAAATCGGTTCAGATTTGGATATAGCTCCCATATATATTTTCGGCCGATTTCATGTATTTGGTGGACCAAATAAGATATGTATGTCCAAATTTAATGAAATTTAAAATAAGTAACGGAATCGGGAGCAAAAATGAATTTTTCAAATTATATTGAAATCGGTTCAGATTTGGATATAGCTCCCATATATATTTTCCGCCGATTTCACATATTTGATGCACAAAACACGATACGTATTTCCGATTCCAATGAAATTCGGCATGAGTGGCTAAATTTGGTACAAAAATAAATTTGACAAATTATATTCAAATACGCTCAGATTTAATTATAGCTCCCATATATACTCAGCCGATTTCACATATTTGATGCACCCAAAGCGAGAAAGACGAAATCTGGCACCAGAAAAAATTTCCAAATTTTATTGAAATCAGTTGAGGTTTGGGTATAGCTAACATATGTGTGGTTACAATAATAAATGTGACAAATTAATTGGAAATTAGTTAAGATTTGGATACAGCTCCCATATATATATTCTCGGCCGATTTCACGTATTTGACGCACTAATTTCAATGAAATATGAAAGGTGTGGCGGAATTTGGTGTAAAAGTAATTTTTTTAAAATTATATTTAAATCGTATCAGATTGGGATATGATTTTAATAAGAACCATTGACCCACAACGCCTTAGGCTAACACTAAAAAACAACACAACAATTAATTTGAAATACGCTTATTACGGCGAAGTATGTTGCTATCTCGAATTCATTAATTGCAACAGAAATGCCACTCAACTTCAAAAGATTGCAGTTTACTGCACGCTTGGTATTTGCTATGATTGCAATGAAATTTGGAATATGTGACTGGATTTGATCCGAAAATAAATTTGTCAAATTATATTGAAATCGGTTCAGATTTGGATATAGCTCCCATATATATTTTCGGCCGATTTCAAGCATTTGATGCACCAAACACGCTATGTATCCCCAATTTCAATGAAATTTGAAACGTGTGATAGATTTTATCTAAAAAAAATTTATTTCCCAAATTATATTGAAATCGGTTCAGAGTTGGATATAGCTCCCATATATATTTTCGGCCGATTTCATGTATTTGGTGGTCCAAATAAGATATGTATGTCCAAATTTAATGAAATTTAAAATAAGTAACGGAATCGGGAGCAAAAATGAATTTTTCAAATTATATTGAAATCGGTTCAGATTTGGATATAGCTCCCATATATATTTTCGACCGATTTCATGTATTTGATGCACCAAACACGCTATGTATCTCTAATTTCAATGAAATTTGGAATCTGTAGGGGAAATTAAAACGAATATACATTTGTCAAATTATAGTAAAATCGGTTCAGATTTGGATATAGCTCTCATATATATTTTCGACCGATTTCATGTATTTTATGCACCATGCACGATATGTATGTTCGATTCCAAAGAAATTTGGAATATGTAACGGGATTTTGATTAGAAAATGAATTAGTCAAATTATATTAAAATCGGTTCAGATTTGGATATAGCTCCCATATATATTTTCCGCCGATTTCACATGTTTGATGCACAAAACACGATACGTATTTCCGATTCCAATGAAATTCGGCATGAGTGGCTAAACTTGGTACAAAAATAAATTTGACAAATTATATTCAAATACGCTCAGATTTAATTATAGCTCCCACATATATACTCAGCCGATTTCACATATTTGATGCACCCAAAGCGAGAAAGACGAAATCTGGCACCAGAAAAAATTGCCAAATTTTATTGAAATCAGTTGAGGTTTGGGTATAGCTAACATATGTGTGGTTACAATAATAAATGTGACAAATTAATTGGAAATTAGTTAAGATTTGGATATAGCTCCCATATATATATTCTCGGCCGATTTCACGTATTTGACGCACCAATTTCAATGAAATATGAAAGGTGTGGCGGAATTTGGTGTAAAAGTATTTTTTTTTTAATTATATTTAAATCTGATCAGATTGGGATATGATTTTAATAAGAACCATTGACCTACAACGCCTTAGGCTAACACTAAAAAACAACACAACAATTAATTTGAAATACGCTTATTACGGCGAAGTATGTTGCTATCTTGAATTCATTAATTGCAACAGAAATACCACTCAACTTCAAAAGATTGCAGTTTACTGCACGCTTGGTATTTGCTATGAAATAAATAAATCCGAAGGACAAACCCTTCGTGTATGTATGTCATGTTACCGTTTTTCTAATGGTTTTGTATATTTACGCATTAAAGTAGTGCAATAATTTTTTTTTTAATTATAAAATTTGTTTTTTTTTAACCAACATATATTCGTAAATAAAATTTTGAATGCATATAAAACCAAAAGGGGTAGCGAAGCGCACCGGGTTCAGCTAGTATTTATATATAATTAAATAAAAAGTAAATACTTTTCGACTATGTAACCGTGATTTTTTTGTAAATATATATAGAGTTGTTAGCTATATGAAAATTTCGTATTTTATTAAATAACTTTTTGTCAGGTATTAAAAAATCAAAAGATTTCAAAACTATTTACAAATTATTTTATGATTTATTAAAAATATATGTACATAAATCGTGGATTAAAAAATTTTCTTTCCAGAAATAGAAATTTCATTAAAACCTTTCGAGACTTCCCAGCTAAATATAAATTGTGGAGTTCTAACAATATGGTTGGGACTTCCTTGCTGTATGAAAATTTGGATTTTTATACCCTGCAACACTATGCGTTGAGTCTGTTATAAGTTTCATTGGGCCAGCAATTATGTAACACCTCGGATTATTATCTTCCAATTATGGATCTTCCTGTCTCGCCGAACTGAGTCGAACAAGTTATGTATGTCCATCCGTCTGTTCATGTTAATTTGTAATCACGTTACAGGTCGCAAATATGAACCGATCCTCACGAAATTTTACATGTATATTAGAATAGATTAGAGATGATTCTGAAATATTTAGGGGTTAAAATGGACGAAATCATAAATTTCGATAAATTAGATATTCATATCAGATTTCTGGTTGATAGAAATATTTTGATACAGCAATTTGTAAATTATCGCCGACTTCTTTCGCAATTTATGACGGATAAAAGTATTGAAATTGTAAATTGTTACCCTTTGTGGGTGGGGTACCAGAAGGGTTTGGCAGATGTATATCATCTTCACAACAGTTTTTGGATGTGTGAAATTTGACGAGAGTTTGACCTTATTTTGCTTTCTTTGAGCGTTTTGCTTTTCAAATTCTTGAACCCTACCAGAAGAAATGTTCCGATCTCTACCATTTTAATAGCAGATCTTGTGTTTATGGATATATTAACATGTACCAAGTCTAAATGGACTCGGATGATAATTTCGCGTTTTATGGACTTTTATAGTATACTAGCTGAACCCGGTGCGCTTCGCTACCCCTTTTGGTTTTATATGCATTCAAAATTTTATTTACGAATATATGTTGGTTAAAAAAAAACAAATTTTATAATTAAAAAAAAAATTATTGCACTACTTTAATGCGTAAATATACAAAACCATTAGAAAAACGGTAACATGACATACATACACGAAGGGTTTGTCCTTCGGATTTATTTATTTCATAGCAAATACCAAGCGTGCAGTAAACTGCAATCTTTTGAAGTTGAGTGGTATTTCTGTTGCAATTAATGAATTCAAGATAGCAACATACTTCGCCGTAATAAGCGTATTTCAAATTAATTGTTGTGTTGTTTTTTAGTGTTAGCCTAAGGCGTTGTAGGTCAATGGTTCTTATTAAAATCATATCCCAATCTGATCAGATTTAAATATAATTAAAAAAAAAATACTTTTACACCAAATTCCGCCACACCTTTCATATTTCATTGAAATTGGTGCGTCAAATACGTGAAATCGGCCGAGAATATATATATGGGAGCTATATCCAAATCTTAACTAATTTCCAATTAATTTGTCACATTTATTATTGTAACCACACATATGTTAGCTATACCCAAACCTCAACTGATTTCAATAAAATTTGGCAATTTTTTCTGGTGCCAGATTTCGTCTTTCTCGCTTTGGGTGCATCAAATATGTGAAATCGGCTGAGTATATATGTGGGAGCTATAATTAAATCCGAGCGTATTTGAATATAATTTGTCAAATTTATTTTTGTACCAAGTTTAGCCACTCATGCCGAATTTCATTGGAATCGGAAATACGTATCGTGTTTTGTGCATCAAACATGTGAAATCGGCGGAAAATATATATGGGAGCTATATCCAAATCTGAACCGATTTTAATATAATTTGACTAATTCATTTTCTAATCAAAATCCCGTTACATATTCCAAATTTCTTTGGAATCGAACATACATATCGTGCATGGTGCATAAAATACATGAAATCGGTCGAAAATATATATGAGAGCTATATCCAAATCTGAACCGATTTTACTATAATTTGACAAATGTATATTCGTTTTAATTTCCCCTACAGATTCCAAATTTCATTGAAATTAGAGATACATAGCGTGTTTGGTGCATCAAATACATGAAATCGGTCGAAAATATATATGGGAGCTATATCCAAATCTGAACCGATTTCAATATAATTTGAAAAATTCATTTTTGCTCCCGATTCCGTTACTTATTTTAAATTTCATTAAATTTGGACATACATATCTTATTTGGACCACCAAATACATGAAATCGGCCGAAAATATATATGGGAGCTATATCCAACTCTGAACCGATTTCAATATAATTTGGGAAATAAATTTTTTTTAGATAAAATCTATCACACGTTTCAAATTTCATTGAAATTGGGGATACATAGCGTGTTTGGTGCATCAAATGCTTGAAATCGGCCGAAAATATATATGGGAGCTATATCCAAATCTGAACCGATTTCAATATAATTTGACAAATTTATTTTCGGATCAAATCCAGTCACATATTCCAAATTTCATTGCAATCATAGCAAATACCAAGCGTGCAGTAAACTGCAATCTTTTGAAGTTGAGTGGCATTTCTGTTGCAATTAATGAATTCGAGATAGCAACATACTTCGCCGTAATAAGCGTATTTCAAATTAATTGTTGTGTTGTTTTTTAGTGTTAGCCTAAGGCGTTGTGGGTCAATGGTTCTTATTAAAATCATATCCCAATCTGATACGATTTAAATATAATTTTAAAAAAATTACTTTTACACCAAATTCCGCCACACCTTTCATATTTCATTGAAATTAGTGCGTCAAATACGTGAAATCGGCCGAGAATATATATATGGGAGCTGTATCCAAATCTTAACTAATTTCCAATTAATTTGTCACATTTATTATTGTAACCACACATATGTTAGCTATACCCAAACCTCAACTGATTTCAATAAAATTTGGAAATTTTTTCTGGTGCCAGATTTCGTCTTTCTCGCTTTGGGTGCATCAAATATGTGAAATCGGCTGAGTATATATATGGGAGCTATAATTAAATCTGAGCGTATTTGAATATAATTTGTCAAATTTATTTTTGTACCAAATTTAGCCACTCATGCCGAATTTCATTGGAATCGGAAATACGTATCGTGTTTTGTGCATCAAATATGTGAAATCGGCGGAAAATATATATGGGAGCTATATCCAAATCTGAACCGATTTCAATATAATTTGAAAAATTCATTTTTGCTCCCGATTCCGTTACTTATTTTAAATTTCATTAAATTTGGACATACATATCTTATTTGGTCCACCAAATACATGAAATCGGCCGAAAATATATATGGGAGCTATATCCAAATCTGAACCGATTTCAATATAATTTGGGAAATAAATTTTTTTAGATAAAATCTATCACACGTTTCAAATTTCATTGAAATTGGGGATACATAGCGTGTTTGGTGCATCAAATGCTTGAAATCGGCCGAAAATATATATGGAAGCTATATCCAAATCTGAACCGATTTCAATATAATTTGACAAATTTATTTTCGGATCAAATCCCGTCACATATTCCAAATTTCATTGGAATCGAACATTCATATTGTGTTTGAGGCTTCAAATGAACGAAATCGGTCGAAAATATATATGGGAGCTATATCCAAATCTAAACCGATTACAATATAATTTAGCAAACTTATTTTTGTTCCAAATTCCGTTACACATTCCAAATTTGTAGACTGTATCTTTAACCGATCAATAGATATGTGCATATAAAATCTAAATTTTTGGGAGGTACCTCCGATTCTGATGCTATATCTCCAGTTCCAAGTGGAAATTCAAAAATGTATATAGCCTATGTTACTTTCAGGCGATGTTGCAGTATATATGGAAATTTTCAGAAAAATCTATTCAGCAGTTTTCGAGTCCATAAATTACAAACAAACAAACAAACAAACAAACAAACGTACAAACATTTTCCTCTTTTATAGATATAGAAGAAGAAGAAGAAGATAGAAGAAGAAAGAAGATTTTATTAGAGTTATAATTATTCAAAATTTTGAATCTTTATGGAGAAGGTACCAAGATGATGTTTATCGTGATCGTTTTGGTAATTTAAAATTTTAACACATTGTGGGGGAGGTATCAGAAGAAATCGTCCGATCCCTACCATCTTTATAACAGACTCGATCTAAGTTCAACAATAATATTACGATGTACCAAGTTTATATGAAATCGCATATTCAAGACAGACGAACATCGCTAGATCGACTCCAACTGTCCTGAAAAGGATTTGGTCCAAAGAAACCTAAGGTCTAAAACCGTTATCTTGATGAGACACGTTTTGACCGTATCAAATGTTATATACTCTCTCTAGCCAAATAGCTGAGGTTTTTAAAAAAAGGGATGTATGTTAAACCTCTTATAACTCAAGAACGGCTGGATTTATTTGGAGCAATTCTGAATGGCCTTTTATCAGAAAAGAATAAATTCTTGAAAAATCACATAAAAATGCCAGTAAAAACGTTAATATTTTTCTGTAATATTCTGTCATATTTTTTGTCGCGTGAGATATTTTGAATATAACTTACAATATTGAATTTTATATTCGTAAAATTTTTTACGTCGTATAACACTTTGTGTTGCGGGGGTATACATGTCGTAATTATCGGAAGGAATTTCATTAAAACAATTTTTAGAGACTAAATTGGATTTTTTGAATACTTTTTGAACCAACCGTGATTCAAAAGTATTTTTTTTTTGGTTCTATGCATAAACAGAAAATTAAAAAAAAAAATATTTTAGGAAAAATATTCAACCTTAAAAAATATCGTGGGTTTTGTAATTTTTTTTTTTAGAATATTTTGAAATATCGATTATTCCTAAAATCATTTGGAGTAAGGATATTGCGATAATAATCATGAATTGTAAGAATATTTTGAAGAACATCTGACCAAAAATTCGAGACTTTTTAAAGGAATTGACCACAAATCGTTTTTTTTTTTTTTTTTTTTTTTTTTTTTGAGAGAAACTTCTCGAAAAAAAATATATATTGGAATTTTTGAAGGTCAGCCTGACCAAAAATAGTCGTTTAAAATACATATTTTTCAATTACCACCCAAACAATCATCGTGTTTTTCTAAAAATATTTATGGATACATTTGCTTAAAAATCAACTTTTTCAAACTTTTTCGAAGGATCTCCTGAGAGAAACGCATGGTTTTTCATGAATACAAAAATAGTGTCAAGCTCAACATAGTCTTCTTTCCCCGTAATTTCAAATCCGTTACCTTGACTGTGGTTTCGCTAGAGTGTAGTTGATAGAAGAATATTTTGAATAGCATATTGATAAAAAAATAAATAAATAAGAATAAATTTTAATTTTATAAAGAAGTATTTGTAAAATCGTGATTTTTTCTCAAGAAATTATTTGAAGTATCATCTAACCAATAATCATCGATTTTTCTGAAATATCTCTCAGAGAATCGACGACACAAATCGCCAGAACAGTCATAATAAAAAAATGTATTTTTTCAGAGCATCAACGCGTAAATTCTTAATGATTTATTTCTATTTACAAGTTTTTCCTGAATAAAAATTCTGATTTTTGTAATTTCAAAGAATTTACGAGTTCTTCTAAAGAAATCATGGATTTTTTTGAAAGCCGTCGTGACCAAATTTCCGGTACTCTTTTGGAGTTTTAATCCAAACAAACTTTTGTTTTTTTTAATATATTTTGGATTTTTCGGACTGACGGAATGGTGAATTTTTAATAACAAAAATTATTTTTGCGAATTTTACATTCAGGCCAATACTTAGTAATTTATTTGAGATTGAGTGGCTTTTGGATGTATTATTGTCCATTCCATGAGATTATTTTATTCTGGAAGTTAAGACATCGGATCTTTTTATTTTAAAAAATTTTTTTAGTGACTCCATGGCCAGAAGTCATATTTTTTAAGAACATAGTTTAGGATATCATCCTTTCAAAAATTGTTAAGTCTGTTGTTCGGTAGTTTTTTTTTTTAAATATTTTTTCATGAATTATTAACTCTCTTTAAAAATTCACTGTCTTTGGTAAAAAGTACCTTTCAATAACATCAGATTAGTTTATACCTAACTTTTTCGAGTTCGCACCAATATTTATATCAAACAATTCTATCAAACTCAATTACATATTAAATGACTCAATTGAAATTAAATTGAATACACATGAAATTAGCATAATAAATTATAATTTTCAAATGAAGTACTTCCAACCATTTTTTAAATAATTTACCAGTTTCCATATAACATTGATGGGAAGGATAAGAAATACTTGGCAATTTCAAACACAGCAGGTCTGAGGAAAAAATAAATAAATTGTGACAATAATCAGCAAGAAATGCAATCAAAGAAATAGCAAGCAAGAACTAGAAATCTAATAGGAAAAAGTCCGTGAGACACAAATTTGTACACAGTACTCTATTGAAATTCAAGAGGAGGATTGATGTGGGAGTGGGGGTGTGAGATAAGGAGGAATAAATATATTTTTTTTATTTTTAAAGAACAGGAATAGTGAAAATTGTAAAAATGGCTCTGTTAAATTAAAAACATGTAAAAGCTGTGAGTTCGGCCGGGCCGGGAACTTTGAATACCCTCCGCCATTTGGAACGAATTTCGCAATTTTCAAAAAAATAAAATCAGTTAAAAATTCCGTTAAAACCTTAAAAATACCGAATGTAGCCGTTATATTAGGTTCTGTACGATGACGTAGACTTGCATAGGCAAGCTTTATCATAAGCCATTACAATATTCAAATGCGAAACTTGAAAAAATTTGGTGAATAATGTCGCTAAAATCATAAAAATACCGAATATCGGAAGGTGCCCTTATATGGGGGCTATATGAAGACATGGTCCTGCAGAGACAATTTTCTGTCTTAGGCTGTGGTAACCATTACGAACTTCAACTACCGAATTTGAAACAATTCCAGTGAATAATGTAGCTAAAATCATCAAAATAACGAATATCGGGAGGTACCGTTATATGGGGGCTATACAAAGATGTGGACCTGCACAGACAATTTTCTGTCTTAGGCTGTAGCATCCATTTCGAACTTCAAATACCAAATTTGAAACAATTCCGGTGAATAATGTAGCTAAAACCCACAAAATATCGAATATCGGGAGGTACTGTTATATGGGGGCTATACGAAGAAATGGACCTGTACAGAGAATTTTCTGTCGTAGGCTGTAGAATCCATTACGAACTTCAAGTGCAAAATTTGAAACAATTCCGGTGAACAATGTCGCTAAAATCATCAAAATACCGAATATCGGGAGGTATTGTTATATGGGGGCTATACGAAGAAATTGACCTGCACAGACAATTTTCTGCCATAGGCTGTAGTATCCATTACGAACTTCAAATACCAAATTTGAAACAATTCCGGTGAATAATGTAGCTAAAATCATCAAAATATCGAATATCGGGAGGTACCGTTATGTAGGGGCTATAACAAAACGTGGACCTACATGGCCCATTTTCAATACCAAAAGTCCTGCAGAAATAATATACATTTGAGTAAAACTTTATCAATCTACTTCAATTCGTTCGGAAGCTAAAGTGATTTCCACAGACGGACAGGCGGACGGACATCGCTAAATCGACATAAAATTTTATGCTGATCAAGAATATAAAAATAGCAAGCAAGAACTAGAAATCTACTAGGAAAAGTTCGCTAGAAGAAGCAGATACCCTACTCTATTGAAATTCAACTGGAGGAATGATGTGGGAATAGAGGTTAGAGATAAGGAGGGAATTTTGCAGTAGTTGTGCCTTTATTAAATTTAAAACCACAGAAAATGAGAAGAAATTTCATATCAATTCATCTGCAACCCCCAAAATCACATGAATATTTCCAGACGTTGCCACTGGAATAAAATGTTTAATATACCCTCCAAATTAAGTTTAGAAATCTACAAGTTGTTACAGATCTCCTTGACATGGGTTAAATAGTTCCACTTCACATCCAGAGCTCTATGACACCAAGAGCAAAATAAGACAGTATTATTTATAATTCCTGTTTACTTTTTTCTGTTATGTTTTTTAAATTATCTTTAGCACATAATCGCTAATCTCGGAATAAATGTCGGAATAAATTAAACATTCTCTTAGGTATGTGGTTAGTTACCGTTAGTTAGATAGCTTTTCCATTGCCTTGTGCCCCAGATAATCGTATGCATTGCCTGTCGCCGCTGTTGTCGTCTGGTGGTTTATTCGTTCTCAAGTCGCGTGGTTTGCTCATTGCAGCGTTTAAACATGTCCCCACAAATCACTTTCAGGATATTAAATCATATGTAGATTTAAATTAGAACATTAAATAGAGCAATCGGTACTGGATAAATGGAAACAATGTTATGGGCTTTGAATAACTTAAATTGGAGAAATATGTATTATGTTATAGTTTGAAGGAGAATTATGACGCTATGGAATTGAACTCATTACAAATTGAAATTCCAACGCAAAGATGTTGTTATTCTTGTATTCTTAAAAAATGGTGTTGGCCAAAAATCCAAGATTTTTCTAAGGTATAATTAATTAATACAGCGGCTACTTAAAATGATGGGCTACTAATCCAATTTGTCCATTGGGTCCAAGTAAAAACGTATATACACACAAACTTGTATTTTTTCCATATTCCAAAGGCAGTGAATACTTTTTTTATTGAAAATTATTCCCATTTTTTTGGCCACTAAGACCTTACAATTCTTGAGTCTCTAATATATATATATATATATTTTTTTTTTTTTTTTTTTTGGAAGGTCCTTACAGTCAAAAAAAGCTTTGTAAAAATAATTTTTCTAGGCCGCTAATCCTCAAAATATTTTTTTTTAAAGGGAATCTTTTTGTCAGGTTGAAAAAGTTTGTACATCAAGTCAAAATATTAGTACTAATGTGTTCTAAATACTTCTAAATTTAGGATAATGCAAATTTAATTTAATCATATAATTCAACTTGAAATCACCCGCAGGTCATGAAATCTTTTAAATGTCTTCTACGATTTTTGTCAGAAGGTCATTGAAAAAAATTGTCCATAGCTGAGAAACGAACATTTTTTGGATATTCTTGAAATGAATTGACATATTTTTCCCACAAAAATATTTTTAAAATATTGACGATTTTTTGTCAGGAGGGCATTTGTTTGTAATATGGAGAAGGAAGCGAGATAGACCCATAGTTACTTTTGAGGATGTTCATAGAATCACTTTCTTAGTCGACTTTTGAGCGTTAGTCCGCCAAAATTTGTTTGGCCCAAGGACGAACCCTATTAAAATTGGTGAGAATCGGATCAAATTAAGATATAGCTTCATGTATATCTTCAACCGATTTCGGATTAATTGTGCACCAAATTGCTAATATCGGGATCAAACCAGTACACAATACAGGTATAGGTATAGCCCACATACAGGGTGAGATAAAAAAACTGCAACAAAGTCCAACGCCATAATTTTTACATTTTTTTTTTTTAATTTTATTAAATGAAAGCAAAAAATGTCGGAAATAGCATCAAATTTTAGAATAAGTCTAGGTTTGTTTGAATTGGTCACCTTTGGCCCGAATTATGGCCTTCAAACAGCCAATGAAACCGTCACACGCTGCCCGAATGTTGTTCTGCGGTATTTTGGTCCATTCCCGGCGAAGCGCTTGCTTGAGGTGATCGACACTTTGGTATTTTTAGTGCCAACCTTGCTTTCCAAAATACTCCAGATACAATAGTCAAACGGATTGGTATCCGGAGATTTTGGTGGCCATTGTGCGCTGGAAATGAAGCGAGGAACCTCATATTGTAACCATTCTTGGGTGGCGCGAGCTGAGTCTTGTTGGAATGTCCAAGGTCTGCAACCAAAATGTTTGCGTGTCCTAGGCTTTAATACACCCTCCAGAATATTTTCGCGATAATATTCGGCTTTTATTCTGATGTCATGGTCGATTAATACGAGCGAAGAGCGACCATCGGCTGTTATGGCGGCCCACACCATCACCATGGCCTGCGCTTGAGTTCTGGTGGCCAACCGAAGGTGCATATTTTCAGCTGACCTCTTTGGCAAGTAAACACGATCATTTTATTTATTTACAAAATGCTGCGCAACGAATGGTTTTTCATCTTAGAGAACCAAATTCGGCAGTTCACCACTTTCGGCCAAGCGAAGCAACTCTTTGGCTTTTTGAGTCTATTTTCTTTCTGTTGCGGTTTTTGCACTTTTTGGAATTTCAATAGCTTTACCCCGAGCTCATTTTTCAATATTTGCCTAATGGAATATTGCGATATGTTCAGCTCACGAGACATTTTTCGGCCACTGCGACGCGGGTTTCGATCAAGTCACTTCTTTACTTTTCGAACCATTTCTGCTGATGATGCCGTTTTCTTCCGTCCACTTACTTGACGTCGGGCTACGCTGCCTGCATCACGGTAACGAGCGATGGTACGAGACACAAAAGATTTATTCACATTTAAATGCTGGAGTGCTCTAATTATAGCCACGTGTGGTTTTCCAGCCAAACGTATAGAAATCACACCATCACGCTTGAATTCCATCACGAATAACTTTTTTTCTGGAAAATTCTCACCAAAATGCTTTTGTACGCTTGTAAACAATATAATGAGCTACCTCTGGGATAATTTTAACAGGTGTCGAACTAGTGACTTAGAAATGACAGCAGTCTGAAGATGGTTGCAGTTTTTTTTTTTGGTGAAAATTGGTTCAGATAAAAATATAGTTCCCATGTATATGTTTCATCCGATTTGGTGTCGTAATATACCTCCGATATATATATTCATCCGATTTAACGGTTATTATCCACCATATATATAATATCTGCACAAATTAATATTTTTTTTCATATTCAACCGATTTTTACCATTTTGTGAAACTCGGTCCTGTATATATATTGCTCCAATAAATATTTTTTTAATATAATTCTTATCGGAGTCAAATCTTGCACAATACAGCAATGTCTACTTCACATAAACTCTCAATATAAACTTTTTTGTTACGGGAGCTCTACTAAATACGCATAGTGGTGTAGGGTATCATATAGTCGGCCCCGCCCAATTTGTTACCTTTCCTTACTGGTTTACATCTCTATCAAGCGAAAATTGGAGAATAAACTTTGATATTTGGGGTTTTGTTGATTCCAGTCAAAAGAGTTTCAGGTCTACAGAAACTTTACAGCAAACTATAGTGTGATAGGGTATCACATGGCCGGCCACGGTCGACTATAACCTTTGCTTACTTGTTATCAAATCCAAATCTTTTTCAACCGACACTTGTGTCACAGCTTTTAACTGCTTCATGATTTCCGAACCCTGATATTTTTCCATTAAACTTCTTTTTTATATAATGACAAAAAACCGCAACAAGAACTGTGGCACTTGTTTAATACAGTTTGTTTGCAGAATAAAATTTGCATTTAATTAAAATAATTTCTTACGCAAAGGTGTTTTTTAATTATAATTGCAAATTAATGTTTGTATCTTTTTTATCTCCTTCCATTGGTAACCTGGCAGTTTTGTTCTTTACCATGAGATGAGATCATAAACCAATTAATATTCGAAGGGAAACATATTATCTTCTTCTTCTATATCTATAAAAGAGGAAAATGTTTGTATGTTTGTTTGTTTGTTTGTTTGTAATTTATGGACTCGAAAACCGCTGAATAGATTTTCCTGAAAATTTCCATATATACTGCAACATCGCCTGAAAGTAACATAGGCTATATACATTTTTGAATTTCCACTTGGAACTGGAGATATAGCATCAGAATCAGAGGTACCTCCCAAAAATTTAGATTTTATATGCACATATCTATTGATTGATTGAAGATACAGTCTCCAAATTTGGAACACGTAACGGAATTTGGAACAAAAATAAGTTTGCGAAATTATATTGTAATCGGTTCAGATTTGGATATAGCTCCCATATATATTTTCGACCGAATTCGTTCATTTGATGCCTCAAACACAATATGAATGTTCGATTCCAATGAAATTTGGAATGTGTCACGGGATTTGATCCGAAAATAAATTTGTCAAATTATATTGAAATCGGTTCAGATTTGGATATAGCTCCCATATACATTTTCGGCCGATTTCATGTATTTGGTGGACCAAACACGATATGTATTTCCAATTGTAATGAAATTTAAAATAAGTAACGGAATTGGGAGCCAAAATGAATTTGTCAAATTAAATTGAAATCGGTTCAGATTTGGATATAGCTCCCATATATATTTTCGACCGATTTCATGTATTTGATGCACCAAACACGCTATGTATCTCTAATTTCAATGAAATTTGGAATGTGTAGCGGAAATTAAAACAAATATACATTCGTCAAATTATATTAAAATCGGTTCAGATTTGGATATAGCTCTCATATATATTTTCGACCGATTTCATGTATTTTATGCACCATACACGATATGTATGTTCGATTCCAAAGAAATTCGGAATATGTAACGGGATTTTGATTAGAAAATAAATTAGTCAAATTATATTAAAATCGGATCAGATTTGGATATAGCTCCCATATATATTTTCCGCCGATTTCACATATTTGATGCACAAAACACGATACGTATTTCCGATTCCAATGAAATTCGGCATGAGTGACTAAATTTGGTTCAAAAATAAATTTGACAAATTATATTCAAATACGCTCAGATTTGATTATAGCTCCCATATATATACTCAGCCGATTTCACATATTTGATGCACCCAAAGCGAGAGAGACAAAATCTGGCACCAGAAAAAATTGCCAAATTATATTGAGATCAGTTGAGGTTTGGGTATAGCTAACATATATATTTCGGCCATCATATGTATGACCGATACCAATGAAATTCAGAATGTGTGTCGGAATTTGGTTACAATAATAAATGTGACAAATTAATTGGAAATTAGTTAAGATTTGGATATAGCTCCCATGTATATATTCTCGGCCGATTTCACATATTTGACGCACCAATTTCAATGAAATATCAAAGGGATGGCGTATATAAAGGTACGACATGTTATGCACTAAACATGATATGTATGACCGATACCAATGAAATTCAGAATGTGTGTCGGAATTTGGTTACAATAATAAATGTGACAAATTAATTGGAAATTAGTTAAGATTTAGATATATAGCTCCCATGTATATATTCTCGGCCGATTTCACATATTTGACGCACCAATTTCAATGAAATATAAAAGGTACGGCGGAATTTGGTGTAAAAGTAATTTTTTTTAAAATTATATTTAAACCGGATCAGATTGGGATATTATTTAAATAAGAACCATTGACTCACAACGCCTTAGGCTAACACTAAAAAACAACACAACAATTGATTTGAAATACGCTTATTACGGCGAAGTATGTTGCTATCTCGAATTCACTAATTGCAATAGAAATGCCACTCAACTTCAAAAGATTGCAGTTTACTGCACGCTTGGTATTTGCTATGAAATAAATAAATCCGAAGGACAAACCCTTCGTGTATGTATGTCATGTTACTGCTTTTCTAATGGTTTTGGTTATTTACGCATTAAAGTAGTGCAATAATTTTTTTTTTTTAATTTTTAAATTTGTTTTTTTTACCAACATATATTCGTAAATAAAATTTTGAATGCATATAAAATCAAAAGGGGTAGCGAAGCGCACCGGGTTCAGCTAGTTTAATATATAACATTAAAAATGTTTGAAAATAAAATATGATCTTAATAAATAACTCAATTTTTTAAATTAATTTTTTTTTTCAGAACATTTGTTAGATTTATTTAGAACAAGTCCTGAAATTAATTCCATAGAGTTTTTAGTAGTCCTCTGTCTACAATAATGAGCTAACTATTTCAAGTTGCCATAAATATTGGACCACACCCTGTCATAAGGGCATTCGAAATAACAACAATTGACAATTGTTAACGCTTTACATGGCTAAAATGTCTATTTCAATATTAATCAATAAAATGTGTTTATTAATTGCACTGGTTTGGAAATGATCGCTAGAGAGGAGATTTTTTTTAAAAATATAAAAATTTTTATAGGCGATGGATCTTTTACATATCTTTCATAAAAAATGCTATACAGGATTTCTATATATAGAAGACCCACCATATACATAAATCTTTTTAGGTCTTCTATACAAAGAAGACCCACTTTTTATAGACAAACAATTCTTTATAAATCTACCATATAATCATAGATCTGCCATAGGTCAATGAAAAGTATTCCTGATACAAATTCCTAAAAAATCCACATTTCCAGCTCCTTTAAACAGACTTTTTAAAAAATGGTCATTGGTTTACTAGTCTTTGGAAATATTTTTAAAAAATTCTCATTTGTGGTCCTTAAAATCAAAATTAATAAAAGGGTAAGGACTGACTAACTGACGGACTGATATACTGACTTAATGAATCATCAACGCCCAAAAGAAACGACTGAAACTAGAATATCGAAATTTTGGGTGAAGGTCACTCTTGGTCCGAAGGGGTCAGATAAGGCTGGGTTTTAGGAAATTCGATACGAAAAATACTAAAACGTACTAAATATGGTACTATTTGTATTTGTGGAAGCAGTATAACTAGAATAAGGGTCACTGATGGTGTGTATGATGGATGTACCAAAGAGAATTTGAAATTTCGCACTAAAAGTGTACGAAAGGTACTAAAATGTACCGTATTTGTTACCATTTCATATCACGTGAAATATGGAGGTAAAAAATTTTCAATTACATACACTAAAATGTACTAAATTTGGTACAATTTGGATTTGGGTAAAACAATGCAACTGGAATTTTGAAATTGAAAATTCGTACTTATGTCTACTAAATTTGGTACTAAATATGGATTTAGGTGAACCGATAGGGCTGGAATTTCAATTGGATTGTTGTTATTGGTTGTTATGGAAATTTGTACTTGTGTGAACAAAATAGAAATTTGGTACAATTTGTATTTGTGTTGAACCGATAGAGCTGGAGCTCTGAAATTTGAAAATAAGATTTGATTTCGGATTTCTATGATTGTTTGGAGAATGCAGGAAAATTTGGAAATTCGTACTTATGTATACTACATTTGGTATACTTTGGATTTGTGTGAACCGATAGAGCTTACTCTAATTTATCGAAAAGTACTAAGTGGTACTAAATTAGGTATTCAGTGAAGGAATATACTTGGAATCCTAAAATTTGAAATTGAGGTCTATGATGGTATCCGGTCTTGAGATCTGGTGGTGGTTTTGCAAATGCGTACTATGATTGTACGAAAAGTACTAAGTGGTGCTAAATTTTGTCTCGAAGAAGGGATAGAGACAAAATTTTGAAGTTTGATATTTAGATACCTGTTGTTATCTAAGGTTGAGATTTGGAGGAGGGTTTGAAACAGCGTACTATAGTTGTTCGAAAAGTACTAAATTGAACTTAATTTGGTATTTGGTGAATTTATAGAGCTGGAATCCCAAAATTTGATATTGAAGTCTCCGTTGATATCTGGTTGTGGTTTAGCAAATGCTTACTATAATTGCTCAAAAAGCACTAAGTTTGGATCACTATTGGTGTCTAGGATGGAAAGTTGTAATATTGCTGGATATACGTTGTTGGATATGCGTACTAAATGTTACTAAATTTGGTATTGGGTGAAGGAATAGAGTTGAAATCCTGAAATTTGAACTAGCTAGTGTCTTGGGTAAGATGTGGAGGTGGTTTTGGAAATATGTACTATATTTGTACTAAATGGTACTGAATTGGGCAAAATTTAAGAGCTGGAATCCTCAAGTTTGGTCTTTGTTTGTATCTGGACTTGAAAAATGAAGGTGGTTTTGGAAATGTGTACCACATTTGTACGAAAAGTACAAAATTTGGAATTAGGTGAAGGAATAGAACTAAACTCCTAAAATTTGATGTTCATGTCACTGTTGGTGCCTGTGTTTATGATATGGAGGTTGTTTTGGAAATGTGTACTATTTTTGTTCGTAAAGTACTTAGTGGTACTAAATTTGGCATTGGCTGAAGGAATAGAGCTGAAGTCCTGAAATTTGATATGGATGTCCCTGTTGGTTTCTAGACTGTACATATGGAGACTTTAAAGTAGTATTGGACAGCAGAATTGGATGCGGATCCATTGTGCAATGGTCTTACTCATATCCTACTCAGTAAGCTTCAAAATTAACGATTTTGAAGACTTTTTGGTGTAAAAGGTAAACCTTTTTCTACGATTATTTCCGAAAAAGGAAACATTTGAATAATGTATAAAATCTTGAAAGTCGTAGAATTAAGAAGGATGTTGGAAGTTTTGATTAAAAATCTTTGTCAAACTAAAGAAATTGTGCGAAGTTAGACTTGATGTTTTGAGACTTTTTTTTTTTTTTTTTTTTTGGAAGATCGTATTATCAACTCTCAGATCTGATATCGATTAGCTACCCTGGACCTGAGATTTGACAACGTTGTACTATAATTTGTGGGTTGCTATGAAAGATAAGTGTTATGCCGACCGGCCAGAGACAATTGGCGCCTTAAAGGACAATATTTGTGAAGGCATTGCTCAAATACAGCTACATACAATTGATAATGTACTTCAAAATTAAACCAATATTTTAGGCTGCTGCATGGCCAACCGACTTAGCCACCTGAATATATATTTTTTATTATTAACCGGAAAAATTGTACTTAAACAAAAATAGAATTTCAAAAAAATATTCAGTAGTTCTTTTTTACAGAAATTTGGAAAGTTTATTATTAAAACCCCTTCGAACTTCAACTATTCTTTAAAATACGTTGGTCCTTGAAAAAATTCTTATAAAATACTCATAAAAATCCCTTGTACCTTGAAGGGTATTCCTTTAAGATATTTTTGAAAAAGTGTACGTCTGAGACCTTGATTTTTTTGAATTGTTTTTTAAAAATAAGCTTTGATCCTTGATAAAATTGAAAAAAAAAATATATTTTTGAAAAATATTTCTAAAAAATAATTTAAACAAGTAACAAGTTAAAAAGCAGTGAGTTCGGCCGGGCAGAACTTTGAATACCCTCCACCATTTGGAACGAATTTGGAAATTTTCAAAAAATACAATCCTTAAAAATTATATTAAAATTCTAAAAATACCGAATTTAGCCGTTAAATTGGGGTCTATACGACGTGGACCTACATAGGTATTGTTTGCCATTAGCCCTTGCCATATTCAAATTCGAAACTTGAAATAAACGGTGAATAATGTAGCTAAAATCATCAAAATATCGTATATAGGGAGGTACCGTTATATCGGAGCTGTGCGAAGACCTGGACCAGCATATACAATTGTCTGTCACAGGCTATAGCATCCATTACTAACGTCAAATACGATATCTCAAACAATTTCGGTGGGTATTGTACCTAAACTCGTCAAAATACCTAATATAGGAAGGTACTGATATATGGGGCCTATACGAAGACGTGGACCTGCACAGACAATTTTCCGTCATAGGCTGTAGTATCCATTACGAACTTCAAATACAAAATTTAAAACAATTCCGGTGAATAATGTCGCTAAAATCATTACAATACTGAATATCGGGAGGTACCGTTATATGGGAGCTATACGAAGACGTGGACCTGCACAGACAATTTTCTGTCACAGACTGTAATTCCCATTACGTACTCTAAATACGTAATTTGAAACTACTCCTGTGAAAAATCTCTTTAAAATCATCAAAATACCGAATATCGGGAGGTACTGTTATATGAGGGCTATACGAAGACGTGGACCTGCACAGACAAGTTTCTGTGTTAGGCTGTAGTATCCATTTCGTACTTCAAATACCAAATTTTAAACAATTCCGGTGAATAATGTCGCTAAAATCCTTACCATACCGAATATCGGAAGGTACCGTTATATGGGGGCTATATGAAAACGTGGACCTATATGGTCCATTTACGAACTTAACCTGCCTACTGGAAAAATAAACACGTGTGCAAAATTTAGTCTTCTATCTCAATTCGTTCGAAAGATAGCGTGATTACAACAGAAAGACAGACGGACATCGCTAAATCGACATAGAATTTTACGCTGGTCAAGAATATATATACTTTGTTGGGTCTGACATGGGTATTTCAAGGAGTTACAAACAAAGTTAATATACCCTCCATAGTATGGTGGAGGGTAAAAAAAAGGTCATTGGTTCAATAGTCTTTGGAAATATTTTTTTAAAAAAATCACATTTGTGGTCCTTAAAATCTAAATTAGTAAAAGAAGACTAACTAACTAAATTTGGTAAAATTTAAATTTTGGGAGAACGGGTAGAGCTGGAAACCTGAAATTTGGAAATAAGATTTCTATTGCATTGTGTGATGTAGGTAGTTATGAAAACTAGTACATATTTGTACTATATGGTAATAAATTTGGTATTTCGCATCGGATGAACCGATAGAGCTGGTATCCTGAAACTTGGAAATAAGATTACTGTCGAAGTGTAGGATTGGAATATGGAGGTATATTTGAAAATTTGCAATTATATACACTAAAATGTACTAAATTTGGTAAAATTTGGATTTGGGTAAAATAATACATCTGGAATTTTGAAATTGGAAATTCGTACTTATGTGTACTAAATTTGGTACTAAACATGGATTTGGGTGAACCGATAGGGCTGGAATTTCAATTGGATTGTATGATGCAGGTTGTTATGGAAAATTGTACTTGTGCGAACAAAATAGAACTAAATTTGGTACAAGTTGTAATTGTGGTGAACCGATAGAGCTCTGAAATTTGGAAATAAGATTTGATTTCGGATTTCTATGATTATTTGTGGTATGTAGGAAACTTTGAAAACTTGAAAGTAATTATGTATACTAAATTTGGTGTGAACCGATAAAGCTTGAATCCTGGTGCTTTTGGAAATGTGTAATATAATTCTTCGAAAAGTACAAAGTGGTACTAAATTGAGTATTGGGTGAAGAAATACAGTTGGAATCCCAAAATTTGATATGTAGGTCTATGTGGGTTTCCGGTTTTGATATCTGGTGGTGGTTTTGCAAATGTGTACTATGATTCTACGAAAAGTACTAAGTACTAGGGTACTAAATTTGGTCTTGGAGAAGGGATAGAAACAAAATTTTGAAATTTGGTATTAAGATAAGATTTAGATTTTGTATTTACCTAAGGTTGAGATTTGGAAGAGGGTTTGAAACAGCGTACTATAATTTTTCGAAAAGTACTAAATTACTAAAGTTGTCGTTGGATGAAGGAATATTATTTATAACTGTTTGAGTCTGAAGTGAGATATCGAACGGTTGAGTACAAAAATCATACGAAAAGTACTAAATGTTACCACATTTTGTATTGAGTGAATTTATACAGCTGGTGTTCCGAAATTTGATATTGAGGTTTATTTTTTATCTGATGGTGGTTTTGCAAATGCATAATATATTTGTACGAAAATTACTAAATGGTACAGATTTTGGATAGCTGTGGTGCTAAGGATGGAAATATGTAGACAGATTTAGATATTCGTACTAAATGCTAATAAGTTTGGTACTGGCTGAAGGAATAGAGGTGAAGTCCTGAAATTTGAAACGGATATCACTTTTGATTTCTAGGGTTTTCATATGAAGATGTTGAAATAGTTTTGGACAGAAAAAAATATTCAGTAGTTCTTCTTTTTATAGAATTTTTGAAAAATTTATATGACGAACCCTGCAGTTTATTTATACAAATCCATTCGAACTTCAAACATTGTCATAAATATACGTTGGTCCTTAAAAAAAATCTTATAAAATATTCATAAAAATCTGTTTTTTCTTGAAGGATATTTCTTGATTTTGTTGAAAAATATTTTAAAAATAAGCTTTCTTCCTTGATGAAATTAAAAAAAAAAAAATATTTTTGAAAAATATTTCTAAAAAATAATTTAAACAAGTAAAAAAGCAATTAAGGCCGGGCCGAATTTTTAATACCCCCACCATATTGCACGAACTTAAAAACTGTCAAAGAAAAATCCGTCGAAAAAAAAACCGCTCAAATGAAAGTCGTTATATGAGGGCTATACAAAGACGTGGTCCTGCATAAGTAATTTTGTCATAGGCTATAGTATAGATTCCGAACTTCAATTATGAATCAAATATAAAATAATCAAAATACCAAACATTGGCAGGGCTATACGGAGACGGGGGCTTGCATAGACAATTTTCCGTCAGGATTGTAGTACGATTACGAACTCCAGATACGAAATTTGTTACAATTTCAGTAAATAATGCCGCTAAAATCAACAAAATTCCGAATATTAAGTGTTACCCTTATATGGGGGCTATACGAAAACGTTACCCTTATATGGGGGCCATTTTCGAACTTAACCTGCCTGCTGGTAAAATACACATGTGTGCAAAATTTTAGCTTTCTATCTCGATTCTTTCGAAAGATAACGTGATTACAACAAACGGACATATCTAAATCGGCTTAGAATTTTACACTGATCCAGACTATATGTACTTTGTAGGGTCGAAAAAATGTAAAAAAATCCTTTGATTCTTGAGTAATATTTCTAAAAAATAATTTTAAAAAATCCACATTTTTTGTAACGGTTTTTGAGGGTCCAATCAAATTTGCATTTGGGTCTCATTACAGTTCCTTCAATCATTTTTGCATTACTTCTATTTCAAACCTGACTAGTTTTAAATAATACAATTTAAATGCAATGTTTGAGGCCATAAATTATAGACTGCAGTGAAAAGATATTCCAATGTTTTTTTTTTCGATTAAACAAATCACCGCTCAGATCATAAATATTTACAAACGTGTAAGGTGGTGGTAATTCGATACCACAATCAAGTAGGTAGCGACAGAAAACTCACCAAGCAGAACAGAACATCGAACAGAAACTAATGAAAATGGCTCAAAGCGATTGAAGCGTATTACAAAGAGGGGGGGGGGGGGGTATCGAGGAAAAGGGGGACACATACAAACCATATATGATATGAAACAAACCAGCCGCCAACGAGTAGGAAACATTGGCATTAGATGGAGTAGAAAACTGTCATAGAGAGAGAGAGGGAAAGGAGAGGCAAACTATAAAATATTGACACCAACAAGATTTCAGGTTCAAGTGCAACAACTGGAAATGATAGGGGCAAACCATATTAAATGACCACAAATCAATTGGAACGCCAACAATTGTCACACACACACACACACAGCGTCACAAAATCAATGGCAGGCGACGCCAGCCAAGAGCGGGCACTGGTTTTGGTAGCGTCTTGGTAAGACTATAGCCTCCTCCCCGGAACATGTTGCTGCCAATCATGGCAGTCGAGCGGTGTTCAGAACTAGAGTCCCAAGGGGGTCTAATGGCTGATGCAACACTTACGATCGACGGCATGCATGTGCGGTCTTTGTAGGGAGTCTCCAATATGGGGTGTTTTACTGTTCGCTCACCATGTAAGCCATTAATATATAAACCATGGCATAATTTCGAAATTGCATCAAACAGTTCTCAGCCCTTTCAGAGCAAACAAATCAACTAGCAAACGCTAAAACAACCAACCAACCAATTAACTAAACAAAATGTTCAAATACGTAAGTTGGCAACCCTCCTGGTTCTAGGATAAAATAATCCATTGCCTTTTTTCCCTCAACTAGATTGCTGCTGTCTTCGCCCTCTTGTTGGCCTTCGCCGCTGCCGTACCAGCTCCTGTCCCAGCTCCTGCCCCAGCACCAGCCCCAGCACCATCTCCCAGCCTATTGCCCTTGGTGCCCGGTCCAGTTGTTAGCTATGTCGGTCATCCTTTGGTCGGCCCCGTTGTCCGTGTTGTCGGTCCCTATGGCCCAGTCTACCCCGGCCACGTTGTTGTCGGTTAAATTTTGAATTGACGACGACGACGACGACGACCCGATCACAGCCATACTTGCCAATTGCTTACATTACAACATAAAAAAACGCCTGCTGCCGCCGCCACTCCCCCCTTTCTTCTTCATATTGTTCAACGTCATTCCGTTTTTGGAGATTTCTTTTTGAATGTCCCATTGTCGTGTACCCTGTACTGTGGAATTTTTCGTTTTTTAATTTCTTAAATCATTTTTTATATTTTTTGATTTTGTCTTTCTCATTAATATTCTCATCTATTTTTTTGCTAAATATAAAAATGTAAAAAATACTCTTAAAAAAATATACACAGTTTTTTGTATGCAACTTCAAAAAGAATCGATTTGATAAAAATTACATTGTTGAGGGTGTGTGGGTATAGAGTAAAAAATAAATGGGGAGCCTAAAAGTATGCAAGATTTCTAATATAGGAATAATGAAATAAGAGCAATAATATTTGCGAGTTAGATACAAAATTAGTAGATCTTGGGAGAGTCTTTCATCGCCATAGGACTAACAAGAATATAAAAGACATTCTGTCCTAAAAAATATCATAAAAGGTCCTTCATCTTCGCTATATGGAAAACCTATAGCAGCATCAATAAATAAAATTCATCGAAATTTATCTACATCCAAAATAATAGCAACAATGGTTAATTTAAAAAGGAAATAAAAAACACGATTTGTTGACAATAACTCAAAAAAAAAATAGTAAAAACAAGTAAAAAAGCACCTAAGTTTGGGCAGGGCAAACTTTAAATACCCTCCACCATTTGGATGGAACTTGAAAATTTTAAAGAAATTTCATAGAAAAATACCGTTTAAATGAAAACTGTTATATTAGGGCTACACGAAGAAATTTTTTGTTATAGGTTGTAGTACCATTTCCGAACTGCAACGAACTAAAACCATTCCGTTGAATAGAGTCGCTTATGTCACAAATATGTAATTTTTTATCATAGGCAGTAAAACTCATAATTCCAGAAAATTTTTCCATGAACCAAGACACGCCACGCGAGCGCTCTGAAATAATTGAAATTTACAAGAAGTCAATTGTCGACCAAGGTAATCGGCCGAGAATATCGCTGCCGTACGAGCAAGTGTTGAGAGGTTCCCAAGAACATCCCAAAAACGCCGTTCTCAGCAGTTGGGCATGGCTCGGTCCACTTTACAACGGATTATTCGCATTGATTTGCATTTGTTCCTGTACAAAATTCAATTGACGGAAAGAATGTTGCCTGCGGACAAGCCTCGTCGATTGGAATGGGCCCAAAGGTCCGTCGAATATGGGCAACCCTGTATATATGTGGGAGCTACATTCTAATGTAAACATATATCTACAAAATTTAACACAAGTAATTCTATGCTATATCTGATAGTTGGCACCAAATATCGTTTATGTGGAGAGGAGAGGGAGTAAAATACAAAATCGTATGAAACATTTATATAATAACTATAGCTATATCTTAAGCGATTTTTCGATATTAGCCACTTGGTTCACAATAAACCTGAAACCGATCTTAATAAAATTTGACAGCGGTATTTTTGGGCCGTATCTGATATCTGGAGTACTTGTGGAGTGCATACCACGAATGTGAGTGACTTAATAAGCATGTCTACTTGCTTCTAGACTGAATTCGGTCAGATGTACCGAAATTCAGGACATTTGGACTATATTGGCCATTTGGTGCACAATTAACCCGAAATCTATATTTATGGAAGCTATATCTTAATTTGAACCGATTCTCACCAATTTCAATAAGATTCGTCCATGGGCCACACAAATATTGTTTGGAAAGATTCATCTCAATCGGATAATAAATGTGTCCTGCATTTTGTTCACAAAAATACATGGACAGACGGACGGACTGACATGCATAAATCGGCTCAGAAAGTGGTGAAGATCCTCAAACGTAACTATGGGTCTATTTAGCTTCTTTCTCCAAATGCACATACCACTATGTGGTGTAGGTTATAAAATCGACTCAATTTTTGGCAAATTGTCGTAAAAAATCAAGTCAATTAAAAAAAAAAACATTTTTAAAAATAAACAGTAAAGAAAGTCTTAAAGTCGGGCGGGCCGACTTTATGATACACCAATTTGCTAATTTAGTAGAGCTCCGCATAACAATTAAAAGTTTTTATGGGAGAATTCAATCATACACGCTATGATTATAATTATAATTCAAAGTTCAAAGGACTAAATATGCCGAAGCATTTGTATCTTCTAAATTCCGAGTTGTATTGTCCATTTGGTGTACAATTATTTTGAAATCGGATAAAGATATATATGGGGCTATAGCCAAATCGGAACCGATTTCAAAAAAAAAATTGGCAAAGATATTTCTGAGCTGTATTTGATTTATTTCCCTGAATATCGTTGTTACGGGGTGCATATTACGGCTGCTGAGGACAAAAATAACAAATTGGATGAACAATATATATGGGAGCTATAACTATATCTGAACCGATTTCGATCAAATTTTGCATACTTATTTTCAGGCAAAATTGTATGTGCAAAATTCCATACTATTCGGGCTGATATTACACGTTTGGTGCACAATAAAAGGCAAAACGGACGAAGATATATATAGGGGCTATATCTTAATTTTTAGCGATTTTGGGTTCGTCCTTGGGCCAAACAAATGATTTGTGCAAAATTTCATCTGGATCGGGTAATAAATGCGAACTGTACTTTGTTCACAAAAATACATGGACAGACGGATCATCGAATGCAGATCATCGAAAGGAACTATGGGTCTATCTCGTTTCCTTTTGCCTGTAACAAACAAATGCACAAGGACATAATACCCTGACCACCTTGTGGTGCAGGGTATAAAAATACCGTTTCAATGAAAAGTGTTATATTAGGGCTACACAAATCATAGTATTTTTGTCATAGGCTGTAGTACCGTTTCCGAACTGCAAATACGAATAGTGTCGCTTATGTCACAAATATGTAATTTTTTGTCATAGGCCGTAGATCTCATTAAGATCTTAAAATACAACATTTTAAGTAATTCGGGTGAATAAATCATCAAAAAGAATATCGGGAGGAATCGTTATATGAGGCCTAAATGAAAACATGGTCCGACAAGGCCCATTTACGAACTTAACCTGCCTACTGGAAAAATACACATGTGTGCAGAATTGTAGACTTCTATCTCTATTAGTTCAAAAGACAGAGTGATTAAAACAGACGGACGGACGGACAAACAGATGAACATCGCTATATCGACTTAAAATTTTACCCTGATCCAGAATATATATACTTTGTAGGGTCTAACATGAGTATTTCAAGGAGCTACAAACGTAATGACAAAGTTAATACAGGGTGAGATAAAAAAAACTGCAACAGAGTCAAAAGCCATAATTTTTACTTTTTTTAAATTTTATTGAATGAAAGCAAAAAATATCGGTAATGGCATCAAATTTTAGAATATGTTTAGATTTGTTCGGATTGGTCATCTTTGGCACGAATTATGGCCTTCAAACGGCCAATGGAACCGTCACACGCTGCCCGAATGTTGTTGGCCCATTCCCGGCGAAGCGCTTGCTTGAGGTGATCGACACTTTGGTATTTTTTTAGTGCCAACCTTGCTTTCCAAAATACTCCAGACACAATAGTCCAACGTGTCGATTGTGCGCTGGAAATGAAGCGAGGAACCTCATTTTGTAACCATTCTTAGGTGGCGCGTGCTGAGTGCGATGGTCCTGTTAAAATGCCCAAGGTCTGCGGCCACAATGTTTGCGTACCCAAGGCTTTAATATACCGTCCAGAATATTTTCGAGATAATATTCGGCATTTATTCTGATGCTACGGTTGATTAATACGAGCGGAGAGCGACCATCGGCTGTTATGGCGGTCCACACCATCTCAATGGCCGGCGCTTGGTTTCTGGTGGCCAACCGGAGGTGCACATTTTCAGCTGACCTCTTTGGCAAGTAAACACAATCATTTTGTTTTTTTACAAACTGCTGGACAACGACTGTTTTCTCATCAGAGAAAACCAAAATTCGGCAGTTCACCACTTTCGTCCAAGCGAAGCAACTCTTTACCTCTTTTGAGTATATTTTCTTACTGTTGTGGTGTAAGTTCTTGCAACTTTTGGATTTTCAATGGCTTTACCCAGAGCTCATTTTTCAATATTTGCTAAATGGAATATTGCGATATATTCAGCGTACGAGCCATTTTCCGTCATTGCGACGCCGGTTTCGTTCAAGTCGCTTCTTTACTTTTCGAACTATTTCTGCTGATGTTGCTGTTTTCCTCCGTCCACTTCCTTGACGTCGGGTTACGCTACCAGTATCACGGTAACGAGCGATGGTACGAGCGACAAAAGATTTATTCACATTTAAATGCTGGAGTGCTCTAACGAAGACCACTTGTGGTTTCCAGCCAAAAATAAAGAAATCACAATTCCATCAGGAATAACTTTTTTTCTGGAAAATTCTCATGAAAATGCTTTTGTACGCTTGTTAACAATATAATGAGCTGTCACTGGAATAATTTTAATAGCTGCCAGACGAGTTGCTTAGAAATGACAACAGTCTGAAGTTGGTTGCAGTTTTTTCATCTCACCCTGTATATATACTTTGTAAGGTCTAAAATTATTATTTCGAAGATTTTTAGAAAGCCACCAGCAAAATTACCGGTGAATACAAATAAAATGAATTTGCTTCAATAGCTATAAAATACTTTAGTTTATAAAACCTTTTACAACACAGAACATCAAAAAGCAAAACATGCCTATACATCTCACTGTGTATAGGTATGGGGCATATTTATTAGGAATTGGAATAATATTAAGAATTGGAAAAATAATTATTATAATTTTTTTTCATTTACCTGGATAACATTCTAGAGATGTGTAATCCAAGGAAGCTGAAAAAGATGAAAAATGTAAATTATTATTTTGGTATTATCCAAGGAAATTCAGAAGAAGCGCCATTAAGTTCAATACAAAACAAGTTGCAAATATCAGTCGATTTCGCCGACAGACGTATGCCCTCAGCCAATGTTCGATTATTTAAATATATTTTGACTTATGTTGTGATTATTCAAATAGTTGACCCTCTATGGAGTACGTTTCGAAGGAATGGGTCAGTATTGTCCATTTCATATCGGACCAAAATAAATATGATATAAATATTGCGACACGCCAGCTTTGGACAATATCGACTACTTCCTTTAATTTATTTTATAAATATGTGACAATTTTTGGAAAATGTTGAAATGTGCGTCAGGTACCAGATATAGTGGACCGATGTATTACATTTTCACACTTCATCCTATCCAGATAAAAATATTGGTATGGGCAAAATTACAAGAAAATTGAACATTAATATCCAATTTTATGCGAAATCATAAATTCCACATTCATCTCAGGTTTCTGGTTGAGAGAAATATTTAGATATAGGAAGTTGTAACGAATCGCTGACTTATTTCGCAAGTTATGACAGATATTGTGTTAGAGAAAATGTTTGTATGTGTGAAATTTAAGAGGTGCCTACTTCGCCTTCTTTGAGAGTTTTTTTTTTTATCAAAATCTTCAACCCATATTGAATCTTGAAGGAGGTACCAGAAGAAATGGTCTGACCTCTACTATCTTCATAACAAATCCTATGTTGATGGAAATATTGAGATGTACCAAGTCTGAATGGAATCGGATGTAGATACGGGTTTAAGAGCTTCATTGATATTCAAAATTTTGACCCATTGTGGAAGGGGTACCAGAAGCAGTGGACCGATACATTCCAACTTCACAGCAGATCTTGTGTTAGTAGAAATAATGAGATGTGTGAAATTTGAAGAGAAGCAGATGCTTATTTCGGATTTTATATTAGTTTTGGCTATTCAAAATTTGGACCCTTGTGGGGGGCAGTACCACAAGGAATAGGCCGATCTCTACCATCTTTATAACAGATCTTGTGTTAATGGAAATATTGCGATGCACCAAGTCCGAATGGAATCGGATGTTTATTTCGCATTTTATCAGCTTCATTGATATTCAAAATTTTGACCCTTTGTGGAGGAGATACCGGAAGCAGTGGACCGATACATTCCATCTTCACAGCAGATCTTGTGTGAGTAGAAATAATGAGATGTGTGAAATTTGAAGAGACCCAGATGCTTATTTCGGATTTTATATTCTTTTTGGTTATTCAAAATTTTGTGGGGGCAGTACCACAAGGAATGAGCTGATCTGTACCATCATTATAACATGCCTAGTGCTGATAGAAATATTGATATGTGACAAGTCTGAATGGAATCGAATGTTAATTTCGCGTTTTATGAGCATCTTGGATATTCAACATTTTGAGGATTTGTAGGGAAGGTACTAGAAGGAGAGGACCGATATAGTCCATATTCACTGTGTGTAGTTTGAAGACAATCGGACTCGTACATCACATTTTATAAGAGTCATAAATATTCAAAATTTGTAACCTTTGTGGGGGAGGTACTTGATGGTGTGGGCACCAGACCTAGCACTGACTCATATATTGGGATTTACAAAGTTGGAACTAACTCGGATTATCCTTTCTCTTTCTATGCAGTAACATATTTTTTTTTATACCCTACAACACTATGTGTTGGGGGTATTATAAGTTTGATTGGGCCAGAATTTATGTAACACCTCGAAATATTGGTTTCCCATATATGAAAGTATATATGGATCTTCCTAGCTCGCCGAGCTGAGTTGATCTAGCTATGCATGTCCGTCCGTCCGTCTGTCCGTCTGTCCATGTTAATTTGTAATCACTCTACAGGTCGCAATTCCGATCCGTTCTTCACGAAATTTAAAATGGAGGCGGGGTTAGGGTCAGAATAGAAGCCTTTTTCTTTTGGAGATGATCGCCAAATGTTTAGGGGTTGAAATGGACCAAAAACTGAAAAAATATCGGATTTTGCAGTAGCTATACAGGTCGCAATTATAGACCAATCGAATTTCTCGGAATTTCGCATATAGCTAGAGTTTAGGGCGGGGAAGAAGCCTACCAATTTGGGTGGTCATCGGATAATATTTAGCGGGTAAAATAGACCTTATCTTTTGTGTTGAAAAATTCAAAATTTTTCATTAAACCGTGAATATTTTAAATCCCGTCGAAATCACAAAGCCATGACAGGTTATTTCTGACCTTTACATTGATGTTAACATCCAACAAATCGGATATATAGCAAAATATGTGCGATATATATGTTTATCAAAGAAGATATGCTTGAAAAATCTCTTATATGTCGAGAACGGCTGAACTGATTTCGACAGTTCTCATTAATTCAGAATGGCCTCTTGGCAGGAAAGAAAAAACGTCTAAAAAATCGCATAAAAATATCTCTCTAAAGGTGAAAATATTGATTTTGCAACTTTTTCTCATATTTTTTCAATTTTGTCATATTTTGGCATATTTTCATTTTGAATTAAACATTTGGTAATATTTTTACAGCTAACAAAACTAAGTAGTTAGGATATCAGGATATCATATACAGATCGCATTTATGGTCCGATCCTTACGAAATTTTGCATGGGGATAAGATGAGGGTCAGAATAGATGCCTACTCTTTTTGGAGATGATCGTTATATATTTAGGAGTTGAAATGGACCAAAAAACTGCAAAATTGTCAGCAGGTCGTAATTATTGCCCGATCCTCACGCACATTTGAATGGGGGTTACCCCACATTGCAAAAGCCAAGCAGTTTCGGATAGCCATCCAAAAATATTCAATGTGTGAAATAGTTTGCCAACTTTTGTAGACAAAATACGAAAATGTCCATTCCAGAGACATTTTGGAGAATTCACAAATGCAGGAAAGACTCACTTCTGACTATTTCGTTAAAGCTGATTTGGTTGAAGAATATAGTCAAATGTCTGTATCTCATACAGATGCGTTTCAATCAAAAACCAATAATAAATGTTAATCTTTTGCCACTTCTGAGAGATTATAGGTCTTTGGGAAACATTGGTTCCAGATCTAGGAAGACCATTTACGTGCAACATCTACCAATAAATTGGAAATGACCAAATTCGTTTAAGTTGCTATTATTCGAAAATTAGAGAACGAAACCTGATGGTTTTCTTTTATTATTTGTCACAATATCTTGTCGAATTCTTTCGAGTATTTCGCCTATATAAACAGTATCGTTTATTGTAGTGTTGTAGGGTATTCAACGGTCGGCCCCGCTCGACTGTAGCCTTTGCTTACTTGTTTTTTGATAATTTCAACCTTTTGTGGAGGAGGTACCAGGTGGAGTGGACGTATATTGCCCATCTCCGAACTCGATCAAAGTTTGATAATTATATTCCGTTATACCAAGTTTGGACCAAATCGGATACTACCTTCGAGAGTTATCGTGCGCACCAGACAGACAGATGGATGGACATCAAGAAATCGACTCTGAATGTCCTGAATTGGATTTGATCTAAAGAAACATAGGATCTAAAACCACTATGTCGATGAAGCGCGTTTTGGACGTATCAAATGATATATACCCCCTGTAGTCATATGGCTGAGGGTATAATTAAAGTGTAACGCCCATTTGAAAATAATTGTTGTTGTTGTAATAGCGACAATGTGATGATTTGTTTGTAGACGGATTAATCCGGTTCTGCTTCGATGTTAAGATTTAGGAGTTCCACTTCTTCAGCTGCAATGGATGGGAGGTGGACTCCGAGCATGGCGTTCATACTTTAATTGTTAACTACGTATGTAAGTGCATCAGTATGAATGCTATTCAGATTCGCTTGATGGGCTTCATGATCTTGCTGGTAGCTCAATATCAATAATATCGAATAATCAAAAATTTACCTTCACATTAAGATTGATCTTAATTTTCAAATATTCAAAGTTCTATCGGTCCATAACAATGTGGTACACTTTTTAGTACTATTAGTACAAAACTTGTGCCGTCCGTCACACCTTAATACAAAGAGTGATTTCCATGCTGAATATCCAAATTCAATCCTTCGGTTAAAATTCTATACTATTTTGTGCTTTATGGTTATTTTTGATCCATTAAAGTTAGAGAAGTTAGTTAATATTCCGACTCATCTCAACCAAGAATGACCCCCATACCAAATATCAAAGTTCCATTATTATTTTTTTTTCAAAATTTATTTAACAAACAAAACTTGATCCTACATCAGCTAACAACAATTTCCCAAATATCCTCTAATGATGATGGTGGACAGAGACCAAAGGAGCAGAGTGTACAACGGGAACGGAGTGGACAACTGGAACAGAGTGTACAACAGGAGCAACATGATGGACAACTGGAGTATGGACAGTCTTGACAACGGGAGCAACATGGTGAACAGTCTTGACAACAGGAGCAACATGATGGACGGTCTTGACAACGGGAGCAGCATGAACGGTGGTCTTCACCACGGGAGTGTAGACAGGTTGTACGACAGCCTTGTTGTGGACTTGGGTAATACTTTGATGGGACACAGCTGAGGGTGCGGAGTGGACAACATGTCCTACCTTGGCTACAACGGGTTCATGGACCACATGATGGGTTTCCAGGATACCAGCGGAGACGGCAGTGGCGGCCAAGCAGAGGGTGGCGAAAATGGCAGCCTAAAAAGATTTATAAAAATTGGATATGAATACAAATTGTAATTTTTATTAAAAAAAAAGTAAACTTACGAATTTGAACATTTTGTTTATGGAGAGTTGTTTGATAATACAAGTTGTATGTTGTATGAGTAAATTGTTACTGATGCCCTTAGACCAGGAGATTGAGACTTTTATACAAAATACAATTCTGTGCAGATCTCTTATGAAGTTTGTTAAAATATTTGGTTGTTCAAATTGTGGTCCACCTTGAATGCACTTCGTAGAATAATCCCTCTTTCATTCTCTGCGAGTGGGCCCTTTTTTCAAAATCATAATCTATTGTCATAACCTCAACAAGTGCTGTCAAACCATTATCATACCCCTGGTAAAGGAGAAAAAGAACAAGCTGAAATAATCAAAATAAACCATCAGATAATTGAGTGGCGATGTGGAAGCGTTAAGCGGCCTAAAAGACTTCAGGCCCACCAATATGTGTCAGTAGTGCGCATGCGTTTTGTCCAAGCCAAGCCAGCAGCTTCAACTTCGATTGAGTCGCTTGATTCAATCAAACGGGTTGGTATTTGTAGCTGGTAATCAAGCTGCGGCTACTCGCAATGAAGGCCATTTTTATGATTTGTTTTTTGTTTTCGACAGCTACTGTTTGACTGATTGCTCCGGCATTGTTGGAGGGCTGGCGTAGCGCCTTCAGATACTTCAATTTGCCATATGGCTCGCTGGCTGGCTATTCTTCCTCATGAGAGTTTTTGTTTTTTTTTATAATTTTTTGATAAATTGTTTTTTGCTCCAGAGCTGCTCACAATGACTGGTGGATAAAATTGAAGGTTTGCATTAACGCCTGTTTAAGTTGTAAATCCATAAAACTCCGCCAGCCACTTATGTGCTCTTTAGCCAAGAGCTTAGTATATAAAGTCCGCCAAAGAAGTTCTAAGGTATCAGTTCGAGCTCAGCTTTTGTTCCATCAACAACCAATAAACCTCAAACCCCCTCAATCACAACAAAATGTTCAAATTCGTAAGTTCTAAAACAAAACAAATAATTCCGAATTTATTTTAATAAACATTTTTAAAATAGGTTGCCATTTTCGCCACCCTTTGCTTGGCCGCCACTGCCGTCTCCGCTGGTATCTTGGAAACCCATCATGTTGTCCATGAACCCGTTGTAGCCAAGGTAGGACATGTTGTGCACTCTGCTCCCTCAGCTGTGTCCCATCAAAGTATTACCCAAGTCCACAACAAGGCTGTCGTACAACCTGTCTACACTCCCGTGGTGAAGACCACCGTCCATGCTGCTCCCGTCGTTAAGACCGTCCATCATGTTGCCCCTGTTGTCAAGACTGTTCACCATGTTGCTCCCGTTGTCAAGACTATCCACGCACCAGTTGTCCATCATGTTGCTCCCGTTGTACACTCTGTACCAGTTGTCCACTCCGTTCCCGTTGTGCACTCTGCTCCTTTGGTCTCTCTCCATCATCATCATTAGAGGATGTGCGAAAATGTTGTTAAAAGGATATTGTATAAGATTTGTTAATTAAATAAATTGTTGAAATAAAAAAAAAACATTTTTAATTTTTAATATTTAAGAATGACAAAAAGGGATACAATCACGGATTTTTTTAAGAATATTTTTCCGGCCTCTTGTGGATTTTAAAAGAATAATTCTGTAGAGCCTCTCTTGACTCATATTTTTTTTTTTTTTTACTAACCTCGCCCGGGCATGAGCATCTTCTTAAAAAACTACTAGGACATAGGAACATGGAAAAATAATCCTAAAGAATCAACGGGTAAATAGAGGGTGCAAGACGATCTTCTTATAAAATCCACGATAAAAAAGGGGCCTTGCAGAAATGTTCTTAAAAAATCAACGAGAACATTATTTAGAAATCCATGATAAAATAGAGGTATTTAAAATATATTCTAACAAGATCTCCCATTACAAGACACCTAATAAGTCGTGACTTTGTATAAATAAATGTTAAAACCCCCATTTTCTAGCGAGATTAAAAATATTTTTTTAGGGCCCATAGTGGCATATTTTAAAATACGCTTTTCAAGACCCCAATTTACTCGTGGATAAAGAATTTATTTTCCCAGGCCCCTATTGGCATATTGGACCCTTCTACAGTAGACACATCTATTACGGTCCAATCTCGTGAATACTTGGGACGAGTTGTTCGGTAGATGGCCTTTGGGCCTATCTACTACTCTAAAGTAGATGGCCTTTGAGCCCATCTACTCTACAATAGATGGCCTTTGGGACCTTCTAATATACAGTATATGGCGTTTGGGGTCCATCTACGCTATAGTAGATGGCATTTGAGTCCGTCTACTCAACAGTTGATGGCCTTTGGGCCCATCTACTCTACAGTAGATGGCCTTTGGGCCCATCTACACTACAGTAGATGGCCTTTGGGCCCATCTACTATACAGTAGATGGCCTTTAGGCCCATCTACTATACAGTAGATGGCATTTGAGCCCATCTACTCTACAATAGATGGCCTTTGAGCCCATCTACTCTACAGTAGATGGCCTTTAAGCCCATCTACTCAACAAAAGATGGGCCTTGAGCCAAACTACTCTAAAGTAGATGGCTCTTGAGCCAATCTACTCTAAAGTAGATGGCCCTTGAGCCCATCTACTCTAAAGTAGATGGCCTTTGAGCCCAACTACTCTACAGTAGATGGCCTTTGAGCCCATCTACTCTACTCTTATGGAAATGGGTCAGTCCCGTCGCGGCACTAGAGGTTTTTCTATAAACAAAATTCTTAGGCCCCCGGGACTAGGGATTTTCTACAGAAAAATTCTAAGTCCTTCCAGATACTAGATTTTTTCAATAGAAAAAATTCTCAGGCCCCATGACTAGAGTCAGAGGCCCCAGGACTAGAGTTTTTTCTATAGAAAAAATTCTCAGGCCACCAAAACTAAAATTTTTTCTGTAGAAGAAATTTTTAGGCCGCCAGGACTAGAGTTTTTCTATAAAACAATATCCAGCCTCCTGCGAATAGAATTTTTTTCTATAGAAGAAATTCTCAGGCCCTCGGGACTCCAGTGTTTTCAATAGAACTACAATTTTTCTATAGAAAAAATTCTCGCGTGTTTAGGGACTATAGTTTTTTATACAAACAATTATGTGGCCTTCAGGGACTATAGTTGTCTCTGTAGAAAAGTTTCAGTCGCCAGGGACCTGAGGTTATTTGGGCTAGATTTTTTTCCTATAGAAAAAATTCTTAGGCCCCCGGGACTAGGATTTAAAAAAATCTTAGGGCCCCCGGGACTAGGAATTTTTTATAGAAAAATTCTTAGTCGTTCCAGGTACTAGATTTTCTCAGGCCCCGTGACTAGAGTTTTTTCTATACAAAAAATTCTCAGGCCCCGGGACTAGAGTTTTTTCTATAGAAAAAATTCTCAGGCCACCAAAACTAAATTTTTTTCTGTAAAAGAAATTATTAGGCCGCCAGGACTAGAGTTTTTCTATAAAACAATATCCAGCCTCCTGCGAATAGAATTTTTTTCTATAGAAGAAATTCTCAGGCCCTCGGGACTCCAGTGTTTTCAATAGAACTACAATTTTTCTATAGAAAAAATTCTCGCGTGTTTAGGGACTATAGTTTTTTATACAAACAATTATGTGGCCTTCAGGGACTATAGTTGTCTCTGTAGAAAAGTTTCAGTCGCCAGGGACCTGAGGTTATTTGGGCTAGATTTTTTTCCTATAGAAAAAATTCTTAGGCCCCCGGGACTAGGATTTAAAAAAAATCTTAGGGCCCCCGGGACTAGGGATTTTTTATAGAAAAATTCTAAGTCGTTCCAGGTACTAGATTTTTTCAATAGAAAAAATTCTCAGGCCCCGTGACTAGAGTTTTTTCTATCGAAAAACTTCGGAGGCCCCGGGACTAGAGTTTTTTCTATAGAAAAAAATTCTCAAACCACCAGAACTAAAATTGTTTCTATAGAAGAAATTATTAGGTAGCCAGGACTAGAGTTTTTCTATAAAAAAAAAATATCCAGCCTCCTACGAATAGAACTTTTTTCTATAGAAGAAATCCTCAGGCCTTCGGGACTCCAGTGTTTTAAGTAGAACTAGAATTTTTTTCTATAGAAAAAATTCTCGGGTCTTTAGGGACTAGAGTTTTTTATACAAAAAATTCTGAGGCCTTCAGGGACTATAGTTGTCTCTGTAGAAAAGTTTCAATCTCCCTGGACCTGAGGTTTTTTGGGCTAGAATTTTTTTTCTACAGAAAAAAAGTTTTCATGCTCCACTGGGCTAGATTTGTTTTATAGAAACATTTTTCTGGCCCCAGGGACTAGCGGTTTTGCTGTAGAAAAATTCTTTGACTACCCAGGACTAGAGTTTTTTTTCGTGAAAAATTAGTTTATTAAAAAATATAAATGATTCAAAATACGATATCAGTATTATTCCATTTATAATCAGTAGCTGGAATAGTTAATTTACTTTTTTATTTATTTTTTTATTATCTCTGTCTGTAAGTTATTTTAGTTTTGAGAAAAACTCCACATAAATCGTGTCAATGTCAGTCATGCAGACCTACAAACCTACTTACCTCTTACATTTTAATGAAGCATTTCAAGCCCTCATCTGTCTGTTGATCTAAAACAAATGTCCTTAAACTAGATTAACATAACAACTGTTAATCTCGCTGAAAAATTACAAACCTTCCAAAAAAATAATTTGACATAAAACGTATTTTTATGTGTTTTCAGAATTGCCCGTTAATCACAGCTCCTTTAAAGCGAAATCTGAGATCAAAGATTAATTGAGAAGCGTTGATGAGTGATGGCAAGATATCGAGTGTTCCATGTGTTTAGTGGCCAGATTTATGCACTTTTTTATGGGCCACTTAAGTGGCACTTGTCCAAACAATAAAAAAATACAAAAAAAAAGAAAGAAAAACAGACACAAAAAATAAACATGAAATATAGTGGCGTTCACAAAAAACTTCATATGTGTTTTATTTTTTTTTTTTTATTTTGGCTACCTCAGAATGAGGCAAATTGCCAGACTCCACAAAACAAAAATTGAGCCATTAATGTAATGATGCCTTGTAATATACGACAGACATTTAGTCTGTGTTGACGATTGTTTACTGATGTCCGTCTTGCCGTATGTCAGCCAGCCAATTAAATTTAATTGATTTCTTCGATTTAGTCTCATAAGCCGAAAAATAGCCTTTGAAGCCAAAGGATGATGATGATGTGCAAGGTCGAATAATGGGATAATCAGATTATTTTTAATGCCAAGATTTAAATTCTATTTTTTTTTTTTTTTTGTGACAGCTAACCTTTATATAGTCATTCGTCTATTTTTTAAAGTCGAAGAACAATTGGTCCCAATGGACCAAATTTTGCTTATCATTACAAAGTTCAAAATGATTAAAAAGTGTCAGTCGGTTTTGCCGGAAGATGTATACCCCAAGCCAATATTCGATTATTCAAATATATTTTGACTTCTGCTATGATTATTCAAATGTTTGACCCTCTATGGAGTAGGTTCCGAAGGAATGGGCCAATATCATATATTTCGTATCGGACCTAAAAAGTATGATAACAATTTTTCGACGAGCCAGCTTTGAGCTATATTCGTTACTTCCTTACTTAGATATGTGATAAATTTTAGAAAATGTCAAAATGTGCGTGTGGTACCTGATATTTTCGACCGAAGTATTTCATTTTTATACCGTCCAATTCGTCATTCCGTTTATAACTCATCGAAATAATAATTTTATACATAACAAATTAAATATATTCTTTATCAGCGTAAAATTATAGGAAGATTTAGCCCTATCCGTCCGTCCATCTGTTGTAATCACTCTAGAGTCAAAACGGATAAGGATAGCAAACTGCAATCTTGCACAGATCAGTCTTATGTCTACAGGCAGGTCAAGCTCGAGGATGGGCTATATCGGTCCATGATATCGTAGAACCCCATATAACGGTACTCCCCAAATATTCGGTATTTTGATGATTGTAGACATATTTTTCAACGAAATTGTTTGAAAATCCACTTAAGGAGTTCTTTCTGAATACTTTACCCCCTGGAAGAGTATTGTCTATATAGCTCCACGATATCGTATATCTCCTTTATAACGGAACCTCCCTACATTCGGTATTTTGATAGTTTAAGCTACATTCTTCAATGAAGTTGTCTAAAAATCCATACTAGAAGTTTTTTCTAAGCACTTTACCTCTTGGAAGAGATTTGTCTATATAGGTCCACGATATCGTATAGCCCACATACACCGGTACCCCCCCCCCCCCAATATTTGATATTTTGACGATTTTATCGACATTATTCACCGGAGTTGCTTCAAATTTCGTATTTAGAGTTCGTAATGGGAACCACAGTTTATGAAGAAAATTGTCTATGCAGGCCCATCCCTTCGTACTTCGCTATATTGGGTATTTCGACAATATTTACCGAAATTGTTTGATATTTCGTATTTGAAGTTGCTAATAGGAACTACAGCCTGTGACAGAAAATTAGCTGTTCTAGTCCAGCTCTTCGTATAGCCTTGATATAAAGGTACTTCCCTTTATTCGGTACTTTGATGATTTTAGATACATTATTCATAAGATTTGTTTTCAAGTTTCGCATTTGAATATCGTAATGGCTCACGACACAACAGTGGCCTACACAGGTCCATGTCATCGTATAGACCCTAATATAAAGGCTACATTCGGTATTTTTAAGATTTTAAAAGAATTGTTTACGGATTTTATTTTTTTGAAAATTACCAAATTCGTTCCAAATGGTGAAGGGTATTAAAAGTTCGGCCCGGCTGAACTTACTGTTTATACCCTACAACACTATGTGTTGGGGGTATTATAAGTTTGATTAGGCCAAAAATTATGTAACACCTCGAAATATTGATTTCCCACATAGGAAAGTATATATGGATCTTCCTAGCTCGCCGAGCTAAATCGATCTAGCTATGTGTGTCCGTCCGTCCGTCTGTCCGTCTGTCCATGTTAATTTGTAATCACGCTACAGGTCGCAATTATGGCCCGATCCTAACGAAATTTTGCACGGGTGGGGTTCGGGCGAGAATAGAAGCCTATTACTTTTGGAGATGATCGCCAGATGTTTAGGGGTTGAAATGGACCAAATACTGAAAAAAAATGTCGGATTTTGCAGTAGCTATACAGGTCGCAAGCGGGTAAAATAGACCATATCTTTTATGTTGAAAAAATTTAAAAATTTTCATTAAACCGCGAATATTTTAAATCCCGGTGAAATCACGAAGCCATGACAAGGTTACTTCTGATCTTTACACTGATGTTAACATCCAAAAAATCGGATATATAGCAAAATATGTGCGATATATATGTCTATCAAAGAAGATATGCTTGGAAAATCTCTTATATTTCGAGAACGGCTGAACTGATTTCGACAGTTCTCATTAATTCAGAATGGCCTCTTGGCAGGAAAGAAAAAACATCTAAAAAAATCGCATAAAATTATCTCTATAAAGATGAAAATATTGATTTTGTAAAATTTTCTCATATTTTTTCAATTTTGTCATATTTTTGGCATATTTTCATTTTGAATTAAACATTTGGTAATATTTCTACAGCTAACCAAACTAAGTAGTTAGGATATCCGGATATCATATACAGATCGCATTTATGGCCCGATCGTTTCGAAATTTTGCATGGGGATAAGATGAGGGTCAGAATAGAAACCTACTCTTTTTGGAGATGATCGCCATATATTTAGGGGTTGAAATGGACCAAAAAACTGCAAAATTGTCAGCATATCATAATTATCGCCCGATCCTCACGCATATTTGAATGGGGGTTACCGGACATTGCAAAAGCCAAGCAGTTTTGAATGGCCATCCAAAAATATTCAATGTGTTAAATAGTTTGCCAACTCTTGTAGACAAAATACGAAAATGTCCATTCCAGTGAATTTTTGGAGAATTCACAAATACAGGAAAGTCGCACTTCTGACTATTTCGTTAGCGCTGATTTCGTTCAAGAATATAGTCAAATGTCTGTATCTCATATAGATGCTTTTCGTTCAAAAACAAATAATAAATGTTAATCTTTGCCACTTCTGAGAGATTATAGGTCTTTGGGAAATATTGGTTCCAGATCTAGGAAGACCATTTACGTGCATAATCTACCAATAAATTGGAAATGAACAAATTAGTTTAAGTTGCTATTATTCGAAAATTAGAGAACGGAACCTGATGGTTTTCTTATATTATTTGTCACAATATCTTTGGAATTCTTTCGAGTATCTAGCCTATATAAACTGTATCGTTTATTATAGTGTTGTAGGGTATTCAACGGTCGGCCCAGGTCGACTGTAGCCTTTACTTACTTGTTTTTTACTTGTTATTCTTTATCTAATAGAGATAAAAATATAAGTATGGGAAAATTCCAAGAAATTCGAACATATGTATCCAATTTTATGCGAAATCATAAATTCCATATTCAGCTCAGATTTCCGGTAGGTTGTTTCGCAAATTATGACAGATAAAAGTATTGAAAATTGTGACACTTTGTGGGAGAGGTACCACAAGGAGTTCACGAATATATATCATCTTCACAACAGAATGTTTAAAAGTGTGAACTTTGAAAAGAGCTGGATGCTTATTGAGGGTTTAGTTTTTCAAAATCTTGAAACCTTTGTACGGGAGGTACCAGAAGAAATGGTCCGATCTCTATCATATTTATTACAGATCTTTGATGTTGATGGAAAAATTGTGAAATACCAAGTCTGAATGGAATTGGATGTTAATGTTCCCGTTTTCGGAGCTTCATGGATATTCAAAAATGGTGACCGTTTGGGGGGGAGGTACCAGAAGGAGTGGACTGATATATCCCATCTTCATAGCCGAATTTGGGTTAAAATAATGGGATGTGTATAATACGAAGAGAATCGGATGCTTATTTCGGATTTTATAATCGTTTTGGTTATTCAAAACTTTGACCCTTTGTGGGTGAGGTACCAGAAGGAATAGTCCGATCTCTACCATCTTTATAACAGATCGTGTGTTGATGAAAAGATTGAGATGTACCAAGTCTAAATTAAATCTGATGTATATTTAACGTTCTTAGAACTTCATAAAAATTCAAAATTTTGAGGTTTTGTGGGGGAGGTACCACAAGGAGTGGACCGATGTTTCCCATCTTCACACTAAATTTTGTGTTAGTAGAAATAATAGGATGTGTGAAATATGAAGGGAGCCGGATGGTTATTTCAAATTTTATTATCGTTTTGGTTTATCAATACTTTGACCCTTTCTGGGGGAGGTACTCGAAGGAATGGTACGATATGTACTATCTTTATTACAGATCTTGTGTTGATGGAAATATTGAGATGTACCAAGTATGAATTGAATCTGATGTTAATTTCGCGTCTTATGAGCTTCAAGAATATTCAAAATTTTGAAGCTTTGTGAGGGAGGAACCAGAGCAAGTGGACCGGTATGTCCCATCTTTACAGCAAATCTTGTGTTATTAGAAATAATGCGATGTGTGAAATATGAGTAGAACAAGATGCTTATTTCGGTTTTGGTTATTCAACATTTTCTCTTTCCGATCTCTACCAATTTTTAGAAAGATCTTGTGTTGATGGAAATATTAAGATGTACCAAGCCTGAATGAAATCGGATGTACATTTCGTGTTTTATGCGCTTCATAAATATTGACCTTTTGGGGGAGGTACCAGAAGGATGTACCGATATATTCCATCTTCACAACAAACCTTGGGTAAATTAAAATATTATTATGTGTGCGATTTGAAGGTAATCGGACTCTTACATTAATTTTTATAAGAGTTATAATTATTCTAAATTTTGACTCTTTGTGGGGGAGGTACTTATTGAAGTGGACCGATATTGCCCATCGCCGATATTTCGCACCTGACCTAGCACTGATGAAAATATTAGGACTTACAAAGTTGGGGCTAAATTGAATTGTCCTTTTTCTTTCTGTTCTTTGGGGGGGAGGTACTTATTGAAGTGGACCGATATTGCCCATCGCCGATATTTCGGACCTGACCTAGCACTAATGAAAATATTAGGAATTACAAAGTTGGGGCAAAATTGGGTTGTCCTTTTTCTTTCTGTGCAGTAAAAATTTTTTTTCGAAAATTTCGACCTTTTGTTAGGGAGGCACCAAAAGAAGTGGACCGATATTGCACATCGCCGAAACCCTTTCTCTTTCTGTGCAGTATAATATTTTTTTCGAAAATTTCGACATTTTTTGGGGGGTTACCAGAAGGAGTGGACCGATATTGCCCCTCTCCGAACTCGATCTAAGTTTTATAATAATATTATGATGTACCAAGTTTAGACCAAATCAGAGACTCTCTTCGAGAGTTATCGTGCGCACCAGGCAGACAGGCAGACGTATGGACATCGCTAGATCGACTCCAAATATCCTGCAACGAATTTTGTCCAAAGAGACCTAGGGTCTAAATCCATTATATCGATGAGCACATTTTGTCAAATGATATATACCTTCTATGGTCATATGGCTGAGGGTATAATGAAATGGTCCAAATTCGTATTCTCGGTTTTGTTGGTAATATTTACTAATAATTTCAATCACATACGAAAGCAAACAATTTTCAACAGTTTTCCTTTAACCTGATTCGGTGACGATGAACTGTTCCAATACTGCCTTAAAATTTTAAAATTTATTTTAATCTATAAATCTCGAAATGCTGTATCATGCAGCATTAAAGGTTATTGATATTGCATTGTTTTGGGCTTAGAAAAAAACTTGTAATGCTAATGCTCTTTGCCACAACAATTCCAGTTTCCTCCTGTTTGGTGGTGGGCACTAATCTACAATTTGGTAAAAATTATTTGGTTATTTTCGTGATGTGGACCAAAAATAGATTGTTTGATTATGTTTTTTTTTTTCTTTTTTTGTAATTTCAAGGTGGATAACCTTGAAGTTCTGAGTTACAAGCGCCAAGAATGTTTACAACTGTTTCAGCTGTAATTCAACAAAAATTACGGCCATTAACAAAAACCAGCGACATGACAAACACACAATAAACCAAAATAATCGAAATAATAATGACCTACCTACCCTCCATTGTGATTATGGACACTTTAAGGGCATCCAAAAATAATTTTAGTTACAAATCCTCAACTCATTGTAACAATCATCGATCAAGAGTTTTTTTTTTTTTTTGGATGCTGATGTCCAACGGAGGTGTAAAAGTTCAATGGGATTTAAAATTGTTGATGATTGTTTCTTAGTTTTATTTTCGTTTTTTTTTATGGCGGTCGTGGTAATTGATTTAAGAATAATTTAGTTTTATGATTATTTTATTGTTGCCATGACAATGAGATAGAAGGAAGGGGTCTTTAACAGTTTTCAATTCAATTCGTTGTAAATAAATTTAAATACCTACTAAACGATGGGAGTTCTAAAAGGCCAGAAGTGGGAGAATAGGAAGAGCCCGCTATTTCAGCAGCAAAAAGTCCACCTTAAAATTTTATATTCTTTCAAACATTAGTGTTAGGACTTTTTATACCCTACACCACTTAGTGGTGAGGGTATTATGTCGTTGTGAATATTAACATGGAGAAGGAAGCGAGATATACCTATAGTTATTTTTCATAGACCTTCATAGAATAACTTTCTCTGTCGAATTATGCATGTCAGTCCGTCTGTCCATGTATTTTTATGAACAAAATGCAGGTCGCATTTATTATCCGATTGAGATGAAATTTTCCACACAACATTGAAATTTTTAAGAATCGGTTCAAATTTAGATATAGCTCCTATATATATCTTCAACTAATTTCGGGTTAATTGTGGACTGAATGGCCAATATCAGTCCAAATGACCTGGCACCTTCAAATGATCTGACACCTCTAAATGACCTGGCACATCCGACCGAATTCAATCTAAAAGCAAGTACGTCAAATTTGGAGAAAATCAGATGTAGCTATAACTTTCATATATATGTTTCATCCGATTTGCACTTCACAACAATATTCTTTGGCTCAGAAATAAGTACCATCAATTTTGTCAAGATCGCTTCAGATTTGGATATAGCTTCCATATATATCTTTATCCGATATTTCGTGCACCAAAGGGTTAATATGAGCCCAAATGCATCGAATTGTTGCACATCGGACCGAATTTAGTCCAGAATTAAGTACATCAAATTTGGAGACAATCGGTTGGGATATAGCTATAGCTCCCATATATATGTTTCATCCGATTCGGGGTTTTAAGTTACTCACATGGGTAATATGCACTCCACAACAATGGTATTTGAGAGCATACATCAGATACAGCTCGAAAATACCTCTGCCAAATTTTATTGAGATCCGTTCAGATTTCTATGTATCTGCGATATACATCTTCACATCCGACTTTACGGTTATTGCTCAGTATATATGTAATATTAGCCCAAATTGAATGCATTTTTTTCATATTCAACCGAATTTGACCATTTGGTGAAACTCCGTCCGGTATACCTATTTTTTAATATAAATCATTTCATTTCTACGCTATACAGCAATGGTATTTGGTCCATAGGTGGTATAATCCATTTCCCAGATGCCAGGATCATTTGAAAGCTAATGGAAATCCCTATCCAACAAGTGGGCACTTTGTGGGGAGCCAGGAAAGATAATATCACATATTTTAGCATTTTGGAAGGGTCACAGCTTCAACTATAACTTTGTATAAATGTTGGGGATTCCCATAAAAATGGGGATTTAAAATATCCAGGTCTAAAAAAGCAATACTTTTAATACAACTTTCGCGTCAAATAACTATACTTGTTCGACAAGTATTTTCATTGGCTTTTAAATGATACATATATTGTCCATATCGATTTAGTAGGTCCGACTCTAACCCGAGTCTGGACCCATATTTTCTGGTCAATTATCTGGGCATCCGAGACCGTTCCCCAATACTTTCGTGAAATCAAAAAAATCTAGAGTTTTTACTATAATAAAGTTAAGCCGGAAGATATAGGAAAAACCATTGCCCGATGGATCCACATCCAATTTTTCTGTCCAAAACTATTTCAACGTCTCCATATGTAGACTCTAGAAACCAGTGACTTCAATACCAAATTTTAGAGTTTAAACTCTATTCCTTCACCCAATTCGATATTAAGTAACTTTTAGTACACATATCCAAAACAATCTACAACTTTCCATCCTAGACATCAACAATGATTCAAAATTAGTACCATTTATTATTTTTCAAACTACTATAGTAAGAATTTGCAAAATCACCACCAGATAGATAGCTTGGATTTTGATTGAGGCCTCAATATGAAATATCGGAATTCCAGTTCGATCACTTCAATCAATACCCAATGTAGTAACTCTTAGTACTTTTTGAACAATTATAATACACAATTCCAAAAGAAAAACCCTACCTTAAGACACCAACAGTGACATTCATTTCAAATTTCGGGATTTCAGCCCTATTCCAAAAATTGTAGTACACATTTTTCACCAATAAAGGCCTCAATATCAAATTTCGGGATTCCAGCTTCATCACTTCAACGAATACACAATATAGTACCACTAAGCACTTTTCGAACAATTATAGTACACAATTCCAAAACAAATGCCCATCACCCATTACCAAACATAGTACCTTTCAGTACTTTTTGTGCAATTCTATTAGAAATTTTCGAAGCCACCTCCAAATATCCAGGATACACATAAACAGCAACCTTAATACTGAATTTCAGATTTGCCAAGATCTATCTGTTCAACCAATACCAAGTTTCGTACTTTTTTGTACTTTTCGTACAATTACAGTACACATTTCCAAAACCATCTCCATATCTCAATTTCAGATTCCAATTGAACCTCAATCTTAAATTTGGAATTCCAGCCCTATCCCTTCAGCCAATACTGAATTTAGTACCATTTAGTACCTTTTGTAAAAATATATGACATCGGTAAACCAAATATCAAATTTCAAAATTTAACTCTATCTCTTCACTCAATAACAAATATAGTACCATTCAGTACTTTTCGTACAATTATAATACACATTTTCGAAACCACCATATGTCCAGGCTACACGTGAACAGCGACTCTAATACCACACTTCAGATTTCAAACACTATCTGTTCGGCCAATTCCAAATTGTACCAGATTTAGTACTTTTCGTACAAATATAGCATACATTTCCAAAGCCACCTACTTAAATAAATTGCAGGAACCAATAAAGACCTCATTATTAAATTTCAGTATTCCGAATTCTTTATCTTAACTGTACCCACCGGTACGCCAGCATTTCAAATTTCCAGAACATTTCCTTCAACCAAAACAATTTATACCGAAGCTAGTACAAATATATTTTAGTACCATTTAGTACTTATATAAGCACTACTGCCCAAACTTAACAAATGTCAAGAGTTTAGCTGCACCCCTTCACAAAATATCAAGTGTGCGAAAATTAGTGCTTTTTAGTACCTTTAGCACACTTGTAGTTCGAATTTCCTAAAATCCAGCCCCTATCCACCAACATTGACCCACATGGAAATTTTTACGATTTCAGCTTCAGTCGTTTCGCCAGGGCGTTGATGAATCAGTAAGTCAGTCTGTCACTAATTATACCCTCAGCCATATGGCTAGAGAGGATATATATCATTTGATACGGCCAAAACGTGTCTGATGTATCATGTATATGCCAATGTGGTTTTAGACCCTAGGTCCGTCCGTCTGTTTGTCTGGCCGGCTGGTACGCACTATAACTCTCGTAGAGAGTATCCGATTTGGCCCAAACTTTGTACATGGTAATATTATTATCAAAATTAGATCGAGTTCGGAGATGGGCATACCCTCCTACCGGACCTACCCCCCAAAAAGTTCGAAATTAAAAAAAATATATATTTTATGGCACAGAAAGAGAAATGATAATCTAATTTTGCTCCAACTGTTCGAATCCTTTTATTTGCATCAGTGCTAGGTCAGGTGAGAAAATGGACAATATCGGTCCACTCCATCAAGTACCTTCCCCACAAAGGATCAACATTTTGAAAAATTATAACGCTTATTAAATGTGATGTAAGAGTATGCTTGCCTTCAAATTATACACATCCCAATATTTTTATTAACCCAAAGTCTGGTGCTTAGATGATGAATATATCGGTCCACTCTTTCTGGTACCTCCCCCACAAAGGGTCAACATTTTGAATATACATGAAGCTCCTAAATCGCGAAATTATTGGACCATTCTTTCTCGCACCTAACCCCATAAAGTGCCAAAGTTTCGAATAATTAAAACGATTATAGATCCGATATAAGCACGCGGTTCTCTTAATATTTCACACATCTCAAGATTTTCGATAACACAAGATCTGTTGTGAAGATAGCAGACATCGCACCATTCCTTCTGGTACCTCCACCACAAGTGAAGTGAAGTGAATAACCAAACGATCATAAAATTCGAAATAAGCACAAGATCTGTTGTGAAGATGATATATATCTGGTACCACACTCACAAAGGGTGACAATTTTTAAGTAATTTATCATGCCATAACTGCGAAACAAATCAGCGATTCTTTACAACGTGCTATATCTAAATAGTTATCTCAACCAGAAACCTGAGATGAATATGGAATTGATGAACTCTTTATAAATTTGGATATATAGGGTTAGAAGAAAAAAACTGCAATTAACTTCAGACTGCTGTCATATCTAAGCCGACAGCTGGTAAAATTATTCCAGTGATAGCTCATTATATTGTTTAAAAGTGTACAAAAGCATTTTGGTGAGAATTTTCCAGAAAAAAAAAAAGTTATTCGAGTTAAAGAAAGTTAAAGAATTCAAGCGTGAAAGTGTGATTTCTTTATGTTTGACTGGAAAACCACAAGTGGCTATCGTTGGAGAACTCCAGCATTTAAATGTGAATAAATATTTTTTGTCTCGTACTATCGCTGATTACCGTGATACTGTTGGCGTAGCCCGACGTCAAGGAAGTGGACGTAAGAAAACAGCAACATCAGAATAAATGGTTCGAAAAGTAAAAAAGCGACTTTATCGAAACCCGCGTCGCAGTGGCCGAAAAATGGCTCGTGAGCTGAACATATCGCAAAATTCCATTCGGCAAATATTAAAAAATAAGCTCGGGGTAAAGCCATTGTAATTCAAGAACTTACATCGCAACAGAAAGAAAATAGACTCAGAAGAGCTAGAGTTGCTTCGCTTGGCCGAAAGTGGTGAAAAAAAATGATCGTGTTTACTTGCAAAAGAGGTCAGCTGAAAATGTGCACCTTCGGTTGGCTCCAGAACCCAAGCCCCGACCATGGTGATGGTGTGGGTCGCCATAGCAGCCGTTGTCCGTCCGCTCTCCGCTCGTATTAATCGACCGTGGCATCAGAATAAACGCCGAATATTATCGCGAAAATATTCTGGAGGGTGTATTAAAGCCTTGGGCAAGCAAACAGTTTGAACGCAGACCTTGGACATTCCAACAGGACTCAGCACTATCGCACTCAGCACGCGCCACCCAAGAATAATTACAAAACGAGGTTCCTCGCTTCATTTCCAGCACACAATGGCCACCAAAATCTGCGGATACCAATCCGTTGGACTATTGTGTCTAGAGTATTTTGGAAAGCAAGGTTGGCACTAAAAAATACCAAAGTGTCGATCACCTCAAGTAAGCGCTTCGCCGGGATTGGGCCAAAATACCGCAGAGCAACATTCATTGGCCTTTTGAAGACCATAATTAGTGCCAAAGGTGACCAATTCGAACAAATCTAAACTTATTCTAAAAATTGATGCTATTTCCGACATTTTTTGCTTTCATTCAATAAAATTAAAAAAAATTTAAAAATTATGGCATTTGACTTTGTTGCAGTTTTTTTTATCTCACCCTGTCGGCAAAACCGACTGAAAGTTTTTAACTTGTTTAATTTGTTTTCAAAATAAATCCGCTTTGTTGTTATCATTTGAAACCCAAATCTGATTATTGATTTAGGTTATTCTCAAAATTAAATTCCCAGAACTGTTCTTGTTTAATACATCACGACGACTTAACAAATTAAATAATACTCCCACACATTTCGATTTTGTTTTCAAATTTTTTAAATCGAATATGATACAATATTGCGGTCGTACGCCAGACACGTTCTTAGTGAGAGATTTAAAGGAGTGGTTTTTTTTATTAATTCGCTTTGTTATTATTGTTGGACATGTTTGAAGACGTTTATGCGTATGTATGTATAGATAATAGCAGATGGGGAATTTACGTATGGTAAATGCTGAATGAAAGACGCAAATCAGTTTAATTGTTCGCTCGCTATCTTGGGGAAGTAACCGATTTAGTTGCACAGGGTAATATTTGCACTAAAATTAAGGAAGGCGAAATTTTCCCAATTTATGCTATTCCCCAACATCTCGATGTATGTAAAGCTTGCTTGTTAGCTTAATATATATGATTAGTCGAACATTTATTATGTATGGGAATCTTCGACCTGACCCATTGCTATAGCACAGATACTGGACGTTGTCAATAGCACATAGTGGTCCGATCTTTAGCATATTTATAACAGAGCTTTGTCATAAACAGCGAAATATTTCTACATTTTTTTTAAACCTCGTCCACATATTTCAATATTAGATACTCAGCCATATGGTTGAGGGTATAAAAAGTGTTTTCTTGAATATTTTGAGGAAGTCAGCATTTCTTTCGAAGTTCTTCTGTAACTACTTGTGGATTGGATGTTAATTATTTTCGCATTAAATACACATAACGAAAAATCAAAAATCATAACACTTAATTATTTAAATTCCCACAAATTATATTTTGCCGTATGATTCTCAGAAAAAAAATCTCGAAAACATCTTTTTTCACATTTCAAAAATTCTTCACACAAAATGTTCACTCTCCAACATCTCCACTTTCGTAGACACAATGATGGCTGCACTCCGACAAGGTACACCAACGATTATCATTGCCGCCATAGCCCTTGTACTGCATCTGTTCACACTGGCGTGTCTCCTTGCTGTAGTACCACATGCGGCGGCCAACATAGCCCTCCTTTTCGGTGCCCTCGTCCTTGTCCTCATGGCAAGAGGGGGTGCCTAAAAATTTTGAAAATTATTTTCCTTTTTTTATTGCTTTCAAACGAAGTTTACTAACGTGGTCTTCCAATGCAGCCGCCATGAATCAGTGCCGCCAGAACGACAATTAGGAATGCAGCAAATAAAATCTTCATCTTCTTCTTTGTTTTTTTCTTCTTCTTTCAACTCTATATTCTGAATGCGTCGAATGTGTTGTTCAATTTCGAAATGAAGATCTCATCGTAGATGACGCAGTATTTATAGGAATGCCAGAGCTTTTGAAGTCATCGTCATTTTTTTCTTGATTCTTTATAGAGAAAGCTAAGTTTGCTATTTGAATGATAAAAAAACCAGTAAAGAAAGTCTTAAAGTCTGGCGGGGCCGACTTTATGATACCCTACACCACTTTGCTAATTTAGTAGACAATTATATAACAATTAAAAGTCTTTATGGCAGAATTCAATCATACACGCTATGATCATAATCATAACTTAAAGTTCAAAGGACTAAATATGCCGAAGCATTTGTATCTTTAAAATTCAGAATTGTATTGCCCATTTGGATAAAGATATATATGGGAGCTATATCCAAATCTGAACCGACCTCGATAAAATTTGGCAAAGATATTTCTCAGCTGTATTTGATATATTTCCCTGAATATCGTTGTTACGGAGTGCATATTACGGCGGCGGTGGACAAAAATAACAAATCGGATGAACAATATATATGGGAGCTATAGCTATATCTGAACCGATTTCCATCAAATTTGGCATACTAGCTTCTAGACTCAATAGACTCGTAAGTGCCAAATTTCATCCCATTTGGACAAATATTAGACGTTTGGTGCACAATAAAAAGTAAATCGGACGAAGTTATATATGGGAGCTATATCCAAATCTGAACCGATCTCGATAAAATTTAGCAAAGATATTTCTGAGCTGTATTTGATATATTTCCCCAAATATTGTTGTTGCAGAGTGCATATTACGGCGGCGGTGGACAAAAATAACAAATCGGATGAACAATATATATGGGAACTATAGCTATATCTGAACCGATTTCGATCAAATTTGGCATACATATTTTCAGGCCTAATATATGCAAAATTCCATACAATTCGGGACGTTTGGTGCGCAATAAAAAGCAAATCGGACGACGATATATATGGGAGCTATATCTAAATTTTGGCCGATTATTTCCAGTTTCAATAGGGTTCATCCTTGGGCCAAACAAATGATCTGTGCAAAATTTCATCTGGATCGGGCAATAAATGCGACCTGTACTTTGTTTACAAAAATACATGGACAGACGGACGGACGGACATGCATAAATCGACTCAGAATGTGATTCTATGCAGATCATCAAAAGGAACTATGGGTCTATCTCGTTTCCTTCTGCCTGTTACAAACAAATGCACAAAGACATAATACCCTGACCACCTTGTGGTGTAGGGTATAAAAACAAAATATGGGGTTGATTCCAGATGCAGGTAGCAAAAAATGGTGTTCGGAAGGAAATCAACGAATAATAGACACACTTCGGACTTATTTTTAAAATTACTATTTTGATTCTATTGTAAGAACACATAAGAATATGCATAAATTCGAAATCGAGAGTATATCCAGATTAAAAAACTAAATCAGAATTAGTATGAAAATATTTATGATTGCTATGCTCCAAAATCTCGATGTATGTACGGCTTACTTGTTAGCTTAATATATATCATTAGTCGAACATTTTTTTATGTATTGGAATCTTCGACCTAACACATTGAGATAGCACAGATACTGGGCATAGTTAACATGCTATTTTCAGGAAATACGCAGAAGAATTTGGAGCGATCAGATAACATATCTTGTGTTGATAGAAATATCTGGATTTACCCAGTCTGAATGGAATCGGATGTTGATTTCGCGTTTTATGAGTTTCGTGGATATACAAAATTTTAAACCTTTACGGGGGTAGACCGATAAATTCCATCTTCACAGCAGATATTGTGTCAAAAGATTTAATGGGATGTGTGAAATATGAAGAGAACCGGATGTTTATTTCGGGTCTATAATCGCTTTGGTTATTCAAAACTTTGACAATTTGAAGAGGCGTGCGAGAAGGAATGGTCCGATCTCTACCATCTTTATAACAGATCTTGTGTTGATGGAAATATTGAGATCTGCCAATTCTGAAAGGAATCGGATATTAAATTCGCTCCGCGGATATGCAATATGTTGACCCTTTATGGGGAATATACAAGAACGAGTGGATAGATTAATCCCATCTTCGCAGCAGATCTTGTGTTAATAGATGGGATGTGTGAACTATGAAGAGAATCGGATGTTTATTTCGGATTTTGTAATCACTTTGGTTATTCGAAACTTTAACCCTTTTTGAGGGAGGTGCCACAAAGAATGGTCCAATCTCTACCATCTTTATAACAGTTTTTGTGGTGATAGAAATATTGAGATGTGCAAAGGCTAAATGGAACTGGATGTTAACTTCGCGTTTTATGAGATTCATGGATATTCAAAATTTACCAGGCCGATATATTTCATCTTCATACCAGACCTTGAGATTGCAAAAAACTGACAATCGGATTCTTACTTCACATTTTATAAGAGTTATAATTATTCAAAATGTTGACCCTTTGTGGGGGAGGTACTTGTTCGAGATACGAGAGTTATCGTGCGCACCTGTCAGACAGAAGGACGGACGGAGGGACATCGCTAGATCGACTTCAAATGTCCTTAAACCGATTTGGTCCAAAGAGGCCTAGGGTCTAAAAATGTTATTTCGATGAGGTACGTTTTGTCCGTATCAAATGATATATACCCTCTCTAGCTATATGGCTGCGCGAGAATTTCGAAAGCTTCCTACATACCTCAATCCTAAACTCCCAATTGCAAATTGCCGATGCTCGCTCTCCGCTCGTATTAATCAAACGTGGTATCAGAATAAATGCCGAATATTATGGCGAAAATATTTAGCAGCGTGTATTAAAGCCTTGGGCTCAGCACGCGGTTCCTCGCTTCATTTCCAGCGCACAATGGCCACCAAAATCTCCGGATACCAATCCGTTGGACTATTGTGTCCGAAGTATTTTTGAAAGCAAGGTTGGCACTAAAAAATTCCAAAGTGTCGATCACTTCAAGCAAGCGCTTCGCCGGAAATGGGCCAAAACACCGCGGAGCAACATTCAAGCACCGTGCGACGGTTTCATTGGCCGTTTGAAGGCCATAATTCGTGCCAAAGATGACCAATTCGAACAAATCTAAACTTATTCTAAAAGTTGTTGCTATTTCCGACATTTTTTGCTTTCATTCAAAAAAAATTTAAAAAAAATTAGAAAAATATGGCATTTGACTTTGTTGCAGTTTTTTATCTCTCCCTTTATATTTTCAGGATACCGTCTCTATTGTTCTCCCAAAATTTACATTGTACCAAATTTAGTATCATATAGTACACATAAGTATGAATTTTTTAATCTTCTTACCTCAAACCTAGAATGCAATGAATTTCTAAATATTAGAATTTCAACTGTATCGGTTCACTTAAATCGTACCAAAATTGTACCAAAATTAGCACCACTTAGTACTTTTCATGCACTTAAGAACAAATTTCGAAAACTTCCTACACATGCCAATCCTACACTCCTCGAAAAATGTTAATTTCATTTTTCAAGTTTCGAGCTCCATCCGTTTATTATAGTTTAGTACATTTCATATACATGAATACACTTTTTCAACGCTACCTCCTTATATCGACTCTACTCCCCAACTTTGATCCCCATTCCAAATTTTAAGTTTTTAGCTTTAACCGTTCACATGATACGAAATTGTACCAAATATAGTACATTTTAGTACTTTTCGTTCGGTGAGAATTTCCAAAATACCTTTGGCACATCTATCATACACCCCATCAGCTACCCTCTCTCCAAATGTAAGATTTCTGGCTCTACTGCTTTCTCAAATACAGAGGGTACCATTTATAGCACATTTTAATACTTTTCGTATGTGTCGGATGGTCGGTAGGAAAATATGGCCAAGACCCACGAATCAATTGACTCATATTTTATTCCCTTCATGGATTTGGCGATATTTCAATTTTTTGCTTTTTCCTGCCAGGAACTAGGACAGTGAAAGGCACCAAGAGGTCGACTTATTCTTTTTGTTAAAGTTTGACGAACTTGCTGGGAAACGTACATACTAAAAACCAGGCTTTTTTCCCATTTCATACCATTTACAATCGTTCCCATAAGAATCTTCTTCCACTTTTCCTGATCAACTAGAGTTTAATGCACTTCCTTAATAAATTAAATAAATCCAGTTGGTCTCAATTCAGTAGCTTACTTTAACAATTAACACATTCTGTTGGCTACCAAAACTCGTAAATAATTTAGCCTATGGGTGTTCGCCAAGAGAAACAAGTTTGATACACAGGTAACAAAAAGTTGAAAAATGTTTAATCATGGCCTTCGGTGTTCTTGACCATTGTTTGGTGACCAGTTTTAAAATCTCTGTAAAGATTGAAGGCATGCAACATTAGATACAATTGAACTTTAAAGAAAATACAACATAACCGATGGACACATTCTTGACGCAATAATTGAATAATTCTTGGTAACTAACAATAAAATAATTGAAATGATAATGCCCACATGTGTTTGGATGGCTACATGATTTACAGTGGGATAGAAAAACAATTCCTACTAACTGAGTTCTTTCTTAAATGAGGGACTGAGGACTTTTGGATTTTTTGAAGAATATTTTTTTTCAAGGACTAACAGATGTGGATTTTTGAAAGAATATTTTTTTTCAAGGACCAACAGACTTTAATTTTTTAAAGAATATTTTTTTCAAGGACCAACAGACGTGGATTTTTGAAAGGATACTTTATTACAAGGACCAACAAACGTGGATTTTTAAAGAATATTTTTTTTCAAGGACCAACAGACGTGGATTTTTTTAAGAATATTTTTCAGGAATCTAGAGACGTGGATTTTTTAAAGAGGTTTTTTTTCAAGGAACAACAGATGTGGATTTTTTGAAGAATATATTTTTTCAACGACAAACAGACATGGGTTTTTTAAGAATATTTTTTTCAAGGACTAACAGACATGGATTTTTTAAAGAATATCTTTTTCAAAGACCAACAAACGTGGATTTTTTAAAGAATATTTTTTTCAAGAACCAACAAACGTGGATTTTTTAAAGAATATTTTTTTCAATGACCAACAAACGTGGATTTTTTAAAGAATATTTTTTTCAAGAACCAACAGACGTGGATTTTTTAAAGAATATTTTTTTTTTCAAGAACCAACAGACGTGGATTTTTTAAAGAATATTTTTTCCAATGACCAACAAACGTGGATTTTTTAAAGAATATTTTTTCCAATGACCAACAGACGTGGATTTTTTAAAGAATATTTTTTTCAAGGACCAACAGACGTGGATTTTTTTAAGAATATTTTTTTCAAGGACCAACAGACGTGGATTTTTTTAAGAATATTTTTTTCAAGGACCAACAGACGTGGATTTTTTAAAGAATATGTTTTTCAAGGACAAACAAACGTGGATGTTTTAACGAATTTTTTTTTTCAAAGACCAACAAACGTGGATTTTTTAAAGAATATTGTTTCAAGGACCAATAGACATGGGTTTTTAAAGAATATTTTTAAAGGACCAACAGATGTGGATTTTTTTAAGAATATTTTTTTTGTCAAGGACCAACACACGTGGATTTTTTAAAGAATATATTTTTTCAAGGACCAATAGACATGGGTTTTTAAAGAATATTTTTAAAGGACCAACAGATGTGGATTTTTTTAAGAATATTTTTTTTGTCAAGGACCAACACAGGTGGATTGTTTAAAGAATATATTTTTTAAGGACCAATAGACGTGGATTTTTTAAAGAATATTTTTTTCAAGGACCAAAAGATGTGGATTTTTTAAAGAATATATTTTTTTAAGGACCAGCAAATGTGGATTATTTAAAGAACATTTTTTCAAGGACCAACATACGTTAATTTTCGAAAACATATTTTTTTCAAGGACCAACACACTTGAATTTTCAAAAGAATATTTTTTCAAGGATCAACAGATGTGGATTTTTGAAAGAATATTTTTTTCTGGAAAACAAAATTTTTCATTAATTGAGGCCTGATTTTTTTATAGCAACTTTTATCCCGTTTTTGCCCCACTGTGTCATTCTACCCAAACACACTAGATTATCGAAACCTCTCGATGACATGGCACATGCCACAACATTTATTTGATAGAACTATAAATAGACCATAATTATTTTTGTTAATGTATCAGTTTCTTATTGGAGTTTCATTGTGTGAATTCAAATTAAGAAATTTGTCAGCCAAAATGTTCAAATTGGTAATTAAGAACTCAGGAAATAAAACCTAATACCAGAAATAACAAATTTTTGTCCCTTTATAGATTTTCGTAACAGCTTTAATTGCCCTGGCTCAGGCCTATCCTGGTTTGCTTACAGAGGAGTTGGTCTTGGGTACGGTGGGACATAATATCCATGCCGTTCCATCGGCTTATAGCAGCCATAGTCAAACAGTTGTCCACGGCAGGACAAATGTTGTCAGCGACCTTGCAGCCCCTGCCGTGCCTGTGGAGACCACTATTTCTGCTGTCAGTGTCAACTCAGTTAGCGAAAATGTGGCTGGCCACCCTGTGGTGGACGTACCTTCCGAGGCAGAGGTAAAAGCAAATAGTAATTTTGAATCCACCGAATCTGCTTCGGCTCCCCAAGAACCTCTAACTAAAACTGCTGAAGTCAAGTCCGTGGAAAATGCTGTGGAAACCTCAACCCCCAAAGCCGAGCAAGAAAATTCAGAAGCTGCCAATGTAAAGTCTTCGGAAAATGGTGATGATACTGCCTCGGTAGTAAGTGCCGAATCTGCTAATGCCAGTGCCCCAACTGCAGCTGAAGTTCCAGTGGCAAGCCTTCCCTCCGCTGTCGTAGCACCCACTGTTGTCAGTTCACCAGTTTTCACTCCAGCCGCTGTTGTTGCTGTACCACCCTCAGAAATATCCTTTCATGGAACTCCTTTGCTGAAGAGCTTGGCTGCCGCTTCCACCACCCTACATGCATATGTAGAGACACCAATTGCTGTGGTCCATTAGAGTTTGTGAAATCGAATAATTGAATTAAATAAAAATTTATAGAATATTACAGCTTATTCTTTTAAATCTAAAAGCTTTCAAAGCTGAAATCCAAAATTAAGAGATTAAGGCAGAAAAATATCTGCCGTTAATGAACCTAAGTATATTTTTCTAAAAAAAAAAAATCAAGTTTTTCTTTTAACATCTGTTTGTCCTTAAAAAAATATTCTTTAAAAAATTCACATCTCTGTGTCCTTGAAAAAAAAATATTCGTTTAAAAATCCACGTCTGTCTCTTGGTCCTTGAAAAATTAATCTTCATAAAATTCACGTCTGTTGGTCCTTAAAATAATATTCTTTAAAAAAATTACGTCTGTTTGTCCTTGAAAACATATTCCTAAAACAAATCCACTTGTGTTGGTCCTTGGAAAAAATATTCTTTAAAAAATTCACGTCTGTTGGTCCTTGAAAAAATATTCTTTAAAAAATTCACGTCTGTTGGTCCTTGAAAAAATATTCTTTAAAAATCCCACGTCTATTGGTCACTGAAAAAAATGCTTTAAAAAATCCATCCTCCGTCTGTTAGACCTTTAAAAGAATATTCTTTAAAAATTCACGTCTGTTGGTCCTTGAAAAAAAATTTCCTTTAAAAAATCCACGTCTGTTGGTCCTTGAAAAAAATATTTTTTTTTAAAAATTCCACGTCTGTTGGTTCTTGAAAAAACATATTCTTTAAAAAATCCATGTCAGTTTGTCCTTCAAAAAAATATTCTTTAAAAAATCCACGTCTGTTGATCCTTGAAAAAATATATTTTTTAAAAAATTCCACATCTATTGGTCCTTGAAAAAAATATTTTTTAAAAATTCACGTCTGTTGATCCTTAAAAAAATATTTTTAAAAAATCCACGCCTGTTGGTCCTTGAATAAAATATTTTTAAAAAATCCACGCCTGTTGGTCCTTGAATAAAATATTCTATAAAAAATCCACGTCAGTTGATCCTTGAAAAAATCCACGTCTGTTGGTTCTTGAAAAAATCCACGTCTATTGGTTCTTGAAAAAAAAATATTCTTTAAAAATCCACGCTCTTTAAAAAATCTGAAGGTCCTTGAAAAAAATATTCTTTAAAAAATACACGCTTGTGGGTCCTTTAAAAAAGTATTCTTTAAAAAATTCACGCCTGTTGGTCCATGAAAAAAATATTCTTTAAAAAAACCACGTCTGGTGGTCCTTGAACAAAATATTCTTTAAATCTCCACGTCTGTTGGTCGTTGAAAAATATATTATTTAAAAAATCCACGTCTGTTGGTCCTTGAAAAAAAATATTCTTTAAAAAAAAAATTTTCTTTAAAAATCCAGGTCCGTTGGTCCCTGAAAAAAATTCTTTGTGTCCTGATTTTTTATAGAAAAAATGCATTCAACAGTGAGGCCAGATTTTTTCTATAACAAAAAAAATGCCTCCGGTGCTGAGGCCAGATTTTTTTCCAAAGAAAAAATGGTTTTTCTTTCGAAAAAAATGGCTCAATCACTGAGGCAAAATCATCATGGCGGGAAATTTTGCTACGAAGAATTCCTCCTCAAAAAAAAAAAAAATAACTCCGGCACTGAGGCCAATTATTTTTTAGAAAAAAATTACTTCGACACTTAAGCGAGATTTTCTTCTACAGAAAACGAAAATGCTCTCGACACTGAGGCTAGATTTTTTTTTACAGGAAAAGTTTTTCCGACACTGAGGCCAGATTTTTTTCCATAGAAAAAGTGCCTTTCATAGAGAGCTTTCGCAAAGATAGTGCTGAGAGCAAGGTTTGTTAAAGGTGATGAGATAAGAGCTGACTATAAGCAACGAGCCTTCTAAGAATTTGAAGATTACCACAAATTTGGACTCCTTTGAATAAAACCTTTCAAGGAGGTTTTTCTTTAAAGATATTTTTAAGCTCCCCCAAACCCCAATTTGAGGAATGAAAAAATCAAAAAGTTTTTAATTTAACAGACTCATTTTATTTAAAGCAATAGATAACAGCGATCATCTTGAAATATCCATTAAATTACATTTAATGGAAAGCAGTATAGGCAACGGGAGCAGAGACAACAGTCTTAACCAAAGGAGCAGCATGGACAACTGGGGCAGCAGCGTAGGTGTGAACTACAGGAGCAGCCACAGTCTTGACAACAGGAGCGGCAGCATAGGTGTGAACAACAGGGGTGGCAACAGTTTTAAGGACAGGAGCAGCAGCATAGGTATGGACTACGGGTGCGGCGGCAACAGTCTTGACCACAGGAGCAGCAGCTACGGTATGAACAACTGGAGTGGCAATGGTCTTGACAACGGGAGCAGCAGCCACGGTGTGGACCACAGGGACTTTTCTCTCCAAATTGGTGAAACTTTGATGGGTAATGGCCGAGGAGGCACTGGTATCAACATAGGCTGTCTTGGTCACCACAGGCTGGACAACATGATGGGTTTGGGTAACCAAACCAGGGGCAGCAGCGGCAACAGCCACGAAAGCAAAGAGGGCAACAAATTTGAACATTTTGAAAAAAGGTGGAGTTGATTGCTTGATTTCACAATGAGAATGAAATGGAACTGATGATATGCCAAGGGAATCACTTTGATTTTATACCAAATAAAAAAATTGCTCAGTGCATGAAACCATGTGCTGCTACGTTGGAAATAGTTGAAGGGCATTTTCAACCGGTTTCCAAAATCTCCATTTGCGTTTATGACACTAAGTACCAAGATCAGGTACGTAGTTTTTTTATTATCACAGAGTTCTTGCCGATTGCCCACAAGTACCAAAAAATTAAAGAAAAAAAAGAAGAAAAATAAAATCAAAACAAAAGAACATAAGCTTCTGGTATTTACTGCCCTGTTGTGTGTTATCAAACATATGACACCAACGAAAAACCTGAATCTCTTGAGAATTGGGAATGAATGAAATTTTTTTTTGTAGAATCAATACAAAATAAACAATAAGTACCTTACCGGAACTTTTGCGTACAACCAAAAATAGAATTTAGAATATTATTAGTTATAGGAAAACAAAAAAAAAAAACAGATTTTATGGCTACAAATCCCGATATAGATAAATAAATGTCATTGTTTTTGTCTACAATTTCAGTGACAAGACAATGGCTTCGGAATGACATGACGCATGCAATGACTTAGACATTTAAGATTTTTGATTTACCATTGATAATTTTGGGCCAAAGTCCTGTAGTTCCGCTTTCAATAGGCTGGAATTTTTGGATTTTTGTTAACCATAATAGTCATAATATTGGAAAATCGGACGAAAAAATATGAAAATGGGTAGTTATTTCGGCATAGCTGAAAATTTCTAAAAAAAAAAAAAATGTTATATCTCCAAAAAAGTTAAAAATATTGAGAAAAAATAAAGGACACAAGTTAGCAAAAATCAAGTTCAACCCAGCACAATTGTTAATTGGAGGGTATATTAAGTCCATCATTCCGTTTGTAACTCATCGAAATAATCATTTCAGACCCAACAAAGTATATATATTCTTGATCAGAGTAAAATTCTAAGACGAATTAGCCCTGTCCGTCCGTCTGTTGGCTTCACGCAACAGGCTAAACGAATTAAGATAGAAAGCTAAACTTTTACCCAGATCTCGAAGATGGGCTATATCGGTGATCAATATCGTATAGCCCCCATATAACGGTACCCCCGATATCCGGTATTTTGATGATTTTAGCCACATTTTTCAGCAGTTCTTTGTGAGTACTTTATCCGTTGGCTGAGAATTATCAATATAGGTCCACGATATCGTATAGCCCCCATTTAACGGCATCCCCCGATATTCGATATTTCGATGATTTTAGCAGCATTTTTCGACGGCATTGTCTAAAATTCTACACAAGGGGTTCCTTGTGAGCACTTTACCCCCTGAAAGGGAATTGTCTATATAGGTCCAAAATATCGTATAAACCCCATATAACGGTATCCCCCGATATTCGGGATTTTGATGATTTTAGTCGCATTTTCCAATGGAATGGTCTGACAATCCTCACAACGAGTTCCTTGTTAGTACTTTATTCATTGAAAGAGAGTTATCTATATAGGTCCACGATACCACACAGTCCACATATAACAGTACCCCCCGATATTCGGTATTTTGATGATTTTAGCCACATTTTTCAACGGAATTGTCTGAAATTCTACACAAGGGGTTCTTTGTGAACCTTTTACCCCCTGACAGGGAGTTCCATGATATCGTATATCCCCCATATAACGGTACCCCCGATATTCGGTAGTTTGACGATTTTAGCAACATTTTTAAACGGAATTGTCTTAAATTCTATACAAGGAGTTATTTGTGAGTACTTTATCCCTAGACATAGATTTGCCTTTATCCCCCCAATATATCGACACATTCCGAGATTTTAACAGATTTTTAATGGATTTTAATTTTATTTTTTGAAAATATTTTAATTCGTTCCAAATGGTGGAGGGTATCAAAGTTCGGCCCGGCCGAACTTACTACTTTTTTACTTGTTTTTTTTCGATTTTAAGAAAGATATCAAAAAGATTTTAACGACAAAAATGAGCACAAACCGATTACAATTAAGAATATTTTGTTTTTTTTTTTTTTTTTCATTAACTCGAAAATTGTACTTCATTCCGATTTTTTTCGAAAAAAAAAATTTTTCGAATAACTCAGATTTTTTTTTCGAATTTCGAAAATCGACACTTTCCTTTTTTCGAAATTCGAAAATTACAATTCCAACGGACACCATATGCCAACATCGACATTAAAAATGTATACCTAGAATATTTTTCCGAATAATATATCAAAATACTAAAAAGTTGACACATCGAGTGATATCGGAATTCAATATTCAAACCAGTTTCATTATTTATGAAATCAGTTAAAGTATGCTATATAAGGCTTCAAAAAGTGATGATAAAGTAGGCTATACTGGCATATATTGACCAGTTCTGCCACAGGATTTAGAACTCATTACGGTCACTGAATAACGAATTTTAAACAATCCTCTTATGGCTTAAATTGTCAATATACAGAATACCAGAAGGTACCGCAATATGGGGGCTACAATAAAATGTGGACCGACATAATTTACTTCGGAGCTATATTAAATAGTGGAGTCACAATACAAACTTTTTGCATTTAGTTTTTATATCATCTGAGATCCTGAAATCATTTTGAATCATGAGGTAACCAACAACCAGAAAAAATGTCATTACCAAAAATTGGTTCTATAATGTACTTCATGAAGTATACACCGTTTTCTTATTCCTCGATATTAAATGCTGTTAAAAATTATAGCTTATTATACTAACAGTATATCGAAATGTGGAAAACACCCTTTTATGAGGAATATACCAAAATGTGAAACTAGATGAAGTATTTTGCAGCAAATTTATTGAAAACGTCTGGAACTATTGAAAATCTAGTCGACATTTATTAAACATTTTTCGAGGAAATTTTCAAAACACTAGTATTTAAAAATATTAACATAGATAGATTTTCATTGAATGCTGCCTTTGTAGGTCTTTCAAAAATTATTCTTTAAAAATTTCACGTCTGTTGGTTCTTGAAATAAATATTCTTGAAAAAATCCACGTCTATTGGTCCTTAAAAAAATATTCTTTAAAAAAACACGTTTGTTGGTCCTCAAAAAACAATTATCTTTAAAAAAATCCGCCTCTGTGGGCATTTATTAAACATTTTTCGAGGAAATTTTCAAAACATTAGTATTTAAAAATATCAACATAGATAGATTTTCATCGAATGCATGGTGAGATGGAAAAATTGCAACCAACTTCAGACTGCTGTCATTTCAAAGCCACTCGTCCGACAGCTGTTAAAATTATTCCAGTGACAGCTCATTATATTGTTTACAAGCGTACAAAAGCATTTTGCTGAGAATTTTCAAGAAAAAAAGTTATTCGTGATGGAATTCAAGCGTGATTTCTTTATATTTGACTGTAAAACCACAAGTGGCTATCGTTAGAGTACTCCAGCATTTAAATGTGAATAAATCTTTTGTGTCTCGTACCATCGCACGTTACCGTGATACTGGTAGCATAGCCCGACGTCAGGGAAGTGGACGGAAGAAAACAGAAACATAAGCAGAAATGGTTCGAAAAATAAAGAAGCAACTTGATCGAAACCCGCATCGCTGTGGCGGAAAAATGGCTCGTGAGCTGAACATATCGCAATATTCCATTCGGCAAATACTGAAAAATGAGCTCGGGTAAAGCCATTAAAATTCCAAAAAGTGCAAGAACATACACTGCAACAGAAAGAAGATAGTCTTAAACGAGCTCACGAGTTGCTCCGCTTGGTCGAAAGCGGTGAACTGTCGAATTTGGTTTTCTCCGATGAGAAAACATTCATTGTCCAGCAGTTTGTAAACAAACACAATTATCGTGTTTACTTGCCAAAGAGGTCAGCTGAAAATGTGCACCTTCGGATGGCCACAAAAACTCAACAGCCGGCCATGTTGATGGTGTGGACCGTCATAACAGCCGACTGTCACTCTCCGCTCGTATTAATCGACCGTGGAGTCAGAATAAAGGCCGAATATTATCACAAAAATATTCTGGGGGTGTATTAAAGCCTTGGGCACGCATACATTTTGGCCGCAGACCTTCGACATTACAACAGGACTCAGCACCATCGCACTCAGCACGCGCCACCCAAGAATATTAACAAAATGAGGTTCCTCGCTTTATTTCCAACGCACAATTGGCATCAAAATCTTGCGATACCAATTCGTTGGACTATTGTGTCTGGAGTATTTTGGAAAGCAAGGTTGGCACTAAAAAATAACAAAGTGTCGATCACCTCAAGCAAGCGCTTCGTCGGGAATGAGCCAAAATACCGCAGGGCAACATTCGGGCAGCGTGTGACGGTTTCATTGATCGTTTGAAGGCCATAATTCGTGCCAAAGGTGACCAATTCGAACAAATCTAAACGTATTCTAAAATTTAATGCTATTTCCGCCATTTTTTGCTTTCATTCAATAAAATTTAAATAAAAATTAAAAAATTATGGCGTTTGACTTTGTTGCCGTTTTTTATCTCACCCTGTAATATCATACTCTTGCTAAGTACGACCCATGTTAGAAAAATAAAGGTAGATGCATCAACGCTAAAATTTTTAAGATGTTTTGTCAAAAATAAGTAGATTTTTACGTGTTTTCTCATACGACACAAATGGGAGGTTGTGATGATACAGGGTTGTCCATATTCGACGGACCCTTCTGGCAACGCCATAACTTTTGACAGAGATGTCACATCGCTTAATGACATACCGCGTTTGAAGCGTCAGTCCAAGCAGATTTTTACTATGAACCAATACACGCCACGCGAGCGCTCTGAAATAGTTGAAATTTACAAGAAGTCAATTGTGAAAACTCAACGTGCTTTTAAAACATTAAAAAAATGTGAGAAGTGTGCCTTCTAAGAACACCATTAAGCGTTTATACGAAAAATTTTCGACTGGTAAGGCTCTTTCTAATCCGAAGAGGCCATATAAAAGTCGACCAAGGCGATCGGCCGAGAATATCGCTGCCGTACGAGCCAGTGTTGAGAGGTCCCCAAGAACATCCCAAAAACGCCGTTCGCAGCTGTTGGGCATAGCTCGCTCCACTTTACAACGGATTATTCGCATTGATTTGCATTTGTTCCCGTACAAAATTCAATTGACGCAAAGAATGTTGCCTGCGGACAAGCCTCGTCGATTGGAATGGGCCCAAAAAAAAACATGGGTCCGTCGAATATGGGCAACCCTGTACATTTTGTAACATCACGAATTAATCATTTGCGACCCTATGAAGTATATATTTTCTTGATCCACAGTTAATTTCATGAAATGATAATAGGAGCCGCAATATTTAGGAAAGGACTTTCAAAAGTGGCACTGACATTAATTTACTGCTAGGATTTTTGAAATTGATCCACTGCTGCTTATGTTCCCAATATCTTTATATTCGGTACTTTAACGACACAATTCTGCTGTAATATGACATTTTGTGGTTCTGTGGAATGTAGAACTGCAAAAAAGTTTTTTAGCAGGTCCATGCTTTGGTATAGCCTTCATTATATTATAGTACCCAGTTATAGGTATTTTGAGGATCATAGTCATCCTTTTCAACTGACTGGCTTTAAATTTGGTTTTTTGGGATCGAAATTAAAAAAAAAACCGAATATTAAGTTATTGGCATTCCAGGACATTGGACTTGGACCTAATTGAAACTATAACCCCTTTTTTAAAAGTGATATGTGAAATTTGAAGAGAGTTGGATGCTTATTTCGGATTTTATGATCGTTTTGGTTATTCAAAATGTTAACCCTTTGTGGGGGAGGTACCAGAAGGAATGGTCCGACCTCTACCATCTTTATAACCGATCTCGTGTTAATGAAAATGTTGAGATGTACCAAGTCTGGATGAAATCGGATGTTAATTTCGCGACTTATGAGCTTCGCAGATATTCAAAATGTTGACCCTTTGTGGGGGAGGTACCAGAAAGAGTGGACCAATATATTCCATCTTCACGGCAGATCTTGTGTTAGTAGAAACAATAGAATGTGTGAAATATGAAGAAAATCGGATGCTTATTTCGGATTTTATAATCGTTTTGGATATTCAAAACTTTGACCCTTTACCAGAAGGAGTGGACCCATCTTCACACCCCACCTTGGGTTAATAAAAATATTGTGATGCATGTAATTTGAAGGAAATCGGACTCTTACATCACATTTAATAATAGTTATAATTATTCAAAATGTTGACCCTTTGTGGGGGGAGGTACTTGATGGAGTTGACTTATATTGTTCATTTTCGCACTTGACATAGAACTGATGCAAATATAAGAATTCGCAAAGTTGGAGCAAAGCCCGATTATTTTTTCTCTTTCTGTGCAGTTAATTATTTTCTTTGAAAATTTTGACATTTTGTGGGAGAGGTACCAGAATGAGTGGACCGATTGTGCCCATCTCCGATCTAGGTCTAAGTTTGATAATAATATTACGATGTACCAAGTTTGGGTCAAACCGGCTACTCCCTTCGAGAGTTATAGTGCGCATCAGCCAGCCAGATGGACCGACATCGCTAGATCGACTCCAAATGTCCTGAAATTGATGTGTTCCAAAAAGAGATCTAAGGTCTAAAAAATCCTCAAATTACTGAATATCGGGTGCTACCGTTATATGTGCCGATATCCCAAAATGTGGACCTCATTTTCAATACCAACCATTCCATTCGTAAAATGATGTGGCCTGCATAGTGATTTCAACAGACAGACGGACATAATTAAATCGACTTAGAATGTTATGCTGATCATGAATATTTATGTTTAATGGGTTCTATGACGAATATTTAGAGGTGTTACAAACGGAATGACAAATTTAATATACCCTCCTTTCCAAAGTGGAGGGTATAAAAATAAACGTATAGCACGCAGACCCTTAAAGAAAAATCATTCCACAAAAGAATGACAAAAATATGATCGAAATTCGAGGCATTTGGCTGTTACTGGCAGTATTCCAGGAAAAAGACCCACTTTTGGCTGAAAATGACGAAAGTTCGGAAATAAGCTTTGGCAGTCCAAAGTATTTCATTTTAATTGAGAAAATGGATGCTTCCTTTCTACAAATCTTCTGTGTATTCCAGAACTTGGAAATTTGTATTGTCGTTAAAAAAAAAACTTTCAGATTCAGAGTAAAAACCAGTAAAGAAAGTCCTAAAGTCGGTCGGGCCGATTTTATGATACCCTACACCACTTGGCTAATTTAGTTGAGCTCCACATAAAAATTAAAAGTTTTTATGGGAGAATTGAATCATACACGCTATGATTATAATTATATTTTAAAATTCAAAGGACTAAATATGCCGAAGCATTTGTATCTTTTAAATTCGGACTTGTATTGCCCATTTGGTGCGAAATTAATTTGAAATCGGATAAAAATATATATGGGAACTATATCCAAATCTGAACCGATCTCTATAAAATTTGGCAAAGATATTTCTGACCTGTATTTGATAAATTTCCCTGAATATCGTTGTTACCGAATTCATATTACGGCTGTGGGTAACAAATACAATAAATCGGATGAACAATATATATGGGAGCTATAGCTACATCTGAACCGATCTTCACCAAATTTGGCATACTACCTTCTAGACTCAATTCGGTCGTAAGTGCCAAATTCCATCCCATTTGGACAAATATTAGACGTTTGGTGCACAATAAAAGGTAAATCGGACGAAGTTATATATGGGAGCTATATCCAAATCTGAACCGATCTCGATAAAATTTAGCAAAGGTATTTCTAAGCTGCATTTGATATATTTCCCCAAATATTGTTGTCACAGAGTGCATATTACAGCTGCGGAGGACAAAAATAACAAATCGGATGAACAATATATATAGGAGCCATAGCTATATCTGAACCGATTTCTATCAAATTTGGCATACTTATTTTCAGGCCTAATTTGGTTGTATGTGCAAAATTGCATACTATTCGGGCTGATATTACACGTTTGGTGCACAATAAAAGGCAAATCGGACGAAGATATATATGGGAGCTATATCTAAATTTTGACCGATTATCTCCAATTTCAATAGGGTTCGTCCTTGGGCCAAACAAATATTTTTTGGAAAATTTCATCTCAATCGCATAATAAATGCGACCTGTAATTTGTTCACAAGAATACATAGACAGGCGGACGGACAGACGGACGGACAGACGGACTGACATGCATAAATCAACTCAGAAAGTGATTCTATGCAGATCATAAAAAGGAACTATGGGTCTATCTCGTTTCCTTTTGCCTGTTACAAACAAATGCACAAAGACATAATACCCTGACCACCTTGTGGTGTAGGGTATAAATAGTTACAACACCAAACAACTCTTCACCAATTTTAGGTAAAGTCCTTCTTTCCTGCTCCAAAGGACACCACTTTAAATCAAACAAAATAATTTTCTATCGAATTTTCAATTCAATTTTCTAAATATATTTAAATGACTAAATAACATCGTTATAGAATGAAAAATCAAGCAAATCCTCTTAATGGAAAGCGGTGTAGGCAACGGGAGCAGAGACAACAGTCTTCACCAAGGGAGCGGCATGGACAACTGGTGCAGCAGCGTAAGTGTGAACTACAGGAGCAGCCACAGTCTTGACAACAGGAGCGGCAGCATAGGTGTGAACAACAGGGGTGGCAACAGTCTTAAGGACAGGAGCGGCAGCATAGGTATGGACTACAGGAGCGGCGGCAACAGTCTTGACGACGGGAGCAGCAGCCACGGTGTGGACTACAGGTACTTTCCTCTCCAAATTGGTGAAACTTTGATGTGTAATGGCCGAGGAGGCACTGTTATCAACATAGGCTGTCTTGGTCACCACAGGCTGGACAACATGATGGGTTTCGGTAACCAAACCTGGGGCAGCAGCGGCAACAGCCACGAAAGCAAAGATGGCAACAAATTTAAACATTTTGAAGGAGGATTGGTTGATTTCACAAAGATAATGAAATAGAACTGATGGTTTTCTAAGGGAATCACTTTGATTTTATACGAAAAAGAATTAAATGCGGTTTCCTAAACTATGAAGGCGTTCGTGCTGCTACTATGTCAAGATTGGTTGAAAGGCATTAAACGAACCGGTTTTTCAATTATTTTTTTTTCATGACACTAAGTACTGTGTACTTTAGTTCATATTTCTTACATTTACCATTGATTGTGTGCATTACTCATACAGGTTCTAGTTTGAATGTACCAAATATACAAAAATGATTTCTTATCGGCACACATAGTATTAATCAACATGATTTGCTATTTTTAGATTTTTGTGACGTATTTGAAAAAAAAAAAAAATAATTAAATAATGAAGACAATTTCAACATTACTAGCAAATTTTTTCACCCACAGAAGGAAGTTAAAATAAAAATAGAAGTTAAAACAAACAAAATGATAGGCTGGGTCTACACAACAACTAGGGAACAATTTCCTCGTATGAAGCCTATTTTTAAATCGACAATCAGAGCCACAAACCAGGATTTTTCCAAAGAGTTTTGAAGGAAGCTATCAGGCCTTTAAACTGTTTTTTTTTTTTAAGTATTTTATTAGCCACAATTAGAGCCACAAACATGGATTTATAAAGAATATATTTCAAAGCCCCATCAGAGCCACAAGCGAGAATTTGTTGAACTCGATTTTGTTTCATAGCTTCAAACATGCATGTTTTAAATAATATTTTTTATCCACCATCAGTGGAGGATCTAGAGGACTATTAGAGCCATAAAGATGGTCTTCTTATACCCTACACCACAAGGTGGTCAGGGTATTATGTCTTTGTGCATTTGTTTGTAACAGGCAAAAGGAAACGAGATAGACCCATAGTTCCTTTTGATGATCTGCATAGAATCACATTCTGAGTCGATTTATGCATGTCCGTCCGTCTGTCCATGCATTTTTGTAAACAAAGTACAGTTCGCATTTATTATCCGATTAAGATGAAATTTTCCAAACAACATTTGTTTGGCCCAAGGACGAACCCTATTGAAATTGGAGATAATGGGTCAAATTTTAGATGTAGCTCCCATATATATCTTCGTCCGATTTGCTTTTTATTGTGCACCAAACGTGTAATAATAGTTCGAATAGTATGGAATTTTGCACGTACGATCAGATTGGACCTGAAAATAAGTATGCCAAATTTGATCGAAATCGGTTTAGATATAGCTAAAGCTCCCATATATATTGTTGATCCGATTTGTTATTTTTGTCCTCCGCAGCCGTAATATGCACTCTGTAACAACAATATTTGGGGAAATATATCAAATACAGCTCAGAAATACATTTGCTAAATTTTATCAAGATCGGTTCAGATTTAGATATAGCTCCCATATATAACTTCGTCCGATTTACCTTTTATTGCGCACCAAACGTCTAATATTTGTCCAAATGGGATGGAATTTGGCACTTACGACCGAATTGAGTCTAGAAGCTAGTATGTCAAATTTGGTGAAGATCGGTTCAGATATAGCTATAGCTTCCATATATATTATTCATCCGATTTGTTATATTTGTTACCCACAAGCGTAGTATGCACTCCGTAACAACGATATTCAGGAAAATATATCAAATACAGCTCAGAAGTATCTTTGCCAAATTTTATCGAGATCGGTTCAGATTTGGATATAGCACCCATATATATCTTTATCCGATTTCAAATTAATTGTGCACCAAATGGGCAATACAATTCCGAATTTAAAATATACAAATGCTTCGGCATATTTAGTCCTTGAACTTTAAATTATAATTATAATCATAGCGCGTATGATTGAATTCTCCCATAAAAACTTTTAATTGTTATGTGGAGCTCTACTAAATTAGCAAAGAGGTGTAGGGTATCATAAAGTCGGCCCGCCCGACTTTAAGACTTTCTTTACTGGTTTATTTTAAATAATATTTTTTATCCACCATCAGAACTTCAAACGTGGAGGATCTAGAGGACTATTAGAGCCATAAAGATGGATCAGAGCCACAAGCGTATATTTTTAAGAAAATTTTCGGACCATCAGAGCCACATACGTGGATTTTTATAACCTCCACCATACATAATATGGAAGATATATTAAATTCCTCATTCTGTCCGTCCGCCCGTCTGAGCGTCTGTTGTAATCACACTTAAGTCAAAACGAATAAAGATAGGAAGCTAAAATTTGTCTGCAGGCAGGTCAAGTTCGAAGATGGACTATGTCGGTGTACGATATCGTATAGCCTCCATATAACGGTACCACCGATATTCGGTAATTTGATGATTTGTAGCCAAATTTTTTAACGAAAATCCACATAAGGGGTTTTTTCTGAATGCTTTACCCTGTGGAAGAATATTGGCTTCCACGGGCTAATGGTAACCCCCGATATTCGATATTTTTAAGACTCCAGCCACATTTTCAACGGAATTGTCTGAAAATACACACAATGAGTTTCTTGTGAGTACTTTATTCCCTAGAAGAGAATTATCTATATAGGTTCACGATATCGTATAGCCCCCATATAATGGTACCTCGCGATGTTTGATATTTTCCACATGATTTTTTCCAAATTTTTCAATGAAATTGTCTGAAATTCTACACCAGGAGTTCCTTCTGAGTACTTTACCCAATGGAAAAGAAAGGCTCATGTACAACGGTACCTCCCGATATTTGACGATTTTACTACATTATTCACCGGAGTTGTTTCAAATTTAGTTCCTAAAGTTCGTAATGGGAACTACAGTCTATGAAAGAAAATTGTCTATGCAGGTCCAGTTCTTCCTATAGGCCTCATATATATCAGTACCTCCCTATATTCGGTATTTGGATGATTTTAGCGACATTATTCACCGAAACTGTTTCACATTATGTATTTAGAGTTCGTAATGGGAACTACAGTCTATGACAGAAAGTTGTCTATGCAGGTCCAAATCTTCGCATATATCCCATATATCATTACCTGCCTATATTCGGTATTTCGACGATTTTAGGTACAATATTCCCTGGAATTATTTCATATTTCGTATTTGAAGTTCCTAATGGGTAATGCAGCCTATGACAGAAAATTGTCTATGCAGGTCCAGATCTTCGCATATATCCCATATATCATTACCTCCCTATATTCGGTATTTTTTTTGACGATTTTAGGTACATTATTCACCGGAATTATTTGATATTTCGTATTTGAAGTTCCTAATGGGTACTACAGCCTGTGACAGAAAATTTTCTATGCAGGTCCAGGTCTTCGTATAGCCTAATTATAACGGTACCTCCCAATGTTCGGTATTTTAATGATTTTGGCTACATTATTCACCGGATTTTTTCAAGTTTCGTGCTTGAATACTGTATTGGCTTATGACAAAAGTTGCTTATGCAGGTCCACGTCTTCGTATTTAACCCAATATAACAATATAAGATTTTAACAGAATTTTTAACGAATTTTATTTTTTTGAAAATTTACAAATTTGTTCCAATTGGTGGAGGTGGAGTACGACCCGGCCGAACTTACTGCTTTTTTACTTATTTAAGAATATTTTCAAATATCTGTCAGAGCCACAAACGTGGATTCTTCAAAGAATATTTTTTTAATTGACCATCACAGCTACAAACATGGATTTTTGATGATTTTTGAGAGGACCATTACCGTAACGAGGATTTGTTAAAGAATAGTTTCTAAAGAATATTTTTTATCAACCATCAGCGCCAAAAACGTGGATTTTTAATAATTTAATAGTTTTTGTCAACCATCAGAGCCACAACAGTAGATTTATTAGAATATTTGAGAGCCACAAATGTGAATTTTTTAAGAATATTTTTCAAAGGCCTGTCAAATCCAAAAACGTGGATTATTTAAAGAATATGTTTTCAAACCCCAACAGCGTCGCAGGCCGGGATTTTTAAAAAAGATTTTTTCAAAGTACCATCTGTACCACAGGATATGATTTTTTAAAATAAGTTTTTCCAAAGTGCCATCAAAAACACATTTTTTTTATTTTTTTTTTATTTTTCAAAGGCCCATCAGAGCCACAGACCAAGATTATTGTAGGCAGATTTTTTCGAAGGATTATTTGAGCTACAAATAAGAATGTTAAAAGAGTATTTTTTCAGAAGCCAAGAGAAGAATCCTAAGAGAAGAATTTTTTAAAGAAATTTGTGAGTTTTAATTTTTTCATCCTTTCCCCACAAAAATATTCCTTTTGAAAAAAATAACTTCTTACGGGCCAACACACATGGGTCAGCAAAGATTTGAAGTTTGTATTATTTTTGTTGTAATTTTTTTTTTTGTACGTTCAACTCGGTAGCTAGTAGCTCCATACAAACAAAGCAAATTGAAGTCGATTTAAGAAAAATAAAGTATGTGATATTGTGGTACTTAGTGCCATGAATAAAGAGAAGTACAACGAGAACCGGTTAAACGCCCTTCCATCAAACTTAATATAATAACAACACTAATTCCATAGCACTTTTATGTGCTGAACTAAATTTTCAGTATAAAACCAAAATGTTTCCCTTAACAAATCATCAGTTCAATTTCATTCGCATTGTGAAATCAAGCAATCCTCCTTCAAAATGTTCAAATTCGTTGCCCTCTTTGCTTTATTGGCTGTTGCCGCTGCTGCCCCAGGTTTGATTACCGAAACCCATCATGTTGTCCAGCCCGTGGTGACCAAGACAGCCTATGTTGATAACAGTGCCTCCTCGGCCATTACCCATCAAAGTTTCACCAATTTGGAGAGGAAAGTACCTGTAGTCCACACAGTTGCCGCTGCTCACTTGGTCAAGACTGTTGCCGCCGCTCCCGTAGTCCATACCTATGCTGCTGCTCCTGTCCTTAAGACTGTTGCCACCCCTGTTGTTCACACCTATGCTGCTGCTCCTGTTGTTAAGACTGTAGCTGCTCCTGTAGTTCATACTTACGCTGCTGCTCCAGTTGTCCATGCTGCTCCCTTGGTAAAGACTGTTGTCTCTGCTCCCGTTGCCTACACTGCTTTCCATTAAGAGGATTTTAATGATTTCACGTTGTTATTTAGTCACATAAATATATTTCAAAGATTTGGATTGAAAACTCCATAAAGACAGTTTCGTTTTAATTCATAGGCGGAAAAAATCAGGCCTTGGTGACTGAGGATTTTTTTTTTCCATAGAAAAAAATATCCGACCTCAGTACTGACTGTGGAGGTATTTTTTTCTATAGAAAAAAATCCGACCTCAGTACTGACTGTGGAGGTATTTTTTTCTATAGAAAAAAATCCGACCTCAGTACTGACTGTGGAGGTATTTTTTTCTATAGAAAAAAATCCGACCTCAGTACTGACTGTGGAGGTATTTTTTTCTATAGAAAAAAATCCGACCTCAGTAGTGACTGAGGAGGTATTTTTTTCTATAGAAAAAAATCCGACCTCAGTAGTGACTGAGGAGGTATTTTTTTCTATAGAAAAAAATCCGACCTCAGTAGTAACTGAGAAGGTATTTTTTTCTATAGAAAAAAATCCGACCTCAGTAGTGACTGAGGAGGTATTTTTTTCTATAGAAAAAAATCCGACCTCAGTAGTGACTGAGGTTTATTTTTTTCTATAGAAAAAAATCCGACCTCAGTTGTGACTGAGGTTTATTTTTTTCTATAGAAAAAAATCCGACCTCAGTTGTGACTGAGGATGACTTTTTTCTATACAAAAAAATCCGACCTCCGTTGTGACGGAGGACGATTTTTTTCTACAGAAAAAAATCACATCGGAGACTGAGGACGATTGTTTTCTACAGAAAAAAATCCGACCTCCGTTGTGACGGAGGACTATTTTTTTCTATAGAAAAAAATTCGACCTCAGTAGTCACTGAGGACTATTTTTTTCTATAGAAAAAATCCGACTTCAGTAGTGACTGAGGCATTTTTTTGCTATAGAAAAAAAAATTGACCTCAGTAGTGACTGAGGCATTTTTTTGCTATAGAAAAAAAAATTGACCTCAGTAGTGACTGAGGCATTTTTTTGCTATAGAAAAAAATTCGACCTCAGTAGTGACTGAGGCATTTTTTTGCTATAGAAAAAAAAATCCGACCTCAGTAGTGAATGAGGCATTTTTTTCTATAGAAAAAAAATCCGACCTCAATGGCGACTGAGGCATTTTTTTTTCTATAGAAAAAAATCCGACCTCAATGGCGACTGAGGCATTTTTTTCTATAGAAAAAAAAATCCTACCTCAATGGCGACTGAGGCATTTTTTTCTATAGAAAAAAATCCGACCTCAATGGCGACTGAGGCATTTTTTTTTCTATAGAAAAAAATCCGACCTCAATGGCGACTGAGGCATTTTTTATATAGAAAATAAATCCGACCTCAGTAGTGACTGAGGCATTTTTTTTCTATAGAAAAAAAATCCGACCTCAGTAGTGACTGAGGCATTTTTTTTTTTTTCTATAGAAAAAAATTCGACCTCAGTAGTGACTGAGGCATCTGATTTTTTCTATAGAAAAAAATCCGACCTCAGTACTGACTGAGGCATTTGATTTTTTCTATAGGAAAAAATCCGACCTCAGTAGTGACTGAGGATGAATTTTTTTCTATAGGAAAAAATCCGACCTCAGTAGTGACTGAGGATGAATTTTTTTCTATAGGAAAAAATCCGACCTTAGTGCTGACTGAGGATGACTCTTTTCTATAGAAAAAAATTCGACCTCAGTAGTGACTGAGGATGACTCTTTTCTATAGAAAAAAAATCCGACCTCAGTACTGACTGAGGAGTATTCTTTTCTATAGAAAAAAATCCGACCTCAGTACTGACTGAGGAGTATTTTTTTCTATAGAAAAAAAATCCGACCTCAGTACTGACTGAGGAGTATTTTTTTCTATAGAAAAAAAAATCCGACCTCAGTACTGACAGAGGAGTATTTTTTTCTATAGAAAAAAAATCCGACCTCAGTACTGACTGAGGAGTATTTTTTTCTATAGCAAAAAAATAATCCGACCTCAGTACTGACTGAGGAGTATTTTTTTCTATAGCAAAAAAAAAATCCGACCTCAGTACTGACTGAGGAGTATTTTTTTCTATAGAAAAAAAAATCCGACCTCAGTAGGGACTGAGGAGTATTTTTTTCTATAGAAAAAAAAATCCGACCTCAGTACTGACTGAGGAGTATTTTTTTCTATAGCAAAAAAAAATCCGACCTCAGTACTGACTGAGGAGTATTTCTTTCTATAGAAAAAAATCCGACCTCAGTAGTAACTGAGGAGTATTTTTTTCTATAGAAAAAAATCCGACCTCAATAGGGACTGAGGAGTATTTTTTTCTATAGAAAAAAATCCGTCCTCAGTAGGGACTGAGGAGTATTTTTTTCTGTAGAAAAAAATCCGACCTCAGTAGGGACTGAGGATGACTTTTTTTCTATAGAAAAAAATCCGACCTCGGTGGTGTCTGAGGTTTATCTTTTTCTATAGAAAAAATCCGACCTCAGCTGTGACTGAGGATGAGTTTTTTTTCTACAGAAAAAAATTCGACCTCAGCTGTGACTGAGGATGAGTTTTTTTTTTCTATAGAAAAAAATTCGACCTCAGTAGTGACTGAGGTTTATTTTTTTCTATAGAAAAAAATCCGACCTCAGTAGTGATTGAGGTTTATTTTTTCTATAGAAAAAAATCCGACCTCAGTAGTTACTGAGGATTTTTTTTTTTTTTCGATAAAAAAAAAATCCGACCTCAGTACTGACTGAGGATTATTTTGTTTTCGATAGAAAAAATCTGGCCTCAGTAGCGACTGAGGAATTGTTTTTTCTTCGAGAAAAAAAAATTAAGAAAATAAAACTCAGAATTTTCAACAATAAAAAAATATTTTATTCAAAAAACAACACTAATCTTAACTTAATGATGATAATGTCCAGCATAGGCAAGTGGCACAGTCTTGTACAATGGAGCCGGGTGGACAACAGTTTTTACAACGGGAACGGCAGCATAAGTGTGTACAACGGGAGCGGGAACGGCATATGTGTGAACAACTGGGGTCACCACGGTCTTTACAACCGGAGCCGCAACATAGGAATGAACCACGGGAGCGGCATAAACCGCCGGCTGGACATAGGCATGGCTGTGGTGGGCCACATAGCCGGGAGCAGCCTGGGCGGCAACAGCCAAAAGAGCAAGAAGGGCGAACTGCAAAATAGAATTATGAAGTAATTTAGATTTAGTTTCAGAATTTTGTTTTGGAATTTCAAAACTTACGTATTTGAACATTTTGTTGGAGGGTTTTAGTTGGTTGATTGGTTGTTGTTGAAACGCTGTCAATTCACTGATGATTCTTGTCAATTTCGCTGCTTCATTTATATGTTTTAAGAAAAAAAAAATTTAAAAATTCATTTTCAAACATGCACACATCTAAGCAAATTTTGTTGAAGACCGGTTGTCTTAATTTGTTTGGAGATCTACTGAAGAATACCTTCATCACTGTTGTGGGCTATTGTATTAAACTAATTATCCATAATAATGACATCCAAAACGCCATGGCTTGGAATGCCCTAATTGTGGTGCTTTAGAAAAGCTGACCAAATAAATTGTAACAAAATTTGCATTTCAATGGAGTTCTAGTTCCTGAGTCTTTTGTTAAGCCCACAATGTAGTCGATTAGAGATTAGGTTTATCACAAAGAATTCTATTTTAATGCATTACAAAAGATTCAAAAATAGAAAAAATACTATATTTACATTTTAATTTTGTAATTTTGATTTTGAGTGGATATTATTCAAATAAGTTCTACATGTTTGGTATTGGATGTAAATGTAATAAAGAAAAAAATATGAATTAATTAACTACAATAAAAATCGTAGAGTCTATTTCGGTCGTATCCGAAATTTATCTACAAGATAAATAAGTAAAATGGTTTGCTGCAGTATTTACGCGAGATAAAATACTTTATGTTTCCCCAGGATACATATATTAGATTCAAATTCAAAATTATGCGGACTAGACATTTAAAGGCAAAAAACAGACTAAGAATGGTTTCCCAAAAATTTGTTTAACTAATTTTAATGAAACATTAATGGAAGGAAAGCTTAAGGTTTGTACAACAAAAAATACGGCAGAACCTTCTGATGCCATACACACTTAGAGCATTGTCTTAGGAATATTCCTAGCATTCATGGGTACTTAAAAACTTTTATTCAAGGACAATCACGGCAATAATTTTTTTTTAGATTTTTTTCAAAGTGAGTCTATAACCTGGGGTTTTAAATAACATTTTAAATAGCTTTAGAACTGATGAGAAAAGAATTTCAAGGGTCATTAGAGACACCAAAAATGTATTTGTAACAAATTGAAAAGCAGTAAGATCAGCCGGGACAAACTTTGCATACCATCCACCATTTGGAACGTAATTATCAAAAAACCAATAAAGAAAGTTTTAAAGTCGGGCGGGGCCCTACAGCACTTTGCTAATATAGTAGAGCTCCACATAACAATTAAAATTTTTTATGAGAGAATTCAATCATACACGCTATGATTATAATTATAATTTAAAGTTCAAAGGACTAAATATGCCGAAGCATTTGTATCTTTTAAATTCGGACTTGTGTTGCCCATTTGGTGCACAATTAATTTGAAATCGAATAAAAATATATATGGGAGCTATATCCAAATCGGAACCGATCTCGATTAATTTTCGCAAAGATATTTCTGAGATGTATTTGATATATTTCCCTGAATATCGTTGTTACGGAGTGCATATTACGGCTGTGGGTAACAAATATGAAAAATCGGATGAACAATATATATGGCAGCTAAAGCTATATCTGAACCGATCTTTACCAAATTTGACATACTAGCTTCTAGACTCAATTCGGTCGTAAGTGCCAAATTTCATCCAATTTGGGCAAATATTAGACGTTTGGTGCACAATAAAAGGTAAATCGGACGAAGTTATATATGGGAGGTATATCCAAATCTGAACAGATGTCGATAAAATTTAGCAAGTGTATTTCTGAGCTGTATTTGATATATTTCCCCAAATATTGTTGTGCATATTACGGCTGCGGAGGACAAAAATAACAAATCGGATGAACAATATATATGGGAGCTATTGCTATATCTGAACCGATTTCGATCAAATTTGACATACTTATTTTCAGGTCCAATCTGATCGTACGTGCAAAATTCCATACTATTCGGACTGATATCACACGTTTGGTGCACAATAAAAGGCAAATCGGACGAAGATATATATGGGAGCTATATCTAAATTTCGACCGATTATCTCCAACTTCAATAGGGTCCTTGGGCCAAACAATTGATTTGTGCAAAATTTCATCTGGAGAGGGCAATAAATGCGAACTGTACTTTGTTTACAAAAATACATGGACAGACGGACGGAAGGACGGACGGACATGCATAAATCGACTCAGAATGTGATTCTATGCAGGTCATCAAAAGGAACTATAGGTCTATCTCGTTTCCTTTTGCCTGTTACAAACAAATGAACAAAGACATAATACCCTGACCACCTTGTGGTGCAAGGTATAAAAAGAAGTTAATAAATAAAACATTCTGTTAAATTCATACAAATTTCGAATATATGAATTATTTTGGGGTCTATGGGAAGACCTGCAGAGGAAATTTTCTATCGCAGGCTGTAATACCCATTAGAAACTTCAAATATGAAATTTGAAACAATTCCTTTAAATAATGTCGTTAAAATCGTCAAAATACCGAATATCGGAAGATACCGTTATATAGGGGTTATACGAAGACGTGGACTTGCATAGGCAATTCTCTGTCATAAACCGTAGTTGCCATTACGAACTTCAAATACGAAATTTAAAACGATTCCGGTGAATAATGTCGCTAAAATCGCCAAAAGACCGAATATCGGGAGGTACAGTTATATGGGGACTATACCTAAATCTGTACCCATTATCAATACCAAAAGTCCTGCAGACCAAACACAAATATGAAACAAATTTTATCAACATACTTCAATTTGCTCGGATGCTAGAGTGATTTCCACAGACGGACGGCGAACGGAGAATTTTATGCTGATCAAGAATAAACAGGGTGAGAAAAAAAATCTGCAACAAAGTCAAAGGCCATAATTTTTACATTTTATTAATATTTTATTGAATGAAAGCAAAAAATGTCGGAAATAGCATCAAATTTTAGAATAAGTTTAGATTTGTTCGAATCGGTCATCTTTGGTACGAACTATGGCCTTCAAACGGCCTTCGCTGCCCGAATGTTTTTCTGCGATATTTTGACCCATTCCCGGCGAAGCGCTTGCTTGAGGTGATCGGCACATTGGTATTTTTTAGTGTCAACCTTGCATTCCCAAATACTCCCGACACAAATACTCCAACGGATTGGTATCCGGAGATTTTGATGGCCATTGTGTGCTGGAAATGAATCGAGGAACCTCATTTTGTAACCATTCTTGGGTGGCGCGTGCTGATTGCGATGGTGCTGAGTCCTGTTGGAATGTCCAAGGTCTGCGGCCAAAATGTAAGCGTACCCAAGGATTTAATACACCCTCCAGAATATTTTCGCGATAATATTCAGCATTTATTCTGATGCCACGGTCGATTAACACGAGCGGAGAGCGACAATCGGCTGTTATGGCGGCCCACACCATCACCATGACCGGCGCTTGAGTTCTGGTGGTCAACCGAAGGGGCACATTTTCAGCTGACACGATAATTTTGTATGTTTACCAACTGCTGGACAAGGAAGGTTTTCTCATCGGAGAAAACCAAATTCGGCAGTTTACCACTTTTGGCCAAGCGAAGCAACTCTTTAGATCTTTTGAGTTTATTTTCTTTCTGTTGCGGTGAAAGTTGTTGCAATTTTTGGAATTTCAATGGCTTCAAATTCGGCAGTTTACCACTTTCGGCCAAGCGAAGCAACTTCTTAGCTCTTTTGAGTGTCTTGTCTTTTTGTTGGGGTGCAAGTTCTTGCACTTATTGTAATTTCAATGGGTTTACCCCGAGCTCATTTTTCAATATTTGCCGAATGGGAAATTACGATATGTTCAGCTAAGGAGCCATTTTCGGCCATTGCGACGCGGGCTTCGATCAAGTCGATCCTTTATTTTTCGAACCATTTCTGCTGATGTTGCTGTTTTCTTCCGTCCACTTCCTTGACGTCGGTATATGCTACAAGAATCACGGTTACGAGGGATGGTACGAGACACAAAAGATTTATTCACATGCCAATGCTGAAGTGCTCTAACGATAGCCACTTGTGGTTTTCCAGCCACGTTTGAATTCCATCACGATTAACTTTTTTTCTGGAAAATTCTCACCAAAATGCTTTTGTACGCTTCTAAACAATATAATGAGCTGTCACTGGAATCATTTTAACAGCTGTCGGCCGAGTGGCTTAGAAATGACAACAGTCTGAAGTTGGTTGCAGTTTTTTCTTCTCTCCCTGTATACCCTCTCTTGTCATATGGCTAAGTGTATAAAAAATTTAAAACTTTTCTGTACCCTAGTGTAATTGATTCGCATTTGACAATTTTGACAGTAATTTTCGACAACATTCCATTCTTTTGGAATGCCACACTCAAAGCCATTAGAAGACAATTTTTCATCGCTCAAGGAAACCGCTCGCTTCAGCATCTTCGTAATAATTTTTAAACGTAATATTCTAATTTAAATCGAAGATAATTAATGATGTGTTGGAAGCGATAAACCATTAGTCGCATCCAAATAATAACTGCACGCTTAAAAGATTATAAACAATTCAAGATGCCGAGTGAAAACATAAAAGATGAAATAACAGATGAAATTGAAACATTTTTTGTTCGGCCATTAGCCATGAAAATTTGATTACTTCTACGCGCTTACAGAAAAAGTGTGTGTGTGTGTGAAGAAAAAAATTAAATAAAAACGCTTACTAAATGCCCAAGCCATAGCAGTTACAATAAGCATCTGAAGAGCAAAGCATTGATACCATCATCTTCAAAATTGTGCGTGGAAATATGAACAAAGACCACAACAATAAAAGATTTAATACCCCAACTGACCCATTGAAATAGGGCAACATTGTTAACCAAAAAATTATGTAAAATATGAATGGAAGTATGCCCATAGTTTTTAGTTTCTTAAAAAAGCCAGAAAACTTGGAATGAAGGAGGTGCCTATTACAAACTCCAAATACAAAAAGTGAGATTATTCTGTTTAAAAATGTAGCCAAAATCATCAAAATAAGGTATATAAGGAGACGCAGACGTGGATCTGCACAATCCATTTCCTGTCATATGAACTAGTACCCATTGTGAGCTCAATATTCCAAATTATAAATAATTCCGACATGTCATCAAAATACCGAATATTTGGAGCTACAGTTGCATGGGGACTATAGGGATGGTTTTATGCGAGATTCTACATACTGGGAACACAAACTGCATATTTATTAGCAAATTCAGCTTAAAATTGTGGTTATAAACAGTTATATGGGGGCAATATCATAAATTGGGCCTATGTGGCGCATTTTTAATACCAACAAGTTAAAAAGCAGTAAGTTCGGCCGGGCCGAACACCATTTGGAACGAATTTGGAAAATTTCAAAAATTAAAATCCGTTAAAAATTAAAAAAAAATAAAATTTTAACAATCTTGAATATAGCCGTTATATTGGGGTCTATACGACGTGGACCTACAGAGGCATTGTTTGTCATAAGCCATAACCAACCATAACCATATTCAAATTCGACACTTGAAATAAACGGTGAATAATTTAGCTAAAATCATCAAAATATCGTATATAGGAAAGTACCGTTATATCGGAGCTGTGGGAAGACCTGGACCAGCATAGACAGTTTTCTGTCGTAGGCTCTAGCATCCATTACGAACTTCAAATTTCGGTGGATATTGTGCCTAAACTCGTCAAAATACCGAATACAGGGAGGTACTGATATATGGGGCCTATACGAAGACCTGGACCTGCATAGACAATTTTCTGCCACAGACTGTAATTCCGAACTCTAAATACGTAATTCGAAACAATTCCGGTTAATAATGACGCTAAAATCGTCAATATACTGAATATTGGGAGATACAATTATATGGGGTCTATACGAAGACGTGGACCTGCACAAACAATTTTCTGCAATAGGCTGTAGTATCGATTACGAACTTTAAATACCAAATTTGAAACAATTCCGCTTAGTAATGTCGCTAAAATCATCAAAATACTGAATATAGGAAGGTACCGTTATATGGGGGCTATAGGAAAACGTGGACCCACATGGCCCATTTACGAACTTAACCTGCCTACTAAAAAAATAAACATGTGTGCAAAATTTTAGCCCTCTACCTCAATTCGTGCGGAAGATAGCGTGATGAAAGTTAATATACCCTCCATAGTATGGTGGAGGAAATAAAAATTGTATTGACCTAAAATACATCTAAGTACAATTTTATTAAGCCTACTTCATTTCGAAACTTGACAATTGATATTCTCGCTAGGTCCGTTCTCTTCCTACGAAATATTTTAGCTTCAGGTCCACTAATTGGTATAGCCTCCATATAAAGGTACCTCCAGGTATTCGGTATTTTCAAGATCTCTGCCGCAATTTCCAAACAAATCAGATCAAACTTCACATTTGGGGTTCTTGGTAGGACTGTTCTTTGCTTGCAAAAAAGATCGATTAAGGTCACTAACTGGTATAGACCCTATATAACGGTACCACACGATTATCGGTATTTTTCAGGTTTCTACCACAATTTCCAATCAGCGAACCAAATTAGCTAAAACTTTACATTTGAAGTTCTTAGAAGGTCTGGTTTATCCCCGCAAAAACTATTCGCTACGGGTTCACCCAGTAACAGTACCTACCTATTTTCGGTATTTTGAAGGTTTCAAATTAGCTGAAACTTAGTAATTGGGGTTCTCGATAGGTTTGTTCTCACCTTACAAAAATGTGCAATTTAGGTCCACCAAGTGGTTTTCGGGTTTCGGTATTTTGAAGGTTTTTGCCAAGCAAATTAAATGATAATATAGATTTTGCTATTCGTTTTATTTTAATACCCTCAGCCAAATGGCCACAGAGGGTATATATCATTTGATACGGCCACAACGTGCCTTATCGAAATAACGGTTTTAGACCCTAAACCGTTTGGACGAAATCCGTTTCAGGACATTTAGAGTCGATCTAGCGATGTCCGTCCGTCTGTCTGGCTGGTGTGCACGATAACTCTCGAAGGGAGTATCCAATCCAAACTTGGTAAATCGTAATATTATTGTCAAACTTAGATAAGTTCGGAAATGAGCTATATCAGGCCACTCTTTCTGGTACCTCCCACACAAAATGTCAATATTTTTAAAGAAAAAAAATTAATTGCACAGAAAAAGAAGGATATCCCGATTTTGCTCCAAATTTGCGAAACCTAATATTTGCATCAGTGCTAGGTCAGGAGCGAAAATGAAAAATACCGTCCACTCCATCAAGAACCTCCCCCACAAAGTGTCACAATTTTGAATAAATATAACTCTTATAAGAATATGATGTAAATGTCCGATTACCTTTAAATTACACACATCAAAATGCTTTTATTAGCCCAAGATCTGGTGTTAAGATGGAAAATATTGGTCCACTCATTCTGGTACCTTCCCCACAAAGGGTAACAGTTTTGAATGTCCATGAAGCTCATAAAACGCAAAACTAACATCCGATTCCATTCAGATTTGGCACATCTTAATGTTTCCGTCAACACAAGATCTGTAATAGAGATGGGAGGGATCAGACAAATGCTTTTGTTAACTCCCCCAGGGTCGAAGTTTTGAATAACCAAAACGATCATAAAATCCGAAATAAGCATCCGGTTCTCTTAAAATTACACACATGACAATATTTTTATTAACCCACGGTGTGGTGTGAAGATGGGATATATCAGTCTACTCCTTCTGGTACCTCCCCCACAAGGGTCAACATTTTGAGTATCCATGAAGCTCATAAAACGCAAAATTAATCTCCGAATTTATTCAGATTTGATACATCTCAATATTTTTCTATAAACACAAGATCTGTTATAGATCGGGCCATTCCTTCTGGGACCTCCCCTACAAACGGTCTATGTTTTGAATAACCAAAACGATTATCAAATCAGAAATAATCGTCCAACTCTCTTCAAATTTCACACATCACAGATGGAATATATCGGTACACTCCTTCTGGTACCTCCCCCACAAAGGGTCAAAATTTAGAATGTCAATGGCGCTCATAAAACGCGAAATTAACATCCGATTCCATTCAGACTTGGTACAGCTCAACATTTCCATAAAAACAAGATCTGTCATAAAGATGGTAGAGATCGGACCATTTTTCTGGTACCTCCCCCACATAGGGTTCAAGATTTTAAGAAACAAAACGCTCAAATTAAGCGAAATAAACATCCAACTCTATTCAAATTTCACGCATTCAAATATTTTACGCAAGATCTGTTATGAAAATGATGTATATCTACCAACCCCTTCTCGCTTCATCTCCGGATACCAATCCGTTGGACTATTGTGTCTGGAGTATTTTGGAAAGCAAGGTTGGCACTAAAAAATACCAAAGTGTTGATCACCTCAAGCAAGCGCTTCGCCGGGAATGGGCCAAAATACCGCAGAGGAACATTCGGGCAGCGTGTGACGTTTTCATTGGCAGTTTGAAGGCTATAATTCGTGTCAAAGCTGTCCATTTCGAACAAATCTAAACTTATTCTGAAATTTGATGCTGTTTTCGACATTTTTTGCTTTCATTCAATAAATTTTAAAAAAATTAATATGGCTTTTGGCTTTGTTGCAGTTTTTTATCTCACCCTGTATGTGGGGAGGTATCAGAAGAAATGGTCCGATCTCTACTATCTTTATAACAGATCTTGTCTTGATGGAAATATTAAATAAATGGTATCGCATTTCGCGCTTTATGAGCTTCATGGAGATTCAAAATTGTAACCCTTTGTGAGGAGGGTACTATAAAGATCGGACCCATCTTCATTGGAAATCTTGTGTTAGTGGAAATAATAGGCTGTTCGAAGTGTGAAGACAACTGGATGCTTATTCCCGATTTATATGGCGTTTGACTTTGTTGCAGTTTTTTTATCTCACCCTGCGCATCTGTCGGCTTATGATATTTTATTTGTTTTTTTTTTTTTTATTAAAAACAGATTGATAATCTAAATTATCATATTCTACCCTTTTCATGGGAGGGTATAAAAAGTTTGGCTTAAAACCATTTATACTTGTTTAAAATGCCAAAACTGTAGCTTTGAAAGTTCTCTAAAATATTTTTTTACCGCAGAATTTTAGCTTAAAAAGGAAATTCTTTAAAAAATACGTTTTTTTTTTGGATTTTCTTGAAAAAAGACCTCAAAGACTCCAGGTTTGTGACTCTATTGGAAAAAGGAAAAATATTCCTCAAAAAAGTCACGTTTGTGTCACCTTTAGTCTCTTCCTGACAATAATTTTAAAAAATCTACGTTTCCTGGTCTTCTTGAAAACATGAAATTTATCCAAAAGCTTATTTTTTTCAAGGATAGATTTTAATAAATTTTCACTGGGAAATCTTGGATATTTTTTACCAACGGTGTGGCACACAGGACTGGTGTGGCAGCATAGGTTAGATTGGCTGGAGTTGCAGTATAGGTGTGAACAACTGGTGCAGGGTCGGACTTCACTAAGGTCGTTGTCATCGTTTTTACAAGTGGTAAAGCTGCAGTGTAACCGGTATAGACTACTGGAGCAGTGTCGGAGGCATAAGACTGAGCAACGGGAACATTGTGAACTAAATTGGTAAAACTTTGATGGGTTACAGCCGAGGCCGAGCTGGTGTCCACAACAGCTACGTGACCTGGTGCATCTGTAGAATGAACTTCCCGTAGGAGACCAGGAGCTGCCGCGGCCAGGGTGAGAAATGTCAAGGTGGTTATCTGTAAAATATGCATCTTAAAGTATTTGATTTTTTTCTACCGAAGGAGATGCCTTACAATTTTAAACATTTCGAACAAATACCTGTCGGGCTTTTGAAAACTTTAAATTAAAACTGCCCATTTAAGTTGTAACGACCATTCTTTTATATAAAGATCACACAAAGTGGTGGTAGCATTGGGCTTTGTGGAACAATTGTCTTTACGATTTGCTTTTCAAACAATAAGTGGCTTTACGTCTCCTCGTGTCATTAAAGTAACCAATTTTGTTGAAAAGAAATCTTTATAGGTGAGCTCGTTAAAACTTGTTTGGTCATTGCCTATTAAATATCAGAAAAATTGTAGTAATGCCTATCAGGGTTCGGGAAAAATAATAATATTATAGAAAAAATTTAAAAATTTCAAAAAAAGTTATGGCTCTGATGGCCCTTGAAAAAAAATTGAAAAAATCCAGGTTTCTACCTATGATGACCCTTGCAAAAATATTCTTTAAAAATATCCACGTTTATGGCTCTGATGATGCTTTGAAGAAATATTCTTTAAAAATATCCACGTTTATGGCTCTGATGATGCTTTGAAGAAATATTCGTTAAAAAATCCACTTTTGTGGCTCCGATGGCCCTTGCAAAAATATTTTTAAAAAAAATTCACGTTTATGGCTCTGATGATGCTTTGAAGAAATATTCGTTAAAAATTCCACTTTTGTGGCTCCAATAGCCTTTAAAAAATATTTATTAAAAAATCCACGTTTGTAGCTCTGATGATGCTTTGAAAAATATTTATTAAAAAATCCACGTTTGTAGCTCTGATGATGCTTTGAAAAATATTTATTAAAAAATCCACGTCTGTAGCTCTGATGATGCTTTGAAAAAATATTCGTTAAAAAATCCACGTTTGTGGCTCTGATGATGCTTTGAAAAAATATTCTTTAAGAAATCCACGTTTGTGGATCTGATGATGCCTTGAAAAAACATTCTTTAAAAAATCCACGTTTGTGGATCTGATGATGCCTTGAAAAAATATTCTTTAAAAAATCCACGTTTGCGGATCTGATGCTGCCTTGAAAAAATATTTTTTAAAAAATCCACGTTTGTGGCTGTGATGATGGTTTGAAAAAATATTCGTTAAAAAATCCATGTTTGTGGCTCTGATGATGCTTTGAAAAAATATTCTTTAAGAAATCCACTTTTGTGGCTCTGATGATGCTTGGAAAAAATATTCTTTAAAAAATCCACGTTTGTGGCTCTGATGATGCTTGGAAAAAATATTCTTTAAAAAAATCCAAGTTTGTGGATCTGATGATGCTTTGAAAAAATATTCTTTAAAAAATCCACGTTTGTGGTTCTGATGATATTTTGAAAAAATATTCTTTAAAAAATCCACGTTTGTGGCTCTGATGATGCTTTGAAAAAATATTCTTTATAAAAATCCACGTTTGTGGCTCTGATGATGCTTTGAAAAATTATTCTTTAAAAAATCCACGTTTGTGGCTCTGATGATGCTTTGAAAAATTATTCTTTAAAAAATCCACGTTTGTGGCTCTGATGATGCTTTGAAAAAATATTCTATAAAAAATCCACGTTTGTGGCTCTGATGATGCTTTGAAAAAATATTCTATAAAAAATCCACGTTTGTGGCTCTGATGATGCTTTGAAAAAATATTCTTTAAGAAATCCACTTTTGTGGCTCTGATGATGCTTGGAAAAAATATTCTTTAAAAAATCCACGTTTGTGGCTCTGATGATGCTTGGAAAAAATATTCTTTAAAAAAATCCAAGTTTGTGGATCTGATGATGCTTTGAAAAAATATTCTTTAAAAATCCACGTTTGTGGTTCTGATGATATTTTGAAAAAATATTCTTTAAAAAATCCACGTTTGTGGCTCTGATGATGCTTTGAAAAAATATTCTTTATAAAAATCCACGTTTGTGGCTCTGATGATGCTTTGAAAAATTATTCTTTAAAAAATCCACGTTTGTGGCTCTGATGATGCTTTGAAAAATTATTCTTTAAAAAATCCACGTTTGTGGCTCTGATGATGCTTTGAAAAAATATTCTATAAAAAATCCACGTTTGTGGCTCTGATGATGCTTTGAAAAAATATTCTATAAAAAATCCACGTTTGTGGCTCTGATGATGCTTTGAAAAAATATTCTTTAAAAAATCCACGTTTGTGGCTCTGATGATGCTTTGAAAAAATATTCTTTAAAAAATCCACGTTTGTGGCTCTGATGATGCTTTGAAAAAATATTCTTTAAAAAATCCACGTTTGTGGCTCTGATGATGCTTTGAAAAATATTCTTTAAAAAATCCACGTTTGTGGCTCTGATGATGCTTTGAAAAAATATTCTTTAAAAAATCCACGTTTGTGGCTCTGATGATGCTTTGAAAAAATATTCTTTAATAAATCCACGTTTGTGGCTCTGATGATGCTTTGAAAAAATATTCTTTAAAAAATCCACGTTTGTGGCTCTGATGATGCTTTGAAAAAATATTCTTTAATAAATCCACGTTTGTGGCTCTGATGATGCCTTGGAAAACTATTCTTTAAAAAATCCAAGTTTGTGGCTCTGATGATGCTTCAAATAAATATTCTTTAAAAAATCCACGTTTCTCGGTCTGATGGCCCTTGAAAAAATATTCTTTAAAAAATCCACGATTCTTGGTCCGATGGCCCTGATGTTCCTTGGATTTTTTTATCCTAATATTAAAACTCATGATTTACAACTTTCAAAATAAAAATTTATTAAAAAACATAAAATTCAAAATTCGTTACTAACTGTCAACTCTTAGTGGTGGACAACATGGGTCACGGGGGCGGCATGGACCAAGGGGACAGAGTGAACAACTGGGGCAACTACAGCAGCATTGGAGTGGATTTGGACATGAGATTGGTGGGAGACAGCATGGCCAACAACGGGGACAACTGGAGCAGCATGATAAGTGTGGACAACTGGGGCGGCAGCAACAGTCTTGACAACAGGGACGACAGGTTCAACAGTTTTAACAACGGGGACCACAGGTTCAACAGTCTTGACAACAGACACAGCTGGAGCGGCATGGACGGTGGTCTTGACAACAGGAGCAACAACTGGGGTGACAACAGCCTTGTTGTGGACACGGGTGAAGCTCTGATGAGAGGTGGCAGAGGGGACACTGTGGACCACAGCACCAACCTTGGCCAAGACGGGTTCTTGGACAACGGTATGGTGTTCGGCTACCAAACCGGGAGCGGCCAAAGCCACAGCAATGCAAGCGAAGAAAGTAACCTAAAATAAAACAAAGAAACCAATTAATTGTCAAAGGAACTCACAAAGGATTCCAAAACATCCTATTTCCACTTACGAATTTGAACATTTTGAAAAGGTTTTGTTGTGTCTTGTGATTAGTTTGTCTCGTAGGAAACTGATGGCTTCTGAATGCCGAGCAATTGATTTTATAGCCGAATTTTTTTGTGATTTGGTACTTGAGAAGAACTTTTGTTGTTGTTAGCAAAATTGTAAGACAACTACACGCTTATGTCCGCCTACACTGATCTTGAACTCCGGTGACAATAGATCGATTTCATGTTCCCATTCACAAAACCAATTGCTTTGCTACGCATTTGTTGTTTTGTTTTTTGTCTTTATCTTAAATACAGTAGCCAGAACGAATGACATATGAAAAGCATAACGAAAAGAAACGGAAATCCAATAACCAGAAATTTTTGAAAAGTCATTGGACGCGATTTTTGTGGCAGGTAATCCGGTGTGATTTGTAGTAATGAGATAGTACAGTAATTTTTTTAGGAAATGGAGAATGGGAGAATTTTAGAGCCACAAATGAGAATTTTTCTTAAAGGCCCGTATTTTGTAAACTTTTTTTTCAAAGGGCCATCAGAGACACAAACGTTAATTTTTAAAAAATATTTTTTCAAAGGGCAATAAGAAACGTGAATTTATTACAGAATATTTTTTAAGGGCTATAAGAAGCGTGGATTTATTAAAGAATATTTTTTTAATGACCATCAGGTCAATAAACGTGGATTTTTTAAAAATATTTTTTAAGGATCATTAGACCAGGAAACTGGGACTTTTTAAAGATTTTTTTGCAAGGGCCATCAGATCAAGAAACTTGGAATTTTTAAGGGTCATAAGGAACGTGGATTTTTTAAATAATATTTTTTCGAAGGCCCATCAGAGCCACAAACGTGGATTTTTTAAAGAATATTTTTTCAAAGGCCCATCAGAGCCACAAACGTGGATTTTTTAAAGAATATTTTTCAAAGGCCCATCAGACCAAGAAACGTGGATTTTTTAAAGAATATTTTTCAAAGGCCCATCAGACCAAGAAACGTGGATTTTTTAAAGGATATTTTTCAAAGGCCCATCAGACCAAGAAACGTGGATTTTTTAAAGAATATTTTTTCAAAAGCCCATCAGAGCCACAAACGTAGATTTTTCAAAGAATATTTTTCAAAGGCCCATCAGACCAAGAAATGTGGATTTTTTAAAAAATATTTTTTCAAAGGCCCATCAGACCAAGAAACGTATATTTTAAAAAAAAATTCAAAGGCCTATCAGACCAAGAAAAGTGGATTTTTTAAAAAAATATTCAGATCAAGAAACGTGGATTTTTTAAAAAAATATTCAGATCATGAAACGTTGATTTTTTAAAGAACATTTTTTCAAGGGCCATCGAATCAAGAAACGTGGATTTTTTAAAAAAATATTCAGACCATGAAACGTGGATTTTTTAAAGAATATTTTTTCAAGGGCCCATCCGACAAAGAAACGTGGATTTTTTAAAGAATATTTTTTCAAAGGCCCATCCGACCAAGAAACGTGGATTTTTTTAAATAATATTTTTCCAAGGGCCAACAGATCAGAAACGTGGATTTTTTAAAGAATATTTTTTCAAAGGCCCATCCGACCAAGAAACGTGGATTTTTTTAAATAATATTTTTCCAAGGGCCAACAGATCAGAAACGTGGATTTTTTAAAGAATATTTTTTATATATTTTTTTTCCAAGGGCCAACAGATCAGAAACGTGGATTTTTTTAAATAATATTTTTTCAAGGATTTTTTAAAGAATATTTTAAGGAGCCATCAGATCAAGAAACTTGGATTTCTTAAAGAAAATTTTTTTAAGGGCCATCAGGGGCAAAAACGTGAATATTTTAAAGAATATTTTTTCAGGGGACATCAGACCAAGAAACGTGGATTTTTTAAAGAATATTTTTCAAAGGTCCATCCGATCAAGAAACGTGGATTTTTCAAAGAATATTTTTTCAAGGGCCATCAGGGGCAAAAACGTGAATATTTTAAAGAATATTTTTTCAGGGGACATCAGACCAAGAAACGTGGATTTTTTAAAGAATATTTTTTTTCAAGTGCCGTCAGACCAATAAACGTGTTTTTTTAAGATTTTTTTCTAAAGGTCCATCCGACCAAGAAACGTGGATTTTTAAAGAATATTTTTTTAAATGGCCATTAGACCAAGAAACGCGGATTTTTTAAAGAATATTTTTTCAAATTGCCATCAGATCAAGAAATGTGGATTTTTTAAAGAATATTTTTTTTTAAATTGCCATCAGATCAAGAAATGTGGATTTTTTAAAGAACATTTTTTCAAATTGCCATCAGATCAAGAAATGTGGATTTTTCAAAGAATATTTTTTCAAAGGCCCATCCGACCAAGAAACGTGGATTTTTTAAAGAATATTTTTTAAATTGCCATCAGATCAAGAAATGTGGATTTTTTAAAGAATATTTTTTCAAAGGCCCATCCGACCAAGAAACGTGGATTTTTTAAAGAATATTTTTTCAAATTGCCATCAGATCAAGAAATGTGGATTTTTTAAAGAATATTTTTTCAAAGGCCCATCCGACCAAGAAACGTGGATTTTTTAAAGAATATTTTTTCAAATTGCCATCAGATCAAGAAATGTGGATTTTTTAAAGAATATTTTTTCAAAGGCCCATCCGACCAAGAAACGTGGATTTTTTAAAGAATATTTTTTCAAATTGCCATCAGATCAAGAAATGTGGATTTTTTAAAGAATATTTTTTCAAAGGCCCATCCGACCAAGAAACGTGGATTTTTTAAAGAATATTTTTTCAAAGGGCCATCAAATGATTGCAACTTCCCACATCGCAATATTTATGCCAGCCTAAGAAGAAGTAAGAAATTGAACAATATCGAGCCTCTCCTACATGTACCTCCCCCAAAAATGGTGAACATTTTCAACAATTACAAATTCATAAAACGGAAAATAGTCCACCATTTTCTAAAGACTACGCTATTCTACATTTCTGCCGGTATTAGATCAAGCTTTAATAGTCTCCATATTTCGCCTTCTAAATGTTGCAAAATTTTTTTGTTGGTGTGACCCCAACATTATTCTACTTGCGACTTTGGCATAGGCGTTTTTGACATAACTCAAGCTTGCACATGGAGAAAAGCATCAACAATTCGCCACAATCGAGCAAAACGGCGCTTTTGTTTATTTTCAAAACTTTTTTCAAGTGGATAACCTTACTTTTTTACTCTTTTGCCAATAAGATCAAAATAAAAGGAGCTTAATTTAACAATAAAATAACTATTTTATTTAAAACATAAACATTCAATCACTTTTTCACAATTTAATGATGGACGACATGGGCAACAGGAGCAGCATGCACAACAGGGACCGAGTGAACCACAGGAGCAACTACGGCAGCATTGGAGTGGATTTGAACATGAGATTGATGGGATACGGCATGACCAACAACGGGGACAACTGGGGCAACAGTCTTCACCACTGGCACGGCTGGAACAACAGTCTTGACAATTGGGGCAGCAGCAACAGTTTTGACTACAGGCACAACTGGGGCAGCATGAACTGTGGTCTTAACAACGGGAGTGAGGACAGGGGCAACTACGGCCTTGTTGTGGACACGGGTAAAACTTTGATGAGAGGTGGCAGAGGGGACACTATGGACCACAGCTCCAACCTTGGCCAAGACGGGTTCTTGAACAATGGTGTGGTGTTCGGCCACCAAACCGGGAGCAGCCAAAGCCACGGAAATGCAGGCAAAGAGGGTAACCTATAGAAGTTGTTAATGATATTAAAGGATTTGTTTTAAAATAAAAATTAAAATCAAAAAACTTACAAATTTGAACATTTTGAGATAAAAAGTAAAGTTGGAATGTTGATTTTGTCAAAGCTGATTTGGAACTGATAATTTCCTCTCTCAACTGAAAATTATTTATACCAATTTTTGGTACCCAAGATCAATGACAACAATTTGGATTCACTACTGGTTGACCAGGTCTCGTGACAATGTAGTTGAAAACACTTAGAACTGAAAAACCAATGCATTGCCCAATTTGTTTATAGTTTTTAAAACCAGAATTATGATTTAATGAAAAAAAAATTCCAATGACAAAACACAACTGCTGCCCGATCATTGCAATGCTAGCTTAAAAAAACGCTTGTTCAACAAGAAGCTATCAATGAAGTTCAAGTTCATTGAATGTATTTTTGTGGGAGGCAAAGCAGCTATAAATTACTGAATTCAATTAAAGGAAACTCATAGTTTCGTTTGAGTCTTAATAGACCTAACATAATCTACCCTTAAGTAAATCTGGCAAAAATGTTCAAATTTGTAAGTTATTGGCTTGTCAAAAAAGACACTTAAATTCTGCCAATAGATTCAAATTTATCCCTACTTCATCCTTTTTAGGTTACCTTCTTCGCCTGCATTTCCGTGGCTTTGGCCGCCCCCGGTTTGGTGGCCGAACACCATACCGTTTTTCAAGAACCCGTCTTGGCCAAGGTTGGAGCTGTGGTCCACAGTGTCCCCTCGGCCACCTCTCATCAGAGTTTCACCCGTGTCCACAACAAGGCTGTTGTCGCTCCCGTCGTTACACCTGTTGTAAAGACAACCGTCCATGCTGCCCCCGTTTTATCCGTTGTCAAAACTGTTGAACCTGTTGTGCCTGTAGTTAAAACCGTGGCTGCTGCCCCCATTGTCAAGACCGTTGTTCCAGCCGTGCCAGTGGTCAAGACTGTCGCCCCAGTTGTTCCCGTTGTCGGTCATGCCGTATCCCATCAATCTCATGTTCAAATCCACTCCAATGCTGCTGTAGTAGCTCCAGTGGTTCACACCGTGCCTGTTGTCCACGCTGCTCCCGTTGCCCATGTTGTCCATCATTAAGTTTTAGAAAATGGTTTTATGATTGAATTTTATGTCTTTAATAAAATATGCAATCAATTGTTATATCAATTTTTTTGAACTTATCTTGAATCATTAAAAACGTACCTAAATCCCACGAAGTGCTGTGGAACTTATATCACGTACCTGAAAAAAAAAAAAACAAATTTTATTTAAACAATTTTCAAAAATTGTACGTTTCCTGTACTTAAAAAAAAAATATTTCCACGTGTGTACCTCTGATGACCCCGAAAAAATATTTATTTAAAAGTCCACTTTTTAGCCTCTGATGGTCCTTGAAAAATACTCCTTTAAAAGTCTTTAAGCAATGACGTTAGATGGTCTTATATCCTTTAAAAAAAGGCCAAAAGTTTCTGGGTCTGATGGCCCTTAAAAAATATATTTAAATATAATTATGAAAAAAAATCTTTAAAAAATCCACGTTTCATATGAATCTTGAAAAAAAAAATCTTTAAAAAATCTACGTTTTTTTTTGAATCTTTAAAAAATCCACGTTTCTTATGAATCTTGAAAAAAAAATCTTTAAAAAATCGACGTTTTTTTTGAATCTTTAAAAAATCCACGTTTCTTATGAATCTTGAAAAAAAAATCTTTAAAAAATCCACGTTTCATATGAATCTTGAAAAAAAAATCTTTAAAAAATCGACGTTTTTTTTGAATCTTTAAAAAATCCACGTTTCTTATGAATCTTGAAAAAAAAATCTTTAAAAAATCCACGTTTCATATGAATCTTGAAAAAAAAATCTTTAAAAAATCGACGTTTTTTTTGAATCTTTAAAAAATCCACGTTTCTTATGAATCTTGAAAAAAAATCTTTAAAAAATCCACGTTTCTTATGAATCTTGAAAAAAAATCTTTAAAAAATCCACTTTTGTTATAGTCCTTGAAAAATATTCTTTAAAAATCCACGTTTGTTATAGTCCTTGAAAAATATTCTTTAAAAAATCCACGTTTGTTATAGTCCTTGAAATATATTCTTTAAAAAATCCATGTTTCTTTTCGTCTGATGGTCCTTTAACAAATATGCTTTAAAAAATCCACATTTCTTAGTCTGATGGTCCTTTGAAAAATATTCTTTATAAAATCCACGTTTCTTTAAAAACTCCGTGTTTCTTGATCTGGTAGCCCTTGAGAAAATATTCCTTAAAAATCCACGATTCTCGGTCTGATGGCCCTTGAAAAAATATTCTTTAAAAAAACCGGTTTTTTTTTTTTTTTAAATATTCTTAAAAAAACCCACGATTCTTGATCTGAAAATCCACTTTTCTTGGCCTGATGCGCCTTCGAAATTTTTTTTTTTTAAATCCACATTTCTTGGTCTGATGGGCCTTTGAAAAAATATTTAAAAAAAAATCACTTTTTTGGTCTAATGGGCCTTTGAAAAAATATTCTTTAAAAAATTCACGATTGTGGCTCTGATGGGCCTTTGAAAAAATATTCTTTAAACAATCCACGTTTGGGGCTCTGATGGGCCTTTGAAAAAATATTCTTTAAAAAATTCACGATTGTGGCTCTGATGGGCATTTGAAAAAATATTCTTTAAAAAATCCACGTTTGTGGCTCTGATGGGCCTTTGAAAAATATTCTTTAAAAAATTCACGATTGTGGCTCTGATGGGCCTTTGAAAAAATATTCTTTAAAAAATCCACGTTTGTGGCTCTGATGGGCCTTTGAAAAATATTCTTTAAAAAATTCACGATTGTGGCTCAGATGGCCCTTAAAAATATTCTTTAAAAAATCCACGTTTGTTATAGTCCTTGAAAAATACTATTTAAAAAAAAAACAGGATTATTGCTTTGATGGCCCTTAAAAAATATTCTTTAAAAAATCCACGTTTGTTATAGTCCTTGAAAAATACTATTTAAAAAAAAACAGGATTATTGCTTTGATGGCCCTTAAAAAATATTCTTTAAAAAATCCACGTTTGCTATAGCCCTAGAAAAATATTCTTTAAAAAAAACAGAATTCTTAGTTTGATGGCCCTTAAAAAATATTCTTTAAAAAATCCACGTTTCCTGGTCTGATGGCCCTTGAAAAATATTCTTTAAAAAACCTAGGATTCTTGGTTTGATGGCCTTAAAAAAATATTCTTTAAAAAACCTAGGATTCTTGGTTTGATGGCCTTAAAAAAATATTCTTTAAAAAATCCACATTTTCTGGTCTGATGGCAAATTATTTTTTAAATAATCCACGATGGCCCTTTGAAGAAATATTCTTTAAAAAAACGCGTTTTTGATATCTGCTGAAAGAATATTCTGTAAAAAATCCAAGCTTGTGGCTCTGATGGCCACAAATTCCACGTTTATGCTTCCAATTTCCCCTAAAAAATATTCTTTAAAATTCCACGTTTGCACATTTAATTGCCCTTGAAAAAATATTTTTAAAAAATCCAAAAAAAAAAAAATTATTTTAAAAAACACGTTTGTTTGATGGCACCTGAAAACATATTGTTTAAAAAATCTACAAACTGGGCCCTGAAGATGTCCTTTAAAAATTGATCGAAGGTAAAAAAAAAACTCCCATCTCTGTAATTTATTAAAACAATAACATTTTATTTAAAACATAAAATTAATTAAACATAAAATAACATTTAATGATGGACGACATGGGCAACAGGAGTAGCATGCACAACAGGGACTGAGTGGACCACAGGAGCAACTACGGCAGCATTGGAGTGGATTTGAACATGAGATTGATGGGATACGGCATGACCGACAACGGGAACAACTGGGGCAACAGTCTTCACCACTGGCACGGCTGGAACAACGGTCTTGACAAGGGGAGCAGCAGCCACGGTTTTGACCACAGGCACAACAGGTTCAACAGTCTTGCCAACCGATACAACGGGGGCAGCATGGACGGTTGTCTTTACAACAGGAGTAACGACGGGGGCAACAACAGCCTTGTTGTGGACACGGGTGAAACTTTGATGAGAGGTGGCCGAGGGTACACTGTGGACCACAGCACCAACCTTGGCCAAGACGGGTTCTTGAACAACGGTATGGTGTTCGGCCACCAAACCGGGTGCGGCCAAAGCCACGGAAATGCAGGCGAAGAAGGCAACCTAGAAATAAGTTAAGGAAGAGGACAATGGTTAAGGATCCATAAAACAAATTAAGTAAGACACAAGAACTTACAAATTTGAACATTTTGGAAAGATTAAGTTTTTGTTAGGTTTGTAAAAGCTCAAACAAAACTGATACCCGTTTGCCAAAGTTAAGAAGTTTTTATAGCTTTCTGAGCCAAGATTCACTGCAACCTAATCAATTATTCTCAGGGCGACAACCACCACCTACAATGATCTTGAACTTTATCGATTTATTGTTTGTTTCAATTGAACTTCAATGAATACTTGGATCGGATTTATTATTCCCTCTTGGAGATGTATGTCAATTAGAATCATAAATGAAGTCTCCACAACATAATTCAAGTTCATGGGGTTAACAGAAACCGGATTTTTTTTTTCAACTAGCCACCAATCAATTGTTAACAATGTGTGTGTGTGATATATTTTTTGTTCGCATGTGTTATGTTGCTTTGCATTTTATGTTGAGCTTAATTGACTACTTAGTCTTAAGTGGTTTCATTACCATGCCCATTCAAAATGGGCCGAGCAATTCTTGTCTCGCGGGTAATTAAGAAATAATTAGTAATATTTATTTCAAAATTAATTTTTTCGAGAATTGAGCATAGGATACCCTACACCACACTTATAATAAATAAATAAAACAGACCGAAAAGAGGATATTAAAACAGTGGAGTTTCAAACCTTGTTTTCACCATAGTATGGAGGGTATATTAAATTTGTCATTCCGTTTGTAACACCTCGAAATATAATCACTAAATATAGATTTAGCGATGTCCGTCCGTCTATGCTTCTGTCCGTCTGTGGAAATCACTCTAGCTTCCGAACGAAATGAAGTAGGTTGATAAAATTTTACGTAAATGTATATTATGTCTGCAGGATTTTTGGCAAAATGGGCCAGATAGGTTCGCGTTTTGGTATAGCCCCCATATAACAGTAACTCCCGGTATTCGATATTTTGATGACTTAAACGACATTATTCACCGGAATTTTTCAAATTTATTATTTGATGTTCGTACAGAAAATTGTCAGTTCAGGTCCACGTTTTCGTATAGCCCACATGTAACGATACCTCCCGATATTCGGTACTTTGATGATATTAGTGACATTATTCACCGGAATTGTTTCAAATTTGGTATTTGATGTTCGTAATAGATACTACAGCCTATGAAAGAATATTGTCTGTGCAGGTCCAAGTTTTCGTATAGCCCCCATATAACGATACCCCCCTTATATTCGGCCTATGCAGGTCCACGTCGTCGTATATACCCTAATATAACGGCTACGTTTGGTATTTTTTAGATTTTAACAGAATTTTTAACCGTTTTTTTTTTTTTGTTTTGAAAATTGAAAAAATCGTTCCCTGCCGAACTTACAGCTTTTTACTTGTTTCATCAGAATCAAAAACTTGAATTTGTGAATGAATATTTTTACGGATTATCGAAGCGACAAACGTGGATTTTTTTCAGGGAATATTTTTTAAAGGACCATTAGAGCTACATACGCGGATTTTTTAATGCCATAAATCAGGATCATGTAAGGAGAATTTTTTAAGAATCACCACATCTACTAACTTGGTTATTTTTGGGGATTTATTTTTGAAGTTAGTAAGAGCCACAAACATCGTTTTCAGGGACTTTGTGGATTTTTTTTACTATTTTTTTTTTCAATGTTATATATTCATGAAAAAGATTTATTTGCAAAAACTCTGTTTAAAATTTTTTTATTCATTATAAGTATTGTGTAGGGTATCATATGTTCATCACCCCAGATTCTAACCCATTACATTGTATGCTGAATTCATGAAAAATTAAATTTTTAAATTAATATCACTAATTATTTCTTAATTACCCCCGGAGACAAAAATGTTGGCCCATTTAAAATGGGCATGGAAATGAAACCACTTAAAGCTTTAAGTAGTCAATTAAGTTCGACACAAAATGCAAAGCAACGTAACTCATACAAACAAAAAATATATCACACACACATTGTTAACCATTGATTGGTGGCTATTTGAAAAAAAAAAATCCGGTTTCTGTTAACCCTATAAACTTGAATTATGCTGTGGAGACTTCATTTATGATTCTAATTTACATTCATCTGCGAGAGGGAATAACAAATCCGATCCAAGTATTCAATGAATTGAAGTGAAGTTCAATTGAAACAAACAATAAATCCATAAAGTTCAAGTTCATTGTAGGTGGTGGTTGTTGCCCTGAAAATAATTGATTAGGTTGCAGTGAGTCTTGGCTCAGTGAGCTATAAAAACTTCTTAACTTTGTCAAACAGGTATCAGTTTTGTTTGAGCTTTCAAAAAACCTAACAAAAACTTCATCTTTCCAAAATGTTCAAATTTGTAAGTTATTCCACCTTACTTTATTTGTTTTATGGATCCTTAACTCATGTCCTCTTCCTTAACTTATTTCTAGGTTGCCTTCTTCGCTTGCATTTCCGTGGCTTTGGCCGCTCCCGGATTGGTTGCCGAACACCATACCGTTGTCCAAGAACCCGTCTTGGCCAAGGTTGGTGCTGTGGTCCACAGCGTCCCCTCTGCCACCTCTCATCAAAGTTTCACCCGAGTCCACAACAAGGCTGTTGTCGCCCCCCTTGTAACCCCTGTGGTTAAGACCACCGTTCATGCCGCCCCCGTTGTATCGGTTGTCAAGACTGTTGAACCTGTTGTGCCTGTGGTTAAAACCGTGGCTGCTGCCCCCATTGTCAAGACCGTTGTTCCAGCTGTGCCAGTGGTAAAGACTGTTGCCCCAGTTGTCCCCGTTGTTGGTCATGCAGTATCCCACCAATCTCATGTTCAAATTCACTCCAATGCTGCCGTAGTTGCTCCTGTGGTTCACTCGGTCCCTGTTGTGCATGCTGCTCCTGTTGCCCATGTCGTCCATCATTAAATCTTCGGTTGCCATTATATAGTTTTATGTTTTAAATAAAATGTTATTGTTTTAATAAATTACAGAAATGGGAGTTTTTATTGGAAACGACAGAGTATTTTTTCAAAAGCCATCACAAACTTCAACTCAATTTTTTTTTTGAAAAACATAGGGCCATCCGACCAAGAAATGTGTATTTTTTAAAAAATATTTTGTCAAAAACCGTCAGATCACAAACGCGGGTTTTTTTTAAGAATATTTTTTTAAAGGACAATTGAAAAAATATTTTTAAAGGACCATCAGAACGAGATACCTGGATTTTTTAAAGAATATTTTTCCAAAGGGCCATTAGAGGCACAAACGTGGATTTTTTAAAGAATATTTTTCCAAAGGGCCATTGGAGGCACAAACGTGGATTTTTTAAAGAATATCTTTCCAAAGGGCCATTGGAGGCACAAACGTGGATTTTTTAAAGAATATTTTTCCAAAGGGCCATTAGAGGCACAAACGTGGATTTTTTAAAGAATATTTTTCCAAAGGGCCATTAGAGGCACAAACGTGGATTTTTTAAAGAATATTTTTCCAAAGGGCCATTAGAGGCACAAACGTGGATTTTTTAAAGAATATTTTTCGAAAGGGCCATCAGAGGCACAAACGTGGATTTTTTAAAGAATATTTTTCGAAAGGGCCATCAGAGGCACAAACGTGGATTTTTTAAAGAATATTTTTCGAAAGGGCCATCAGAGGCACAAACGTGGATTTTTTAAAGAATATTTTTCGAAAGGGCCATCAGAGGCACAAACGTGGATTTTTTAAAGAATATTTTTCGAAAGGGCCATCAGAGGCACAAACGTGGATTTTTTAAAGAATATTTTTCGAAAGGGCCATCAGAGGCACAAACGTGGATTTTTTAAAGAATATTTTTCGAAAGGGCCATCAGAGGCACAAACGTGGATTTTTTAAAGAATATTTTTCGAAAGGGCCATCAGAGGCACAAACGTGGATTTTTTAAAGAATATTTTTCGAAAGGGCCATCAGAGGCACAAACGTAGATTTTTTAAAGAATATTTTTCGAAAGGGCCATCAGAGGCACAAACGTGGATTTTTTAAAGAATATTTTTCGAAAGGGCCATCAGAGGCACAAACGTGGATTTTTTAAAGAATATTTTTCGAAAGGGCCATCAGAGGCACAAACGTGGATTTTTTAAAGAATATTTTTCGAAAGGGCCATCAGAGGCACAAACGTGGATTTTTTAAAGAATATTTTTCGAAAGGGCCATCAGAGGCACAAACGTGGATTTTTTAAAGAATATTTTTCGAAAGGGCCATCAGAGGCACAAACGTGGATTTTTTAAAGAATATTTTTCGAAAGGGCCATCAGAGGCACAAACGTGGATTTTTTAAAGAATATTTTTCGAAAGGGCCATCAGAGTCACAAACGTGGATTTTTTAAAGAATATTTTTCGAAAGGGCCATCAGAGGCACAAACGTGGATTTTTTAAAGAATATTTTTCGAAAGGGCCATCAGAGTCACAAACGTGGATTTTTTAAAGAATATTTTTCGAAAGGGCCATCAGAGTCACAAACGTGGATTTTTTAAAGAATATTTTTCGAAAGGGCCATCAGAGGCACAAACGTGGATTTTTTAAAGAATATTTTTCGAAAGGGCCATCAGAGGCACAAACGTGGATTTTTTAAAGAATATTTTTCGAAAGGGCCATCAGAGGCACAAACGTGGATTTTTTAAAGAATATTTTTCGAAAGGGCCATCAGAGGCACAAACGTGGATTTTTTAAAGAATATTTTTCGAAAGGGCCATCAGAGGCACAAACGTGGATTTTTTAAAGAATATTTTTCGAAAGGGCCATCAGAGGCACAAACGTGGATTTTTTAAAGAATATTTTTCGAAAGGGCCATCAGAGGCACAAACGTGGATTTTTTAAAGAATATTTTTCGAAAGGGCCATCAGAGGCACAAACGTGGATTTTTTAAAGAATATTTTTCGAAAGGGCCATCAGAGGCACAAACGTGGATTTTTTAAAGAATATTTTTCGAAAGGGCCATCAGAGGCACAAACGTGGATTTTTTAAAGAATATTTTTCGAAAGGGCCATCAGAGGCACAAACGTGGATTTTTTAAAGAATATTTTTCGAAAGGGCCATCAGAGGCACAAACGTGGATTTTTTAAAGAATATTTTTCGAAAGGGCCATCAGAGGCACAAACGTGGATTTTTTAAAGAATATTTTTCGAAAGGGCCATCAGAGGCACAAACGTGGATTTTTTAAAGAATATTTTTCGAAAGGGCCATCAGAGGCACAAACGTGGATTTTTTAAAGAATATTTTTCGAAAGGGCCATCAGAGGCACAAACGTGGATTTTTTAAAGAATATTTTTCGAAAGGGCCATCAGAGGCACAAACGTGGATTTTTTAAAGAATATTTTTCGAAAGGGCCATCAGAGGCACAAACGTGGATTTTTTAAAGAATATTTTTCGAAAGGGCCATCAGAGGCACAAACGTGGATTTTTTAAAGAATATTTTTCGAAAGGGCCATCAGAGGCACAAACGTGGATTTTTTAAAGAATATTTTTCGAAAGGGCCATCAGAGGCACAAACGTGGATTTTTTAAAGAATATTTTTCGAAAGGGCCATCAGTCATCACGTTCTGTTGCGAAAATGATAGCTATCGGCCTCCCCCTTCTGGTATTTCTCCCACAAAGGTTCACAGCCTGCAATACTTATATCTCTTTTAACGTGTAAAAGCAGATAGTGATTCTTTTCAAACTTGGTATATCCTAATATGTTCCTCAATCAAAAATCTGATGTGAATATGAAATTTATCGACTCACTCCCTCTCGTACCTCATCCACAAAAGTTAAAGTTGTGATTAAATATTATTCCCTCAAAATTGGTGTGATTTTTTTTTTCAAATTTTGAACGTCCACATATGTTCATCAGTATTAGAAGAAGTGGAATGCTTTGATCCAATGTATATGGTACCTCACACATATTTCCATATTTTCGAAACATTATCACATATTTCATATAAAGTACAGGAAATAGTCTATATAGTCCAAACCGGACACGTAGAAATATAATTTATGTGAAGTAGATCATACCAACTACGAACGTTATTTAAATGCGAATCATGGCTTTAGAGGAGTCACAATTTGGGAACTATATCCAACTCTGAATCGATTTCCATTAAATTTGACGGAGGCTCTTTAGTACCAAATAACATTGCTGCATAGTGCATGATATGACTTCAATAAGAAATATATTAAATAATATTTATAGATATAAATATACCGGAACGGGTTTTACCAAATGCTAAAATTCGAAAGATAATTGTTGTGGAGTGCATATTACGAATGTGAGGATGAAATGCTTTTATTTACTTGTCTCTAGAATAAATTCGGTGGGATGTGCCAAAATGCAGGCCTTTTGGATTGATATTGGCCATTTGGTGCACAATTAACCCGAAATCGGTTGAGGATATATTTGGGAGCTATATCTAAATTTGAACCGATTATCACCAATTTCAATTGGGTTCGTCATTGAGCCAGGCAAATGATTTGTGGAAAATTTCATCTCAATCGAGTAAGAAATGTGACATGTATTTTGCTCACAAAAATGCATGGACCCACGGACGACAGACAGATTGACATGCATAAATCAGTTCCGAAAGGTCCTCAAAAGTAATTTTCAGTCTATCACGCTTTCTTCTCCATGATACAAAAAATAGAACAAGGACATAGTACCCTTAGGATATACCCGTAGGATATAAAAATGTTTTAAAAAAGTAAGAGAAACATTTTTTTATTTCTTTTATTCCATTCTAAGTATGTAGCAGCACAAAAAAATTAACAAACATAACATGCAATACTTTTTGAACAACTCTCGTATTACTTCTGTGACAGAATAAAAAAAACCGAGGCTGCACAAATTTTCCTAAAAAACTGCCAAATTATTCGTATCTGAACAATCTGACTCAAAGTCAAAGCATGCTGGGCCTATAATACGTTAATTGATTTATTTAATTTAACAAGATTTTCATATGGTAGCTTTCCGTAACAGCCACCCCTGTTGCCCCGCCTAAGGCATAGATTTAATCAAGACCACTCTTAAATCTCACATTGAATTTAAAATCAAATAATTGATTAGAGTCATATTACATGCAGGGCGTTAAAGCCAACCACATATAAAACCGATAACAACAAAATCAATTTAAAAAAAATATACTATTAAAAACCAACAACAACAACAGCAACAATGTGTCCAACCTTCATCAATTAAAGTACAATAATTACCAAAATAAAAAAACAACTAATCCAATCCCATTTTGTTTTTGGTTTCTTACCTCAAATTGATTATGGCCAAAATTTCAATAATAAAAAAGTACTAAAAATGTTGTTATCTGAATACACAACAACATACAAAACAACAACAACGACAACATCGCCAATCAGAAAATAAGACATAAGCCTGTGCGCAGACGCAATGATCTGGGTTTAGCGGCGCTGAGAAGATTTTATGAGACAACGATGCTGATAATAACGATGACGACGACGACTACGTCTACATGACGGGGGCCAGTCAGAGACTCCTCAAAATTAAAAAAAAAAAGATTGGAAAAAATACTGAGATTAATGTTCAGGCAAAGATGAAGGCCAAAGCCAAGAAACAAGAAGTTGCCCCAATGAATGAAACAACAAAAAAAAAACAATAACAAAACAAAATGACGTTTGCAAACGTGAGTGCGGCGGCGAGCACACAAGTAATGAAGGGATTTTTCCAAAAAAAAAAAAAAAAAAAAAAAAAAAAAAAAAAAAAAAAACATTTCAAAACAATAATAACAGCAATGAGAATAATTCTGCTGGCCTACACCGCGTAAACACCGTTTTTTTTTTTTTTTTGGAGTGGAAGTATAAAAACCAAAGTGTTTGCCGGAATCAACAACAGTTACTTGCGAACTATTTCAACATACAACAACACCCCTCAACAAACTTAAACAAAATGTTCAAATCTGTAAGTTGAACGATCTTTCAAATCTTTTCAGCGATACATTTTAATTTTCTTCCGATTTTCTCCCCCCCCTTTTCCCTTCCAGATTGCCATTGTTGCCCTTTTCTGCTTGGCTGCCGCCCAGGCTGGTCTCATCGAAACCCACCATGTTGTCCAGGAACCCGTTCTCACTAAAGTCGGTGCCGTTGTCCACAGTGCCCCCTCCGCCGTTTCCCATCAAAGTTTCACCCGTGTCCACAACAAAGCCGTCGTTGCACCCATTGTAACACCCGTCGTTAAGACCACTGTCCATGCTGCCCCCGTCGTTCCTGTGGTCAAGACTGTCGAACATGTCCCCGTTGTTAAGACCGTCGAACATGTTCCAGTTGTGAAAACCGTGCAACCTGTTGTCCATGCCCTTCCTGTTGTGCACTCTGCCCCAGCTACCTTTGTCCACTCTGCTCCCATTGTCCACACCGCTCCAGTTGTGAAAACCTTTGCTCCAGCTGCCTACACCATCCATCATTAAAGTGGAGAGAATATGTTGACCTGTGATACGATTTGAATATTTTGTTGTTTAATTTTATGAAAAAAAAAAAAATAATACGAAGTGAAAACTAAAATTTATTGTTGATTCTACTGAGTGTTAACGAAGTTTCTACCAGGACTGTTCTGGACTGTTGAAACGTTTTAGGATTTTGATGGCCAAATTACCATAAATCCCTCTCTTAGTCAAGGACACCAATTTGGATATTTGCACAATCGAAGCAAGATGGAGTGCTTTTACTCATGAGAGTGCTTTTACTCATGAGAGAGTGCTCCAAGTGTACCAATATTTCAAGTTTACTCTCGGTGGACCCTTAAGAAGCATTTTTGAAGAATTTCTAGTAAGTTTTTTTTCAAGGATCATTTTTAAGAATGTTTTTTCAAGCATTGGTAAAAAGATGAATGGATTTAAGAACAATTTTTAAAGGTTCATCAGAACCTGGATTTTAAACAGATAATTTCAAGGATCCGTTGGCTGATCAGACGTGGATTTTGTGAAAAAAATGTTCAAAAGGTAAAACATTGATTTGTAGGAATTTTTCAAAGATAAATCACGGATGGATTATAAGAAGATTTTTTAAGCATCAAAAGTGAATTTTTAAATAGTTTTTTAGGATCAAACATGGACTTTCATGGTGATTTCTGCAGGGATAAAATGTAGATTTTTTAAGATTTTTTCCAGGAAGAAATCAAATCCAAATGTTGTTTTTTTTTTTTCAAGTATAAGTAGGCGAATCAAACGCGGATTTTTATATTATTCGAACCAGCTTTTTTAGCATTTTTTTAAAGTTCAAAAGGACTAAAACTGGATTTTAAGGCCAATCAAATCTGAGATTTTCAAGGATGAATGGGCCAATTTAACGAGGATTATAAGAAGATAATTTTAGAGACCAAGAGTGGTTCTACAGCACACTTTTTCAGTAGGACAATCATACGTGGATTTTAAGAGGATTGAGAGTCAAAGATCGATGTTTATACCATACACCACAAGTGGGTCAGGGTATTATGTCTTTGTGCATTTGTTTGTAACATGCAAAAGGAAACGAGATAGACCCTTAGTTCCTTTTGATGATCTGCATAGAATCACATTCTGAGTCGATTTATGCATGTCCGTCTGTCCGTCCGTCCGTCCGTCCATCCGTCTGTCCATGTATTTTTGTAAACAAAGTACAGTTCGCATTTATTGCCCTGTCCAGATGAAATTTTGCACAAATCATTTGTTTAGCCCAAGGATGAACCCTATTGAATCGGTCAAAATTTAGATATAGCTCCCATATATATATTCGTCCGATTTGCCTTTTATTGTGCACCAAACGTGTAATATCAGCCCGAATGGTATGGAATTTTGCACATACACCCAAATTAGGCCTGAAAATAAGTATGCCAAATTTGATCGAAGTCAGTTCAGATATAGCTATAGCTCCCATATATATATTGTTCATCCGATTTTGAATGAGAAAAGAAAACCAACCGAATGGTTTGGCTGTGGATTCAATTCTGATTTTATTTAAGAAATATGTTCCTTACGTACTACTGAAACTAATCTAACTTAACCTAGTCGCAGCCACACAATTGTTCTTATCTATTCTAATATTGAATGGAGAACATTGCAGGGCTGCTTGTAATTTCATTCAAGTGGTCTTGTGCATCTACTGAGCGCATCGATATCTGTGCCTGTGGGTCATAAACTTTATTATCTCACACATTATCGTATGCGTCAGCGCACAAGATCACTGAATTCTTCATATGTGATATTTTATGGCGGCTGGGAAATATTTAATTTTAGAACATTTATTTTTTATTTCTACATTTTCCCAGCGCCTCAATCGCACTCAAAAGTATGTACAAAGTATTTTGTACAGATTTGTTATTTTTATCCTCCGCAGCCGTAATATGCACACTGTAACAACAATATTTGGGGAAATATATCAAATGCAGCTCAGAAATACCTTTGCTAAATTTTATCGAGATCGGTTCAAATTTGGTTATAGCTCCCATACATATTGTTCATCCGATTTACCTTTGATTATGCACCAAACGTCTAATATTTGCCCAAATTGGATGAAATTTGGCACTTACGACCGAATTGAGTCTAGAAGCTAGTATGTCAAATATCGGTTCATATATAGCTATAGCTCCCATATAAACTGTTCATCCGATTTGTCATATTTGTTACCCACAGCCGTAATATGCACTCCGTAAAAACGATATTCAGAGAAATATATCAAATACAGCTCAGAAATATCTTTGCTAAATTATACCGAGATCGGTTCAGATTTGGATATAGCTCACATATATATCTTTATCCGATCTCAAATTAATTGTGCACCAAATGGGCAATACAAGTCCGAATTTAAAAGATACAAATGCTACGGCATATTCAGTCCTTTGAACTTTAAATTATAATTATAATCCTAGCATGTATGATTGAATTCTCCCATAAAAAAACTTTTAATTTTTATGTGGAGCTCTACCAAATTGGCAAAGTGGTGTAGGGTATCATAAAATCGGCCCCGCCCGACTTAAAGACTTTCTTTAATGGTTTAGGAATATCTTTTTCAAAAATAAAATTTGTATTTAAATGTCGTTTTTAAGAAAATTGTTTCAAGGATAACATTTGTTAATCTCTTTATTAAGAATACCAAGTTTTCTTTCGTAGATGACCAATATGTTTTTATACCCTACACCATAGCATGGAAGATATATTAAGATACATTTATATATACAATATACAAAGTATATATATTCTTGATCAGCATAAAATCCTATGTCGAGTTAGCGATGTCCGTCCGTCTATCCGACTGTCCGTCTGTGTTGATAAAATTTTACTCAAATTTGGGTTTTGAAGTTCGTAATGGATAATACAGCCTAAGACAGAAAATTGTCTGTGCATGTCCACGTTTTCGTATAGCCCCCATATAAAGGTGCCTCCCTTTATTCGGCATTTTGGTGATTTAAGCGACATTATTCACCGAAAACTTTTCAAATTTGGTATTTGAAGTTCAAAATGAATACTACAGCCTGTAACAGAAAATTTTCCGGGCAGGTCCCCGTCTTCGTATAGCCCTTTATGTAACAATACCTACCGATATTCGGTATTTTGATGATGTTAGCGACATTATTCACGGGAATTGTTTCAAATTTGGTATTTGAAGTTCGTAATGGATACTACAGCCTATGACAGAAAAGTGGCTATGCAGGTCCCCGTCTTCGTATTGCCCTTATATAACGGCACCTCCCGATTTTAGGTATTTTGATGATTTTGACGACATTATTCACCGGAATTGTTTCAAATTTAGTATTTGGAGTTCGTAATGGATACTACAGCCTATGACAGAAAAGTGGCTGTGCAGGTCCACGTTTTGGTATAGCCCCCATGGTACCTCCTTATTTTCACTATTTTAATTAGGGAATTTGATTAGGGAATTTGGTCGAAACGTTCAAAATATCAAAAAAAAAGGGTACTGCAATATTGCGGCTCTTACTTAATGTGGACCGATGTAGTCGATTTCAATACTAAATATCTTAGGAGTATAAGAAACATCTATGTCAAATTTTTTTAACCTCTCTTGCTTAAATAAATGCAATGATGTGTTTGCTAGTGGCATTTTCATTGGGGCAAACCTTAATATTTGTTTTCCATAATTCCAAGCGTTTTTGGGAACTCTCAAGTACACATTTCCAATTGCTTGCAGGATATATATTCTATTGACCTACGACCCCATACCGTAAAAAATTTACCGCCGTTAAGAAAGTCTTTATCCTCAATCGAACTCGGGCCTTGGCATGATTCTCATCCCACGAATTGGATCGATTTTTGCATCACCAATTGACCTTAATTTTATCCAAGGTATAATTCTCACAAATTTCAAATAGCCATTTGACCCTCTAGTCCTATTACATAATATATCTCGGCTTTAAATGTGGGGTACTGGAAAGTAGGTGAATCTCAAATAAAATTAAAGTTTTGTTTTTAATTTATTTAAAGGCAAAAATAACAAAAAAAAAAAACATGTTCCGCAACGAAACTTGGATCATTCAACTCCTTCCTCGTTTTTAGTGGACGAACACAGATTTAACGACGGGAGCAGCATGGACGACAGGAACAACGGGGGATGACACTACAGTTTTAACCACGGGAGCAGTGTGGACAATGGGGGTGGCAAAAGTTTTCACAACTGGAGCTGAGTAGGTGTGGACAACAGGGGTGGCAACGGTCTTCACAACTGGGACCACGGGGGCGGTTACAGTTTTGACGACTGGGACAACAGGAGCAACTGTTTTGACCACTGGAACAACAGGGGCTACAGTTTTGACAACAGGCACAACAGGGGCGACGGTTTTAACCACAGGTACTACAGGGGCTACAGTTTTCACTACAGGAGCTGCGGCATAGGTGTGGACGACGGGAGTAGCCACAGTCTTAACTACGGGAGCTACAATGTGGGTCTTGCTATGGATTTGACTGAAACTTTGGTGGGACACAGCGGTGGGAATGGTGTGGGCCACCTTGGTTACAACAGGTTGCACAACATGGGTTTCCGTTACCAAACCAGGAGCAGCCATGGCCACAGACAACAAGGCAAACAAGGAGACCTAAGGGGGAGATTTAAAATATAAATCGATTCAATTCGGTTGTCATTGGAAAGAAAATAGTCAAATTTAATTTGAGTTTCTTTCTTTTTCATCGCAACTTACAAATCCGAACATTTTTGCTGAGTTTTTGAAAAGATTTGGTTGTTATCACTGAAATAAGCTTGAAGTGAATGATGGTTGATGGTGACAATTTGTCAATTTTATATAGCAAATTGCAAAGTCCTTGTCTGAAACTGAAAACCCTAAGGTTTTTTTGTTTGTTTCCATTTTTAGACCTGACCTTACTCAATTTAATATTGTTTTCTTTTTTTAAAAAAACTAGTTTTTTTCGCAAATTGTGTAGCCATTGTAAAAATATTATTTTTAAATAATAAATTTTGAAATTATCAAAATCATGTTTCGATTTTTTTTACGGTCATCAATTGTGCTTCGATTCGCCAAATCAGCCTAACATTGAACTTGAACTGAAGTGAACTTCAAACAACTCCCGTTGACCAAACCAAAAAACAACAAAAACTATGGAGAGATCTATTACCACTTCATAGTATTTAGTTTTCAAGAGCAATCGGTATTGAATTGTTATGGCTAATTAAGAGTGCTTGAGATTTTGAAGCACTTGGCTTCAATTCAAAACAAAATATTCTCAATAATTTACTGCTTCTGTTTTATGGCTATTTAATAACAATAAATCAAATGATTTTTTTGCAACTTAATAAAATAGCTGAAATGAATGATTAATTAACCCTGATTCCGGAAGGAAGAATTTATGAAATGGCTAATAATTTCGCCAATCGATTATATTCGACAGAATTAAAATTAAATTTTGTGTTTTGGCCATAACTTGAATGTATGTTTAATTACTTCGTTTTTTAAGTAACGAAAAAATCTCTTCTACTTTGGCCATAACTCTTTAATTATAGATTTTTTTGCGTTTTTAGGGTGTTTTCAATTTACGTTTTTTCTACCATCCACCTTGAAAAGGAGTGTATATTAACTTTGGGAACGCCCTTGTAACATTCCTAAATATTCGTCGTAGACCCCGTCTGCATGTCTATCCGTATGTCTGTTGAAATCACGATAGAGCCCAGAGTATCTGACGTAGAGCTTCAAAATTTGGCAGAATAATGTGTATTGTGTCTAGGATGGTTGGTATTGAAAATTAAATATCGGTCCACGTTTTTGTATAGCCACCATATAACGGTACCTCCCGATATTCAATATTTTGATGATTTTCGCAACATTTTTTCGCGGATTTGTCTAAAAATTGGTATTTATAAGTCAAAATGGGTTATAGCTCCAATGGCGAAACATTGTATGTATAGGTCGATTTTTTTAATGATGTTTGCAAAATGTGGCAAAACAAACAAACGTGACCGTTTCATTCACCTTGCATCTTCGAAATAAACCAGTAATTTTTAAACTCATACAAAGAAATTCTCATTCACTTAACTGCATAAGCCGGATTAATATTTTAGTTCTCGAAAACTAGTACTCGTTAGCAAACACTTCAACCACGCTCAATCAATCATCAATCCGAATACTCCCGAATTGATATCCACCCGAATACTCCCGAGTCGACATCAAACCGAATGCTCCCGAGTCGATATCTATCGGAATACCTACGAGCCGACAGCAATCCGACAACTCCCGAATCGGCATCAACCGAGATACTTTCGAGTCTACACCTACGACAACGTCAGAGGACCCGAATGCTCCCGAACCGACAACTCGAAGCTATCGGTTCAAATTAACAGTAACCAGAGAATTATAATAAAACCCTGAAATTATAAATACTCGTTTTTTACTTAAGGTTTGTGGGTTCTTAGGTTTGTCCTGGTCTTCATATAGGCTCCGCATATCAGTACCTCCCTACGTTCGGCATATTGACGATTTTAGGTACAATATTCAACAAAATTGTTTGAAATTTCGTATTTGCAGTTCCTAATAGGTACTACAGCCTGGGACAGAAAATTGTTTATGCAGGTCCAGGTCTTCGTATAGGCCTGATATAACGGTACCTCGTTATATACTGTATTTTGATGATTTTAGACGGATTTTTTCAAGTTCATATTTAAATATTGTGATGACTTATGACAAAAGTTGCCAATGTAGTTCCACGTCTTCGTATAGACCTATATTCGGTATTTTTAAATTTTTAACAGACTTATTTATTTATTATTATTATTATTTTATTTTTTTTTTTTTTTTTGAAATTTCCAAATTTGCTCCAAATTGGTGAGTGTATTCAAAGTTCAACCCGGCCGAACTCAGCTAATTTTTTACTTGTTATCAATTAACATTTCCTTTTTTGATTTTGGCAATAACTCCTTTATTATTGATTATTTCGTGTTTTTCATGGTCTTTGTTTTCTTTTATTGAACATTTTGTCATTTCTTTCCTTTTGGCATTAACTCGTTTATTATTGAGTTTTTTGCGATTTTAGGGTGTTTTATCAATTAACACTTCATTTCCTTACTTTGGCCATTACTCCTCTTTTATTAAGTTTTTCGCATTTTTAGAGTGTTTTATATCTTCGTTTTTTTTTTAAATGTACATTTTGCATATTTCTTTGGCAAAAGTTTTCTCAAAGTTTACTTCCGTTCAAGTTCAATGTTAAAAGTGAGTTGCAAGGTAATTCATAACAGATGGCCATTTGAAAAATCATAAGCTTACAATAAGAATAATACAATTTTTAACAATAATAATGAAAGTAATACTACTATTTTATTTTCCTTCTCCACGAGTAAATCATTAACTATACAAAAACTTAAGAAAACGATATTGAGTACCTGAGACAATTCAATATTTTATTTAAGTTAGGTCAGCTACACATAGAATAACAATGACAAAGTCAAATAGTTTCAAGCCAAAGTCATATAAAATCTGCAAATTGTCGCCATCAACCATCATTCACTTCACACTCATTTCAGTGATAATAACCAAATCTTTTCAAACACCCAGCAAAATGTTCAGATTTGTAAGTTGTGACGAAAAAGAAAAAGAAACTCAAATTAAATTTGATATTTTTCTTACCACTGACAACTGAATTGAATCGATTTATATTTTAAATCTCCCTCTTAGGTATCCTTGTTTGCCTTGTTGTCTGTGGCCATGGCTGCTCCTGGTTTGGTAACGGAAACCCATGTGGTGCAACCTGTTGTAACCAAAGTGGCCCATACCATTCCCACCGCAGTGTCCCATCAAAGTTTCAGTCAAATCCATAGCAAGACCCATGTTGTGGCTCCCGTTGTGAAGACTGTGGCTACTCCCGTTGTCCACACCTATGCTGCAGCTCCTGTTGTAAAAACTGTAGACCCAGTTGTGCCTGTGGTTAAAACCGTCGCCCCTGTTGTGCCTGTTGTCAAAACTCTAGCCCCTGTTGTTCCAGTGGTCAAGACCGTAGCCGCCCCCGTGGTCCCAGTTGTGAAGACTGTTGCCACCCCTGTTGTTCACACCTACTCTGCTCCAGTTGTGAAAACTTTTGCCACCCCCATTGTCCACACTGCCCCCGTGGTTAAAACTGTTGTGTCATCCCCCGTTGTTCCTGTCGTCCATGCTGCTCCCGTCGTTAAATCTGTGTTCGTCCATTAAAAACGAGAAAGGAGTTGAATGATCCAAGTTTCGCTGCGGAACATGTTTTTTGTTATTTTTGTCCCTAAATAAATACAAAAAAAAAATTCAAATTTTTTTTTTCCTTTACCATGATTTTTTTGCGGATCAAACGGACAAACATTTGTAAAAATCCTAATGCGTACAACATTTCATGGGTTATGATATCGGTTGAGAGTATGGGTTTTCTAAAAGGGCATCATTAGTTCTAACCACATCATATATATAACCTGCGAGTTATGAGCTAAGTAATTCTCCAGAAATACTTGGAATTATAGAACAGATATTGGCTTTTGTCCCAATGACAAAGCCCCTCCCAAACGCATCGAATTTTTAGCAAGAAACGGAAATTTGCCACAGGTGATGTTTATTCTCCTGAGATGTTTGGTATTGTTTGGTAACGGTTGGAATTTATTAATTTGATCTCTTCGGTAGTAAAAGCCTTCCGGAATAGCGGACTCTTTTCCGTTCTGGTTCAGATATATACTTTTTATTATTTTAAGGAATTTGAGCAATTTTAAACTAGACTCTGTTGCAGAACAGTCTATTTGGTTGTCTCCTCTGAAGTATTCATTAATTACTGAACGAAAACCTATTTTCTAAGTCTTGCAAGAAGTCCACTTGTTTTTCCATGTGAAGATTTGGGTCTTCGTCTTTGACAGCAGGTTTCTTCAAATGCAATAGCATCGGATTTCTACCTGCGAATATTAAGGACTTCTTAGGTAACAAGTGTTCTTTAGGATTTTTTAAGAAATATGAAATATCTATTACCATTTTGTTCTTCTTGGAGAAACCATATAGATCAAGACCTAGGATAATAATTATGGGAAAACATTTTTGATACCCTCCACCAAACATAATATGGATGGTATATTAAGTTCGTCATTAGGTTTGTAACTCATCGAAATATTAATTTTAGACCCAACAAAGTATTATTGATAAGCGTAAAATTCTAAGACGATCTAGCCCTGTCCATCTGTCCGTCCGTCTGTTGTAATCACGCTAGAGTCAAAATGAATTAGGATAGGAAGCTACATTTTGGCACAGATCAGTCTCTTGTCGGCAGGCAGGTCAAGTTCGAAGATGGGCTAAATCGGTCCACGATATCGTATTGCCCCATATTCTATGTTTTGATGATTTTAATAACCTTTTTCAATGGAATTGTCTGAAATTCCTCACAAGAAATTCTTCGTGACTACTTTCCCCCCTGAAAAAGAATTGTCTATATATGTCTGCGTTTCAGTATAGCACCCATATAACGCTACCCCGAGATATTCGGTATTTCCAGAATTTTTGCAACATTATTCACCGGAATTGCGTCAAATGTCGTATTTGAAGTTCGTAATGGATACGACAACTTATGGCGGAAAGTTGTCTATTTAATTCCACACCTTAGTATAGCCCCCATACAATAAAACCTCCCTTTATTCGGTATTTTAATGATATAAGCGACATTATTTACCGGAATTGCGTAAAATTTCGTATTTGAAGTTCGGAATCGTTAAGACAGCTCCCATATAAAGGTTTTCATTTGAGCGGTATTTTTCGACGGATTTTTTGTTTTTTTTTTTTTAAATATTTTAAAGTTCCCTCCGAATGGTGGAGGGCATAAAAAGTTGGGATCGGCCGAACTTAGCTGCTTTTTTTACTTGTTCTAAAAGATGATCTATAGACTTTCTATTCGAATAAATATTGGTCTTCTCAGTGATGATTTTGCTCCATTATATCCAGGCATATTTTTGTTATAGAATAGTGGTTTCCTTTCCAATTTATTTTTGAAAATTCGTTTAATTGTCCTATGATCCCTAAAAAAATGGTCCAAAAAATCCACATTCCATACTTAAAACTTTACCTTTGATTGGCCTACTGATCATTGAAAAATCTTCTTAAATTCACGTTTAATTGATCTAGTTATTTCAGAAAAAAAAAGTTAAAGAGCATCAGTCGGTCTTGCCGATAGATTAATACCCTCAGAATTTATCCGTTTATTGAAATATATTTTGACATGTTTTAACTATGACCCTTTGTGGGTAAGGTATGGTCCGATATCTACCATCTTTATAACAGATCTTGTATTGATAGAAATATTGAGATGTGCCAATGGAATCGGATGTTAATTTTGCATTTTATGATATTCAAATTTTCAACCTTTGTGGGCGAGGTACCAGAAGGAATGATCCGATAAACTCCATTTTTACACCCGATTTTGTAATGATATGCCAAATTTTGACTTTTTGTGGAGGTGGAACTGGAAGGAGTAGTCCAATCTTGTCCAATCGCACCAATCTTGCGGTAATGCCAATATCACGATTTGCAAACTTTGAACGAAATCAGGTTATCCGTTCCCTTCTTATGCGGTAAGATATTTTCTATGAAAATTTGTACTTTTTGTGGGGGAGGTACCAGAAAGAGTGGACCGATATTGCCCGTCTCCTAACTTGATCTAAGTTCGACAAAAATATTACGATGTACCAAGTTTGGACCAAATCGGATACTCACGTCGAGAGTTATCGTCTGCAACAGCCAGACAGACGGACGGACATCGCTAAATCACTCCAAATGCCTTGAAACGAACTTGGTCCTGAAACGGATTTGATCTTATTGTTCCTTAAATCTCGTTTGATGCTCCCACTTAAAAAAAATCTTCTTAAAAATCTACATTTAATCTACTGGTCTACTGATCCTTGAGAATTTTTTTCTTAAAATTCCACGTTTCATTGGCGTATAGATCCTTGAAAAATCATACCGATTATTGAAATAATTTTTTTTAAAATTTACATTTAAATCTTGCTTATGATTCAACAATTCTTCTTAAAAATCCACATTTGAGCATTGACATCAAGTTCTGAAAATCCACTTCAAATTCTGAAAATCATCCTTGAAAAAATCTTGTTAAAAATCCACTCTCAACACTTTGGATTATTTCTGCTTCACGTTCGAAAAAAAGTTAAAAATCCTTGTTTGGTCAATACTTGTTTGATTATTGTACAAAATCTTCCAAATAAATCATATTTGAAACATCCATTTCATCCACATTTCATCACTGAAAAAATCCTTCTAATGTCTACATTTGATCCTTGAAATAACACATTATAGGTGAAAATTCTTCAAAATCCTTTTGGAATCTGCGTGTATTCCTTGAGAAAAAATATCGAAAGTTTTCTTAAAAATCCACTTAAAATTGCCCTTTTTCAAAAATTTTCTTAGAAATCCACGTTTGATTCTTGAAAAAATCTGTTATCTCCGATTTCTTAATTCTTGATTTTTTTACATTTTCCCCCGTTTTGCAGACAACAACAACAACGTTTACTTGCCATGGAGGAAGTTTAAATTCGGTTTCTATAGCTTAAGCAGTTTACATTCAATAACAACGCTAATGAGCTCCAATTAATCAACCAACTATCTACATACCTACATACCCTAGTGGTGGCTATGCAGTGCAAAAATTGTCAAAGCACTTGAAAATCGCTGGCCATTGTGGAGCAACAAAACCCCCATAAAGGTCAAATTGGAATAAAAGAAATTCGAAGCATAATAGCAAGCGTGTAATGGCCCACAAAAATTGTCAAATTGGATGAATTATATAAAATAGACACCCTTTCAATGGTAAATTATCATTCACTTCAGGCATTATCCAGTGATAGCAACCGAACCACCACCAAAAAACCTCAAGATGTTCCAATTTGTAAGAAATTCAAAATTGTTTTGAAAAATATTTCAAATTAATCTAAAAATTTCCAATTCTCGCTCCTAGTTCTCATTCTTTGCTTTATTGGCGGTAGCTGTGGCCACACCTGGTCTTGTGTCGGAAACCCATGTTGTCCAGCCTGTGGTAGCCGCCAAAGTGGCTCATGTTGTCCCCTCCGCTGTGTCTCACCAAAGCTATAGTCAAGTACACAGCACCAGCCATGTTGTTGCTCCCGTAGTCAAGACTGTTGCCGCCCCAGTTGTCCATACCTATGCTGCTGCTCCTGTCGTGAAAACTGTTGCCGCCCCGGTTGTCCACGCCTATGCTGCTGCTCCTGTCGTGAAAACTCTTGCCACCCCCGTTGTCCACACCTATGCCGCTCCAGCTACTGTGGTCAATACTGTAGCTCCTGTGGTCAAAACTGTTGCCGCCCCCGTTGTCCACACCTACTCGGCTCCCATTGTCAAGACTGTTACCACTCCCGTTGTCCATCACACCTACTCCGCCCCTGTGGTCAAGACCATTGCCACCCCCATTGTTGCTAAGGCTGTGACTCATCATTCCAACACCCAAGTCCATCATCACACTTCGGTTGTGTCTCCCGTTGTTAAGACAGTTGTGTCCGCACCAGTTGTCAAAACTGTTGCCACTCCAGTTGTCCACACCTATGCCGCCCCTGTGGTCAAGACCTATGCCGCTCCAGTTGTCCACACTGTTGCTGCTGCTCCTGTTCCAGTTGTCAAAACCATTGCCACACCAATTGTGGCCAAAGCTGTGAGCCATCATTCCAATGTTCAGGTTCATCATCACACCTCGGTTGTATCACCTGTTGTTCATGCCGCTCCCGTTGTCAAGTCCGTCTATGTCCATTAGAATGGGAGAAAGGAGTTGAATGATCATCATATTTGTTTGATATGTTTGTTGTGAAATGAAATAAAATAAATTGTTGAAAAGTATTTAAATGTAAACGTTTCCATTTCGAAGAAGAAAAAATGCTGATATTCCAACAGGAAAAAATTAGTCTTTTATAAAAACCCCATTTTTTCTATGAAAGTCCTATTGGTTTTTTATGAAAAGACTAAGTTGTCTTCTACGAGAAGATATACTGATTTTAAAATTGATCCTAGTGCTCCTTAAAAATCATGGTAAAAATCCACGTCTGATTGACCTTATGGTTCTTGAAAAGTTATTCCTGAAGATCAACTTTTCATAGGGCTGATGAAAACATAAAATTTTTGAAATGTCAACATTTTATCGTTAAAAACGTCGTCATGAAAATTCATGTTTAATCCTTGAATAAATGCCAATAAATATCCACATTTGATTGGGCTAGTTGTCCGTGAAAAAATTCTTCTAAATATCAACATTTGATCCTTAAAAAGTATCCTATATGTTCACTTTTGGGGTCTTTGAAAAAAGATATTATTGAAAAAATCTTCTCTAAAACCCCGCTTTTGATTGACCCAATAATCCCTGGAGAAAATCGTTTAATCCTTGAAAAAATTGCCTTAAAAATCTTAGTTTTTTGGCCCAGAGGTCCCTGAGAAATTCATTCAAAAAATCCATGTTTGATCCTTGAAAAAAATCTTTTTAAAATTCCCTTGAAAAATCTTTTGAAAAATCCAAGTTTGATCCTTGAAATAAATCTTTTTAAAAAACCACCTTTGATTGTCCTGCTGACCATTGAAAACATCTTCCTAAAAACCACCACCAGATCCTTTAAAAAATCTTCTTGAATATCCATCTTTGATTGGCCTGCTGATCCTTGAAAAATCTTTTTAAAAAGCCACGATTAATGTCCCTGCCTATCCTTGAAAAAATATTTTTAATAATACAAATTTGATGGCACAGCTGATCTTTGATTTTTTTTAATCCAAGTTTGATCCTTAAAAAAATCTTCTTGAAAATCCATGTTAGATCCTTGAAAAATCTTCTTAAAAATCTACGTTTGATCCTTGAAAATTCTTTTTCTCTTCTTAAAAATCTACGTTTGATCCTTGAAAAATCTTTTTGAAAATCCATGTTAGATCCTTGAAAAAATCTTCTTAAAAAACCATGTTAGATCCTTGAAAAAATCATCTTAAAAATCTACGTTTGATCCTTGAAAAAATCTTCTTAAAAATCTACGTTTGATCCTTGAAAAAATCTTCTTAAAAATCTACGTTTGATCCTTGAAAATTCATTTTAAATATCCACGCTTGATCCTTGAAAAATCTTTTTGAAAATCCATGTTAGATCCTTGAAAAAAATCTTCTTAAAAAACCATGTTAGATCCTTGAAAAAATCATCTTAAAAATCTACGTTTGATCCTTGAAAAAATCTTTCTAAAAATTCACGTCTGATCCTTGAAAAAATCTTTTTTAAAAAACCACGTCTGATCCTTGAAAAAATCTTTTTTAAAAAACCACGTTTGATTGATCCTTGAAAAATGTTTTTAAAGATCCACGTTTGATTGATCATTGAAAAAATCTTTTTTTAAAAATCCACATCTGATCCTTGAAAAAATCTTTTTTAAAAATCCACGTCTGATCCTTGAAAAAATCTTTTTAAAAATCCACTTCTGATCCTTGAAAAAATCTTTTTAAAAATCCACGTCTGATCCTTGATAAAATCTTTTTAAAAATCCACGTCTGATCCTTGAAAAAATCTTTTTAAAAATCCACATTTGATCTTTGAAAAAATCTTTTTAAAAATCCACGTTTGATGGCGCTGCTGATCCTTGAAAAAATTATTTTTTAAAAAATCCACGTTTGATCATTGAAAAAATCTTTTTAAAAATCCTCGTTTGATGGCGCTGCGGAGGCTTGAAAAAACTTTTTAAAAATCCAGGTTTGATGGCGCTGCTGAGGCTTGAAAAAAAAAACTTTTTAAAAATTCACGTTTGATGGCGCTGCTGAGGCTTGAAAAAAAAAACTTTTTAAAAATCCACGTTTGATGGCGCTGTTGAGCCTTGAAAAAAAATTAAAAATCCACGTTTGAAAAAACTGCTGAGCTCTAAAAAAAAAATTAAAAATCCACGTTTGATGGCGCTGCTGAGGCTTGAAAAAAAAAAAAAAATTTTTAAAAATCCACGTTTGATGGCGCTGGTGAGGCTTGAAAAAACAACTTTTTAAAAATCCACGTTTTTGGCACTGCTGATCCTTTAAATTTTTTTTTTAATCCACGATTGATGGCGCTGTTGTGTCTTGAAAAAAAATTAAAAAATCCACGTTCGAAAAAACTGCTGAGCCTTAAAAAAAATTTTAAAAATCCACGTTTGAAGGCGCTGCTGAGCCTTGAAAAAAACTTTAAAAATTCACGTTTGGCACTACTGATCCTTGAAAATTTTTTTTAATCCACGATTGATGGCGCTGTTGAGTCTTGAAAAAAAATTAAAAAATCCACGTTCGAAAAAACTGCTGAGCCTTACAAAAAAAATTTAAAAATCCACGTTTGATGGCGCTGCTGAGCCTTGAAAAAACTTTTGGAAGAATTGTTAAAATCCACGTTTGATTGGTCAAAGATTGATTGTCCTGCTGATGCTTGAAAAAAAAATATATTAAAAACACTTTAGATGATATTTCTGATCCTTGAAAAATATTTTTAAAAATTCACTTCATAAAATCTACTTTCGATCTTTGAAAACATATTCCTAAAATCCACATTTCTTCCATGAAAAAAATTCTCATATATTCAGGTTTGATCCTTAAAAAAACTTTAAAAAACCAGGTTTGATCCTTCTTAAAAATCTACGAAAAAGTCCTCTTTTTATTTTTAGCAATTAGTGGGCCTTATTAGCCTTAAATTCATTATAACTTATATAGGGTGCTGGTATAATTTTGGTAACATTTGGAACATTATGGGCCGGGCTGAAAATGCCAAATGGGCTGGGGTGTGCACAGGACTATTGAGGACTGGAGTTTCCCCTTTATATGAAATCGAAGGATCTGCCGAAATATATTTATTGGAATACTGATGGCTGGGAATGGTATCTAGCTGCTGTGTATTTTGTTCCTCTGGAAACACTACTTTGGAGAGGATTGGATTTGTAGAGGATCCCACAATGAGTCCTTCATGAGTGGGTGTCAAAATCTTAAGTTTGGAATCCTTTGCCATGCCATGGGTTATGGTTTGATGGGAATATGCTGTGGATCCATGGGTGGTTTCGTGGCGTATCACGCCGGCAGAGGTTGAGGCGATCAGCAGCAATAATGCGAATAAAAACTAAGAGGAAATCAGTTTAGAACTCTATTTTTTTTTTCAAAATTTCAATTAAAGCTTACTTCCATTTCCAGCCTTCCCTCAGTTTGTGATCTGCTACTTCCGTTTGGTTATTTAAAAATAATTGCTATTTCTAATAATTATTCCATACTTATATATTAAATTCGATTTCAAGACACTCCCATACCAAGACGAGAAGATAAAAGAAGACGTGCGGAGTAGCAGAAGAATTCCCCTTGAATTTGAATATTGAAAGATTTTTTCAAGCCAGACGTCTAATTAAAAACTAATGTATTTCTCTTGATTTGACATTTTGCCTGGGATTTAGAGGCCGTTTTTATCGTGGATAAACTCATATGTGTTGTCTTTCAAAAACAATATGAAAAAAACCATAAAACACGACACCCATAGCTCATAAATTCCTTTCCTCTTAATTTCTCGTTACTTTGGATATTCATTTTTTTGCCGATCAATTAATCACTCAAATGAGTTTTCGATATTTAACAGCTTTTTTTTTCTTTAGTCTGCCAACTCCAAATATTTGCTGTTGTTGTGGCATACGGACGAAAGCTTTGATTTTTTTCTTTCAATTGCACCAGTATTCGAACTGTATTGAAATTAGCTGTAAGTCAATACTCAAACCAACGCATAGAGTGGCAGACAGCCAGAGGGTCGGACGGACGGAAAGACAGCCAGCCACGACAATTTCCAGCCCAAATACTCTTCGGTTGGCTGGCTGGCTGGCTCACTTCATCACAACACCAACAACATCCAGCGCGCGCACACTTCAGCCAAATTGTTGAGTTTAATTTGCGGTTTGGAGTCATTCCTTCTTTAACTGGTTATTTCGATTATTTGGTGTCGCTCTATTACCTCAATCTGCTGAGTAATAAGTTCGGTTATTAGCACTTGCTGTTGTTGTTTTTATTTCACAGATTTATTTTGTTGTTAAATAAGATTCAGACACTTTGCTGCTGCTACATTGAGAGGGTGGCTATCCCATGACTTGTTTATTGAAATGTCACGTTCAATACTGCATCTTAGAGTGAGGAGTTGGAGGAAAATATGTTGAAATTTTTCATTTCTTCCCAATTTGTTTATCCAGCCGGAGTTAGACCATAAGTTGAGGAAATTTAAGTAAGAAATAGCGTTATGTTTTTTTGCGGACCAAATTTTGGTTGGAGTTTGGGTCATATGTCAAAATTTAGGAATAGTATACATCCATTGCAATTCAAAATAAGACTTATAGTCAATTAAATCGAAATATATTGATAAGGCATTAAGAATATCTCAGTCGGGACTATTCCTAAACGTATACCAATATTGAACAAGTTTAAGAGTATGCATTGTACCCACAAATATTTCAAAAAACCAACTATCAAGATCTTCGGACAAACAAAACAAAATAATTTATTTCGAGTAGATCATACGACCTATCAACATTTGGCTTTAGAGCAGTATAATTTGCTATAGAGTGCATGATATCACTTGGAGAAGGATTATATTAAAAAAACAAGTAAGCAAAAGCTATACTCGTGCGGGGCCGACCATGTGATACCTACAACACTACAATATGTTCGAAGTCCCCTTATATCCAAATCCATTTTGGAATATTTCGTTTTTGAAATAATGTCAAAGACCCCCGCCCAGTGATTACCCTTAGTTTTTTGACCCGGAGAATTTGGCCAATATTTACGCACTCCGTAGTGTTGTTAAGTATTCAAAACAATTTCACACAAAAGTTGTGGTCTATTTTACAGCTAAATAAAATCCAATGGTCATCCAAAATGCTAGACTTCTTGCCGGTCCTTAACTCTCTTCTGATGCGAAATTCCGCGTCGATTAGTTTTCAATTGTGGCCTATAGAGCGACTACAAATTTAAAAAAAAATGTTTTTTAGTCCAATTGCACCTCTAAATGTACATCTTAAGAACAATGGGCTTTTATTCTGACCCTAACCCTACCCCCATGCAAAATTTCGTGAGGATCGGACGATAATTGCAATATGCCTATAATACCCTCAAAATGTAGTGTTGGGAGTGCAGAAATTTAGAAAATTTACAATTCAAAATTGTAAGTCAAATTGAAAAAAACGCATGCGATAAAAAATATGACAAAAATTTAAAAAATTCGACAAAAGATATTCACTTTTTTATTGGTATATTTTTCCGCGATTTTCTTAGATTTTATTGTTTTGTGGCAAGAGACCATTCCGAAATGATGGGAATTGTGAAAATCGGCCCAGCGGTTCTTGATTTATAAGCAGAATAAATAAGATCAATTCTTTTACATGAAATGAATTGTCCTATTTTACTATATATCCGATTTCTTGGCTATTAACATCACTGTAATGGTCAGAAGTGATATTTTAATGTATTTTTGATTTGACTGGGATTGAAAATATTCGCGTTTTGGTGGACATTTTCCTATTTTCTTACATAAAAGTTTGGGTCTATTTTACCCGCTAATTATTGTCCGAAGACCGCCCAAATTGGTAGGTTTCTGCCCACTCCTAAACTCTAACTCCATGTAAATTTTCGCGTCGATTGGTTTATAATTGTAACCTATAGAGCAACTGCAAAATCGGTGAAATTTTCTGTTTTTGGTCCATTTCAACCCCTAGATATCGTGCGATCATCTCCAAAAACAATAGGGTTCTGTTCTGACCATAACCCCACCTCCATTTTCGTGAGGATCGGTGCATAATTGCGACCTGCAGCTTGATTACAAATTAACATGGACAGACGGACGGAAGGACATACATAGCTAGATTGACTCAGCTCGGCGAGATAGGAAGATCCATATAAACTTTCCTATGTGGGAAATCAATATTTCGTGGTGTTACATAATTTTTGGCCCAATCAAACTTATAATACCCCCAACACATAGTGTTGTAGGGTATAATAAATACCGGAGACGAGTTACACAAAATGGAAACGTACGTCTCGAAATTCACTCCATTTTGGCTAATATTAGCCATTATCTGCACAATAAACCTGAAATCGGATTTAGGATATACATATGAGCTACGTTCAAATCTTAGGTGATCTCGATAAAATTTGTCAAAGGTATTTCCGAGCACTTCCATATATCTGGTAACAAATATCATTGTATCCGAATGCATATTACGAATGTGAGGAACTTAAAGCCCTAAATCGGATGAAACCTATATATGGAAGCTATAGCTATATCTGAACCGATTTTCTCCAAATTTGATGTACTTGCTTCTGACTGAATTCAGTCAGATGTACCAAAAATTCAGAACTTTTTGATTGATATTGGCCATATAGCGCACAATTAACCCGAAATCGGTTGAAGATATATATGGGAGCTATATCCAAATCTGAACCGATTTTGATAAAAATTTGGCGGACGTATTTCTGGGCAGTATATGATATGAAAGATCATTGTTGTGGAATGCATATTACGCTTGTGAGGGACTTCAAACCCCAAATGGGATAAAAAAATACATTCGGAAGCTATAGCTATATCTGAACCGATTTACACCAAATTTGAAGAACTGGTCTATAGGATGAATTCAGTCGTAATTGAAGAAATTCAGTCCATTTGGGCTGATATTAACCATTTAACGCACAATAAACCTGATATCGGATAAAGATATACATATACAATCTGAACTGATCTCGATAAAATTTGGCAAAGGTAATTTCGAGCAGTATCTGATGTACGGTTCCAAATATCATTCTTCTCTAGTGCATATTACGCACGTGAGACTTAAGACGTTGAAGATATATATGGGAGCTATATCCAAATCGGAACTGATCTTGACAATATTTTAGGCGCTTATTTCTGACCTGTATCTGACAACTGGTACCAAATATCATTGTTGTCGAATGCATATAACGAATTTGAGGGACTAAAACTCCAAATCGTTTGAAACATATATAAGGGAGCTATAGCTATATCTGAATCGGTTTTCTCCAAATTTCTAGACTGAATTTTGTCGGATATGCCAAAATTCAGGTAATTTGGACTGATATTGGGCAATTGGTGCTCAAAAAACCTGAAATCGGATAAAGTTATGTATGGGAACTATATCCTAATCTGAACCGATCTTGACAAAATTTTTAGACACTTACTTCTTAGCTGTATTTGATATCTTCTACCAAAGATCATTGTTTTGTGGAGTGCATATTGCGCATGTGCGAAGCTAAAACCCCTACATCGGATGAAATGCATATGGGAGCTATATCTGAACCGATTTTCACCAAATTTCAAGTTATTTGGACTGATATATACGTGGAGCTACATCCTTACCTGAACCGATGTATTTTCGAGGAATACCTGATGTCCGGTACCAAATATCATTCTTCTGGAGTGCATATTACGCATGTGAGGGACTTAAACCCCCAAATGAAACATATATATGGGAGCTATAGCTATATCTGAACTCCTCCAAATATGAAGTACTTGCTTCTATAATGATTTCGGTGGGATGTACCAAATTACAGGTCATTTTGATTTGTATTAGCCATTAAATAAATAAATAAATATAAGGGAGCAATATGTAAATCCGATCCGATTGTCACCAATTGCAATAGGGTTCGTCATTGGGCCGGACAAATATTGTTTGCAAACCCTCAGAGGTAGCAGAAGGAATGGTCCGATCTCTACCATTTTTAACAGAGATCTTGCGTTGATGGAAATATTAAGATTTGCCAAGTCTGAATGGCATCGGATGTTAACTTCGCGTTTTATGAACATCATAGATATTCAAAATTTGAACCCTTTGTGAAGAAGGTACCCGAAAGAGTGGACCGATATATTCCATCTTCACACCAGACAAACGGACTCTTACATCACATGTTATAAGAGTTGTATTTATTCCAAATTTTGACGCCTTGTGGGGGAGGTACTTGACGGAGAGGACCGATATTGTCCATATTCGCACATGACGTAGCACTCATGAAATTATTAGGATTTGCAAAGTTAGAGCAAATTGGATTATCCTTTCTCTTTCGGTGCAGTAAAATATATATTTTTTTTTGGAAAATTTCGACCTTTTGTGGGGAGGTACCAAAAGGAGTGGACCGATATTGCCCATCTCCGAACACGATCTTAGTTTGATAATAATATTACGATGTACCAAGTTTGGATCAAATAGAATACTCCCTTCGATGGTTATCGTGCGCAACAGCCAGACAGACGGAGGACATTGCTAGATCAACTCCAAATGTCCTGAAACGGATTTGGTCCAAAGAGACCTGGGGTCGAAAACTGTTATTTCGATGAGGCAGATTTTGGCCGTATCAAATGCTATACGGCTCCAAATGTCCTGAAACGTATTTGGTCCAAAGAGACCTGGGGTTGAAAACCATTATTTCGATTAGGCACGTTTAGACCATATCAAATGATATATACCCTCTGTAGCAATATGGCTGTGGGTATAATTACATAAGGCTATAATTTATAATTGAAAACATGGACGACCGTACGTAGCTCCCTTCAAGTTGCCGCATATCACCTGCAGTTTCTGAATTTTATTAATAATGTTTGCAAAGGCTTTCAACACGTCGGGGAAAAAATGTTATAAGCCGTGCCTTTTTATTTCTAAAAGGTACACAGAGTTGAGTAAATGTTATTACAACTCTACATACATGGTTGGTTGTTAGTCTGTCTGTCCGTCTGTCTGTCTATATTTCATACGGAGTACAACCTTCACTTTTTTGTTGTGCACAAAAAAAAAACACTGGCATCAAATAAAAAAATTAACAGCAAAAAGCAACATGAACATGAGCGCGAAAAAATCGAGCTGAAACAATTGCCAAGCATTGTGTGATTTTGTTGCCGTCTATTGCATGGCTTCGTCGGACGGATGAAACGGAAGGGAGGAAGGAACTGATGGAATGGAGTTTCTTAAGTTACCTACTACCAAACTCTACTACCTTTGGGTTTGGGTACATATTTCGGTATTCTGACATCAATCGATTGTTGTTGTTATTGCCGTTGTTGTTGCTGTTATTTGTTTGTTTGGTTTACGTAAATAAATAATTGTGTGCCCATACATATGTATGAATATTTGTTGTGAAGCATTAGCTTACCTTCCTGCCAGATTTTCAAACTAAATCACTCAATTCCGAGCAATGTTGGCTTGCAGATCAACTGCAGCTGTTGCTGGTGCTCCACTCTGCTCTGCTCTTGAGTTACTCTTAAGAAGTAACGACCACAAAACAACACCAATAGCCGGCGCGTTAATGCCAAAGCAATTGCCACTCCATCCATCCAACCAGCCATTCACAGCGACAACAAAATAAACCCATAACCAAAGATATAAACATTTAACAAAAAGCAAATAACAATAATAACAACAACACAATTACAAGAAAAACTAAATAATTTTTGTTTTGTTTTTGTGTTTTTTGTTGATCACCAAAACAAAGCGTCAGTGAGTGGAGCTCTTTCAGACCATAAACAACGAAACAGCCAGGCGGCCATTCCAGTCAGTCAGTCATCGATCCGTCCAACCAAGTTGTCCAACATCATGAACAACAAAGTAAGTGTGATTTGTTGTAAAATCTATAATTAATATGGTCTGTGTGTCATAAATTTCCATTTCAATTTTTGGTGGCCGCCAATTTGCCTCACCTGGAATCCCCACCTCTGCACCTAAAGCAGCACCATTTCACAATTCCTTTGGTGGGTTTGCTCTGTTGCTGTGTCCTCTTTACCACACTGGGTCAGCCGGTCACCTCCAAGTCGCTGGTCATTGATGCCGCACCCTCGGTTGTATCCTATCAGGGCTCATCGCAATCCTATGCCCATTTGGTGATCTCGCCGCGGGGTAGGGCTCTCGGCTATGTGGCACCCACAAATCTCAATCACACGGTCCATCACACGGAGAAGGTAAAAGAAAGTTTGGATTTTTTGGATATACGACCGGTTTACAATAACCATAATAATTAGTGGAAGACCTCCCCCTTCCACCTCCACCACCCTCTTCCAAGTGTATAAATGTTAATGGTATTTATGTATGTATGTATGTTTATTTTTTTGTATATTGTAATAATGTCTAATCGTAGTAGTGTTACCAATTTTGTTAAATGAAATTGTGCAAAAGAAAAAGAGAGTGTGTTTTGGCCATAAATTAAAATCTGAAATTGGATGAATCCGATCCAAACAACCAACCAACCAACATCCGCATATCTTTTATGATCTTTGTTGTCTCTGGTTGCATATTTTTGGTTTTGAGTGTCTCGTATTTTTGTAACGTGTGTGATTTCATGTCTTGTCTTGGTGTTATTGCAAAGTATTTTTTTTTTTTTTTTGCTTTTTTTAATTGAATTCAATGTGAATTGAAAACGGGGACCAACCAAACCAGTTTCCATGTTCTAAAAATGCAGACAATCTGGAAATCTTTGACATAGACACTGTTCAAAAGCCACAAATCGAAGAATGTGATTTGCGTACACTCGAGGAAAAAGTGTAGAGAAAAGAAATCAAGCACTGTTCAAAAAATATTCAGAAATTCACAATTGCCTCTGTTAATCATTGAAAAAATATTTTTAAAAAATCCAGTTTTTTGTCCTCGCCAAAAATATTCTTAAAAAGTCACAATTTCCCGTCCTTTGGTTCTAAGTATTAGTCCTTTAAAAAATTCAAAAAAAAAATTAAACAAATTCTTATATATATTTTAATCCATGATAATGACTTTACTTGTTCTTAAAAAAATATTTGTTAAAAGTGCAGATTTTTTGGACATGAAAAAAGTTCTTTAATCGTCACGATATTCAATCTGCTGGTCTCGAAAATTTGTCTTAAAATCCGAAACTTGGTCCTTGAAAAAAAAAATGGTTCTTGGGAAAATATTGTTTAAAAACAATGTTTTTTGTTCTTGAAAACATCCTTGAGAAAATCTACAGGGTGCGATAAAAAAACTGCAAGAAAGTCAAACGCCATAATTTTTAATTTTTTTTATTGAAAAAAAAAAATTCGGAAATTGCATCAAATTTTAGAAAAAGTTTAAAATGGTTTGAATTGGTCAACTTTGGTATGAATTATGGCCTTCAAACGGCCAATGAAACCGTCACACGCTGCCCGAATGTTGTTCTGCGGTATTTTGGCCCATTCTCGGCGACGCGTTTGCTTGAGGTGATCGACACTTTGGTATTTTTTAGTGCCAACCTTGCTTTTCAAAATACTCTAGACACACTAGTCCAACGGATTAGTATCCGGATATTTTGGTGGCCATTGTGCGCTGGAAATGAAGCGAAGAACCTCATTTTGTAACCATTGGTGGGTGGCGCTTGCTGAGTGCGATGGTGCTGAGTCCTGTTGGAATGTCCAAGGTCTGCGGCCGAAATGTTTGCCTGCCCAAGGCTTTATTACACACTCCAGAATATTTTCGCAATAATATTCGGCATTTATTCTGATGCCACGGTCGATTAATACGAGAGGAGAGCGACCATCAGCTGTTATGGCAGCCCACACCTTTACCATGACTGGTGCTTGAATTCTGGTGGCCAACGGAAGGTGCACATTTTCAGCTGACCTCTTTGGCAAGTAAACACGATCATTTTGTTTGTTTACAAACTGCTGGACAACGAATGGTGAAATTGGTTTTCTCATCGGAGAAAACCAAATTCGGCAATTCGGTAAGACGAATGTGGTGAACTGCCGGATTTGGTTCACCAGTTCACCAAATTTGGCCAAGCCAAGCAACTCTTTAGCTCTTTGGAGTCTATTTTCTTTCTGTTGCGGTGTAACTTCTTGCACTTTTTGGAATTTCAATGGCTCATTTTTCATCCTTCAATATTTGCCGAATGGAATATTGCGATATGCCAAATATAAAGAAATTAAATTTTCACGCTTGAATTCCATCACGAAGAACTTTTTTTCTGGAAAATTATATATTATAATCATTTAAAAAATATATCTAAAAACCAGGTTTGCGGCTCAAAATCTCATGGTAATGATACGCAGAGTCCTTAAAAAATATTCTTAAAATACACACGTTTGTCCTCAATTGGTTCTTGATGATTTTTCTAAATTTCGGTTGATCCTTGAAAAAATAAAAATACCCTTGACCCACGCAAGTTTGTGACACAGAAAAAATATTCGTTACAAATTCAAGATTGTGACCCTGAGGATCCTTGAAAAAATGGGCTATAAAAATTCCCGTTTATGTCTCTTTAAATTTCCTTGAAGAAATATTTGTTAAAAATCCTCGTTTGAGCCTCTCGTTTAAGAATCGGTGGGTGCTTAAAAATTCACATTTGTGACTCAGTTGATCCTGGAGATATCTTCAGATAGTCCTTAAAATATAGGCTTCATGGGCCCAGGAAAAATAAATATTTTTAAGAAATCCTCTGATGGTCATTGAAAATATATGTTTTATACACCGTTTCGTGGATCCTTAAAACTATCGTTCCTTGCAAATCCATGTTTAAGAATCTATTGGTGCCTGAGAAAATATTCCTTAAAAATTCACGTTTGTGGCTCAGTTGATCATTGTAAAAATGTGGTTAAGATATATTCTGATAGTCCTTAAAATATACACTTAAAATCGACGTTTATGGCTTCGAGAGTCCTTCAAAAATATATTTATGAAATCCTATGATGATCCTGGAAAATATATTTCTTAAACATCGTTTTGTAGATCTTTAAAAAAAAATCACATTCGTTAATTTTTTTCAAATCCTCATTTGTGGCTCTATTGAGCCTCGATAAAATACTTCTTAAAATCCACGGTTGAGGCTCAGTGGGTTCAAATTTTTTTTTTTTTAAATTCACGTTTGAGGCTTCGTGGGTCCTTGAAAAAGTATATTTAAGAAATTCTCTGATGGGCCTTTCTTAGAAATCGTTTCGTGGATCTTTAAAAAAACATTTTTTTTTTTAAATTCACATTTGTGGGTTCTTTAAAATATATTCTTTTAAAATTCTTGTGGCTCAATCGACACTCGATATAATATTAGTTAAAAATCGACAGTGAAGGATCAGTGCATCCACGAAAAAAAGGAAATTCTTTAAAATCCGCGTTTGCGGCTCTGATGTTACTAAAAACTTATTTTTTAAAAAACCCGTGTTTGAGGTTCTATTTTTATATCCTCAGCCATATGGCCACAGAGGGCATAAATCAATTGATGCGGTTAAAGGGTGAACATCGAAAGAACAGTTTTAGACAAAATTTGTTTCAGGACATTTGGAGTCGATCCAGGGATGTTTGTCCGTCTGACAATAACTCTCGAGTTGAGTATGTAATTTTATCCACATTTAGTACTTTTAAACTAAGGTCGAGTTCCAAGGCGGGCAAGACTCATCCTCCTGGTACCTCCACCAACAAAAGGTTAACATTTTTACAGAACTTAATTTACAACAAGAAAGGATCATCTGATTTTGTTCTAAATTTCCAATCCTCATATTTGCATCAGTGATAGCTTAGGTGCGAAAATTAACAATATCAGTCGACTCTATTATGTACCATACCACAAAGGCCTAATATTTTGAACAATCATAATCATCCTATTGTCTCAAAATTTCGCACAACCCAATATTTTTATCAACACGAGAGCTTGTGTGAAGATTGGACCACTCCTTCTGCAATTACTCAAAAAATGTAAATATTTTGAATAACCATAACTCTCTAAAAGGCGAAAGAAACATCTGATTATTTGTAAGTCCAAATACATATACAAACACAAGAACATAAAGCATGTCAAAATATATTTTAAACATATTTATTTTTTTATTAAAAAAAACATCTTGCAAAAATTGAAAGCATTTGTTTTACTTTTGCTTTCTAAGCCCTTGTACCCCGACACTTACCTCACCCCTACATAAGACCACTCACTCTAAATTTCATAATCCAATCGCTTATAAAGTATATATTACAAAGTAATATAGTTATATCACACATATTACTTATTACACGTCATCAGTTATCTTATATTTGCCCACCCACATGTATGAATTACGATGTGTGAGATTAAAAATTTATTTATGTTATAAACTTAATTGAATACAACGAAAGAGATTAAATTGTCAATGTGATCATATTTCAACATTTATATAATGCGAGTTATATTATTCAATTTACATCATATTGGTATATATAATATAAATATAAATTCGATTTCGATAATCTTAATCTTATGACGTAGAGATGACCTAAGATAATCGAATGACTGAGATAATAGATTTTGCAATACTGACACAATATTATGGATAAGATTTAGGAATTATTTACTTTCAAAATTTTATTTTTGTTGTCAAAGATTCATCAGCAGAAAATTATTAAGTTTATGAGAAATGACAATTTGAAATTTGTGCACCCTCTAATGCCTTACATTTTATCGTATATTTCCAGCCAAAATTGCCATTATCAAATAATTAGTTTTCAAATCAATTTTTACAATTGTAACTATTTAATTCAACCTACAAACATTTTTCGGAGATATCACCCGAAATATTTAGTTATTCTTTGGCCAATAAATGTCCATTATTCCTAGGTTTTTAGTTGAGGACGGGGATGAAAACTGAGAACAGGAACAAGTATTTTTATCCTTTTATCGGATAATTTATGTATATAATAGTGTAGTGAAATAACTGACTGACTGACCTACAATTAACGCCCAAATGAAACGGCTGAAGCTAGAATCTTGAAATTTTGCACGAAGGCTAGGCTTGGTGCGTAGGTGTGTGATAAGGCTGGGTTTTTGAAAGTCCATACTAAAAGGATAAGAAAAGTACTAAAATTTGAATAATTTTTATTGGGCAAAGGAAATGAGCAAGAATTTGGTATGAGAGTCACTGATAGAGAGATGCATGATAGATGCAGCAAATTGTTTTTGGAATTTCGAACTCTAAGGTTACGAAATGGTACCAAACTTCTAAAATGGTATGGCTAGGTATTATGTGAAATAATCAGGGCTGTCACAGAAACCAATTTTGTCACTACTGGTTTTAAAAACGAAAAGAAAAAATGATTTGGTGTCATGAAAATCTATGTTATCGGTTTTATATTCGAATTAGAATTTTATCGGTTTTGGTTGTCATAGAAGCCAATGTTATTGGTTTTGTTATTCGAAATAAACCAAGTTGCTTAGAGCTGACACTTTTCATTTGCTTTGGATTTTTAAACAATTTTTAAAGGATATTCAAAGGACTAAAAATGTGGATTTGTTAAACAATTTTTAAAGGATATCCAAAAATGTGGATTTTTTAAACAATTTTTAAAGGATATTCAAATGACTACAAACGTGGATTTTTTAAAGAATTTTTAAAGGACAATAAACGTGGATTTTTTTAAAGAATTTTTAAAGGACTATAAACGTGGATTTTTTTAAAGAATTTTTAAAGGACTATAAACGTGGATTTTTTTAAAGAATTTTTAAAGGACTATAAACGTGGATTTTTTTTAAAGAATTTTAAAATGACTATAAACGTGGATTTTTTAAAGATTTTTTAAATGACTATAAACGTGGATTTTTTAAAGATTTTTTAAATGACTATAAACGTGGATTTTTTTAAGATTTTTTAAATGACTATAAACGTGGATTTTTTAAGATTTTTTAAATGACTATAAACGTGGATTTTTTAAGATTTTTTAAATGACTATAAACGTGGATTTTTTTAAAGAATTTTAAAGGACTATAAACGTGGATTTTTTTAAAGAATTTTAAAGGACTATAAACGTGGATTTTTTTAAAGAATTTTAAAAGGATATTTAAAGGACCATAAACATGGATTTTTAAAATTTTTTAAATGACTATAAACGTGGATTTTTTTAAGATTTTTTAAATGACTATAAACGTGGATTTTTTAAGATTTTTTAAATGACTATAAACGTGGATTTTTTAAGATTTTTTAAATGACTATAAACGTGGATTTTTTTAAAGAATTTTTAAATGACTATAAACGTGGATTTTTTTAAGATTTTTTAAATGACTATAAACGTGGATTTTTTTAAGATTTTTTAAATGACTATAAACGTGGATTTTTTAAGGATTTTTTAAAGAATTTTTAAAGGACCATAAACCATAAATCTGCAAAGCAGCTTTATGAGTAAATTCACAATAAAAAAATTTACTTACGCTATCTCCGGCAACTCCAGTGGGTTGCTGAAATCTCTAAGAGCTTTTCTCGTCACCTTTTCTGAGCGTTCTTCGTCCAACAACACAAAAACTACCACTGCTGATGCCATCTTACTTTATTTATAGCGACTTATTCCTTTTTTTATTTACTTTACTTTTACTGATATTTCAATGACAAATAACACATGTAAGCAACAACAGCTGTTTCGAACATTGGTTTTATTTACATTCGAAATTGACAAAACCAACTTGGTTTCATGACACCAAATGAAACCAACATTGGTTTACAAAAACGACAATAAGCAAAACCGACATGGTTTCTGTGACAGCCCTGAATGACTTGAAATTTGGTATGAGAATCTAGGTTGGAAAGTAAGTTTGATATATAAAGCTGGGTTTGGAAATGTGTATTAAGTGTTCGAACTGTACTAAATGGTACTAAATTTGAAAAAAATTAGTTTAGGACGAATTCCAATCTAATTTGTTATTGAGGTTTCTATTGGCATCTAGAAATTAGGTATGGACTTGGTTTTGAAAATTTGTACTATAATTGTACGAAAGGTACTGAATGGTACTAAATTTGATCTTTGGTAAAGGGATAGGGCTAGAATCCCGGAATTTGATTTTGAGGTCTCTTTTGGTATATGAAATTGTGATATGGAGGTAGGTTTGGAAATGTGTACTATAATCTTAGGAAAAGTACCGAATGGTACTGGTATATTTTGAATTGGGTGAAGGGATAGGGCTGGAATACCCAAATTTTATATTGAGATCTCTGTTGGTATCTGGAATTACGATATTGAGGTGGTTTTGGGAATATGTACTATAATTGTACGAAAAGTACTAAACGGTACCATATATAGTATTGGGTGAAGGTATACTGCTGGAATACCCAAATTTGATATTGAGGTACTATTGAAATATGAAGATGGTTTTAAAAAAATGTATGCTATAATTGTACGAAAAGTACCGAATGGTAATATATTTCATAATGGGTGAAGGGATATAGATAAAATTCTAAAATTTGATTTTCAGATTACTGTTGGTATTTTCAATTGAGATATGGAGCTGGTTATGGATATATTTACCATATTTGTACAAAAAGTACTAAATATTACTACATTTGGTATTGGGAGAATGACTAGAGCTGATATCCTAAAATTTTATATATATGTCACGCCTGATGTCTGTTATTGAGGTGTTTTTGAAAATATGTACTATTATTTTTCGAAAAGTACGTGGTACTAAATTGGGTATTGGGCGAAGGTTTTTTTATATTTTTGATATTTATATAACTGCTGGTATCTGTAATTGAGATATGGAGGTGTTTTTGAAAATGTGTACTAAAATAGTGGGAAAAATACTAAATTGTACTATACTTGGTGTTGGGTGAAGGCATAGAACTGGTATCCTCAAATTTGATATTGAGGTCTTTGTTGGTATCTTGAATTGAGATAGGGAGGTAGTTTTTGGAAATGTGTACTATAATTGTTTGAAAAGTACTAAGTGGTACTAAATTGGGTGAAGATAATCACGAAATTTGATATGGACGTCACTGATGGTGTCTGTGGTTGAGATAAGAAGCTGGTTTGGGATATGTGTATTATAATAGTACTAAATTTAGTAATGGGGGAAATTTAAGAGGTGAAGGCGTGAAATTTGATATTAAGGTCACTGTTAGCATCTGAGGTTGATATATGGAGATTGTTTTGAAAATTCGTGCTATAATTTTTAGAAAATTACTTAATGCATAGAGCTGGAACCCAAAAATTTCATATTGAAGTCTCTATTGGTATCTGCTGTTGGGATCTGGTGGTGGTTTTACAATTGTATACTATAATTGTTCGAAAAGTACTAAATGGTACTAATGTTGCATCACCGTTGGTCTCTAGGATGAAGAGATGTAGATTGTTTTGGATATGCGTACTAAATATTACTAAATTTGGTTCTGGGTCTAGGGATAGAGCTGAAGTTCTGAAATTTCATATTGAAGTCACTGTTGGTTTTTATAGTTTACATATGGAGACGTTAACATTGTTTTAGACGGAAAAATTGGATTTGGGGCCATTGAGCAATGGTTTTAGTAATGTCCTCCTAATAATAATATATAAAACCTTCAAAGTCTGAAAATTAAAAATTTTCATCAAACTGAACAGATTGTAGATTTTGTAGTCAGACCGGACTTTTGATATCCTCCGCCATGATAAACACGAATTCAAAAGCCCATATCAAAAATATTTTATAAGCCAGTTAGATACTTATTAGAAACTTCAAATACGAAATTTCGGAAAATTTGTAAAATTAGGGAAATCCATTAGAATACCGAATAAAGATAGAGTTCCGTTAGTACTAATGGGAGTTTTACCTCAATATGGACCTATATTAACTCTTTTTTTTTTGCAAGTTGGTTATGAACCCTAAACATTTACGAATACCATATTCCAGACACAGTTCCCTTCGAAAATATGCCGAAGATCGTCGATATTCTTCAAATGAGTAGGTATCGATATATGGGAGCCATACCGCAATGTGGACTTATGTTAACAAGGTGGTTAGGAATCCGTAACCACCTTCAAATAACAAATTCCAGACAATTCCGTTGAAAATTTTGCATATAATCTTGGAAATGTTTAAAGAGGGCAATACGAAAAAATATGGTCAATATAACCCATCTTCGAACTGGATCTAAGTCCATGACCAAAACGCAAGTGTACTAAATTTCTGAACTTTAGCTCAATTCTTTCGGAAGATAGCATGATTAAGATAGACCGACGGTCGAGTATGACTAAATCGAATCGAATTAGAATTATACGCTTGTCAGGAGTCTAAAATGATTATTCGATGAGCTACAAACGGTATCACAAACCTAATATATCCTCCATAGCATGGTGTAGGACATGTAAAGACCTAACACGAACTGTTGGAACGAATTAAAAATTTTTAGATAGACTTTTAGTTGAAGAAGGTGTGGGCACTTGCTATTGAGAATTAAAGCCCTTACACCCAGTAGAATACAACCTCCTAGGCTTTCAAATGTCATTCCATTACATAATCAGTAACAAATATTGGATCGCAAAAAAACTCACCATTTTGAAATCTGATAAACAATAACAACAGAAAAAAAGAAACTGCTGCAAATTATTGTGACAGCTGAACATAGAAATCACTGAAACGAAAAGTTGAACTTGGTAACAAAATCAAACAATCGAAAGAACAAAATGGAAGGAAGTAGAAGCACAGCAGCGGGAGCGGGAGCAGTAGCAGAAGAAGATGGGTAAATGAAATCCGATTAAATTTCTATTGGTTTCACATGAATGACATGCTCTCGTCGAACTGAGTTTCGATACATTGGAAATTGGGTGGACAAATGGAAAGATGGGTTGGGATGGATGCATGAATGGCGGAAAGGAATATGTATTTGGTAATAGCGAGTGTATTGACGTCGCAATGATTTGCAATTACATAAGAAGTGGTCTATGGAAACGTTTAAAAGGTCAATATTATGTAACAATGTAGGGACAAATAATAAGCACTTGAAAGATAATGAACAATGCCGCCACAAACATAACGGGGGAGATTAGGGGAAATGGTAAAACTTTTTATGGCTGGAATGCATCATCAATACATTTCCAATACAGCCTAAGCTATGTCCCTAGGATTTTTTGTTGAAAACAAGTCAGGATACATTCGAGGTTGTAAATGCTTTTTTTTAGTCTTAGACCCCGAGTCTTCAAAATCTTTCATTTTGAAGTTTACCGAGGAGGATAATAGTAAAACCATTGCACATTGAACCCATATCAAATTTTTCTGTTTAAAAGTACTTCAACGTACGTTAACACTAGGGACAAAAGTTGACCTCGCTATCAAATTTCAAAATTTCTAGTTCTAACCCTTTACCCAACACACAATTTAGTAATATCTCCAACCTAGACACCAACAGTGTTCCAAAGTTAGTAACATTCACTAACAATTATGGTACGCATTTGCAAGACCAACTCCAGATCTCAAGGTAAGATACCAAGAAATACATCAATATCAAATTTCTGGATTCTAGCTCTATCCCTTAACCCAATAACCAATTTAGTACCATTTAATACTTTTCAAAAAAGTATAGTACACATTTCCAAAACCACCTTCATATCTTAACCACAGGCACCAACAGTGATATCTATACCAAATTTCGGGACTCTGGATTCATTCATTCACCCAACATCCAATTTAGTACCATTTTGTACAATTATAGTAAGCATTTCCAAAACCAGCTCCTTCTCTCAACCGCAGACACCAACAGTGACGTCCATATCAAATTTTAGAATTCCAGCTCTATTTCTTCACCCAATACCAAAATTGGTACTATTTAGTACTTTTCCTACAATTATAGTACACATTTCTAAAACCATAACCGGATCTCAACATTAGATACCAACAGACACCTAAATATAAAATTTGGGGATTACAGCTCTATTCCTTGACCCGATGCCAAATTCAGTACCAATTAGTACTTTTCGTACAATTATAGTACACATTTCCAAAATCAACTCCATTTCTTAATCACAAATACCTACAGAGACCTCAATATCAAGTTTTCAAAAATTGGCAGCTCTATCCATTCACCCCATACACAATTTAGTACCACGTAGTACTTTTCGTACAAATATAGGCTGATTTTCCAAACCACCGCCAAATCTCAAACACAGATAACATCAGTAATTCAAATATCAAATTTCAGAATTTTATCTTTATCCCTTCACCCAATATCAAATTTAATATCATTCAGTACTTTTCGTATAAATATGATGCATATTTCCGAATCCACCTCCATATGTCCAGGCTACACATGCACAACGGCCCTTAGACAAATTTCAGAATTCAAGCTATGTAGGTTAACCATAATTCCAATTTGAGCCAAATTAAATATCATTTAGTACACATAGGTACAAATTTCCATAAGAACCTGCATCTACAATGCAATATAAATTGCAGCCCTATTGGTTCACTTAAATCCAAATTTTACCAAATTTAGTACCATTTAGTACACATAAGTACGAAATTCCAAAGCTTCTTAAATACCGCAATTTAGACTCCAACAATAATGCCAATTCCAAGTTTCAGGATTACAGCCCTATCGGTTCAGCCGAATCCAAATTTAGTACGCATAAATACGAATTTCCAAAGTTTGCTACATGCAACAATCCTGCACTTCCAAAGAATTTCAGCATCTAGAATTCAACCTCTATCGACTCACTCTAATCCAAATTTAGTTCCATTTAGTGCACATAAGTAAGAATTTCCAAAGCTTCCAAAGTAATCCTAATTCGAAATTTCCGGATTCTACCCTTATCGGTTCGCCCAAATACAAATTTATACATTTTAGTAAATATAGTACAGTTTCCAAAACTATATCCATTTAGTAATCCTACACTCCAACAGAAAGCGTAATTCCAAATTTAAGGATTTCAGCTATATCGATTGACTCCAATCCAAATTATACCAAACTTAGTACATTTTAGTATATAAGTATAAATTTACAAAACTATATCAGGATAGGAGCTCTATTGGTTCATCAGAATCCAAATTGTACCAAATTTAGTACCATTTGGTACACATTAATATGAATTTCCAAAGCTTTCTACACACAACAATCCTACACTTCCAAAGTAATCCCAATTCCAAATTTTAGAATTCCACCCCTATAGTACATATAAGTACAAATTTCCAAAACCATCACTATATCCCAATATTATACTCCGACAGTTATCGAATTTCCAAAATTCAGGATATCAGCTCTATTGATTTACCCAAATCCAAATTGTACCGAATTTAGTACACATGAGCACAAAATTCCATAACTACCTACATCATGCAATCCAATAGAAATTTGCATCCAATTTCAGGTTTCTACCAGTTCTCCTAAAATTTAAATTGTACTAAATTTGTACCATTCTGTACTTTTCGTTTCATATCCCACACTTCGTCTATAATGTTAATCTATAAATTCCAGTATTCTAGTTACATCCGTTAGTCCAAATTCAAATTGTACCAAATTTAGTACCTTTTAGTACTTTTCGTGTACATGAGTACACACATCCAAAGCCAACTCCTTACATCGACCCTACTCCTCAAATTTTAAGTTGTAAGCTCTAATCATTCAGATAACAGGAAATAGTATCTGATGTTGTACATTTTAGTACTTTTCGTACTCTTTGGTATACCCGTCATGCACTCCATCTGTGACCCTCATTCTCAATTAAAAAAAAATAATAATAAAAATCGTCAAATACAAAACGTACCATATTTAGAAGCCTTTTTGTATTTTTCGTACTGTTCTAGCACTAATTTCCAATAACCCAACATTATCTGACACTTTCGGAACAAGAGTGATCCTCAACCAAAATTTCAATTACTTTACTGTTTTATTAATATAACGCATTGTGAGGCTGGTACCAGAAGGAGTGTAGATATATTTATTACATATCCTACATTCGAGAGTCATCGGGCGGAAGGACAGCACTGGATCGACTCCAAATGTCTTGAAACGGATGAGGCACGTTTTTTGGCGTTTATACACTCTGTAGTCAAATGACTCTGCCTATACAACGTTTTCTGCTCAACATAATAGATATAAGTGTGTGGATCATTTTCGGTGCTGTCCCCTTTTTTCACTTCAAGGTTCATAATTTCCAACTGAGTTGCCTGAGAGTTAGCATTTAGAGTTTTCAGTGACTAGAAGACCTCGCAGCTTCTGAAAAAGAGCCATAGAATATTTCACCCCACACCTGCAATACTATTGTAGTCCCCATAGTTAAATCAACAAATATAGATTTCCCATCCAACAATCACCCACACATATGTTCTCCAGAAGCTTCAACAAAAATACCCTTTTGACCCATTTACCTCCCTTTCCCAAATAAATCAACCAATGAAATTCTGCTGATAATACAATCTTTTTTTTATTCATCTAAATACTAAGCCAATTACATACATAGCCGAAAAGTGTATAAAAAAATGAATTTCATTGAGTTTTCTTAACATTTATGTCTATGGCAGCCAAAGAAAATGGGGTTTTCAGTAAAAGTACGAAAATGAAAAACTTAGTCTTAGTGAAGAAGAAAAATAAAACCAAAATTGTGGAATGAAAATGAATTTGTCAAAATTTACGATTTGCTCTCTAAAAATGTTCTAAGCGCTTGAGATGAGAGTGGTTGAAGGTGACCCCGTTTCAGTTTGTGGTCACTTGGGGAGCATAGACCAAGGGAGTGTGATAGGCTCGGACAATTTGAGATGTGAGGGTACGAACAGCGGGTGCCACAATGGGTGTTACCACCCGGGCGTGTTTGTGAACCACAGTTTGACGTTGGTGGGATACAGCGGTGGGAATTTGTTGTACAACCTCGCCCACTCGGGCAATGATGGGCTGTTGAATGGTTATGGTTTCGGGTGCAATGACGGTACGCAAACCAGGCCGCTGGGAGATGGTAATGGGGAGGGGAATTGTCTCGGCAGGCAAGATGCGATGTTGTATGGTGGTCGATGATCGGGCCGAGACCAAGGGAGATGAGGCCGATGCTTGAGCCGTTGTGGAAGAAGATACCAAAACGGAGGGCCGAGACAAACTAACCGATGAGAGACCAGACAAATTGGAACTTGGTCGAGCACGATTTACACCAGCCGGCGAGGCAGCGGCTGGGGCACTTGTTGGTTGTGCTGGTGCTCCGGAGGCAGGAGCGGGTGATGGTGCTGAAACAGCGGCTGATGGTGCGGCAGAGGCTTCCTCTGAGGCCTGTTCTTCATTTTCCACACTGTTGGAGGTGTCTTCGGCGGAAATTGCATTCGACAGTGATACCGAACTGCTGCCACGCAACGAGGATGCTGATAATTTGCCACTGCTCAGAACCGTGTAGGAATCGTCGGGTACCACCAAATGCAAATTCGACAAGGAAGCCTCATTTAAGTTAACCAAAGCCAAGGTGAAAAGTAACTAAAAAATTGGGGAAAAAATGTTTTCAAAAATTTTCCTGAAGCTTTTCTTTCCCTTTGACCTACCAGTCTGAACATTTTGCTTAGAAATCTTTCAAAACTGCTCCCGTATTGTTGTGTTTTTAATCAACAAAAACTAATTATGTATTAACAATAGTCAAACCTAAACTGATAGTCTGACGTGTTTTAGAGTTCGGCTTTTATAGGTCTTTGGACGACGGCTTTGGAAGCAATCAAAAGGGGTTTTACCCATCATCCGCCACTCATGTTGATGTCATTTCCTAAATGCTTCAATGCATCTCAATTATTATTTTGATTGATTGACGACATTAGAAGAAAATTCGTATGGGAGGATAGATGTCGCTATTGATGCATTACAATAAATTCAGATTAAGTTACGGAGTGGCTTTTGTTCTATTTAGCAAATTTAGCAAAAATTATGATTTTAATAACAACACTTGTGTTAATTTATTACAAACTAGCAAGTGGCCGCTATTTCGTCAGCAAAAGGTATACCTTAAAATTTTAGATTCGTTCCAACAGTTCGAGATAGGATTTTTTGTATGCCAAATGCACAATTCATTCTGTTTGACAAAATGTTTCCACCCAGGTTTTAAACATTATTGACGTTTTTAACAAGTACCAAATTTAGTAACATTTACTACGCATATCCAAAACAATCTGCAATCCATCATAGACACCAAGAGTGATCCGCAATTAGTACCATTTAGTACTTTTTCGAACAATTATAGTACACATTTGCAAAACCACCACCTGATCTCAACATGAGATACCAACAGAGACCACAATATCAAACTTCGGGATTCCACCTCTATTCCTTCACTCAATTCCAAAATTAGTGATATTTAGTACTTTTCTGAACAATTATAGTACACATTTCCAAAACCAACACCAGATATCAAAATAGTACTCAATATAAAATTTTCACCCAATACCCAATACAGTACCACGTAGTACTTTTCGAACAATTATAGTACACATTTCCAAAACCACCTCCATATCTTAACCCGGCACAGTGACCTTTAAATCAAATTTCGGAATTTCAGCTCAATCGGTTCACCCAAATCCAAATTGTGCTAATTATAGTGCACATAAGTACGAATCTCCAAAACTTCCTAAGTACCCCAATCCTATACTCCAAATTTCCAAAACTATTTCGAAGCTCAATCATACAATCCCATAGAAATCTCATTCCCCAACTTCAGGATTCCAGCCCTATCGGATCACCCCAATCCGAATTTTACTAAATTTAGTACACATAAGTACGATTTTTCAAATATACACTCCCACAGTAATCCCAATTTCAAATTTCAGGGTTCCACCCCAATCGGTTCGCCCAAATACAAAATGTGTCCAATTAATTACCATGAAGTACACATAACCACACATTTCGAAAACTACCTCCAAACCCAAATTTCAGGATACCAACTCTATCGGTTTACCCATAACTTGTCCATATTTTACCAAATTTAGTACATTTAAGTACGTAAAAGTACACATTTCCAAAACTAACTCTATATCCCAAATTGTACCGAATTTAGTACCATTAAGTATACATTAGTACGAATTCCCAAAACTTCCTAAATACCACAATCCTGCGATAGAAATCTTATTAGTCCATTGGTTCTCTAAAATATAAATTATCCCAAATTTAGTACATTTATGTACGTAAAAATACACATTTCCAAAACTACCTACATAATACAATCTAATTTAGGATTCCAACTCCACCGGTTACCCAAAAATTTAAATTGTACCGAATTTAGTGCTCATAAGTACGAATTTTCAAAACAACCTATTTCCTTAGCCTGCATCGGTATACCCAAATTATTAGCAAACTTCATTATTCCAGCTCCATTGGTTCACCAAAATAGAAATTATACCAAATTTAGTACTTATCGTGCACATAAGGACGAATTTCCAAAACTATCTCTACTCCTCAATCCAACAATGCAATAGTAATTTTTCCAAATCGTCCCAATCGACTTCATCAGTGACCCGCATTCCAAATGTAAGAGATATAGCCCTACTGATTCCTCAAATACAACGGGGCGATTTTTAGTACATTTTAATACTTATGGTACCGTTCTAGTACGAATTTAAAAAAACCCAGCCTTGTCTGACCCGTTAGGACCAAGAGTGACCCTCACCCAAAATTTCAAGATTTAACTTCAGCTTAAGTCATTCAATCAGTCAGTCAATTACTTTACTCTTTATAGCCCACACCACATAGTGTTAAGATTATAGACCCATAATTACTTTGAAGGATCTTCATAGAATTCATTCTAATTCGATTTATGCATGTCAATCCGTCTGTCCATGCAGTTTTGTGAACAAAATGCAGGTCGTTTTTAATTTCCGAGTGAGATAAAATTTTCCAAACAATATTTGTTTGGTCCACGACGAACCCCATTGAAATTGGTGTGAATTGGTTCAAATTTAGATATAGCTCCAATATATATCTTAAACCGATTTCGGGTTAATTGTGCAACAAATAACCAATATCAGTCCAAATGACCTGATATCAGATACGGCCCAGAAATACCTCTGCCATATTGTATCAAGATCGATTCAGATTTGGATATAGCTTCCATATATATCTTCAACTGATTTCAGGTTAATTGTGCACCAAATTGCCAATATCATTTTAAATGACTTGAATTTTGGTACATGTAACCGAATTCAGTCCAGAAGCAAGTACATTAAATTTGGCGAAAATCGGTCCAGATATAGCTATAACACCCATATTTATGTTTCATTCCTACATTCGTAATATGCACCCCACAAGAATGATACTTAGTACCAGATATCAGATACAGCCCAGAAATACCTTTGCCAAATTGTATCAAGATCGGTTCAGATTTGGATTCCGATTTGTGCACCAAAACGCCAATATCAGCCCAAACGACCTAAATTTTGACACATCTGGCCGAATTCAGTCTAGAAGCAAGTACTACAAATTTGGTGAAAGTCGGTTTAGATATAGCTATAACTCCCATATATATGTTTCATCCGATTTGGTCTTTAAGTCCCTCACATTCGTCATATGCATTCGACAACAATGATATTTGGTACCAGATATCTTATAGAGCTCGGAAATACCTTTGACAAATTTTATCGAGATCGCCTAAGATCGGGATATAGCTCCCATATATATGCTTAATTCGATTTCAGGTTTGTTGTTCAAATAATGGCTAATATTAGCCCAAAATCGAGAGAATTTCGGGTCGTACGTTTCTATTTGGTGCATCTCGACGCCGATAAACATTTTTGTCGAAGTGATATCCTACACTCTATAGCAATGTTGTTTGGTATAAAAGATTAAAATGTCTCCGTCAAATTTAGTGAAAATTGATTCAGAATTGGACATGCCTTCCATATATTAGTTCCCTCTGAAACCAAATTATATTTGTTACGGGAGCTCTACTAAATATGCATAGTGATGCAGGGTATCATATAGTCGGCCTAAACCGACTTTTGACTTTTTCTATTGGTACATACGTATTAAGATGTTGAATTTGTATTAGTAGCTGTTTCTAAAATACCTTCTCAAAGGTACTAATGCGTCCCATTCCAAAGGCAGAATTAACTCAGGGCATACCAAAGTGTAAACATGTTAAAAAGCAGTAAGTTCCGCCGGGCCGAACTTTTAATACCCTCCACCATTTGAAACGAATTTGAAAATTTTCAAAAAATAAAATCCTTAAAAAATTCTGTTAAAATTTTAAAAATACAGAATATAGCCGTTATATTGGGGTCTATACGACGTGGACATACATAGACATTGTTTGTCATAAGCCATTACCATATTTCATATTCGAAACTTGAAATAAACGGTGAATAATGTAGCTAAAATCATCAAAATATCGTATATAAGGAGGTGCCGTTAAATTGGAGCTGTGCGAAGACCTGGAGCAGCATAGACAATTTTCTGTCACAGGCTGTAGCATCCATTACGAACTTCAAATACCACATCTCAAACAATTTCGGTGGGTATTGTACCTAAAATCGTCAAAATACCGAATATAGGGAGGTACTGATATATGGGGCCTATACAAAGACCTGGACCCGCACAAACATTTTTCTGTCACAGACTGTAGTTCCCATAAAGAACTTCAAATACCAATTTTGAAACAATTCCGGTGAATAATGTCGCTAAAATCATCAAAATACCGAATATAGGGAGGTACTGATATATGGGGCCTATACGAAGACGTGGACCTGCACAGACAATTTTCTGTCTTAGGGTGTAGTATCCATTTTGAACTTCAAGTACCAAATTTGAAACATATCCCGTGAATAATGTCGTTAAAATCATCAAAATACCGAATATCGGGAGGTACCGTTATATGGGGGCTATACGAAGACATGGACTTGCACTGACAATTTTCTATCATAGGGTGTAGTATCCATTTGCAACTTCTAATACCAAATTTGAAACAATTCCGGTGAATAATGTCGCTAAAATCATCAAAATACCGAATATAGGGAGGTACCGTTATATGGGGGCTATATGAAAACATGGACCTACATGGCCTATTTACGAACTTAACCTTCGTACTGGAAAAATAAACATGTATGCAAAATTTTAGCCATCTATCTCAATTTATTCGAAAGATAGCGTGATTACAACAGACGGACATCGCTAAATCGACTTAGAATTTTACGCTGATCAAGAATATATATACTTTGTTGGGACTGACATGAGTATTTCGAGGAGTTACAAACGGAATGACAAAGTTAATATACCCTCCATAGTATGGTGGAGGGTATGAAAAAATTCTGATTTCGACGACCCAAAATGTACACCCTGTTTACAAAACTTGTCATTTGAAACTGTATCAATAATAAAATATGTATATTTTTCATCCATCCACCATCCCCCCAAATTATTGTGACGTCAGAAAATTGTCTTCGACTGCCATAAACGCCATAAATAGCTATGTTAATTGAATTAACAAAATCTATAATGCTTTTAAGATGTCATTGTTGTTGTTGTTATTCTTGCCATAATCGCTACGGCATAAGTGTTTTCCTCTCTATATTTTTCCTGCCCAAAGTGAAAATAATTTGAAGCGTAATATCCCGCAAAATAAATGGTGTGACGTCCTCCTCGTTAACTTAGTTTGTGATTTTAATTAGATTTAATTTCTTTGTTAATATCAATTTTAGGCAGGGACTTTATTCAAATCTATTTTTAGATTGTTTATTTGTTTTTGTAATTAGGAAAAACAACGAATATTCACCTTTACCTTTGGCCCCATGCAAATGTGGAAAAAATATGAATATTTAATTTTTTTAGGGAGAGAGAAAACAAAAATTGAATCAAGGGCTATTAACATTTATTGAATTAGGACAATTATCAGGAATTGTTTGGAATATTTTATTTTTGAGGGAAAGAATACAAAATTGAATTAAGTGTAAGTAACATTTATTGCATTAAAGCAATTATTAGGAATTGTTTTGTATGTTTTATGAGAAAATATTGACTGAAATAAACTCGATTAATATTAATGAAAAAAAATTGAGCAAAATTTAAACGGTACTGTAAAGTTAAATAGGAAGGAAAATAAAAACAAATAAAATAATATCAGTCGGTTTTGCCGACATATGGGTTTATGATTATTCAAACTGTTGACCCTTTACGGAGTAGGTTTCGGAGCAGTTGGACAATTATGGTCAAACTTAGACCAAGTTCAGAGTTAGGCAACATTGAACCTAAGAAAGATCAACATTTTCAAAGAAACTAAAGAAACATAGAACAAGTAAAAAGGCTGTAAGTTCGGCCGGGGCGAACTTTGAGTACCCTCCACCATTTGGTACACAATTGACAATTTTCAAAAAAAAAAAAAATAAAATCCGTTAATAATTCTGTTAAAATCTTAAAAATATCGAATGTAGCCGTATATTAGGGTCTGTACGAGGTGCATAGGTAACTTTTGTCACAAGCTATTACAATATTCAAATGCGAAACTTTCAAAAAAAATCTATTTCATCATCAAAATTCAGAATATAGAGGGAAGAACCATGGGAGTTGTAAAACGTGGACCTGCACAGACAAGTTTTTGTCATAGGCTGTAGTATCCATTACGAACTTCAAATTGCGAAATTTGAAACAATCCCGGTAAATAATGTCACTAAAATCATCAGACTACCGAATATCGGGAGGTACAGTTATATGGTGGCTATACGAAGAAGTGGACCTGCATGGCCCATTTTCTGTTTTATGCTGTAGTATCTATTACGGACTTCAAATACCAAATTTGAAACAATCCCGGTAAATAATGTCACTAAAATCATCAGAATACCGAATATCGGGGGGAACCGTTATATGGGGGATATACGAAGAAGTGGACCTACATGGCCCATTTTCTGTTTTATGCTGTAGTATCTATGACGAACTTCAAGTACAAAATTTGAAACAATTCCGGTAAATAATGTCGCTAAAATCATCAAAATACTAAATATCGGGGGGTACTGTTATATGGGGGCTATACGTGGTCGTGGACCTACATTTTTCAATACCAAAAGTCCTGTAGACATAATACACATTTGAGTAAAATTTTATCAACCTATTTAATTTCGTTCGGAAGCTAGAGTGATTTCCACAGACGGACAGACGGATAGTCGGATGGACATAGACATAGAATAAATTAACATAGAATTTTATGCTGATCAAGAATATATATTTTGTGGGGTCTAAAATGTATATTTCGAGGTATTACAACGGAATGACAAACTTAATATACCCTCCTGAAAAAAATGAACGATCATTCGATTACCTTCCCCACAAAGGGTAAAAATTTTGAATCCACTCCTTCTGGTATGCAAATTGCAGATATGAGCATAAGAAATTTTCTTTTTATACCCGGATGAACATCGGATCAAATTTAGATATACCTCCCACATACATCTTCAACCGATTTCAGGTCAATTGTTGACAAATGTTAGTCCAAATGATCTGAATTTTGACATATCCGAGCGAATTCAGTCTAGAAGCAAGTACATCAAATTTTTGGAAAATCGGTTCAGATATAGCTATAGCTACCATATATATGTTACATCCGATTTGGTGTTTTAAGTCCCTCACTTTCGTAATATGCACTATATAAAAATGATATTTAATATCAGATACAACCGAAAAATACTTCCGTGAAATTTTATCGAAAACGGGTCAAAGTCGGATATAGCTATCAAATATATCTTTATCCGATATCTAGTTCATTGTGCACCAAATAGCTAATATCATCCCAAATAAACTGAATCTTGGCAACTCCAACTGAATCCATACTAGAAACAAGTTCTTGAAAATTTTGTTGAAAATCGGTTCAGATATAGGTATAGCCCCCATACGATTTGGGGTTTTAAGTTCCTCACATGCGTAATATGCACTCCACAACAATGATGATACAGCTCAGAAATAAGTGCATAAAATTTTTGTCAAGATCGGTTCAGATTTAAATATAGCTCCCATATATATATCTTTAACCGATTCTTTTGTGCACCAAATGGCTAATATCAGCCCAAATGGACTGAATTTTGGCACTTCAAACGGAATTCAGCCCAGAAGCAAGTACTTCAAGTTTTGGTTAAAATCGGTTCGGATTTAGTACGGATGCTATGCCTTGGTCTTCTGTCCCTTCAAATATCGATGACGCATGAAAGACCAACCAACTCAAAAAAAAAATCACTTTGGCTGATGCTAGAGTGGACGCCTTGACACCCTCACCCAATAAAACCGCAGGTGTAAAGTATTTCTCAACTCCATACATGAAAAATATCTCGGGCACGAAAAATTATTCTGATTCTTCTACCACCACAAAGCGAACAACAAGGACGGGAAACTCGAGAGGTGACAATACTCTGACTTTGGACATGATCAACGACAGTGTTTCGAGGCAGCATTCAGTCAATCCGCCAAGTCATTTTCGCGGTACGCAGGCTACGCCATGGTAGATCTGAACCCTTTACAATCTCCATAAAGCATTTAAGACAATGCTGATGTTTTTGTGGACGCATTGTCACCTACAGTCAATAAAAGCACAGGTACGAAGAATTCCTCCACTGCTTACATGACAAATATATCGGACAGGGAAAATTATTCAGATTCTGCTGCCACAACAAGCAGAACAGCGCGGAGGGAAACCACGGGAGGTGGCAATGATATGACGGAAGTGTTTCGAGACCGCAGCAGGCAATCCGCCAAATTATTGTCGACTAGGGACGAATTAAACAAATTCCATATAGAACAGTGTTGGCTTGTTTGTTCGGGATACCGTAGTATTTTGTTGTTGCAAAATGGTCAGGCTTTATCCCTTTACTTGGGTAAAAAATGTTTTTTGTCATAGAAGTTATTTTTAAAATAACTTCTGGGGAGAATATTCCAGACAAAAAACAAGGGAACTGATGAGGATTGGTGGCTCTTTCCGAATCCTAGGTATTCCCTGTCTTACCCCCTGGTAAACATTACCATCGTTCTCCACTAATAAATAAACGTTGTTTTATAAAAACAACAATAAAGGGATAAAGCCTGACCATTTTGCAATATATATTTATATATTTCATCCGATTTAAATCCATCCCATGCGTAATATGCACTCCGCAAAAATGATATTTGATGCCGGGCATAAGATTCAGCTCGAAAATACCTCTGACAAATTTTATCGAAATCGGTTCTGATTTTTATATACCTTCGATTCGATCTCCACCATATATTTACATATTGCAGCCTAAATTGGAAAGGTTTTTTCATATTCAACCGAATTTAACCATTTGGTGAAACTCAGTCCGGTATATATATATTGCTCCAATAAACATTTTTTATATAATTCCTATATTGGTACTAGAGGTACACAATTCTCCGTTAAATTTGTTGAAAATCGATACAGAGTTGGATATATTTTCCAAACAGTAACTACCCTAAAGTCATGATACGCATTCTAATAAGTTGGTATGATCTACTCCGCATAAATTGCCACTATAACATTTTTTTGTTACGGGAGCTCTACTAAATACGCATAGTGGTGTAGGGTATCATATGGTCTGCCCCGCCCGACTTTTGACTTTTCCTTACTGGTTTTAGAATGCTTAATAATGCTCCTAGCGTTGCCATTGTACTTGAATGTGGAAACCCATAAGAAGTTTTTTTTTCTTTGAAAATGACACACTACGTGTTGTTAGATAGAATCACATTCTGAGTTGATTTATGCATGTCCGTCCGTCCGTCCGTCCGTCTGTCCATGTATTTTTGTAAACAAAGTACAGTTCGCATTTATTGCCCTATCCGTATGAAATTTTGCACAAATCATTTGTTTGACCCAAGGACGAACCCTTTTGAAATTGCCTTTTATTGTGCAGCAAACGTGTAATATCAGTCCGAATAGTATGGAATTTTGAGGGTACGATTAGATTGGACCTGAAAATAAGTACGCCAAATTTGATCGAAATCGGTTCAGACCTAAGTCTGATTTTACACGGTCTTTTTGTACACGGTTTTGATATAACACGGTTTGAAAATTGAATATTTTTATTTTTTTACACGATTTTATTCCATTTAGCACGATTTGAAATGTTATGTACTTAAATTTTTAAATTTAAGCTTAATTTTAACGCATTAAGATAAAAGGTAAGCCAAAAAAAATATTTTGTATTTATTCAGTTATTTATGTTTCTTAATTTTGTTAAATATTTTATGTATCCCTAAAAGGAAATGTCAGATAAAAAACTAAAAGAGAAGGCAATTTCTTTGGAAACCAAGATTAAAATTTTAGATAGCCTTCGAAATGGAGAAGGCTCAACTGCTCTTGGAAAAACGTTCGCTTTAAATGAAGCCACACTAAGAACTATAAAGAAAAATTAAATTGCAATTAAGCAATCGGTGATTTTATGAATTCTTGTTCTTAAAAATTCTTGTTTTTCACTAATTTTAATAGGTTTTAGAGATTAGGAACAAATCACCCATTTTTGTATAAGACCAATGTCTTTTTTACACGGTTTTTTTTTCTTCTGGGACCAATCTACCGTGTAAAAACAGACTTAGGTGTATATCAAATTCAGCTCAAAAATATCTTTGCTAAATTTTATCGAAATTGGTTTGGATTTGGATATATCTGCCATATATAACTTCGTCCGATTTACCTTTTATTGTGCACCAAATATCTAATATTTGCCCAAATGGGATGAAATTTGGCACTTACGACTAAATTGAGTCTAGAAGCTAGTATGTCAAATTTGGTAAAGATCGGTTAAGATATAGCTATAGCTCATCCGATCATCATCATAATCCGATTTGTTATATTTTTCAACCACAGCCGTAATATGCTTTCCGTAACAACAATATTCAGGGAAATATATGAAATACAGCTCAGAAATATCTTTGCCAAATTTTCTCAAGATCGATTCCGATTTGGATATAGCTCCCATATATATCAAATGAGCAATACAAGTCCGAATTTAAAAGATACAAATGCTTCGGCATATTTAGTCTTTTGAACTTTAAATTATAATTATGATTTGAATTCTCCCATAAAATCTTTTAATTGTTATGTGGAGCTCTACTAAATTAGAAAAGTGGTGTAGGGTATCATAAAGTCGGCCCGCCCGACTTTAAGACTGGTTTTACATACGGTAAAATGTAACAATGTTACGAAAGCACAAAAAAAACGCGTGAAGTCATGCATCTACAGTACCCCTAGTCTTATACAATCGAATCGATGTAAAAGTGCACCTTCATCACAGAACAATATCCATGAAGCTCATAAAACACGAAATTAGCAGCTGATTCCATTCAAGCTTGGCACATCTCGATATTTCCATCAACACAAGATCTGTTATAAAGATGGTAGAGATCGGACCATTCCTTCTGGTACCTCTCCCACAAAGGGTCAAAGTTTTGAATAACCAAAACCAAATAATGCTCTACTACATATTTCCAAGCAACAAGAGGAGACTTTTGTCATGTCTATAGAGAGAGCTATTCTTGCCCACGAAGTAAACATCTTTGGCCAATACAGCAGCCAAGAATGGACTCTATGTCCACATGGCTTTATACATCCTCTCGTTCATACCACTAGTACCCGCAGGTTATATATATAATTTAATAAGACAAAGATATGCCTCATTGAAAAAAGAGTTTGAGACCCTAGGTTGTTCCGCGAGGAAGTCATCTATAATAAAGGGTTGAATCTAAATTAGAAATTGTCTTCAACATGAGCATTTATCATGTCCGTGGAGATAAGTTGTAAAATATAAAAGCAAAGGCACAAACCACTTATATTTTGTGTTGGTGCGCAAGGAGTTAATTGAAAAATAGTTTTGATTTTTACCATTTTTTGGATAAATCAACGTATTTTTGATAAATACTAAGGTAATAACAATTCTCCTAATTTAATTTAACAGGAAAATTACACAATTTCCCGACTAGGACGAATAACCAGAGTGGTGTTGGCGGTAGGGAAACTGCATGGAAAATGCTGAATTGCACAAAAACTATGCTAGCTGCGTCATTGAGGCGGTGCTTAAATGAAAGGTCTCGAGTAGTACTTTTTGGCTATATGTGACCCAAATGATTTCAGATAAGCGAATTTTTACGATTTTCTAATCAAAATGGCGGTTTCGGTAGGGAAACTGCACGAAAAATGCTGTGTTCCACAAAAATTATGCTAGCTGCGTCATTGAGGCGGGTCTTTAAGATAGTAATTTATATTAAAGCGAGAATCTTCATTATAATTTTTTTTTTTTTTTGTGAAAAAAAATATTTTTTTCTTAACACATTAGTCAATTTTTGCAACAACTTCGACTCATTCTAAGTGGTTAGCTCCCTATCAGGCCAATCATAACACATCTAGAAATTGCTCTAATTTCAATTAGCATTGAATTTCTTTGAAATACACAGGAATCTGAAATTGTCATAATTTTGAATAATAGACCGAGAGTAAATTACGTCTTATTATTGCAATACATTGACTTGCAAAAGCAAATGGGGTAATGGCATAGCATTCTTTACAGCTAAAATTTCTATGGGCGATAGACTCCTTGACAGGCATTTTCATATTCAAAGCAGTTTTACATGTATATATGTATGTGTGAACCTGTCTCCCCCTCCCCTCCCTCCGAAAGCGTTTCTATGGCAATTGTCTCCTTTGTGGTCATTCAGAATACAAACACACACACACTCACATTCAAATACATATTGTCTATCCACACCATTATTATTTAATTGCTACTCTCTGTTGGTGGCATTTCGATATATTCCCACAATGGGCTACGAAACTGATATGGACAACACCCACAATTGAGCAATTATTTGTCGCTCTTCTTCTTCGTCTTCTTTTCGTTTACAAATTGATTTGTTTGTTTGTATCTCCACTCTGATTATTTTGCAACCTGTATTTGTTTGAATCAAAATTATTATATGTTCTTGTATCGTATTGATATCATCGTCGTCATATCTTTCGGTTATCATTCGCTTTGTTATTATGTCAATTTTTGTAAGCATTTGAAATGAAATGGCATGGTTTGTGATGTGAAAAGGACCTCCCCACATCCCGACCCCGACTTAGTAGTGACGTAGCTCCAATGAATAGAAATTTATGACGTTATTGAAAAATTATATGTCCTGCTTTGGATGTAATGTCTTAAAGAAATATTCCAATTCCTTACCAATGCGGTAAAGGATGGGAGGTATTTGTTATGTCCTTTGAGTGTGCCAGGAAATTTAAAATTTAATCTTCTTTGGAATTTCATGGAAAATTATTTTGAAATTATAACCAGGTCAAAATTGAAAATGTTGAGCTGGACAATATAGCCTCTTGGACACATATAGAAGCAACAGAAGTCATACCAAATCATGAACCAAGTTCTCCGTTAGAGATAAGGTAATTTTCGGCTCATACTTTTAACATTCCTAAAAAATAGAATTCTTATTTTACTAAAAACATATGCCCCACTACTAAACTTGTTCAGCTTTATTATAACCTCCACAATACTATGGAGGCTATAATAAAATAAGGAGGGTATATTAAATAAATGTCATTTCTTTTGTAACTCCTCGAAATATTCATGTGAGATCCCACAAAGTATATATATTCTTGAGCAGCGTAAAATTTTAAGTCGATTTAGCGATGTCCGCCTGTCTGTCTGTCCGTCTGTTGCAATCACGCTATGTTTCGAATGAACTAAGATAGAAGGCTACATTTTGCACACATGTGTATTTTGTCGGTAGGCAGCTTAAGTTTGCAAATGGGTCATGTCGGTCCACGTTTTGGTATAGTCTCCATATAACGATACCTCACAATATTCGGCATTTTGATGATTTTAGCGTAATTATAGACCGGAATAGTTTCAAATTTCCTATTTGAAGTTCGTAATGGATACTTCAACCTATGACAGAAATTTGTTTATGCAGGTCCATGTCTTCGTAAAGCCCTTACATAACGGTACATCCCAATATTCGTAGTTTTATGGTATTAGAGACATTATAGACCGGAATCGTTTCAAATTTCGTATTTTAAGACCTTATTGGGTATTACAACCTATGGGAGAAAATTGTGTATGCAGGTTCACGTCTTTGTATTTTTATGGCATTAGAGACATTAAGGTCCGGAATTTTTTACGTTTCGTATTGGAAGATCTTAATGCGTACTACAACCTCTAACAAAAAATTGTGTATGCAAGTCCATGTCTTCGTATAGCCACCATATAATCACAACTCATGATATTCGGCATTTTGATGCTTTTAGCGATACCTGCCAATATAAGGTATTTTGTTGATTTTATCGACGTAATTCACCGGAATTGTTTCACATTTCGTATTTGAAGTTCGTAATGGATGCTTCAACCGATGACAGAAAAATGCAGGTCCACATCTTTGTATAGCCCACATATAAAGGTACCTCCGTTTTTCGGCATTTTGATGATATTAGCGACATTATTCAACGGAATTGTTTTTTAACTTCGCATTTGAAGGTCCTAATAGGTACTACAACCTATGACAAAAAATTACTTATGCAGGTCCACATATTCGTAAAGTCCCTACAATATTGGGTATTTTTATGGTATTAGAGACCGGAATTTTTTCAAATTTCGTATTAATAGTTCGTAATGGGTACTACCGCCCCTGCACGTCCACGTCCCTTCGTATAGCCACCATATAACGATACCCCGCGAAATTCGGTATTTTGATGATTTTATCGACGTTATTCACCGGAATTATTTCACATTTCGTATTTGAAGTCCGTGCTGGATACTTCAACCTATGACAGAAAATTGATTATGCAGGTCCACGTCTTTGTATGGCCCACATATGGAGGTATTTCCATTTTTTCGGTATTTTGATGCTATTAGCGACATTATTCACTACAGCCTATTACAAAAAATAGAGTATGCAGGTCCTAGTCTTCGTAAGGCTACCATATAACGGTTTTCATTTAAACGGTATTTTTCGAAGATTTTTTTTTTTTTCAAAAATTTCCAAGTTTCTTGAATATGGTTGAGGGTATTTAGAGTTCGGCCCCTCTGAAATTAGTTGCGGTTTTCTTGTTTTTAAATTCAGTAATTTTTAGTTTCGGTCTTGCATCACACACATGTACCGCCAAAATTTGGAGGAGTCTTTTGTCTCATCTCTTTCTGGGCTTTTCCACCGTTTCGTCTAATTCGCTGATTGGGCGCCACTCTAACTCTCTTCTCGGCTGCTTCAATGTTCCATTTCTTTTGAAGATGAACTCCTTAGGGTATTTGCGTAGGTCCAGTCTTTTTAAGGTCGTGAGCTCTCTAAACAAATTTCTGGACGCTACACTCGAAACCACAATTCATGCACTGTCTAGCTCTCACTGTTTCTGCTTGGGCGCCACTGTAACCACAGATTTCACATTAGGCTAGGGTAAACGCGCCGGTCTCTTCTCGTCTCCTCCAAAGCTTCGTCTATTTTTTAGATAAACTTCTTAGAGTATTTGAGTAAGTCCACTCTATTAAGGATCGTGAGCTCACTAACCGAAATTCTGGACACTACACTAGCTCTCACTATCCCTGCTTAGTCGGCACTGTAACTACAGATTTCCTCTTAGGCTAGGGTAAACACGTCGGTCTCTTCTCGGCTCATCCAATGCTTAGTCTATTTTGATCCACTCTTTAAAAAGTCACCACTGTAACCACAGATTTCCCCTTAGGCTACGGTAAGCACGTCAGCCTTTTCTGTTTCTCGGCTCCACCAAAGGTTCGTCTATTTCGCAGATGAACTCCTTGGTGTATTTGAAAAGGTCCACTCTATTAAATATCGTAAGCTCACTAACCAAAATTCTGGACGATAGACTTGAAAATCCAATTCATACACTGTCTAGCTCTCACTGTCCCTACTTGGGCTCATATGCAACCTTACTTTATAGAAGTCTTTTGTAATCTCTGAGGTCTCTTTTTACTCTCTCTCTCTACCTTTCTCTCTCTCTGCTTTTCTACCATTTCTTCTACTTCGCATTTGAATTTGTGAATGCAATCCTTAATATACCCTTAAAGGACACCAATTAATACGCTGTCTTAGTCTCTCTCACGGCTCCTCTCACTCTATCTCCCTCTCTCCGTCTGATCCGGCTCGGGCGCCATTTTAAAGGCAGGATTCTCCTAAATCTAAACCAAGAATATTTGTCCGTAACAACCACAACTGTTTAATTATTTTCTAATTCATTTATTTGCAGCTACCTTTACTATAACTTCTAATACTAGTAATTACAACTATGGAATCCATTATAAATCTCCATGAATTTCATAAAATTTAAATTCAATTATTCCCAATCTCCAAAAAAAATTATTTTTTGTATCTCCGTCAAAAAAATCATTTCCATTTTTTACCCTTTCTAAGATTTTTTCTTTGGCCTTTCATTTTGTACTTCCTCATCCCCATAGGATGCTGTTTACTGCCTACGAGACACCAAGAGAATCAGGTGACAAACATATGAAAAGGATTATTCTGTCCGTTTATTATTCACACCTTGAGTGCGACGACACAGGTATATGCATATGGCTCATATGACCGCTCGGTCTTTCGGTGGGTCATTTATTTGTGCGGCCATTTGACATGAAATAAACAACATTAAGCTCTCGAAGAAGTTCATGAAGTTCAAGGCAACAAGGTCAAACGACGATATAAACAATAAAATACCAGAAAACAATAGATTTGCGTCGATTTGAGCTCAATGCCACCTGGATGAAAACGACCGAGCGAGCGAGGGAGAGAGAGGCGCGTCGCATCTGTCAAACGGCAGCGTGTGATGAATTGGAAAAAAAAATCACACACACACAATACGGTCGTTAGTAGTTCATCGATATCCCTGGATAACAACAGAGATAGGTTGGTGCGAAATAAATCAATAGTAAATTTCCTACATCCCCAAGAACGTCATCGGAGCAGTTGGAGCAAGAGGTTATTCCTCCTATTGTGGTCATTTTGGTACGGGGACATTGATCCATAACCATATTGAGAGTTAAGCTTTATCTCGCTGAGAGGCCAAGGGAATTGAACTCCAAGTCTTACAACATCGTTGTCATCAACATCATCCTGGTCATCATTTACACCAATAAATGTGGGTAAATGTTAACCAACAGCAATAACCAACAGCAAACTGCCAACTGACATTTTTCCAATAGTTGTTGTTGTTTTTTTCTTCTAGAAAATGCACATTTGCAGCTGGAGCGGTTCAGTGACATCGCAATGGGGAATACGTTCTTTTTCTTTTTCTTTTTTTGATATTTTGAAAAATAATTTCAAGTCATTCCTAGAAAAGGAATACACCAGTCACCCGATATTCTCTGAGAGCTACAGACAAGTCATACCTATTAACAAATTAATTGTAAATTAAAAATAAAAAACTTAAATAAATAAAGGATGTTGGAAATATATAAAGAAGACGTTTTAAAGAAAATGGAAAGGTAAGACGTATTATTCTTGATGACTTGTAAAATAATAAATAAAAGGCTTTTTATTTATATTTTCTTTTCGGGCCCAGTGTAAATGCTTCAAGAGACATGCCACCTTGCAACATGACAATGCTTTTAGATCCAAAGCCTATTTACATTCGCTTGCAAGCATGCCACAATCTACATGACGTTGTGACTGGAGGAAAATCAAGTTTATTTACAGAATCAAAGACGGAGAAATCACTGAAGGATTCTTCGATTGGCATGGTACCGCTTAAGGGTTTCCCGTATGCAAAATATCTTTAAACAAATTAACCCTTTGGGAGGTTCTATTTTTAAAAGAATTATTAAAAACTCTATTTCTGCAGAATTGCAAAATTACAAAATTATTTGATATAAAATCACAGAATACATGAAAAGTTTAAATATAACTTAAACGCCAGGAATTTATAAAAACATATTTTAAGGTCTGAGTCGCACTTTATGTGAGTTTATGCAAAATTTTTCTGTGAATCCACATTTTAAAAGGATAACGTCAAAGACAAAAATATTTATTCATAACTAAATAATAGAAATTCTGTTTCCATTATATATCAAGTATATGAGATTAGAGAAAATATTTCCTTATATTTTGATAAATTTTTCCCCCACTTTTTTTCGAGTTAACAGATGAAAGTAGCATACAACTTCTATTTATACAGAAAATCAAATGAGGAAATATTCTACACCAAATTTCACTATCGAGGAAATCACATTCGAAATGAATATACTACAAGTTAAAATTATGTGTTTACATTTTCTACGGCTTATTTAATAACAAAATACTTCAAAATAAAGTTATTTTTTGGGGAAAGTGTCAAAAGAAGAAATATTCTAGTTTAAATTCCAATATCAGTCTCTGAACAAAAAAAAATGTGTATACCAAAATTTATGAATTTTTTATGGAACACATCTCTTAAAAAGATCAATAATTGTGGTTTATAAAAAATCTTTCTTTTATACTCTACAAATTTAAAGCAGTTGAGAGGTCAAAATTCCAATTGGGTTTGGAGTTCTCCGACCAAAGCTTCTATACAATCCTTCACATTGCCTTAACCATACCCAAAGGAACCTCAATATTTCTACTCTTCGGTATGGACCCTATTTAAGGTTAATCTCTGATTTCAAAGATACCTCCTGATTTTAGTTTTTTTCGAGGGTCTTTGAAATCTCCGGATAATTAAAAAATATATACATTATAAATACATGCTTATTGGTCCTTGAAAAAATATGAGTTACACATCCAAGGGTCCTTGAAAAAAATTTCCTTACAAATTCAGGCTTATTTGAAAAAATATTCCTTGAAAATCCACGAGTTCTTCAAACAATTTTCTTTACAAATCCACAGGTCATTAAAAAATATTCTTTAAAAATCCAGTTTTATTGGTCCTTAAAAATCTACGTTTATATTCTTTACAAGTTCAAGAATATGGATCTGTTGGTCCTTGAAAAATACCCATGTCCTTGAAAGAATATTCTTTACATAGCCATGCTTATTGATCTTTAAAAATCCATCCTATTATTACAAATCCAAGTTTATGGATCTGTTGGTCTTTACAGTCTACGAGTCCTTGAAAAAATATTTTTTTAAAAATCCACGGGTTCTTCAAAAATTATTTTTTTAAAAATCCACGGCTTCTTGAAAAAATGTTCCTTAAAAATCAACTGGTCCTTATAAAATGTTTGTTATAAATCTACAAAGAAATAGTCTTTAAATATCCACGGGTCCTATACAAATTGACGATTATTGGTCTGTTGGTCCTTGAACAAATTTTCTTTAAAAATACACGAATGATTTAAAAATGCTCCTTAAAAACTCCACAGGTCCGTGAAACAATATTATTTACAAACCCACGCCTACTGGCCCTTTGGTCCTTGAAAAATATCCTTTAAAAATCCACATATCCTTGATCCACTGGCCCTTAAAAAAACATTCTTTAAAAATTCACAGGTCCTTGAAAAAATATTGTTTAAAAGTGCAAGGGTTTTTTAAATAATGTCCTTGCAAATTCACGATTGGTCTGTTGGTATTCGAAAAAATATTCTTTAAAACTCCATGGATCATTCACAAATCCACGCTTATTGGTCTGTTGGTCGTTGAAATTCATTCTTTAAAAATCCACAACTCCTTGAAAAAATGTTCTTTGGAAACCCACAGGTTCTTTAACAAATATTGTTTTAAAATCTAGGGTCCTTAAAAAACATTCTATAAAAGTCTACGGGTCCTTGAAAAAATATTCTCTACACACCCACGCTCATTGGTATGTTGGTCCTCAAAAATATTCTTTAAAAATCCACTGGTCCTTGAAAGAATTTTCTTTAAAAGTCCACGTGTCCTTAAAAAAAATGTACACACCCACGCTTATTAGTATGTTGGTCCTCGAAAAATATTCTTTAAAAATCCACGAGTCCTTGAAAAAAGTCTTCCAAAATCCACGGGTCCTTGAAAAAAATCTTTAAAAATCCACAGGACATTGAAAAAATATTTACAAGCACAGGCTTATTGGTCAGTTTTTCTTTAAAAAAAAATACTTTAAAAAATCACGGATTCTTGAAAAACAATTTTCAAAAATTTACGCTTATTGGTCTATTGGACTTTAAAACAACTATTCTTGAAAAATTTACCCTTTACTGTGTTGGGGGAAAAAAAGAAATCGACCAAAATGGATTTGAGCCTAACAGGCCTTTTCAATATTTTAAAGTTGTGTAAGGTATAACATGGTCGGCCACGCACGACTATTGTCTTTGCTAAATTGTTTTAGGTATGAATTAATAGATTTTTCATCTTTAAATGTGGGCATCAATTGGAATTTTTAATTTGAGACCAAAACTTAATGGAGACTTTCTAGCGAATCGAATTAATCGCATTGACTTAGTTACATAATACAAAAAAAAAAAAAAAATGGCTTACTACTATCATTAACTTCATTTTTTTAGAAGGAGTGAAATTAAACAATATTAAACCTTTTAATTGGTTTTCCAAATAATATATGGTCCGTTCTCTATTTATCTCAAGGGTTATACGCCACAATGGGTTAATACGCCAAGAACTTGCAAAAAGAACCTTTTTCCACAAAACAACGTTAAGTCACAACAAGATGCATAGTTTCCATTAATTGAAACTGGTTTCAAGTTCTAAATGCAGACATCAAATACCAATGCACACAACCTACTCATCCTTCGCCATCCAAGGGACAGACAAAAAGTATAAAAGCAAGTCCCATGCCACAATTGTTAATAGTAAAAACTGAAACACAACGCAAATCGGAACAAGCTGACCATGTGGAAATTTGTAAGCTCAGAGAAAAACTTTTTCAAAATCCTTTATGCGAATTTTTAAATTAAATTTTTCAGATTTTGATCCTAGCCTTCATAAGCCTCACCATGGCATTGTCGATTTCAACACCGCTGCTGGCAGAAATACATCCCCAGCCAGCCGAGGCCCCAGCCAATACAAAACATGCCAGTTATGTTGAGGCCATATCGCCAGTCTATGCAGCCGCAGCACCACTAATAGCCACCTCGGCTGTAATACCGGCAGCCGTGACCACGGTCCAACACTTGCCCTATGCCTATGCCGCAAAATATGTAAGTAGTTTGTCTGATTTTATAAACTTAAACTAATTCAAACTTACCTTGTTGCTGTTTAGCTGACTTATGCCACACCTGCTGAAGTTTCACACTACCGCATTGCCTATTGAGGGAATTAAAGCTTTGGTTTGTTTTTTTTAAATGCAAAGCCGTTCACTGCCTGAAAGTATACCAAGAAAAATTTGAAGAGTTTAATTTTGAGTTTATGTGGAACTTATTTTTTGTATGAGTTTCGTTAAATTTTGTTTCTCATTCTGCGGAATTTGAATGCAATGGAAAAAAATAAAATACACTGAAATACAACAACAACAATAACAAAATAATTTGCTTTTGCGCTACAGCTTAGATGGTTGGTAGGGTTTAACAGTCAGTCAGTTTAAAGCTGGGTGGAAGAAGTTTGAATCTTTCTCTGCTATGGAGGGTATATTAACTTTGTCATTCCGTTTGTAACTCCTCGAAATACTCATGTCAGACCCAACAAAGTATATATATTCTTGATCAGCATAAAATTCTAAGTCGATTTAGCCATGTCCGTCCGGCTGTCTGTCTGTCCGTCTATCTGTTGTAATCACTCTATCTTTTGAACGAATAGAGATAGAAGGCCAAAATTTTGCACACGTGTTTATTTTTCCAGTAGGCAGGTTAAGTTCGTATAGCCCCCATATAACGCTACCTCCCTATATTCGGTATTTTCATGATTTTAACGACATTATTCACCGGAATTGTTTCAAATTACGTATTTAGAGTTCGTAATGTATAGTCTGTGACAGAAAAATGTCTATGCAGGTCCAGGTCTTCGTATAGACCCCATATATCACTACCTCCCTATATTCAGTATTTTGACGAGTTTAGGTACAAAACCCACCGAAATTGTTTGAGATATCGTATTTGACGTTAATAATGGATGCTATAGCCTGTGACAGAAAATTGTCTATGCTGGTCCAGGTCTTCGCACAGCTCCTATATAACGGTACCTCCCTATATACGATATTTTGATGATTTTAGCTATATTATTCACCGTTTATTTCAAGTTTCGAATTTAAATATGGTAATGGCTAATAGCAAACAATGCCTATGTAGGTCCACGTCGTATAGACCCCAATATAATGGCTATATTCGGTATTTTTATAATTTAACAGAATTTTTTAAAATTTAAAATTTCCAAATTCGTTCCAAATGGTGGAGGGTATTCAAAGTTCGGCCCGGCCGAACTTACTGCTTTTTAACTTGCTTGTCATACGCTGCATTACCCATTACGAACTTTAAATACGAAATTTGAAACAATTCCGGTAAAAAAGTGTCGCAAATGCATCAAACTGTTGCAAAATTCATCAACATTTGTGTAGGGGACGGACGGACGGACATATATTTTTACGCTGAACATATCGCAATATTCCATTCGGCAAATATTGAAAAATGAGCTCGGGGTAAAGCCATTCAAATTCCAAAAAGTGTAAGAACATACACCGCAACCGAAAGAAAATAGACTCAAAAGAGCTAAAGAGTTGCTTCGCTTGGCCGAAAGTGCTGAACTGCCGAATTTTGTTTTCTCCGATGAAAAAACATTCGTTGTCCAGCAGTTTGTAAACAATCAAAATGTTCGTGTTTACTTGCAAAGAGGTCAGCCGAAAATGTGCACCAGTGCACCGGTTGGCCAGCAGAACTCAAGCGCTGGCCATGGTGATGGTGTGGGCCGCCATAACAGCCGATGGTCGTTATCCATTCGTATTAATCGACTGTGGCATCAGAATAAATGCCGAATATTATCGCGAAAATATTCTGGAGGGTGTATTAAAGCCTTGGGCACGCAATCATTTTGGCCGCAGACTTTGGACATTCCAACAGGACCATCGCACTCAGCACGCGCCACCCAAGAATGGTTACAAAATGAGGTTCCTCACTTCATTTCCAGCGCACAATTGCCACCAAAATCTCCGAATACCAATCCGTTGGTCTATTGTCTCTGGAGTATTTTGGAAAGCAAGGTTGGCACTAAATTATACCTAAGTCTTGATCACCTCAAGCAAGCGCTTCGCCGGGAATGGGCTAAAATACCGCAGAGCAACAATTGGGCAGCGTGTGACGGTTTCATTGGCCGTTTGAAGGCCATAATTCGTGCCAAAAGTGACCAATTCGAACAAATCTGAACTTATTCTAAAATTTGGCTTTGTTGAAGTTTTTTATATCACCCTGTATGATATCGTGAACCCATATAGACAACACTCTTCCAGGGGGTAAAATACTCAGAAGGAACTCCTTATGTAGACTTTCAGACAATTCCATTGAAAAAGTTGGCTACAATCATCAAAATACCGAATATCGGGGGTACCGTCATATTCGCCTTATATTTTTACGCTGATCAAGAATATAAATACTTAGTTTGATCTAAAATTATTATTTCGATGAGTTACAACGGAATGACGAACTTATCACTGCATTCAATAGGGTTCTGTGATATTCTCCACTACCGTTGATCTCATTTGTTTGCCTTTTTTTCTCAGACTTCACTCCCAGCAAAATATATAAACATCCAATACCAACAAAATATGTGTTCTTCTTGGAAGGTACTCGGTCTTTCCCATTTATTTTGCTACGATACAGGATTCTGATATCCCACAGTTTGTTGTGACCTTAGACTATAGAATTTACATTTCATTGAAATGACAAAATGGATGAACGAAAGTGAGAGAGGGAGAGAGAACGAGAACGAGGGAGCAAATCAACAACATAACAAACAACAATAAAGTGGTTACTTAACCCAGCAGGATACCAACCCGCTCTGGCAGTTCAAATACAAATAATCAACCAATTAGGATCACTTATCACAGAGATGTGATAAATTCCACTCATTCATCTATGGGAATTATTTTTGATGGACAATTTTAACGATACGATATTCAGTAATAATTTGGCAAAAAAAAATCTCTATTAAAGTAGCTAGAGAAGGGGCAAAGTGGGAAGTAGGAGCAAAGGGAAAGTAACTATTTGTAATTTAAAATTATGACAATATTTTGTCTGGCCATAAATATGATATTTGTTTTCGGTTTAATGTCTAAGGACAAGAGACAGCCTTAAAGTTCATTGTATTCCAAATAAGTAATTCATTTGCCACCCATTGTTCTTTTGAAAAGTTTTCGGGAATTTCCCAAATGGGAACACTGACTACTAACTTCCATTTAAAGGAAGACATTGGGGTATGATGTTCGAGGGAATTTTTTTGGTGTTCTGGTTTGGAGTCAAATGAAATCTATCGGAAAAGATAGAAAAGGGGATTTATTTTGTAATATTCTAGTACGAGAAATAAGAGAAATTATTAAAAGACATATTTTAATAAAACGATTCCATTATTTTTAAGACAAATTATAAATTACATATTCGTCTCCGGTTTCGGGTTGAGAGAAATATTTAGTTGTAAAAAATCGCTGACTTGTTTCGAAGTTATGATAGATAAAATTATTGAAAGTTGTGATCCTTTGTGGCTAAGGTACAAGAAGGGGTTTGCAGATATATCTCATCTTCATAACAGATCTTGTGTTACCAAAAATGTTTGCATGTGGGAAACTTGAAGAGAGTTGGATGGTGATCTTGAGCCTTATGTGGGGAAGGTACCAGAAGAAATGGTCCGATCCCTACCATATTTATAACAGATCTTGTTTTGATGGAAATATTGAGATGTACCAAGTCTGAATGGAATCGGATTTCAATTTCGCGTTCCATGAACTTCATGGATATTCAAAATGTTGACTAGCAAGATCTTGTGTTGATAGAATTATTGAGATGCAGCAAGTCTGAATGAAATCGGTTGTTAATTTCGCGTTTTATGACGTTCATGGATATTGAAAATGTTGGCCCTTTGTAGGGGGAGGCACCAGAAGGAACTGTCCGATCTCTACCATCTTCACAGCAGAACTTAAGTTAGTACAAATAATGGGATGTGTAAAATTTGAAGAAAACCAGATGGTTATTTCGGATATTATAATCGTTTTGGTTATTCAAAACTTTGACCCCTGGTGGGGGAAGTACCAGAAGAAGTGGACCGATATATTCCATCTTCATACATATTGTAATGTTTATAATTTGAAGACAATTAGATTCTTACATCAAATTTTAAAAGAGTTATAATTATTCAAAAATGTTACCCTTTGTGTGGGAGGAAATTGATGGAGTGAACCGAAATTGTCCATTTTCGCCACTGACCTAACACTGGCAAAAATATTGGGATTTGCAATAATTCTTTCTGCGGATAATCCTTTCTCTTTCTGTGCAATAAAATCCTTTTTTTTTTTTTTGACCCTTTGTGGGAGAGGTACCAGAGGGAGTGGGCCGAAATTATTTATCTCCGATATACCAAGTTTGGAGCAAATCGGATACTCCTTTCGAGAGTTATCGTGCCATCCTGAAACGGATTTGGTCCAAAGAGACCTAGGGTCTAAAACCGTTATTTCGATGAGACACGTTTTGGCCATATCAAATGATATATACCCTCTGTAGTCATGTGGCTGAGTGTATAAAAAGTACATACATTTTTCAGAATAAAAAATTAAAATTTTTTATAGCAGATTTTCGTTGCTAGTTTCTGTACACCAGTGTTATTTATTGCCGTTAAAAAATGTTCCACATGGTTGAATAAGTACAGAAATACATACAAATATACATATGTAGACATTTGAAAGAAAGTCAGGTAACTCCAAGTTTCGCTGTGACCCCAAAGTGTAAATAACCAAAATAAAAGTAAAAATTCATTTGAAAAGATCAACAAGCCGTTACATCTTAAAATCTTAACCTTTGCTTCACAGCCATTGTTGCATCATAATTACCATAAAAGGGAACTTAGCTACGCTAACGAAAAATAAGAGCCACTTCCGTCTTCAGAGTACACACAATTCCATACATAAATATCATGGGGCCATATAATGCAAATCAGGTTTTTATTGCACTTCTCTTGGCTGTCCAAAGTAAAAAACACATTAATAACAATAAATCAATAAAAGTCGGAAAATTTAGAGTATTTAGGTAGTTAGGATATGATGATGCTAAATTATGAGCTAATTACCACCAACATTAAAACGAAGGTGGCGGATAGATTTCAAAAATCAGTTTGTAATAACATTTGAAGTTATGACTCTAGCGATAATTCAAGCTAGGCTTACTTAAAATAATATTAAAAATTTAAAGCGTTCTGCCATATGTAACTCCAAGATCTATGCTCCTTGTGAGGGTACATATAGATCTAATGTGGCATTGTGTGAGATTAAAAAAAAAAACTAATTCAAATTCATTCATTTTCAATAATTCAAAAAAAATTGTTCGGGTAGAAATTTGTACTAAAATTTGGACCATAAAGTGCCAAATTCCAAAATAAGTACTAAGTGCTAGAATTCCGTGCTTTAACGTTTCGCATGTAAGTTACTGTTGGTATGAAGCATGAAATAATATATATATATATATATATTTTTTTTAATTGCATTCTTAGAGTATCCTCGTAATATTTTTGAGCTCTGAAGTATAATATGAAGTTTTACCTAACAAAGTTAAATTTAAAATGCTCACCGAAATTCAATTTCAACAAGAAACTAGTAAATAAAGGTCAAAAGTCCGGCGGTGCTGAAATTATGATACCCTACACCACTATGTATATTTAGTTACAAATATACGTTAATTTTGTTTATGAACCTTTTTGAATGCGTTGTATGGCTTTAGAGCAGGTATATTCAACTCTGAATCTATTTCCACCAAATTTGACAGAGGCATGATTCCAAGAAGGATTATATTAAAAATATATATACCATTTGGTGCACAGTAAACCTGAAATCGGACAAAGATATATATGGGAGCTATATCCAATTCTGAATTGATATCGATAGAATTAGGTAGAGATATTTTTAAGTTTTGATATCAGATACCAAATATCATTGTTGTGGAGTGCATATAACGAAGGTGAGGGACTAAAACACCAAATCGGATGAATCATATATTTGGGAGCTATAACTATATCTGAACCGATTTTTACCGAATTTGAAGTACTTACTTCTGGGTTGAATTCGATCGGAAGTGCAAAAAGCCTCAACATTTTGTGTACAATAAACCTGTAATCGAATAAAGATATATATGCGTGCTTTGGAAGAGGTATTTCTGAGTTGAATCTGATATCTGGTTCCAAATATCATTGTTGTGGAGTGCACATTACGAATGTGAGGGACTTACACACCAAATCGGATGAAACATATATATGGGAGCTATAGCTATATCTGAACCGATTTTTATAAACTTCGAGGTATTTACTCCTAGGCTGAATTTGGTCATAGGTGCAAAAATCCACTCCATCTGGACTGATATTTATCATTTGGTGCACAATAACCCTGAAATGGAATAAAGATATGTATGGGTATGTATGCAAATCTCAACCGATCTTGATGAAATTTTGCAGAGGTATGTTTGAGCTGGTACCAAACAACATGAAATATATGTATGGGAGCTTTAGGTATATCTGAACCGATTTTTACTAAAAACGAAGCATTTACTCCTAGGCTGAATGCAAAAAATCAACTCCAATTGAACTGATATTAAATATTTGGTGCACAATAAACCTGAAATCGGATAAAGCTATATATGAGATTTAGATATAGCTATAGCTTCCATGTATATGTTTCATCCGATTTGGTGTTTAAGCCCCTCAGATTCTTAATATGCATTCGACAACAATGATATTTGGTACCAGATATCTTATAAAGCTCGGGAATATCTTTTCCAAATTTTATCGAGAACGGCTAAATTTTGGATATTGCTCCCTTATATATCCTTAATCCGATTTCAGGTTTATTCCGGAGATAATGGCTAATATCAACCCAAATGTAGTGAATTTCGGGATGTACGTTTCCATTTTGTGCAACTCGGCTCCGATATATATTTTTTTAATATAACCCTTCTCCAAATGATATCAATCACTCTATAGCAAACTATAACAGCTCTAAAGCCAAATATTGATAGGTAGTATGATCTACTTGAATAAATACTTTTGTTACGGAATCTCTACTAAATATGCATCGGGCTCCGACAGACTTTTAACTTTTTTTACCGGATTTATTTAAATTGTTAAAGTTTCACATAGTTCATTAGATTACACTATACAAAAAATCGTTTTTCTAAATTTTTGTTAGTTGTTTTTATAACTGTTTGCAAACATTTTTATCTCTTTTTCACTTTCATCGATCATCTATTGTCTACTGCCTTTGAAAAAATAGACCTATTTGAGTGGGAGTTTTCAATATGTTTTCATTGCTAAATATGTCCATATGCTAACACTATGAAGAGCTGCGCACACGTTCGATCGTGTGCTCACTTCAAAAGATGCTGCTCAATAAATGTGACAAAAGAAAACGCTGTAACCTTCCACAAAGCATTCCAAATATCTGCCAAAAACATATTTCCAAACAGTTATTCAAAGTGGTTATTGCCATTTTGGAAACATTGGCAATTATTACTACTTTGCTAGCCGCACACATAGATGGCGCTAGCGGTATTTCGTTGTCACAATCCCCATACATACATACATTGTTGGCCAATTGCGAAATACGCCACAACAATAATCATGTATTTACATCAAAGCTTTTGTCTTCAAAGCAAACAATATGTGATCTTCCATTATTAAAATTATTCAATACAAAAAGCAAAGCTCCGCTATGATTCATAGAGCTGAGTAGCTCGTTTTGTCAGCACATACTCGATGATTTGAGTGTGGGCTTTTATGATGATCGCCATTGACAATGACTAGGGATTTGTTACAGTTTTCTTCCCTACACGTCGCTAGATATAATGAAATGTAGTCCCACAAATAATTGATTACAATCATTTATTTTTGAAGGTCATGCTCCCATTTATTTAAGGAGAAGATAAATAGAAAAAAAACTTAAGCCACAAATGCCGGTAGTTTTCCACTTCTCATTTTTATTTTCGTTTTACATTGGGGGGAAATCAATATTAAAACTTAAATTCAACTACACATCATAGGAATTATTTTAAGAATCGGAGGAGCCTAGGTCCACTTACCTTTTAAGAATTTATAAAATATGGAATTTATGAAAAAAATACCAATACAGCCACAAACGTGGATATTTATGAATATTTTTTTTTTTCAAAGACCTCAACTGAGCCAAGCCCCACCCACATTTGGATTTTAAAGGATAATATTTTTTTCAAGGAACTCAAAAAGTATTTCTAATTTTTATAGAATATCTTTTTTAAGTAGCCTGCTACTTGCGGCAGGCTACTGCAGGGAGCCTGTTACCGTATTTTTGGTTGTCGTTTACGACGAGTGTTGTTAACTTCTTTTGGAAGGGCGTCCCATAGTGGAAGCCATGTTAATGCATAACACAGAGACTTAGATTTCCTGTACCCACGAAAGTTTCCGTCCCACACAGAGTCTTCGAATTCCTGTACCACACGGAAGATTCGGCTTTTCGTACCACTCAGAGACCTCGGTATTCTGTACCCCACGGAGGTTTCCGTTCCCCACAAAAAATGCGGTGTACTGTACCCCTCAGGGGCTCTAATTCCCCGTACGTACAATTATGTAGTAGTTTGTGATCGTACCCCGTAGAAATAGTATTAAAACCCATCGATCGCATCGTCGTTCCCGATCATCAACCGAATTTCCGTATTTTCGATCAAAATTTCCGAATTTTCGATGATTGGGAACGACGATGCGATTTCCATCATCGCATCGTCGTTCCCGATCATCAACCGATATCCCGAAGATCATCGCAACGTTGTTTTCGATCATTAACCGAACTCCCGGACACCATCTTAAAACTCATCATATCATTCCTTCCCCGATCATCGGCCAAATTCACCGAATTACACTATCATCGTCGTACCGACCATCGCAGAACCCAAACCTAAAAACAACCCGTCATTACCGCAAAAATCCCCCGGTCTATCAACCTGTCGCATTTTATTTGAAGTACAAGCTACTTATACTTATATCAATAAACATTAATTTTGGCCCCAAGAAGGAAAAATAAATTGTTTTAATTCCGTAAGGTTTAGTGGGTCCTTATGGCGACCCTGGATACGACTGACCCTATCCAAGCCGACGACAAAACCACGTTACAATATTCAAAATAACACCAATCTCTTTAACCTAGACATTCAAAGTTAGTACCATTTAGTACACATTTCCAAAATGAGCTCCAGATCTCAATCCCAGATATAAGAGACCTCAATATCAAATTTTAAAATTTTAGCTGTATTCCTTTACCCAATGTCCAATTTAGTACAACTTAGTACTTATCGAACAATTATGGTACATATTTCTAAAACAACCTCCATATCTTAATTACAGTCACTAAAGTGACATCTATATTAAATTTCAGGATTTTTAGTACTATTTAGTACTTTTCGTAAAATTATAGTATATATTTCCAAACCACCTGTATATCTTTACCACAGATACCAGCTACATTTTGATCATATTTCTGGATTTCAGCCCTATTCCTTCACCCAATACCAAATTTAGTAGCATTTAATACTTTTCGTACAAATATAGGACGCTTTTTAAACCCCCGAAAATCTCAAACACAGATACCATCAATAATCTAAATATCGAATTTCAGAGTTGTATCTCTATCCTTTCGCCCCAACAAATATAGTACCATTTAGTATTTTTTTACAATGGACAGGCTACACATGAACAGCAACCCTAATACCGACTTTCAGATTTCAGGAACTTTCTGTCCACTCAATACCAAATATAGTACTATTTAGTACTTTTCGTGCACTTGTAGTACACATTTCCAGAACCACCTCTTTATATCACAAACCCACCACTAACATGGACTCCAATACAATATTGCAAAATTCCAGCTTTATCCGTTCAACCTAAACCAAAGTGTTCGAAATTTAGTACGGTTCGCACTCTTGGTACATATTTCCCAAACCATGTATGAATCAAACTTACTTTCCAACCTTGATTCTCATACCAAATTTCAAGTTTTTAGCTCTATCCGTTCACATAATACCAAAAATAGAAGTTCTTAACCTTAAAGTTCGAATTTCCAAAAACCGTTCGCTACATCTATCTTGCCCTTTATCAGTGACTCTCATTCACAATTTCAGAATTCTGGCACATTTCGTTTGTCCAATACATAGTATTCATCTTTTTCTACATTTTAGTATTATTTTAAAATTAATTTAATTTAAAATCCACGACTAAAGCTCTAATAGTCCATAGAAATAAAATTGGAATTTTTAAAGATATATTTTAAGGACCAATAAATTAATACGTTTCATGTTTTTTCTGCAAGGACCATCCGAGCTTTAGCACGTGATTTAAAATGATTTAAATCTTTTTTGATTTTAAAATTTCGCCTATGTGCAACAAAAAAAGTTTCAAATCAATTTAATAGTTTTTCATTCCCAAATCAAATGCGGATATATTCGCACTGAGGCATTGCATTCAATTCGCAACAGCATAAAACCAAAACAGCCAACGGCAATCCAAAAAGAAAACGAAAACTTAAACTGGGCGCCTTCGAAATGTATGTTTTGGGAAAATCCCAAACAAATTAGCTAACAATTGTTGCTCAGTTTCGAGTCAATGCTCCATGACAACAACAACAGTAACAGCAAAAAACAAATAATAATACAGACAGATCAAACAAGCTTAAAAAAACATAATACACGTGAAGGCGCAATTCACCACAATTCACTCACAGTTTAAAAAGTCAAGCAATGGCAGCATAGACTTTTTTCGGTCATTTGCCAAAAAAAAATTAAAGCCTCCAATTCTTATTTCCTGTACTTTAACCAAAGTCGATTGTAGTGCGAAACTGTCTGTTCTGCTATCTGATGCTTTACTTTACCTCTCAATTGAGAAACTGGAAAAGCCATGGCTGTTATTTCGGGGAATTCCCAACCAAAATGACTGACAATGAAGTCGCTTTGCCGCAGCACAGCCACTTTGGCCTCATCAATTTAACTGCCTTTGCCGCATGACATAACATTACTTAATGGCGGAGCATAGAGTCGATTTCGATGCCGTAGTCTTCGCTTAACACAGTGACACACTGAGTTGAAACCAGATTTATGTATGTGCATTCAAAAGTGGTTAGGTTAAAATGCAGTTTGGATAATTGCATGGAGAATCATAAACATGTATTTGTTTTCAAAGGCAAAGGAAGTAATACGGCAATTCATAAAAATATGTAAAATTTTAATTAATGTTCTTTGAAAGATCTTGCATCCTCTCAAAGTCCTTTTTAAAGAGAATCGGATGTTTTTTTTCGCTTTTATGAGCGTTTTGTTATTCAAAATTTTGACCTCATTATGGGGAGGTACCAAAAGGAGTGGTCCGATATTTTTCATCCCCATACCAGATATTTTCTTGATAAAAATATTGAGATGCGCGAAATTTGAAGACAATCGGACTATTTTTTCACATTTTATTACAGTAATAACTATTCAAAATTTTGACCCATTTTTGGAGAGGTACCAGAAGGAGTTATCCGATATTGTTCATTTTCGCACCTGATCTACCACCGAGAAGAATATAAATTTAAAACAAGATGATTCGTTCTTGCCCGATGAAGTAAATTATTTTCTGTGAACGTTTTGAGCTTCTATGGTCGCTCCCAAATAATGTACCAAGTTTGGACCAAATCGGATACTCTCTTCAAGAGTTGTCGTTCGCACCAGCCAGACAGACGGACACCCCTGGATCAACCCGAAATGTCTTGAAACTTTATTTCGATGAAGCACGTTTAGGCTATACCAAATGTTATATATACCCTCAGTAGCCATGTGGTTGAGGGTATAAAAATCCAGGATAAAAAATAAATTAGTCTTCTATTTGTTTTTGGAAACTCCACGTTTGTCCACTTTTCTTGGCCTTCCTACAATATATTTTTTTGAAAACTCTACGTTTGTCCCCGTTTCATGGTCTTTCTAAAAAAATTGAAATACTCACGTTTATTGGTCTTCTTAAAAAATATTTTTGAAAAATACTCATTTGTTTGTCTTCAATTTTTTTTTTTTGGAAATCCACTTTTTTGAAGTTTAAAAGATTCACATTTCATTGAGCTTCTTAATTTTTTTTTATAAAATCCTTGTTGGTCTTCTTAAAAATATATTTTAAGAAAATCCACATTTCGTTGGGCTTTTTAATTTTTTTTTTTTAAATCCTCGTTGGTCTTCTTAAAAAAATATTTTATGAAAATCCACATTTTGTTGATCTTTTTTGAAAAATATTTTAGGAAAATCCACATTTTGTTGATCTTTTTTGAAAAATTATTTAAGTAAAGCCACATTTTGTTGATCTTCTTTCAAAAATAATTTAAGAAAATCCACGTTGGTCTTCTTAAAAAAATATATTAAAAATCCACGTCTTCTTCAAAAAATATTTTTTATAAAATCGGTTGGGCTTCTTAAAAAATATATTAAAAATTACATGTCTTCTTAAAAAATATTTTAAGAGAATCCACGTTTGTTGGTCTTCTTAAAAAAATATATTAAAAATCCACGTCTTCTTCAAAAAATATTTTTTATAAAATCGGTTGGGCTTTTAAAAAAATATATTAAAAATTACATATCTTCTTCAAAAAATATTTTTTAAAAAATCCACGTTTGTTGGTCTTCTTAAAAAATATATTTTTTAAAAAATCCACGTTTGTTGGTCTTCTTAAAAAATATATTTTTTATAAAATCCACGTTTAAAAATCCACGTTTGTTGGTATCCTTAAAAAAATATTTTTTAAAAAATTCACGTTTGTTGGTCTAAACGTTTTCTGATGTCATATAAAAAAATATTTTTAAAATATCCACTTTTATTGACGCCTTTAAAAATATTTTAAAAAATCCAACGTTGTTGGCCTTCTTTAAAAAAAGGTATATTTATTATTGTTTTTAAGGTTCCGAAAAATATTTTTTATAAAATCGGTTGGGCTTCTTAAAAAAATATATTAAAAATTACATATTTTCTTCGAAAAATATTTTTTATAAAATCCACGTTTGATGGCCTTTTTAAAAAAATATAAGAAATTCGCGATTTTTGGTCTCCTTTTAAAAATATTTTTAAAAAAAATCCACGTTTGTTTGTCTCCTTTTAAAAATATTTTTAAAAAAAATCCACGTTTGTTGGTCTCCTTTTAAAAATATTTTTAAAAAAAATTCACGTTTGTTGGTCTTTTTAAAAAATATATTTTTTAAAAAATCCACTTTTATTGACTCCGTTTTCCTAAAAAATACTTTAAAATATTCCACCTTTATTGTCAGCATAAAAAGACATATTTTAAGAAAAATCCATATTAGTCTTATGCAAAACAAACAATTCTTAAAACCCCCACTCTTTTGGTATCCTTGGATAAACATTTTTATACAATCCACATTGATAGACTCAAAAAAATCTATTTTGTTGGTTTCCTTAAAAAGGTTAAAAAACACGATTATTGGTTATATGGAAAATTATTTTTTAAAAAATTCACCTTTGTTGGTCTCTTAAAAATATATATTTTTAAATCTACGTTCGTTTGTTTATGGAGAGTATATTAAAAGTCTATTAAAAATATAAATATAATAATCATTATAAAATATATATATATTTTTTTAAATATATAAAAAATATAAAAAATAAAATATATAAAAAATATATTTTATTAAAAAATATATATACAATTTTTTGTTACCGCGAAAAAATGAAAAAAAAATGTTCTTATGGCTTTATTGGTAGTTTTAAAAGTATTCTTTAAAGTCTACGTGCACCGCTATATTCTGGCCCAGGAAAAGCTTCTCCAAACAATTCATTGAGAAAAAACTCTTTTCTTCCTGCTTTATTCGTAAGCATTTCCTCGACGAAATTAAATCCAATTAAATTCGCACTAATGTGTCAACACCAATTTAAATATAAAATAATAATCCAAACAAAATCGAAATCCATACAACACAACAACACAAAACCTGTCCCATCTCCAACAGTTTTTTTTTATGAATGAAGTGGAAAGCCACAAAAAAAAACTATACAAAAACAAATATTATGCAATATCGAGTAAACACAAGCATTTCAACCACAACAACAACTTCAGCAACAAGTCCGAACCAAAACACAAAATGTGTCAAAACTACACTTCAACCAAATTGCCAAAAACAAATCATGATTTCATACAAGACGCAAGCAACCAAAAATAAAAACTTGTAAAAGATGTTCGAAAAAAAACAAGAGCAACAGACCACAAATTGCAATAAGAGGAGATGATTAATGTCAAAAGAAATATGTCAGCTGAAGAAATCCAAAAAAACACACTCACAATTCTCCATAATTAAAAACAATTCAAAATACTTCATTTTAAGGTCTTGTCAAATACATGGATGGAGCCCATTACTGGCAGATGGATGCATGGCTGGATGGATGGCACAGATATTACAACTTCGACCACAACATGGACAAAAAAAAACATTACAATGTGACGTCAAAACAAACCTCAGGTCAAATCCATACCGAAACTGGACAGACTGGTAAATGACTAAGGCTTCCCCAAAAAAACAAAAAACACATACTTTTTTTTTAAATTATGTTTTTTATTGTTTTTGTTGTTATTGTCGTGTTTAGTTTGACCCTTCAATGCAGTAAAAAATAATTTGTTAGTACAGTTCCCCAATTTCGAGTAACACTGGTTTCGGATGACTCAAACTGCGTTTGGTTTCTTAAAATACCCCAATGCCATCAAATACGTCATCAATGTGCTTGGGTACACCGCTCGTGTGTTTTGAATTTTAAAGCCAAAAGCCGGCTACCAGGGCTTTAATACCATATTCGTGTACTAAAACATTAAAATCCAATTTGTGCGTGTGATTATTTTAGGTTTAAACAACAAATGTTGGCTTAAATTAACCCATCGTGGATAGATAAGGGTTACAATTCTCTTCAAGGAGATCAAAATATTTTTTTTGCAGTAGATAAACAAACGAGATCTTAAATAAACCAAAAGATCAAAAAATATAAGTATTAAACAGATTTTTGCCCCAAAACGAAAATATAGTAAATAGTAAATATTTTTTTTTTTTCGAAGACAACGTCTATATTTACTTTTTATATATTTTTCATGGATTTGTTATAAATACAACACGTATATAATTAGAAGATACATTTTTTAATTAAACAACAAATGTGGATTTCTTTTGATATTTTTAAAGAGGCAAACCGCCGGGAATTTTTAAAAATAGTTTTTTTTCAAAGATACCTACAGACTAGGATTTTTTTTGTACCAAGGCCATCAAAAATTTAAAAAAAAATTTAGAATTAAAAAAAAAATCAAAAAAAAATAATAAAAATAAAATTAAGGAACCAAAAAAAATTTGAATTTTCTAAAAATATTGTTTTCGAGAAGACCAAAATATTAAAATATTTTTAAATTTTGTTTTCAAGAGGACCAAAATTTTAAATTATATTTTTTATGAGACTTACAAACAAAGTGTTTTTTATATTTTTTTAAAGGACAACAGAAACAATATGTCATATCAACTTGGATTCTTTAAAATATTAAAATAATATTTATACCCTACAACACTATGTGTTGGGGGTATTATAAGTTTGATTGGCCCAAAAATTATGTAACACCTCGAAATATTGGTTTCCCACATAGGAAAGTATATATGGATCATCCTATCTCGCCGAGATGAGTCGATGTAGCTATGTATGTCCGTCCGTCCGTCCGTCCGTCTGTCCGTCTGTCCATGTTAATTTGTAATCACTCTACAGGTCGCAATTATGGCCCGATCTTCACGAAATTTGGAATGGAGGTCGGGTCAGAATAGAACCCTATTTCTTTTTGAGATGATCGCCAAATGTTTAGGGGTTGAAATGGACCAAATACTGAAACAATTTCGGATTTTGCAGTAGCTATACAGGTCGCAATTATAGACCAATCGACGCGAATGCATGTAGCTAGAGTTTAGGGCGGGGAAGAAGCCTACCAATTTGGGTGGTCATCGGATAATATTTAGCGGGTAAAATAGACCATATATTTTGTGTTGAAAAAATTCAAAATTTTTCATTAAACCGCTAATATTTTAAATCCCGACGAAATCACAAAGCCATGACAAGGTTACTTCTGACCTATACATTGATGTTAACATCCAACAAATCGGATATATAGCAAAATATGTGCGATATATATGTCTATTAAAGAAGATATGCTTGAAAGATCTCTTATATGTCGAGAACGGCCGAACTGATTTCGACAGTTCTCATTAATTCAAAATGGCCTCTTGGCAGGAAAGAAAAAACTTCTAAAAAATTGCATAAAAATATCTCCCTAAAGATGAAAATATAGATTTTGTAACATTTTCTCATATTTTTTCAATTTTGTCATATTTTTGGCATATTTTCATTTTGAATTAAACATTTGGTAATATTTCTACAGCTAACAAAACTAAGTAGTTAGGATATCAGGATATCATATACAGATCAAATTTATGGCCCGATCCTTACGAAATTTTGCATGGGGATAAGATGAGGGTCAGAATAGAAGCCTACTCTTTTTGGAGATTATCGCCATATATTTAGGGGTTGAAATGGACCAAAAAAACTGCAAAATTGTCGGCAGGTCGTAATTATCGCCCGATCCTCACGCACATTTGAAAGGGGGTTACCGGACATTGCAAAAGCCAAGCAGTTTTGGATGGCCATCCAAAAATATTCAATGTGTGAAATAGTTTGCCAACTTTTGTAGACAAAATACGAAAATGTCTATTCCAGAGACTTTTTGGAGAATTCACAAATACAGGAAATACGCACTTCTGACTATTTCGTTAACGAATATAGTCAAATGTCTGTATCTCATATAGATGCGTTTCAGTGAAAAACCAATAATAAATGTTAATATTTTGCCACTTCTGAGAGATTATAGGTCTTTGGGAAGTATTGGTTCCAGATCTAGGAAGACCATTTACGTGCAACATCTACCAATAAATTGGAAATGAGCAAATTAGTTTAAGTTGCTATTATTCGAAAATTAGAGAACGAAACCTGATGGTTTTCTTTTTTAAATTTGTCGCAATATCTTGTGGAATTCTTTCGAGTATCTCGCCTATATAAACTGTATCGTTTATTATAGTGTTGTAGGGTATTCAACGGTCGGCCCCGCTCGACTGTAGCCTTTGCTTACTTGTTTTTATATAAAAATATTTTTAATAACTTACCAATATTGGAAAAAATATTCCAGCAGGCCAACAAACGTGTTTATTAATTTTTTTTTTTTTTTCAAGGAGATAACCAGAGAATTTTTTAATATATTTTTCAAGACGATATTAAATGTATTTGTTCAGTTATTTTTGGTGGCCTACTTAACAAACGTGTATTTTTTAAGAAATGTTTTCCAAAAAAAAAACAACAATCGTGCATTTTTTTTTAAATATTTTTGCTAAAAAAAAAAAAAAAAAACAATAAATGAAGATTTTTTGTGGCCTCCTTACCAAACGTATATTTTTATACCATCCACCGTAGTACATACCCTCCATGTATGTTAAGTTTGTAACACCTCGAAATATACTTTTTAGACCCCACAAATTCTATGTGGATTTAACGATGACCGTCCGTCTGTCGGTCCGTCTTCGGAAATCACTCTAGCTTCCGAACGAATTGAAGTAGGTTGATAAAATGTTACTCAAATGTGTGTTTCGTCTGCAGGACTTTTGGTATTGAAAATAGGTCCACGTTTAGTTGTGATTTTAGCGAGTCTAGTCTTCATATAGCCCCCATATATCGGTACCTCCCCATATTCGGTTTTTTGATGATTTCAGCGACACTAATATCCGGAATTTTTTCAAATTCCGTATTTGAAGTACTTAATAGGTACTTCAATCTATGACAGAAAATTGTCTATATATGTCAAGGTCTTTGAATAGCCCCATATATCGGTATTTTGATGATTTCAGCGACACTAATATCCGTAATTTTTTCAAATTCCGTATTTGAAGTTCTTAATATGCACTTCAATCTATGACAGAAAATTGTCTATATATGTCAAGGTCTTTGAATAGCCCCCATATATGGGTACCTCCCTATATTTTGTATTTTGATAATTTCAGCGACATTATTCACCAGAAATGTTTCAAATTTCGTATTTGAAGTTCCTAATGGGTATTACAGTGCATGACAAAAAATTTTCAATGCATGTCCAGGAGTTCGCATAGGCCCCTAAATATCAGTACCTCCCTATATTTGGTATTTTGATGTTTTTGCGACATTATTCACCATGCAGGTCCATGCCTTCGAGAACCCAATATAACGGTAGCTCCCTATATTCGGCATTTAACGGATTTTACTTTGTATTTTTTCAAATTTCTTCCAAATGGTGGAAGATATTCAAAGTTCGGCTTGGCCGAATTTACTGCTTCTTTACTTGTTATAATATTAAAAAAAAACAACAAACGTGGTTTTTGTCAATAAATGAAGATTTTTTATTTTTCAATTTTGGTTTTTTTAAATATATTTTACAACGAGACCAAACACTTTAGATTTTTTAATAACAATTCAATCTTGGTTTTTTTAAATATATTTTCCAACGAGACCAAACACTTTAGGTTTTTTAATAACAAACTCAATTTTGTTAAATATTTTTCCTGAAAGAAAAAAGGTGGATTTTTTAAAGAATACTATTTCTAGAGACCAATTTAAAGAAGGACAACAAACATGTTTTTATTTTTTATTATCTTTTTTTTCAACAAACGTTGTTTTCGAAAAAAAAAAATATTTTTTCAAGGAGGCCAATAAACCTGTATTTTTTAAAAATATTTTCCTCAAGTAGGCCAGCAAACGTAGAATTTTTAGAGACGAGAAATGTTTAAATAAGTTTTTCATAGAAGCCAAGATATATTATGTTTTTAAAACGTCGTTTTTGCAAATACCTTCTTTCAAGAAGATCAACATGGGTGTAGTTTTATACCCTCAGTCATATGGATACAGAGGGTATCATTTGATAAGGCTAAAACGTGCCTCATTGAAACAAAAAATTTTAGACATAAAATTAAGATCGAGTTCGGAGATTGGCAATATCGGTCCACTGCTTCGGGTGCCTCCCCAACAAAATCTCAAAATTTTCACAGGAAATAATCAACCTTATACAACAAGAAAGGATCATCCCCCGCATCCGGCTAAGATTTTGAATTATCATGAATCTCATAAAACGACATATGAACATCCGATTCCTTTCAAACTCGACACATCCCAATATTTCAATCAACACAAAATCTCATAAGGTACCTCCCCAAAATTTTGAGTAATTATAACATTTATAAAATGAGAAATAAGTAATTCAATTCTCTTCAAATTTCACAAAATCCTAATATCTTTAAAAAACACAAGATCTGGTGTGAAAAATATCCAAAATAAAAAACGCTAACAAAACAAAAACAAAATGTGCTATGAAGATGATAGATATCGGTCCACTTCTTCAGGTACCTCCCTCAAAAGAATTAAAACTTTAAATAATCAAAAGGCTCATAAAATGTAAAATAAGATTTCGATAGATTAAGAAGGTAAAATTATATTGGGGATATTCCAAAATATCGACCTGTATAGGAAATGTTCTGAACAGGGCGTAGAACCCGTTATAAGCTTAAACGCCGAATTTAAAGCTATTCCGCTAAAAACTGAGGCTAAAATTACTAAGATACCGGGAGTTACAATTCAATCGTTACAATCGAACTGTGTTTAGGCAAAAGATTATTAGATTATTAAAATATTAGCTTTCTATCAGATGCCGTTTGGATTCTAGCAAGATTACAACAAATTGATATAATAACAAGTAAAGAGGAACTAAGTTCGGCGAACCGAACTTTTAATGTCATCCACCATGTGGGAGGAACTTGAAAAATTAAAAAAGCAGCTGGAAAATACCACATAAATAAAAACCGTATAGCCATACAAAGGAGTGGTCCTCCATGTGTAATTTTATTTCATAGGCTGTAGTACCGATTCCGAACTTAAAATAGGAAATTAGAAACAATTCGGGTGAACCATAAAGAACGAATAAAGGGAGGTACTTTTGGTCTAAAATGAATATTTCGATAAGTTACAAACGAAATGACAAACTTAATATACCCTCCATACTAGGTATGGTTGAGGGTATAAAAAACAATTATAAATAATTATTAGATGATTTTTTTTTTTTTCAATAAAACCAAATAATTCAAATTGCTCCCCAAAGGGTTAACCACTTAGCAGCGACATTCGGAATTACCGAAGATCATTGATATCTAAATACATGCCAAAATACAAACCAACCAACTCATTTATTAAAATTTTAAAATTCACAACAACAACAAAACCAAATAAATTATTTTTTGTTTGCTGTTCAACAAAAAAAATCATGACAATAATGTTTGACTGACGAATATAACACGAATGGAATGGAAGGAGGGTAGACAAAAACGAAATATTGAGTATGGTCAGTGTTTCACACCGAGTTGTCTTGAAGTATGAACTGACTCGGCCATTTGAATTGATTAGCTCTCAAAATGCTAATTGATTTCTACGAAAATTATTCTAAATGATTTTTTTTTTCAGTTTCTGTTTCTCGTGAATTAAAAATAGCCCAAAAAACTCAAACCAGTTGATTGATGTGCCAAAAGTGTGCCAAAATGGTTTGATATTTATATTTAGTATTTATTTTGATTCGTGGGAATTTCTCGACTGGTTCTTTGAACTCGCTAAGGTTATTGAAAGCGAAATCAAAGTTGAACATAAAAACCCAATAGATTTGGAAATTTGAAATTAGAAAAAAAATCGAAGTTCTTGGTATTATGTCTTCGAACAGTTCTAACCCTTTGATAATTTATTGCCGAACTACTGTTAATTAGTTTATGTATTTTGTTGATGGAGACAACCTTCAGGCACGTCTCTTTTAAATACACCAACGTATTCCCTATTATTGGAAATGTAAACAAAAATCGAATGACACGGAGTTTGGGAATCATTATTTTCATTTAATATACACTGCACGCACTCGAATTTACAACGTGAACAACATTTTCTTATCCAGCTCTGAGAGACGCCATACAATTTTTAAATTTTATTAAAAAGTAATTGACAACAACAATGATATGCAGTGCTTTGCCAAAACTACCATAAAAAGCAATGAATCATCCATCGTTTGGGGGTACATAAAAATGATGGTCTATTTTTGGTCCACTTTAATTATAAATAAAACGAAAGACAATTTCGAATTCAAGGTCAGAGTAAAATTTGGTTAACTTTTTTAATAATCTGATTAACACCGCTTAATTGCTGGGAGACGAGTAGCAAATCAAGACTACAGAGAGGGCTGGACAAACAGACAGACAAATGTTTGGCTGGGCTATTTTATCTTTAGGGAATGCCGAAAGTAGTCGATTAAAATGTTTAAAAAAATATTTGAAAAGTTTATAAAATTTGCATAAAATCGTGTAGGTGTGAGTCAAACAGCAATATTTAAAAGGCTCTTTTAATTTAAGTAAAAATCATACACATTTATAAAAATACATTTTTTATACAAATCAATGAGCGTTGAGAGTTCATAATCAAATACTATTTAAAAATTCACGATTATAGCTTTGAAACCCGTCATTAAAAGTTATTAAAAACTCACGACTTTTCCCTGATAGATTCGAAAATTTGTATTTGGGAACTCAGATTTATAGTTGTAATAAATACAGGGTTGCCCATATTCGACGGACCCATCTGGCAACGCCATAACTTTTGACAGCGATGTCACATCGCTTAATGACCTACCGCGTTTGAAGCGTCAGTCCAAGCAGATTTTTACCAAATGTGAGAAGTGCGCCTTCTAAGAACACCATTAAGCGTTTATACGAAAAATTTTCGACTGGTAAGGCTCTTTCTAATCCGAAGAGGCCATATAAAAGTCGACCGAGGCGATCGGCCGAGAATATCGCTGCCGTACGAGCCAGTGTTGAGAGGTCCCCAAGAACATCCCAAAAACGCCGTTCTCAGCAGTTGGGCATGGCTCGGTCCACTTTACAACAGATTATTCGCATTGATTTTCATTTGTTCCCGTACAAAATTCAATTGACGCAAAGAGTGTTGCCTGCGGACAAGCCTCGTCGATTGGAATGGGCCCAAAAAAAACATGGGTCCGTCGAATATGGGCAACCCTGTAGTCCAACAAAATATATCCCTGAAATCCTAGGATTACCTCACTAATATATTCGGAAACCATGATTACAGCTATGACAGCTCCTTAAAAGGCCGCCTTTATAAGCCAAATGTTACATTTCTGATAGTCTACAATGTCCTTAAAATCCAGGATAATAGCTCTGCTTATTCTTATAAATATTCTTTCAGCACTGACAGTTTCTTGTAGAGTGGCCCAAGTTCATAGTCTTGAGTCTGATAGTTCCTTTAAATAATACCCTCAAAACGGAGGTTTTAAAAAAATATTTTTTATAGAACCAGTGTCTATTGGTCTATGAACAAATATTTTTAAAAATCCATTGTCTTTTGGTCTATGAAAAAATATTTAAAACAATCTACGTTTTTGGTCTGTGGAAAAAATATTCTTTTTAAAAATCCACGTCTTTTTTTTTCTATGTAAAAATAGTTTTAAGAAAATTCACGTTTTTTCTATCGAAAAACAATTTTTTAAAAATCCACGTCCTTTTTTTCTATGGAAACATAGTTTTAAGAAAATTCACGTTTTTTTTTCTATCGAAAAATTTTTTTTTAAAAATACACGTTCTTTTTTTTCTATGGAAAAATATTTTTAAGAAAAATCTCGTTTTTTCTATAGAAAAACAATTTTTTGAAAATCCACGTTCTTTTTTTCTATGGAAAAACTATTTTTTTTAAATCCACGTCCTTGTTTCCATGGAAAAAAAGTTTTAAGAAAAATCCACATTTTTTATCGAAAAATATTTTTCAGAAAATCAACTTTTTTCTATGGAAAAAACATTTTTTTTAAAATCCACGTTCTTTTTTTTTTCTATGGAAAAATAGTTTTAAGAAAAATTCACGTTTTTTCTATCGAAAAATATTTTTCAGAAAATCAACTTTTTTCTGTGGAAAAATAGTTTTGAAAAAATTAAGTTTTTTTCTATCGAAAAATATTTTTCAGAAAATCCAATTTTTTTTCTATGGAAAAACATTTTTTTTTAAATCCACGTTCTTTTTTTTTCTATGGAAAAATAGTTTTGAAAAAATTAAGTTTTTTATATCGAAAAATATTTTTCAGAAAATCCAATTTTTTTTCTATGGAAAAAACTATTTTCCTCCTTGTTTCCATGGAAAAAAAGTTTTAAGAAAAATCCACGTTTTTTCTATCGAAAAATATTTTTCAGAAAATCAACTTTTTTTCTATGGAAAAAACATTTTTTTAAAAATCCACGTTCTTTTTTTTCTATGGAAAAATAGTTTTAAAAAAATTACGTTTTTCCTATCGAAAAATATTTTTGAGAAAATCCATTTTTTTCTATGGGAAAAACAATTTTTTAAAAATCCACGTATTTTTTGTTCTATGGAAAAATAGTTTTAAGAAAAATCCACGTTTTTTCTATTGAAAAATATTTTTCAGAAATTGCACTTTTTTCTATGCAAAAAAAAATATTTTTTTAAAAATCCACCTCTTTGTTTTTATGGAAAAATATTTTTAAGAAAATCCACCTCTTTGTTTTTATGAAAAAATATTTTTAAGAAAATCCACGTTTTGTTTATCGAAAAATATTTTTTAGAAAATCCAGTATTTTCTATGGAAAAAAATATTTTTAAGAAAATCCAATTTTTTTTAAGAAAAAAATATTTTTAAGAAAATCTACGGGTTTTGGTTTATGATTTTTTTTTTTTGAATCCACGGGTTTTGGTATATATTTTTTTTTTTTTTTCAAAATCCACGTCCTTTTTTATGAATTATTTTGAAAATCCAAGGACGTGGATTTTATGGAAAAAATATTTTTTAAAAATTCATGTCCTTTTTCGAAAAAATGTTTTAAAGAAAATCGACGTACTTTTTCTATGGAAAAAATATTTTTTGTGAAAAAAATATTTTTAAAAAATTCACGCTTTTTGGTTTAGGCCCGCTCCTTATGGTATCTTTCCCAAAAAGACTCAGCATTTGGAATTAATCTAACTCTTTTAAAATGATGAATAATTCAACGATGCTTCTTCTAAATTCGCACAATGCTATGCATTCAGTAAGGAATGGTATCTTCCCCGCAAACGGGCAATAGGGCATATTTATGGTACAATATTTATGGTACAACTCACAAAAGGTACAAATTGTGGGTTTTTGGACCCTAAAAATGTTAAAAAAAAAATCCTCGCTGATGGCTTTAATAGTCAATTAGTTTTTATATTAGTTCAATATTTATTGAAGACTGCCAAGGGCCATAATGAGTCATAAAATCAATATATTGTTTTCATTTGTAACTCTTAATTAATAATTCATACTGCGAATCTCCACCGATTTGTCCTCAAATAAATAAAATAATGAATTCAAAAATCGAAGAACAACTAAAGAAAAACCCTACCCTACTGCGTCCTCCAATTATTCGTAGAAATGTGTACTAGAGCTGAGACTGAAATAATATTTGTCACTTCTGTTAATGTGAGTAGATTTAATTTGGCCAAAACTTATTGACGTCACGACACGACTCAGGCCACACAAAGCTTTAAGAGTAAACCAAGCCAAATGCGACAAAGTTAAGTTTTAGTTCAAAAAAATTTCGTGTATTGAGATTTGATTTTGGGAGATTTTCTCAAAAATCCAAGCAGAGACACTGCTGACTGTTTGGGCTAGGTGATCTTGCGTATAAGCGAGCAGATTATACCAGCTGTTTTGTCTGTTCATGCTAGTTTTGTTTTTAGTATAAAAAGAAGCGGCTCTGGCCAATAGAGCACAGTCAACGTTAAGACAACAAACGAAGTGGATCTCCAGTAAAACAGGGAACCACTACAACGACAAGAAGGATATTTATTTAAATTACAAAACTCCCCACAACCAAATTTTATTACATAAGGATTACAAACGACAATAAACAAAAACATAAAGTGAGTTTACCAAAAACAACAAAAGAGCAAAAAATAATAAAAAAAAGGTGAAAAACAAGTAATGTTTGATTATGAAATAACGCAGACCTTGGATTCGAAATGACAAAACAGGCAAACATACACACACAAAAGATGTGAAATAATAATAATAATAGCACTAACCGAAAGTGAATGAAGAAGTAAATGCGGCAAGAAAAGTAGTGAAGAAAAAAATTACAAGCCATAAAAAATTGCAGTGTGCAAAAAAACAAAATGAAATGAAAGACAAAACGAACAATTATCCATTTCATGGTGAATTGAAAATGGTGTGCGAAGAGTATTTCAAATATTTGCTTCCCAAAAAAAAAACTTATGATTTGGTGCAAAATGTGTAATTTCCTTGGCACATTACATTACTTTAATGATTAGTAAAAAATGTGAAATGGCAATAATTTCATGTATTGAAGTAATTCACATTTTGATTATTGTGGAATTTTTTTTTGAAATTTTAAAACCGTTATCAAAGTTTTTAAAGCGAAATTAAACTATGTTGCCACCCTAATTTCCAAAATAGGCATAAAAGATTCACTGTGAGAATATTTTCGTATAATTTTGAATCATAAAATTTCAAAACGGATTTGAAATAAAATTAATCTATAAAACAATACTATAGAGATTTAATCTGAGAGCTTTTATATTTGAATCTGTTCTCTAAATGGAACGGTCTGAACTTAATTCGAGTTATCAGTTACGGTTTCAAAAATTCCTCCCCCGCTCTTAAGCTTGTTGAAGAAAAACCTCCCATAGGAATCAATTTATTTTAAAAATCGCTTAATGCTTCAAGTCTCCTTTCTACTTTTTTATTACAAAAATCTAATTCAAATCCCTGTTGAACATAATATTTTTTATAGTAAACCTTTTCTAATTCGAAAACACGGGTGTTTTGCTCAAGTGAATACTTTATTCCCCGAAAGGAACGCCCAGAACTAGATCCATCTCCCTCATTCATTGGTTGTGGCTTCGTCGGCTCATCTTGTTCCTTTGGTTTAATGTTTATTTATTAAACAAAAATACCTTCAACCGATAGGTTTTGAACATCAGATAGGAATTCGATTTTTACAACAAGCTTTGAATGTTTTGAAATTTCGTTCAACGTTTTTGGAAAAAAAGTTCCATTAGGAGGCCTTTCTTTAAAAATATTACTGAGTATTTATGAGGACTCTGTTTGTAGCTATTATAATTAAAACTATTCTCCAAAGGGATCGGTCAGAACCAGGTCCATCTCTCTCATTCATGAGATCCTATTATTCTGATGCCCTTAACCCATCTATTCCTATGTCTAATATAGTCCTTTCTACATGAAGTTACTTTAAGTTGAACTAACCTTTAACTAAAAACTAAATGAACTAAAAGAAAGATCAACATTATAGAACTATAGGAAGTGTCTAACCAATAAAAACTATGCTGATATTGAGACAAAAATAGGATTAAGGAACAGACAAGTAGAATGTAGAGGATACATGAAAGACACGAAAAATATCGATGAACTTATTGGCCAACTTTTGTGTTGCCCAGTTCATATCCAACTCAATTTTATTGAACTATTCACTAACAGGAGTCACTGAACTAGGTTCGTCAAAATATTTCTCATTTTTCCATATTAGGCGCAAGAACAACGACTAGTGTTTTAGAACATTTTTGTCGGGATTTCAAAAATTCTTTCGGTGTAACAACCTTAAATGCAAATATTAGATTCCACGAAGATTTTCCTTATATCATTTAGAGTAAAAAATAATACATTTATGGGCATTTCATGAAGCGCTTCCTTGTTTGGACAATATTTCGACTCAATAACTTTAAATGCAAATATGTTAAATATTCAATCAACTGTTTAAATTTCGGCTAGATCTTTTTCCAAAAATTCTGTAAAGAAGAAAGAAAGAAATGTTTTAATTAAATTGTAATACCACAAGAAACGGTTAGTTTAAATAAATGTTCTTCAAAATTTCGAACAACACAATTTAATCTAGTCTGCAACCTTTTCTTTGAAATGGAAAGAATCAACGTGCATTTCCTCGATGTCATTAACCACATATTAATGGTCAACATTATTAGTATTCCACAACGCATTTCCTGTAAAATTCATAAATTTCCTTTACAATTTTCCCTTTTTTTATTTAATTTGTGAAAAAATTGTTGTAAACAAATGCAAATTAGGGAAAATCAAACAAAAACGCAATAGTTTTCCAAATCCCCAGAATTACCCACTAAGAAAATTTACATAAAATGCAACATTGCAAGGAAACAATGGCATGTAGAGGAATACATAACGCAAAAAAATAACGTCATGCAATGGAGATATATATATTTGTACGTTCGCAAAGCCATGGATGATGGGCAAGGCAGACATCCGGTTTCGCTGGAGACTTACAACAGAGTTTTGCAATGATCATGAGCCGCCAACGCTTCAACTTTTTTTTGCATAACATTTTGTGCTCCAGAAATAAAACAATTACCTGAGAAGGGAAGGGGGAAAATTATACAGCCCCCGCACATCAAGCGTGTTAAAGCATTTCATTTTCGGGGAGATAAAACTGCTTTAAGTTATGTCATGCATACCAAAAAAGAAATACATTTCTTTTCAAAAAGTCGACAGGGTATGGAGGGGAAATTTACAACTTCCTCTTAGCTCCAGCTGGCAAGCTTCAACAGCTTGATATAAACTTTAATTTTACATTAACTTAATTGAATTGCAAAACCACTTTGCAAATAAGCTCAAAATTGTCTCAGGGAAGACTACCACAAAAGTTGCTGCTTAAAGTAAATTACTTAATAAAACACGCTTGAAATGTTTTATTTCTTTTTTCAATTTAGATGCTCCAATATTATCTGAGAAAAATAATCAAATATTGCTTAACCATTTGCGCCAGCGCACTCAGTCATCGGACGGCTTCATGGCTATTTACCATGGCTGGAGATGATATACCGAGATTGTTTAGCAAGCAAGCGGTAAGCCATGAATGAGTTGTTGAGAGAGTGAGTGAGCGAGCATTTTCAACAACAACATTACCGGCCTCAAGCTAATGACCTTAAAATGAAAGTAAAAGTAACAAAATTAGCCACGCTCTGGCGTTTCGTTGAGTCAGTCTCCAGAAAATCAAATCAAAACAAGTTTTACCAACAGCCGCATTGTTAATAATATTGGGTGCCACTCTTCGCTGCGCTTTGCCGCTGGCCTAGACTTCAACGCCCGGTATGGGGTTTGTTTTGAAATGTTGGTAGAAATGCCGCAGAGCTTGAAAAAGTAGCACAATGACCACTTAAGTATTAGGGATCGAGGCCAAATTTGTTTGTTTCGAATCGGCGCGAAACGACGATTACTTAATATTCATAACCATTCACATTTATCACCATCCCAAATTGTTATTTTGAAGGTTAATAATTTGTTATTGTTGTTTGTCTTTCTTTTCTTCTTCGTTGTAGACATGAGAGTAACACAGCAGTGGGCCGTATTGGCCGCCGTTTTATTGGCCATATGTTCGGTGCAAGCCGAAGAACCCTCCTGGTCCACGGACAGCTGGTCGGTGAAGGAATCAATGCTGGCTCGTAGATCCGCCGATGCTGAAGCTGCCAAACAGGAAGATGTCCAAGGTCGCAACTACGCCGTTCATGAACAAATCTACAGCAACGAAACCGAGGTCAATGAATTGGTTGAACAACTCATCACTTCCCGACGTGAGGGTAGAATTTTGAATGACTACGATCAGGTCTATGCTGATGGTAATGTTGATCAGGCCTTGATGCAGGGTGATGATATGCAGGCCCGCAATCTGGTGCGTGATAAGTTGTGTTCTTTGGGTCTGATGAGCTGTGAGACCGAGGGCAAACGTCAATACTATTCGACCATTTATGCCCAGGGACCACCACCACCCAATAAATTCGGTGGCGGACCTTATGGACCAGCCAAACCCATGCCACCACCTGGATTCTACAATGGTCGTCCTCCCATGGGACCTCCTCCATCATCGGTTAACTCTTTTGGTCCACCACGCAAGGTTGGCTATGAATCATCTTACAAACCTGGTTACAGACCCTCTGGCCCAGGAGGCAACTACAATGGTCCCTATTTGGAGTCTCCACCACCCTCGGCCATTGATGGTTCCGGTTTGACTACCTTCAACAAACCCCCACCCGGTGCCATAATTTACGGTAGCAAACCTCCAGGTCCTGTTTACAGCGGTAATGGCGCTAGCAACAAGATCCCTCCTTATGCTTTTGAAAATCCCGAAAAGATTCATGCCGCTGGTTCCCAACAAACCAATTTCTATAGTCACCAATCATCGGCCTCTGCTTCCCAATCCTCTAGCACCAAGGTTGTTGTGGGCGGTACTGTTGCCAATGCCGTCTCAGCCAGTGCTGCCGGTCTCCAGCAACATGTCCATCATCATTTCCATCATGTTGATGGTGGCGATTCTGCAAAGGTACCCACCGTGCCCGTTCCCTTGGGTAATGGCCAAACCATAAATACTGATTTCTCTGCCTTGGCCCAATCCTCCACAGCCTTCAATCCCCAAACTTCGGCCTCCTTTGGTGGACAAAGTCAAAATTCCTACAATGCCGGATTCAATGCTGCTTCCCAGGGTGGCCTTTTGTCTCAGACTTCCAATGGTTTCAAACCCAACGGTTTGGGTTCCTTTGGTGCTGGTTCATCGGCCGGAGGTGCTGGCTCAAATGGTTATGGATCAACAGGATTTGGTTCTTCTGGTTCTAACTTTAACTCGGGCAGCAAATTTGCTTCCGGAACTACTGGTTTTGGTTCCAGCAATGCAGGTTATGCCTCGGGTTCCAGCAATGCTGGATATGGCTCTGGTTCCAGCTCTAGCTCCAGTTATCACAGTCAAAATCCCAGCTACTACAAAAAGGAGTTGCAAAACTTCGGCGGCATCCAAGCTTCATCCTCGAACAATTTCAACAGCCTTACCTCGGGTTATGACCAATCTTCTTACAACAACGGTGCAGGCTATGACACATCTCGCAACCAATATGTCGACTGCCAATGTGTTCCCTTCAACCAGTGCCCAGCTGCTGACCGTATTGGCCGCAAGGAAGATTTGATTTTGGCCATTGATCCCCGTAATTTGGGTAAGGATATTGAGGCTTTGAGTGATGAGGCCGCAGCCAACATCACCACCAATGCCATGCCTGAAAAGAAAGAAGACTCAGCTACCGAAGAGAAGAAGCACGAAGAGGAGGGTGAAAAGAAACGTAGCAAACGTGAAGCAGAAGCAGCCAAGGATAAGCAAGATGAAGCTGCCGATTTGCCATTAGATGCTGAAGGGGTAAGTAGTTCATTACTTTGGCTTTGCAAATTTCTTAAAATTTTGGTACCGTTTTAACCTGCCCGCCTCCAAGCAAAAAATTAAACACTTAATTCCTAATATTATCCTAAGCAAACAGTTTCTAATGTTGCACACTACGCTGCCCCTTCGTAAACATATGTCAAGTTACCCAGGAGGAAGTTTAGAAGATTGAAGGCCATATCAGCAGAAAACACCTTGATCAGGGATGTCCCATGTTCGCTGCGTAAGAGATTAGTTTATGAGCGGTGGCGTATGTGCTTGGCGTAACTAATACCAACTAAAACAACAACTACAACAAGCCATGTATGTTAACCGCACAATTCCCAGAGCTGAGCTCGCAAAGAACGCACGCACCAAACACCAACGCCTCCCTAATGTGTCAACATGTCCCCATGAACATGTTCCTAATTCGCTCTCTTTTTCTCTGCTGTGGTGCCTAACAAATCTCTTAACTTCCTTCCCCTCCATCATAGCGCATCTTTGACAATCAAGGAGCCATAGCAGCCATTCAATTGGTCCAACGTAAAATCTTACCCACCTATGGTGTCTCATTCGGCCTACCCTATCCCAATAATCCGGCGGGTTATCCGTCGAATGTTTTGGGTGATCATTATCCAGCTCAAAATCCCTTCTTTGGAGCCATAGGTCCGAATGGCCTGAATCTGGGTTTGATACATGTCAATCCTCTGGTTTCGGTGCAGGTGCAAAAAACCGAATTTGGTGAAAAAGTTGTCAAACCTTTGGTCAATCTTCATGTCACACCCAATTTGAATATTTTCTCAAAGATTGGCAGTCTTTTGAAACCCAAAGAGACTTTGATTGAAAATCATCACTATCATCATCATGAGCATTATACAGGCTTCGAACACGATCATCATCATCATGAGCATCATCCGGAAATTATAACCGGACCTGGTCCCATATATTCTGAGTATAAACCTGAAATAATAACAGGTCATGGAAGTGTGCATCCCTATGCAACGGACTTCAAACATTATGAGGTGGAAACGTATCCAAGCAAACCGATATTTGAATACCACAGTGGACCACAAATTGTATCACCAGAGGTGCACCCTATTCCAAGTCCGATACATGATCATCCGCCACATCATCATCATCATGACCACTATCCGGAACATTTTGGTCAACATCATCAGGAACATTTTGAAAATCACGATCATCAGCAACATTTTGTGGACAATCCCCAGCAACAAGTTGAGGAACATCCTCCTCAACATGTTGAAGAGCAGTATCCGCTACATGTTGAAGAACATCACCCGCATCATGTTAAAGAACATCCTGCACATCATGTTGTAGAACACCATCAGCAACATGTTGAGCATCATTTTCAGCATCATGTGGAGCAACATTCCAGTCATAATTCATATCAATCATTTTCCTCATCGTTTCCAGCCAGTGGAACTGGCAATGGCAACCATGCCACCGGTCCTTCATATCCACCCAGTGGTACAGGAAGTGGTGGCGATGGTGCTGGCAATTATCCCACTGGTCCATCTTATCCTCCCAGTGGTAATAGTGGCTTTGGAAATTCCAACTCCTATCCACCAGATCAAGGCTATAACACTGGTTATGGTGGTTCGGCAGCTGGAGGAAGCGAGATTATTTATGATCGCAACTCAAATGGCAATCAGTCCCTAACTTTTGGACAATCTCAAAGAAATCGCAAAGGAAAGGGTTTACAAATCCATAACATACCCACCCAAGCTCCTGGCACGGCAGAGGGTAGTTCATATGTTACATTTCCCAAAGATCGTCGTCGGCGTAGTGTGCAAGATCATGAAGAAACTCTTGATAGGAAAAGTAGTGTTATGGCCGATACTGCCAAATTACAAGAGGTAGTGACGAAGCGGTCCAATTCCAAAATGTCCCTACAAATATTCCAAAATTATTTTCCTATTTTCCATCGACTAATTTTTTTTAATCTCTCTTTTTCCAATAGCGTGCCTACTATGGTAACCGTCCCGTTGAGAAGACCTGCCGTGTAAATGAAGTCTGCTGCCGCCGCCCCTTGCGCCCTGTACCACCCCCACAACAATTTGGACGCTGTGGTGTACGCAATGCTGCTGGCATTACTGGTCGCATTAAGAACCCCGTCTATGTTGATGGTGACAGTGAATTCGGTGAATATCCCTGGCATGTGGCCATCTTGAAAAAGGATCCCAAAGAATCGATTTATGCCTGTGGTGCCACGCTCATTGATGCCCAACATGTGATTACAGCTGCCCATTGTATTAAGGCGTAAGTTTTGGCAGTATAACCTCAATTTTTTCGTCATAGCTAACTAGTACATTTCTTCCCTCTCGTTACAGTCAAAATGGCTTCGATTTGAGAGCCCGTCTGGGTGAATGGGATGTCAACCATGATGTTGAGTTCTTCCCCTACATTGAACGCGACGTTGTCTCCGTACACATCCATCCTGAATACTATGCCGGTACCTTGGACAACGATTTGGCTGTGTTGAAATTGGATAGCCCTGTTGATTTTAGCAAAAATCCTCACATCAGCCCCGCCTGTTTGCCCGACAAATACTCCGACTTCACCGGTGCCCGTTGCTGGACCACGGGCTGGGGCAAGGATGCCTTCGGTGAACACGGCAAATACCAAAACATTCTCAAAGAAGTCGATGTGCCAATTCTCTCCCATCACCAGTGTGAAAGCCAGCTGCGTCAAACCCGTCTCGGCTATAGCTACAAACTCAATCCCGGTTTCTTGTGTGCCGGCGGTGAGGAGGGCAAAGATGCCTGCAAAGGTGATGGTGGCGGCCCCTTGGTCTGTGAACGTCAAGGCATCTGGCAAGTTGCCGGTGTGGTGTCCTGGGGTATTGGCTGTGGCCAGGCTAATGTTCCTGGTGTCTATGTTAAGGTTTCCCACTACTTGGACTGGATCCGTCAAATCACTCAATACTATAAATGATTGGAAGCCACACCGCCAGTGACCACGACTCGAAGATGTTGCCAATCGCGGGACATATTTGAGTTTCACTTTTAAATCGCCATCAAATTTTCAATGTCTGTCTTTTTTTACGAGCTTTTAATTTATTTTGTTAGTGTTGTAAGCCGATAACTGACGTGCTCTCAGCTTTATGTATTTATTGTTTTTTGTTTTAATCCTTATTGTTTGTTGTTTTTTTTTTTTTTTTTTTTTTTGTATTATTTTTTATTGTCATTTGAGATTGTTGCGTGAAAACGCCGTTGATCACGTAAACATAGAAACAAAAACTATTTAATTTTTTTATATATGTATTTAATTTATTTTTTGTAATGAATGATTATTTAAATAAAGTGAATTTTTATTTATAAATAAAATGGCAACCTATATTTATTTTAGAAGAATTTCCAAATAATAGGGAGAGTTTAACAAAATCGCTGGAGTGTTAAATTAATAAAACTAACGCAAACAAATTTTAGCAGGAAAAAAACAACTTTTATTTGAAAATATAAAAATAATTATTTTTAATTTTATGAGAGTTGCCAGGAGTGGTAAAAATTTTGAAATATGCGATTATACAAGAAAATCCATATTTTGATTCGCATGTAATTATTATAACTATTCAAAATTCTTGCCCTTTATGAGAAAGGTAACAGAGGGAATGTCCCGTTCCAGATCTTGTGTTGGTAAATATATTGGAATGTGATAAGTTTAAAAAGAATACGATGGTTATTTCGCATTTTATGAGTGTTATGGCTATTCTAAATGTTAGCCAGATTGGGGGGGGGGATGGCGGCGCGATTCATCCAGCCATTTGGCTGATGATATGAAGATGGAAGATTACGAATGTTTTGAAAAAAGATCAATCAAATTTTTTAAAAAAAAAAGAGAGTTTAGAGAAAAAGTTTTACTGTGCATTACACTAAACATCCAAGAAAACGCATTCCTAAAAAATTCAGGATTATAACTAAGATATTCCATAAATAATATTCCTAACAAATCGACGATTCCATATCTTATAAAATTTTCTCAAATTATTCACATTTGAATTTTGAAAATAAAAAAAATTGATTTCTATATCGTTCTATGCCTACGCAATATATTCGTTCGACTTTCTGCAAATTTTCGGATATTGCTCTTTTTTCTATTGCTGTCAATTTGACTGCTGACATACGTTAGAAAATTGCTTCTGTCGTTTATGGATTTAGTCCATATCCTGAACCTATTGTCCTTCTATATATTGACCAGCATCTCAAAGCTTTGTTTACTCTTTCATTTCCATTTAAGTTTACTCCTGGATGTTTCCATTTCCTGGAGATATTTTTTATCTTATATAGGAAAACTGGTTCATATGAGTGTCCAGCTTATTTTGTATATATATTTCGGGTTAATTGTGCCCCAAATGGCCAATATCAATCCTAATGACCTGAATTTTGGCACATCAGACTGAATTCAGTCTAGAAACAAGTACATTAAATTTAATGATAATGATAGCTATAGCTATAGCTCCAATAATGTTTTTCTTTTTATTCGACCTTTTTATATTTTAATGAAACAAGTGTTGTTCGAGCTTGAGGTCCAATATATATGTTTTACCCCACAAGTATGATATTTGGTACCAGGTACCCAGAAATACTTCTGACAAATAATATCAAGATCGCTTAAGATTTCAATATAGCTCCCATATATAGGTTTATCCGTTTTCAAGTTTATTGTGCACCAAATGACCAATATCAGTTCAAATGACCTACATTTTCGCACATCCGACCGAACTCAGTCTAGAAGCAAGTACACCAAGTTTGGTGAAGATCGGTTCAGATATAGCTATATCTCCAATATATATGTTTCATACGATTTTGTGTTTAAGTCCCTCACATTCGTAATATGCACTCCAAAAGAACGATATTTTGTACCAGATATCAGATACAGTCCACAAATACTTCTGACAAATTCTATCAAGATCGATTCAGATTTCGATAAAGCTCCCATACATAGCTTTATTCGATTTCAGGTTTATTGTGCACCATAGGTATAATATCAGCTCAAATGGGATAGGTTTTTGGGAAAATCGATTAAAATATAGCTATAGTTCCGATACGTATGTTTCAATGTAAGTATAATCATATCAAGAGACAAAATGGATCTTAATTTTCTGTTAAAGTTATTAAAAAATTTCTTTTTTTTTAAGAATAAAGACAATTATCTATCTGGTTGGTTTGGATAGTCCTCAAAAAATATGTATAAGAAGTCCTGATTGTAAGTCAAATAAATTCTTTAAATAAAATAAATGGTGAAAACTATTCTCAAAATCCACGTTTCCATCTTAAAAAAAGTAAAAAAGCAGCTAAGTTCGGCCGGTTTAATACCCTCCACCATTTGGAAGGAACTTGAAAAAAATTAAAAAAAAAAACTTGAAGAAGTGGACCTGCTTACAAAATTTTGTCATGGGCTGCAGTACCCATTACGAACTTCAAATACCAAATTTGAAACTATCCCGATAAATAATGTCACTAAAATAATGAAAATATCGGGAGGTACCGTTATGTAGGGGCTATACGAAGATGTGGACCTGCATACGAATTATTTTCCCATATGTTGTAGTAACCATTATCATCTCCCAATACGAAATTTGAAAAGATTCCGGTGAATAATGTTGATGAAATTATCAAAATGTCGAATATCGGGAGCTACCGTTATATAGGGGCTATACGAAGACATGGACCTGCATACAAAAATGTTTGTCATAGGCTGTAGTACCCAGTGCGAACTTCAGATACGAAATATGAAATAATTTCGGTAAATAATGTCGCTGAAACCATGAAAATGTCCAATATCCGTAGGTTCCGTTATATGGGGGCTGTACGAGGACGTGGACCGGATACAAACATTTTTGTCATAGGCAGCAGTACCCATTACGAACTTCAAATATGAAATTTGAAATAATTTCGGTAAAAACTGTTGCTAAAATCATGAAAATACCGAATATCGGGAGGTACCGTTATATGGGGTCTATACGAATACGTGGACCGACATGGCCCATTTAAGAACTTAACCTGCCTACTGGTAAACTATGCTAGTATGCAAAATGTTAGCCTTCTATCTCAATTCGTTTGAAAGATAGCGTGATTACAACAGACAGACGAATATCGCTAGATCGTCTTAGAATTTTACACTGATCCAGAATATATATACTTTGTAGGATCTATTATAAATATTACGAGGAGTTACAAACGAAATGACAATGTTAATATACCCTCCATAGAATGGGGCAGGGTATAAAAATTATGAAAATATTTTCTCAAAAAAAAAAACATGAAGTTGATGGAGAAATATTCTTAATAAATAGCAATTAAGGAGCTCACGTTAATTTCCTGAATTGAAAAAGTATTCTCAAAAATCTTTAATTATGTGTCTGATATACCAAAAAATCAAACACACGAAGTTGATTTAAAAGGCTCATAAAAACCAAGATTGTACCCATTACCCACTTCAAATACCAATTTTGAGATAATTCCATTGAGAAATGTGTCTAAAATTGTGTGTTCGTAATTTTCTGTTGAAAATACCGAATATCTGATATAATGACTATAACAAAACATGATGGTCCACAAAAATACTCTTAAAAATTCCACGAGTTTAGCTCTGATAGATCTTAAAAATTTTAAGATAATAGCCTAGATAGTTCATGTATACCGAAGAAATCACAATTATACATGTGATAATGTCTAAGAAAATATTCTTGAATATCCCGGACTAAAGCTCTAATATCCTGAAAAATACTGATAATTATAAAATAAAATTATTAATTATGGAAATTATTTTCCAATATACCTTATTATTAATAAGGTATGGTGTACAAAAAAGGTAAAATCTCTGTTTTACAAACAACAAGCAATATTTTGCTTTAATCAATATTTTTTTGCTTTCACAAATCAAAAAACACGTAAAACTAACATTAACATGAAAGGGACATGGCTTGTAAACAAAACTGCCTTTAAGTTGTTGCTTAAATGCAAATACATCGGTGTCAATGGAATCCAAAATGAACTTCTTTCTATTGCTCATACAACAAAAAAAAAGCATGCCAAGGAACCATTAAATAAGCCAGCCAAAAGAAAACTTCCTCAAAGCAATCAACGTCAACGCCCAAGACTCACACTATGTCCAGTGCGAAAGTATAGGGAGAGGGGCTTTAGAAAATATTAATAATAATATTGTGGAAAAATTCGAAAAAAGAAAAATTGAAAATGTTAACGAATATTGAAGCAATTACTGGCTTTAAAACATGTGAAAAATATAGTATATCGAGAGGTGGTGGCTAAAAAGCATGCTAACAAATTGTTCCACATGTGTTCAGACTTCATATACCCACGGTGATGATAGTCAGGCTTGGTTGGTTAAGTGGAATCGATAAATGTTTGAAGTCTTATAGGCATTTCATTGCCGTGGTATAAAATTGATGTACAACAAGCATTCAGTGGACATACCTTAAATAATTGTTGAATAGTAATGAACAGCGGCATCACATTCAAAATCGTAACTTGCGTTATTTTAGGTAGGATCCGTTTTTAATATTAAATATGTAAAACATATTAACAAATTATTCCCTTTTCCAGCTCTTCACTCTTCCGGGGAAGCAGTGGGACGTCTGACAAAACGCAATGGTTACATATACAAATCGTCATCTTCATTGGGTAGTCCACATGCTGGTGGTAGTGCCCTCTTTATACCCCAAGACCACCAGGCGCAGCACTCAGCACCTGATCATGAAATCTCCTTTCAGGATGATGGTACTGGAAGTGGAGTTGGTGGTCCAATTAACGCTAAATATGATGACAGCTACTATGATTATAAAATAGCAGGCTCTCCAGCCAGCGGTCCAGCCCCTTCCAATTATCACTTGAGCAGTGGTGCAGGAAAGGGTGGTGCTTCCAAACAGATAATAAAAGTTTCCTCAGCAAGCAGTGTTCCCTCAGTGTCGTATCATTTAACAAGTGAAACAATTTCAAGTGCTCCCAAAGCTGGTTACGGTATTGGCAGTGGTTTGCGGTCCATAGCCCAAGGATCTGCCCATCAGGCTTACAGTGCCGTGGCATCTCAGCATGCCGCCGCCAAACAAGCAGCATTTTTGGCCAAAAACTCCCTAGCCCAAGCGGCCACACAAGCAGCTGCTACCGCCCAAGCAGCCTTGGAAGGCAAACAAATACTTCTTCATGAACTACAGCAGCAAGCGGGTATGGCTCAACAAGCTCTTTCACGTGAATTGGAGCAACTAAAGCTGGCACAAACAACAGCCCAGCTGGCCCAACAAACTGCCCGAGCTGCCCGCAATCAAATATCTGTACTCACGGGGGCCCTTAATAATGCCAAAGCGGTTGCGGATCACGCCGACCAAGCTGCCCAGGAAGTTGCCAATCAATTGGCTTCCCAGTCGACAATGGTGGGTCAGGCTAAAACTCGTCTAGAGCAAGTTGAGGAGCAATTAAAACAAGCAACCGTTGATTACGAAGCCACCAAAGAAGCAGCCCTAAAAGCTTCATCATCGGCCGCGGAGGCCCAGGTGAATGCCTCTCAGGCGGCTGCGCATGCAACCAAAGAACTACACGATAGCACTCATCAACATCCACCATCTGCCTCGGCAGACGATTCATTTGAAGATGCACAGGCATTTGTCCATCAAGTACATTCGGGTGGTAAACGCAGTCGACATCCGAGCCAACATTCGTCTTCCATTGATCGAAGTGAAAATGGTGAAAAGCAATAGAAATGTAATGTTAACTTTTTCATATTTTATAATGTTATATAATTTTTAAGTTATATCAAAAATATAAACTAAACTAAACGCATCCAAATACTACAGTAATCCAAATCATTTTTAATTGTAAGAGAAAAAGCAATAAAAATAAATATCATCCCATTTAATAAAAATAGAATAAATTATTGATCTACGAATCTGACTTTCGTAGTACTTAAAAAAATGTAGTCTTAAATATTTCAAGAATTAAACACCGGTAGCTATTCACAAAAATTCTTAAAAACAATTTTTTGTATATCAGCTTTCAAAGAATAGCATTAAAATTTCCACAACTTGGGCTCTAAGATTTCGAAGAATTGATATTAAAAAATATACAACTTTGACTCCGGTAAGTTTATAAATAACGATTTTGACTCTGATAGTTCTTCTTAAAAACTCTATGATTTTGACACTGAAAGTTCATAAAAAAGGTTCTTCACCATCTACCTTTAAAGCTTTCAAGTGGAAGACTATTTTTATAATTCCAAAAAAAAGAAAAGTCCAAGAAATACCCTTATGAAATCATGATTACAGCCCTTCTTCTCAAATGCAGCCATATTCACGATTAATTCCCTTTAAATATACGATTATATATCTAAAATCCTATAAGATAGTATTCCAAAAATCCCATGATTGTAGACTATTCTTAAAAAATACAATGTTAAATCTTAAAATACATGGTAGAATAATTAAAAAAATACGACTACAACTCTTATAATTCATGAAAAAATCTTAAATATCTACGACTATCCCTGGAAATGTTACTCTTAAAATGCATGAATCCACAATTAAAGCTCAGATGGAAATACGTTTTAAACCAACTATTATAACATGATTAATTCTTCCATATAGTCCTAAAATGATTCTCTGTTATGGCCTTTAAAAATCTAAAATTATTTCTCCATTTTCATATCTCTGAAATTCCATTAATATCTACGATCATATCTCTCAAAAACTATTAAAAAATGTTCTTAAAGTCCAGAGTTTTGACTCCGGTAGTCCATAAACGGATATTCTTATAATACTAATATTTATTAAACTAAAAAAAATTCCCAATCATTTCTCTTAAATATCCACGAAGTTATATCTAAAAGTCCATGGGATAATATTCCTAAAATCCTGTAATAATAGCCTTAATAACTGTTAAAAATTATCCACTTTCACATCTCAATCTAATCTATTTTCAAAATTTAACTATTACAGTCCATGAAATTTTTAAAAAATCACGATTATAACTGAAACTCAAATGGTTGATTTTTTCTAAGAACCAACTCTGTTGACTAAGATAGGTCATAGACAAATAGGTAAATAAATATTTAAAAAAACGAGGTTTGATGCTCAGAGTGTCTATAACAAAATATTCATAACATACATTGAAGCCAAATAGAATGGTTGGCAGACACCGGATTGTGTAATGATAAACACCATTTTGACGAAAGTTCTTACAATTCCCTCACAATGCGTAAGATATTACATATAACACTTCAACTTCAAAAATCTGATAGTTCAGATTGGTATACAAATTTTAAATTCTTCCAATTCAAGTTCTAAAATGTGATATATAAATCTGATTAGTACCTCCAAAATACTTATAACCAGTACCACTAAACGGAGGGTAAGTCAAAACGTGGATCTGCAACGATATTTTTATCAGAAATCTTCTACCTATTTTGGTGGTTTACTTAGTCATCTTGATTGAAAATGTTTTATCATCAATTCTCAAGACCTAGATAATTTATAGTCGGAATAGAAGTCCATCCTGAATCTTCCAGGTGGTAGTGCTTTAAGAAAGATGGCATAACTAGACGGAGGTCCTAAGTACATCCATATTATACCACCGCCGTAACTAATTATAAATTGGAGATAATTTATACTAGCGAAAAAATATTAACCTTTTTTCTAAATAAATATAATTTCGTTGGTTGGGCACTTTTCGCCTATCACAATATCCTGTCTATGTTGATGAAATGGCCATACAACTTTTTTTCTGGAAAGTAGAAAAAAGGGCAATTCATCCATATCTTCAAATACACTTTAAACAGCATAACCCAAATTGTTATATCGCCTTGGTTCAATGTTATCTGAATGAAAGTGATATCTTACTGATTTTAAAAAATTTTGATTTTTTGCTGACTATTGAAAAAATAAATAATTATATATGTGGACTAACTCAACAAGGTTATAGTCGTATTAGAATGTAGAATGAATCGTCGAGAAACGAGCACAAAGTATACCTTCCTTGTTTTTGGAAGACAAAGTAATGATAATTACTATCATATTATTATGGTATCAATGTCACCATCAGTTTACATATATTCAGATGTTGTATCGAAGAATTCGGTATCAAAAATAAATGATGATAATGGCATGCATCTGCAGTATTGGGCACAAACTGCCATACATTTGTAAAACTCTCCGATAAGTAACAATTCGTAACTCTTTATCTGCTATATCGTGTATACATCGAGTAAAGGACTTACCGCATCTGAAAACATAAATTTGATAAATTTTAAAATTGATTATCCTTACAATATATTTAATCTAAACTTACATTGATTTTTTCCTCTTTTCGATTCCAAAGTACGCGGCAGCTTTAAATTTCTTAAGATCGGGGCCACAAAACGCGAAACGGAATTTAAAAAACGAAAATGATTTGCGTAAACTCAAAATGCGATTTAATTTTGTTCATTTTCTTAAACCTTTCCACTAGTTTGCCTTGGAGCCAAAGCTTTTTGATTGAAGTTAAAGAAGAGGCGAAGATATGCTATCCACTAATAACATGAAATAGAAGGGCTTTACATTCCCCTAGCTCGTTCCCGCAAATCCTACATAGGTCTTACCATTTCTGAAAATACAAATTATAGATTTAATGGATTTAGTTATCCTTAGAGTCAGATATCCATTCAGAACTTACCTTTTATTCTTATTTATTTTAGCTTCAAACAATGCAAAGCATTTTACCTTAAAATACACTCGACCGAAACCTCTCTCGCAATAGCCTAAATAAAGGAAGCTAAACGCAACGCGTTAAAATTAATTTCCAGGTCAAATGATAGAAAATAAAATTAAAATAAAAGATAAACATTTTTGCAATGCTCTATTGTTTATTAAAATATGAAAACCTCCTTTATTTAGAATTCAATTAATAAAAATCATTCGATTTGCTTTTTGCTAATTGTCACACGTTGGGTTTTTCAATCCATGAACTTGTATCTCTTACACAAACGAAGTTTTGAGAATACTTTTTCAACGAGACCAACAGAGTCAAAGTCCAAAAGCACCGTTTTTTAAAGCGCCTTCCCAAATACACCCCCAATTTTTCATTTCGTTGGCTCATATTCGGTACTACCATGGTACAATGAAGAGAAGGTAGGTCAACTTTGAAAAAATTGCAAGTATAGAGGTCTACCTGTTTGGCTTGTAATGTCAGAAATAGTATCAAAACAATAACAAAATCAAACAACTTGTTGCATTTATTTTGAAAAAATAATTGAAAACCGCGAAAACTGAATGAAAGATCAACACTTCTTTTCAAAACCAGGTTCTATATATCTCTAAAGGATTATTTCGCTACAAAAACTCTAGATTTTGTCGATGCATACGTTGAAATAAACAATTTGAAAACACCCCAATTTGAATGTTTTCTGAACAATTTTTTTGTTATTGAAAAGGAAACACATACATAAACAAATATAGATGACATATTAAGCCAAGAAAAGAAAAAAATTGAAATCATATGGTATCATAGCCCTACCTTGATATCATTGTACCATGGGTACTACTTCCATTAGTAAAGGATCAGCTGCTTTGTTGGGCGACAATGGTCATTTCGAACTTATAGAACCCTATAGACTGACATTTTCAATCTATTAGAACCCTTTAGCAGTCGTTGTTTTTGCTTTGATTTTTAACTTTATTATCCATTTCCACATTGTTTCTTTATTCTCGGCATTTTTGTGTGAGCTTGCCGTGCTTCGGAATCGTAACACGTAACACCCCGCAACTTTTTAATTCTTTAATTTTTGAGTGAAACCACGGAAATTATAAAGATTTATTAATGGCAGCCAAAGTAGTTAAGTACATCGGACGCACCACCGATTTCAAAGGTAAAACCTTATGGGAAATTGTGGGAGATCTGAAAGATTTCGGTGTTGGCCGGTTGGTGGTACGCAACATGTTCCAACGTTACCCAGAGCCTTGCTATATGCGTATATTGAAGGTTGATACTGTGGATGCAGAGGTAATGTGACAAAATATACCATCTCCATAACTATGTAATATTAAAGTTTGAATATGTTTAATTTCCAGGACGGTGATAAGCCCCGCAAAGTTAAGGTGACCGTGGAGAAAACCTGGCGTGGTGTTACCCTACCCAAACCTGTGGAAATTTTCAGCACAAGCTACAAGGCCGATTATGAATTAGTGGACAAGGAGGATGAACCTAAATATTTACAAAATACAGCAAAAGTCGAAGAAAAGATTCTTAGTCCCTATGTAGAATTCCCTCCATTGCTACGTGAATTCATTTCCGAGGAGACGGGAAACAAAAATCCCCAAATGAAGGTGCATTTTAAGCAAACCGATAATAAGTTTGTACGTCTCGCCAAGGAGGGCGAAAAACCCACAATACAAGTCACTATGGGATTGGGTCAACCCTCTGTCATAGCCAAGAAGTTGTATGAAGGTGTGTTATAAGTGTTAAATTGTTGTCTGCATAGAAAAGTAAATCTAGGATGAAGTTAAAATAAAAAAAAAAAAATATGGAAAAGCAAGTGGACTAAGAAATTTTAAAGAGTGACAATACATGGTGTGAGTATATTTAACAATGAAATCGGTAGGATGGATGAGCACTAGGAATGTTAAATTTCAACAATCCCTAAAACACGGTAGAAAAACGATTGTGTCCAAAAATCATTTGTCCTCAAAGTGTCCTTAATAGAAAATTGTAATGAAATATGAAGATTTTATAAAACGTGGATTCAGTTCGAAAAGAAAATAAAAAGGTCCTGGCTCCTCTTAATCAAAATTCAAAAAGGTAAATAGGAAATTTTCTTTTTATGGTATGAAACCTTTTTTATTTTTCTTTTTGTAATAAATTATTCTAATATTTACACATACAAGTACATCCTTTGTTCGTTGAGACACAAACACACAATTAATCAAATGCATTCATTGGAGCAATCATTTGGAATAGAGATAATAGTATACGAAAGAAATTTCATACATAAATACAATAAATTTAATAGGGAATATAAATAATACTTAGAAATTTATATATCGATCTCGATTATAATTAGCGTTTGGATTCCATTTGTCTTAATTTTCTTGTTAGATTATCCACCTCCAAACCCAACACATCTAAATTTTCCTAGAAAACAAAACAAAAAAAATTACGAAAAATTCAATTTTTTTTAAATTTTGTTTTCACCTTTAGCGTAATATTTTTCAATAGAGTATCCTCCAGGACAGCTTGAAGCTTTTTATTAATCTCTAGGGACAATTCTAGAGACATGCTTTTGTTCTCGACTCCCTTGATGCCACCATATATGGCTGACATAACGCCATTGCCATATTTTGCCAACTCGCTTTTATTTTGATCACTTTTCGAAGAGGTTAAGGCTCCAGCCTGTTCCCTCAACATATAGTGTTGGACGACTTTGGATTTCTTTTGCAGCTCTGCTACCAACGAGAGGCTATGCTGTTCGAGGAAATCAATTTTCTCAGCTTGTCGGGCGGAAGCTTGTTGTAAACGTAGAATACGTTCGACTAAATGTTTTTTGGAAGGTCCCTAAAAATTGTGGATTTTAAATTTGATGTAAGCATCAATGTTAATTTTGCTTACCTTATTTTCATCTTTAAAATCTAATTCCCTTCCCGTCACGGTATCAGATTCGGAAGACTCACTACCCCTTCTGCTGCCCGCTGTTGAGCTTACACTTTGTACTGTGGTACTGATACTGCTTTGTCGGCTATGTGACCTTTTCGTTTCTGCATTTAACCTTTCATCGGTGGCACTTTTATGATAGCCATTGTTTTGAGACGTGGTTTGTTCGCATCTGGAACATATGTAGGTACGTGGTGCATCACCTTGTTGATCTGGTGTCTTTTTCAATTTCATAATTTCCCTTTGGAGTTCTTTTACAATTGTATTATGTTTATTTTTTGTGGCCTCAAAATCACCCTGAACATTTTCCAATTTCAGTTTGGTATTTTCGTATAGCTTAGTTTTCTCGGACAGATGTTTAGCCAACAGCAGCCGTTCCTCGTTCTTTTGTAATTGTTCCTGTTTTAATTGCTGTTCAAGAGCCAAGTATTTTTCATCGTAGGCAGATTTTTCTTTTTTCAGTAGCATATTTTCAGCTTCGATTCCTTGTGCCTAAGAACAATAGATTTTGAGCAATTATTTAAAATTATCATAAAGATTTGTTTAACAAATACATGCCTTTGATTTTAACAAACATATTTGATTTTGCAGGTCCACTATGCTGCCACTCATTTCCATATTAAAGCTAAGTAGTTCCTTTTCTCGGTCATGCAGCAATTTCAAGTCCTGTTCATTGTCTGCTAATCTCTGTTTGGCATCGCCAAGTTCCGAAGATAAATTTGCTATTTTCTCCTCATTTCTGAAATGACACCCATTATGATTCGATGTTATTAAGTAATGATTGTTGTTTCACTTACAAAGTATTTTGTGTCTTCAAAACTTGTAACTCCTCCAGCTGGCCCCGCAATTTGGCCGATTGCAACATTTCTTCGCTATAGGAATTTTGTATTTGATTGTGTTCCTCTTGCAGGTGATTATAGGCCTCGGATAATTGGGATTTCTTAAATAAAAATAGACATATGCACTATTAACTCCCCTGACATGTATAAACCACATTCTTTCGTACCTCCTGGGTTTCTTGTTTTAGCTGTTCCTGTAATTGTCTAATTGTTTCCTTTTGCGATTCCGTTTCCTTTTGCAGTTTGTCCAAATGTTCAGTCTTACTGGCAATTTCATGTTTCAGTAGTATTGTTTGGGCTTCAAATTCTATTTTTAATTTTTCTAAAAAAACAGTCAAATAAAATTTGAGTTTGGTTGAAAATGCATTTCTCTTTCAATTCCTACCATTGGCTTTTTCTTCCATTTTATTTGGTGCATTCCTTTCTTCTTCCAATTTCTTTTCCAACGCCAATTTGGCTTCGGTTTCCATATTTAGTTTATTCATGTGGTATTTCAGTTTCGATTCCAAATGACCATAATCGGTCTTTAGTTTTTCACATTCTCTTTGGTATTTTCTTACTTCGTTGCACTGGAAGAAATGGAATTGTAATTATTAAAAATTAATTTTTTGAAAATGTATTTTCTCACCTTTTCGTCCATTAAATAAGCTATTCGGGACTTCTCTTCATTCAGGGCCTGAAATTTTGTGGTATAGTTCTTGATTTCTTTCTTAGCATCGGCCAATTGTTTTTCAACCACTTCTTTTTCCTTTTTTGCATCAATCACACTTTTCTCTTTTATGGCAAATTGAATGACCGTCGATTCTCTGGCCTTGTTAGCCAAATCTTTTTCTCTTCGGAACTAAAATTATAAAAAAGTGTAGGAAATATTATAAATATATAGTAAATCTCAAAATATAAAAATATTATAGTAAATCTCAAAAAAAAGTATTTAAAAAAATATGCATAGGACACAGGGGTCCTGAGTTTCCAAAGGAAATTTTCTTAAGAAGGGAAAGTATATCGGCAAACTTGACAATAGAATCTGTTCTTCCGATCTAAGAGGGTGCTTGTGTTGAAACAAAATAATCTTCCTGAATGAAACTGGTCTTTTTGGGATATATTGGGGATTGTCTTCATTGCTCCATAAACTCAAATTCTTCTTTTGAACATATTTTCAGATTTCAATATACCGATTCTTTTTCTTTCTCCAATATGGCATTTTCCCTCTGGAACAATGATATCATGTTATCTTTCTGGGTCAAAGCTGCTTGTAGTTGATCCAACTGTTGCTGTTGTTGCTGTAACTTGGCCTCATATTCTTTAAGTTTAGTTAGTTCTTCAGTAGATGGTTGTTGCTGTTGGTGGACTTCTATAATATCGGCCGCCTTTTCCACCAAATCCATATAACGTATTGAAGATGAGGGCGAATTCGGTGTTGAAAAACTTGCTTTCGCAGTATCAGATTTTGTGACACTTTCAACATCATTAGCCTTAGATGGTGACGTTGTTACATTTGTACAGGTATACAAGAATTCCCCCTCTTTGCCTTCGTTGGAATTGATGTCACTTGCAGCGTTTTCTGTAATTGATTGAATATCTTCCATATTATTTTCTGTTTTTGATGCATTCTCCGACTTTGTCTCAATTTCGATGGCGTTAATTGGACTTGATGGCATCGTTACAATTTCTACATCTGTGTGACTTCCAACCTGATCACTGTTGTCACCCTTCGCCTTCTCCTCCACAACATCAATGGGTGCTTGTGTTGATTGTGGGTTGCTATTGTTGTTGATTGTGGTGGTGCTTTCATTATCAATGGAATGTAGTTCTACGAGATGTAGATTTTGGTTCTGTATTGTTGTGACTGGCTTTGTGTTTTCTGAGGATTCCTCCATTTTGTTTCTTCCTTTTGTATTCTATTAGTTGCAGCAACTTAAATCCGCTTTATTTAATTAACAACACATTTTGTTTGACAAGAAAATATTTTATTTTTGCAATATTTGCTTGTGAAAAAATTTCTCCTTGTGTTTACGCGTCAAGACTTCTCTTTCCCTCTCTCATTGCTAATCACAGGGATATAATATCTCTGCCAATCGCAGTCACTGAACATTGATAACATTTTAATTGACAGCGCACAATCAGCTGTTGGAGAAAAAAGTGAGAGAGCATGAAAAATAACATTGTTTACTTTTCTCGTTGTTGTTGTCTCAAATTGACCATTGACCAGAAGTAACAACCTGCCCAGCAAATTCCCACAAATGTTAAAATAAATTATTTTAATAAAACTAGCCGATGGAGACCAAAAACCAATATGTACCCAGAGTCAATCAGGTTTGTGTGGCAATAAACAATACTATAAAACAGAAAATCTAACAAATAATTTTACAGATTGACGCTATCTCATTGAACAAAGATATCACTCGTATGATAAGGGAAAATTTGCTGGAAAACATACAGGCAATATCAGTAAGCAAACTACACATGGATATATGTACTGACATACGGTTTAAAACTATTTCTTCGAAATTTATTCTAGCCTATATTATACTTAAAAATACAACCGGAATTGGATTTGCTAATACAATCGGCCATTTGGTTTGGTTCGGTAGGGAAACGATGCTCAACATTTGGACAGCAGCTATTGGTTTTAGCTTACGACTCGGAACGTCTGACCATATCCAGATTGGTTTTACATTTCTGTCTCACTGTCCTGCCCAGTTATATTAAAAAATTGGAGGAACGCCGTTTAAGTCATCGTGTTGAATGGCTCTCTAAGGCCATAGAATATGGAGAGAATGCCGCATTGGTGTTGTCGGTATTGAATTTCTTTCGATTCTTGAAAACAGGCCGTAAACCTACTCTCATTGACTTCCTGCTCGGTCTAGACTATATAAGTTTACGTCACAACCAGCGGCGTGATATTGGTTATAAATATTTGACCCGTGAATTGTTATGGGGTGGCTTTATGGTAAGCTATGATCTTAAAATTATAAAAACTAATCGATTAATATGTTTTTTTATTTAGGAAATTTTGGGTTTAGTCCTGCCCATCATAAATTTCCGTAAACTGCAACGAGTTGCACGGAATTTATTCTTTTTTAAGAAATCAGAAGCCCTTGATGAAGCTGGTAATTTCTTGCGACCGGCTAATCGTAAACCAAAATTAACTCCCACCACAACTTGTGTATATTGTGGCCAGCGCCCCACATTGCCCCACTATATGGGTTGTGAACATATCTACTGTTATTATTGTTTATCGGCCAATATATCGACAGATTCGAAATTTTGTTGCACCGCTTGTGATAGTCCAGTTTCAGCTAATGGCATAGAGCCCCTGTAGTCGAGCTGTGAATTATGTATAACAATTACTATGTAGTTGGATCTATTCTAAGCAGAGTATAAATACGGATATAGGGATACTTTTTATATACAAACGAAACTGTGAAATAAAATTTAATAAATCAAATTGAATCACTTTCATTATAGATTGATTTCAAAAGAGATTGGAGGAAAGCTAACACGGAAACAGTAAACTTCTCAAATTAATTACAACAGAACTTATTGAATGAAAATGTGCTAAATTTAGCCTCGCAGTTGTGACACATATTCACAAAGGTTCATAGGCAGTTGCAGTTTGACAGATGTCCTCATAAAAAGAATAATATAAAGTGAAATTAGATTTTTAAATATTTATAATCATGGTGGCCATTGTATAGTTCATCGAATGTCGTACGCCGAAATTTAAGGTACCATTAAAGATCAGTTACTCTCATATTTGACATATGAGTAATTAGTAATTATCGTTTGTCACTCTCTCAAAAAGAAACAAGAAAGTGAAGTGCGAAAACACGTCTGAATAATTTGTGTGTAAAATAAATAAATATTCCGAAACAAAGAATAAAAGTTGAAGCAATAATAGTTTACAGTGAATCTTTTGTACATACATATATAGATATTGTTAAATATATCTATTTATTAATAATGTAAGTAAAGTTTGAAAATGAATCGCATCTTAGCAAAACATGTAAACAACATTGCGCCAATTTTTTTTTTGCAAAAGAACAAAAGAGAGCAATGTAAAAGTGATGCCAAGTAGAGAAGGAGTTTCCACCACAGGGTTGCCAATAGTTTTATCTCTGCAACAAATACATTCCAGTAGTCACTACGAATAGTTTCATATAAGATGATACCAAATAAATTAACAAAGTTGAAAGATATGTGTATTCGTAGAATTCTTTATTAAAATTGCAGACGACCTTAAAATTTAACAAAATAGTGCATTTAGTTTCATTAGAAAAATCAAATACTACGTGAAATTTAATTGAATAAAATGTCAAATTGAATTTCCCTCTGTTGCACGACCAATTGCATTTGTTTAATGAGATGTGATAATTTTGCCGCCTTTTGCAGTACATGAATGGTTGCATTGGCTAAATGTGTAAAAGTGGCAAAAGTAGTAGAACCTTTTTAGTTCTTCGACACAACTGTATTCTTGTAGATTAACGTAAATAAAAGCATAATTTTTAACGAAATGACTGAGGGTATGTTCGAGAAGGGTAGGAAAGAGATGCATTTTTGTAAAGTAGCGTGGAATATGGCGAGAATCAGAAGCATTGGGCTATTTGTGTTTCATTTAAGATTTTTTTTAAATTTGTTCGTTAAACTGAAACTTTAGTAAATAAGAGCTATAGAACTATTTTAAAATTTGCAATTTTGATTCCATTTTCTCAACAGTTTAAAAGTGCAACACCTACACTTTGTAAAACTGTGGGTTTCTTACGGGATTTTACGGAATGTCGTTTTATACTGCAATATATCCTTTAAATTCTTTCTGTACAAATTACTAATCAATTTACAATGACAATTTATCATACATACCTAATGTAAAAGGTATGAACGTGTATACAATGGAAGGAGCTAAAAATGTCCACCTTGACATTTGGCGTAAAATTCTACACGCCATTGTCAAATAGATTTTGCAAAAGTTAACGCCGTCCGAATTTTTCCTCCGACTTCCTACTCTGTCATCTGTTCTTTCGATTGAGTGTTTTTTGGTGTTTTCTTTGTTGTGTTGAGTGTAAATCGTAATGTGTTGAGTGATTTTCGTTTTGGGCAGCAGCAGCAGTACAGAGAAAAAATTAAATAAAATAAGACGAAATAAACAAAGTGCAGAGATATAGTCGAAAAAAGACAAGAAATATTATAAGCGAATAACCACGATAATCAACGACATCGTATTTTGCAAAGATTGTCCAGACCATATTAAATAATCAATAATAAGATATAGTTTGGTTGGTCAATTGTCGTTGTTGTTGTTTGTTTGTTTGCTGTAAAGTGAATGAAGTCGTTAAATAAGAATTACGTTTTAATTTAAAAAAGGAACGTCAAGCGAAGATACAGTAGCCCAGTCAGCCGTTGTATTTCATCAAAATAAACAAAGAATCATCATCTTGAGCAGCAAACACAATCAATCCTCACCCATACATACGGAGAGAATAGTCGATTTGCTCATATCAGGGTCAAGTTTTTCAAGCGAACAAAGACCTTGCAAAAAACAAAATCTAATACTAATTTAACGAAGAAGGGAATAATTTGAATATATGCTGTTTGATTAAACACATAAAAGGCGTAGGGAGGCTACACAGACCGACACACACACACACCCACACATCAACTTTCAACACTGCCCAAGTCTGCCAATACAACAACAACAACAAATATTAATTAGGAACCCACAAAATAAACAAAGGTATGATGTTTGTTTAGAAAACGCAACTCTAATTTTAACGCTCACTGTCTTGTTTACATTTGTCTGTTCTATTTTTAGCTTACTTTGTAACATTTCTAAACAATGCTGGACTTAGAAATTGTCCCCGAAATTTCTCTGGGCTGTGATGCCTGGGAATTCGTTTTGGGTATGCATTTCTCTCAGGCAATTGCCATCATACAGTCCCAGGTGGGCATAATCAAGGGTGTCCAGGTGTTGTATTCAGACACCAACCCATTGGGTGTGGACATTATCATCAATTTGCCGCAGGACGGTTTACGTTTAATATTTGATCCCGTCAACCAACGTCTGAAGATCATTGAAGTGTGCAACATGAAATTGGTGAAGCTCAAGTATGGCGGTGTATATTTCAATTCTCCCGAAGTGTTGCCTTCCATTGAACAAATCGAGCACTCATTTGGTGCCACACATCCCGGTGTTTATGATGCAGCCAAACAACTGTTTGCCTTACACTTTCGTGGTCTAAGTTTCTATTTTCCCGTTGATAGTAAATTGCATGCTGGCTATGCTCATGGTTTGGGCTCGTTGGTGTTCTTGAGCGGAGCATCACCGGTGGTCTCCAAAATGTCACTGTATGCTGGTAGTAATGTGGCCGAAAATAAGACACCTCCACTGCCCTTATCCTGCTATCATCGTCAATTGTATTTGGAATCGGCCACAGTTCTGAGATCGGTTTTGGGCTGTACCAAAGGACTACGTTTGAAACTATTTACCGAAGGTTCCGGACGTTCGTTGGAACCTCGACGCCAATGCTTCACCAAAGAGATACACTTTGGCGACAGTTGTCAGGATGTAACCACACAATTGGGAGCCCCAAATCGTATATTCTTCAAGAGTGAAGATAAAATGAAAATTCATTCCTCCAGTGTCAATCGCCAGGCTCAATCGAAGCGAAGTGATATTTTCTTTAATTACTTCACGCTGGGCATTGATGTGCTCTTCGATGCCCGCACCCAGACCTGTAAAAAATTCATTTTGCATACAAATTATCCCGGCCATTTCAACTTTAATATGTATCACCGCTGTGAATTCCAGTTTCAACTACAACCTGAACGTTCTCAACTGACCGACAATGGTGGTTCCCGTGCTTCCTATGGCAGTGGCAGCAGTGTTGCCGAAACTGTTGCCTCAACGACTGCACCCGTCAACATTAATGCCTATTCGAAATGGAATGAAATCAGTGCTGCCATGGCTCCCTCAGAACGCCCAGTGGTATTGCATAGAGCCAGTTCGACCAATACCGCCAATCCATTTGGATCTACATTCTGTTATGGCTACCAGGACATCATATTTGAAGTTATGTCAAATAATCACATAGCTTCGGTCACTCTATACAGTACAGCGCCCACAAAACCCGCCGAAGATCTATGGCAGCAGCATAAAATGCAAGATATACGTTTGACTGTGGCGTGAAAATAATGCTAAGGGCATCCAAGAACATTTACACACACACGCAACCGCATACATATAAAGTTTTCGAAAACTAAATCATATATATTATTAACTATAATATTCTACATTAGTTATATGAATTCTCAAGCACAAAGGCCTAACTCGTAAGGCAGGCAACATGCATGCAACATGATGTTAAGCTAATCTGATGGTGGGTGGTCAATCTGTCGGTCTCCACCCATCAACAAGTGAGTACATGTGAGTGTGATGGCCATTTTTCGTCACACAAATCAGAGGAATTGTTCAGCAAATTCTCCCAAAAAAAAGAAAAAAGTATAATTATTCTTAATAATCAAATATATTTAATATATATATTAAATAAAAAAATAATTCTTTATAATAGTAAAAAATGCAAAAAAATCATTCGGTGTATGATGAAATATGATCTGTAAATCATCAACTACTTTCATTATTTGGAGGTAGCTTGTTATTTGTCGGATATGGACGAATATGAACATTGCTAATGTACGACGTTTAATTTTAAATTAATATTAACAATTATTCTTTTATCATTCTTTAATGTTTTATTAACATTTAAAACAAACAAAAAACACAACAAAAAAACCAAAAATAAAAGAAAATTTATTAAAAAAAATATATATGACTTTGGATTTAATAAAAAGATTTGTATAAAAAGACAGCTGTAAGTGATATATGCAGTACTCTGAGGCTATTAAAATAGAGTGGATATTTCATAAATATTTGGAAATTATGTATACTTTCCTTTAGGTGCCAAAAATAAGCCGCTGAATGTGTTTTGTAGGATGTACACAATTTTCAAAGAAAATGTTTCAACCTCATTTTTCAAAAATTAAATGCTTTTTTCAAATCAGTTTCAAAGAACATTGCTAATCCTCCATCCTACTTCCTTTCCAGACAAAAATCTCAAACAAAAAGTCAGACACAATGCCCGAAATGGAGACTGAAAACACCAACTCTACCACCACAGAACCTGTGACAGCAGAAAATCCCGACGAGAAACAAAAGAAAACAACATATGCAGCTGTATATGATCCAGAATGTCTACCTGATATGCTACCTGTCTATTATAGGCGTTTGTTTCCGCACAAACCATTTTACAGATGGCTTTCTTATGGCCTATGTAAGTAACCGACGATTAGAGAAACAATAAAAATACATCTTTTGTTTCGACATGATCGTTTTCGCCAATGTAAATATGTAATGTTTCTGATTTCATGTGTTTTATGTGCGTATATTGCTTCCTTCATTGCAGCTGAGGATGGCATTTTTGTCAATCGTGAAATCTCCTTTACTCTACACGATGATATTTACATACGTTATTTATGTTTTGAAACCCAGCAGGAATTCGAAAAGGAACTATGCACCAGATGTCCATTTAAGATTGATATAGGAGCTGTTATGAACACAAGGTGAGTTAATGTGAAGAGCCTCCTTTTAGAGGTTGAAAGAAATATATGTATCAAATCGATACAAAAGAAGGACTATGGAAATGGGTAATTTTTAAAGATTTCCAGGATAATTAAAATATGATTCCAAAATGGATCTTTCAAAAAAAAATATTCTACGTTAATCCACCAAACCTAAAAAGTAGATAGGGATGATCCAAGAGAATCATAAAAGTAGATTATAAATGATTTGTATGATGATCCATGGGCGGAAGAAAAGCCCACATTTAGAAAGACTTCTAGGACTTTTCACCGCAATCTAGAAAAGTAGATGTAATTAAGATTATAAATGTGGATCTTTGAAATATTTCTAGGATGACCCCAGGGCGACTATAAACGTAGATTTTTATGAGAATCTAAGGGCGACTATTAAAATGGATGGTCCAAGGGTGATTACAATTGTCGATTTGAAAGAAGATTAATCACGAATTAAAAAAACTTCTAACATTTTCTAAGAGCAGCGAGAAAAGTAGATTTTATAGTTTTCTTGGTTGATCCAAAGCAACTATAACATGGATTTTTAAAGAATTCTAGGATTGTCCGAGGACAAATATAAAAGGAGACTCTATACAGATTTCTTGGATTAATCAATAGCGAATACAACACAGTTTTTATAAAGGTTTCTGTGAATCATCCAAGACGTGATTTTTTAGAAAGACTTTTATTTTATAATCGATTTTATTGGGGTTTCTAGAGGACTATACACGTGGTTTTTTAATTTCACTAGCATGATAATTATTAGGATTTGAAAATGACATAATTTGGGGACTTTTTTATGTTTTATAGGAACCAAAAATGATTTTTGAAATACATTGTCTATGCTTCATCATGACTCCTTGTAACAAGTCGAAGACCCCGGTTTAAAATTCTTGTTTATGTCCATCTGTTGATATCACAATATATCTTTTATCATCGTTTCTACCATGGCTATTATTATAAAATATAGAGCTTTGCAATTTTGCATAGGCTTTGATATTATTCCTATGATGTTTGCATTGAAAATTGAATACATCACTCTCTTTGAACTCAAAATCTATCCCTGGACCATTATTTAATTTGAAATGTATTTTTTTTCTTTCAATTTCCTTACAGGCCCAAAAATAATCGCATATCTGCCGCCGCCATGGCTCCAGTTCAACGTGAACTTGTCTTCGATATAGATATGACGGATTATGATGATGTGCGCACGTGTTGCAGCGATAAAAGTGTTTGCCAAAAATGCTGGAAATTTATGGCAGTAGCTGCTAATATCTTGGATACAGCTGTTAAGGAGGATTTCGGCTGGGAACATATTCTCTGGGTATTCTCCGGACGACGTGGTATACATTGTTGGATATGTGATTACGAAGCCCGTCATCTCGATACCCAGGGACGTTCGGCTGTGGCGGAATATCTACAGATAATAAATAATGCAATGGGCTCGAATGGTGCCAGTGTTTCGCGGGTATTTATCGGCGAAAGAATGCATCATAGTGTCCGCAGAGCGTATCAAATTATTGAACCCGCCTTTGAGGAGATTATTTTAAGAGATCAAAATCTTTTTAGTTCACCCAAGGGCATAGAGAAGCTGTGTAACTTCATTGGCGATGAGGTGGCTCGCCAAGAAACCGAACAGTTTTTGCTCAACAATGTTGAAGATGGCGCACCCGCCCTAAAGGTGTGGGAGGCTTTTAAACGTTACGCCAATTCTATGCGCTGCAATGCCACACAGTCGGTATGGTCCCGACGTTTAAAGAATATCATTGAGGAAATACAATTGGCGTGTCTCTACCCGCGTTTGGATATAAATGTCACAAAAGGTTTTAATCATTTACTTAAAGCTCCCTTTTGTATACACCCCTCAACGGGTAAAGTTTGTGTCCCCTTTAATGCTAGTGTAGCTGGTAAATTCAATCCCACAACTGTGCCCACCATTGCCCAGCTGTTACAGGAAATCAATGCCTTCGATGAAAAGAATAAAGCTGAAGATGAGGCTGACGAAAAGTCACGTATTAAGGATTACAAAAAGACCAGCATGTTCAAAGGTGTAGTTGTGTTTGAGGAGTTTGTTCGCAAACTGGAGACTAGCTTAAAGGCCAAGTCTAAAAAACTGAATGAAATTAATATGGAATTTTAAAGCACCGTTTATATGTACAAACCTTTTTAATAAACATTTAAACTTTTTAGATCAAAACCTTGCTTCCATTTGTGTTTCCCATTCAAAAATTAGTTCATATTTTCTCTAATACGAAAAATGTTGTTACTTTATTTTAAATAAAAGGAATTTCTTTAGACTAAAAAACAAGCAATATGTATTTAAAGGCGTTCTGCGTGTACGGGGGATTTAAAAACATAATTCCAGGCAACATTTTTGCATACAACAGAGCTCGTCGTGCATCCTCATCCTCCTTTTTGTAGGCCGCTTTCTGTGGACTTATGCGAACCAAGATCATATACATTTCAGACGAACCAACGGTGAGCTATTTTCGGCTTTCTGTATATCCGCTTCCAAACGTACAAAGCCCTCTTCAGGTATGCTACTTGCCGCCTTGTGAACATTAACTTGAACAGTCTCTGTTCCAAAGCGTATTTGAAATGTTTCCGAATCCAGGGAGGATTCTTTTAATTTAATATTCAAGACCACAGTTTTTGGAAGTACATCACCAGGATTTAATAATTTCTGAGCATTAGCATCATCTTCAGGTGTTCCATGCCATATGGTTACTTCTTCTTCAACACAGTCACACTCCTCCGAGGGTTCAAGTACTTGTTTTTCGCTATCTACCAAGAACAGACTTTGACGGGCACATCCAACGGCTACAACCTCATCGGCCGAAATTGAGCTATTTATATCAGCATCAGGATAACGCGAGGATATGGCAGACTGTAGTTTGGGAATTTGTGTAGTGGCACCAAGTAAAACAATTGAATCGATCTTTTTCACATGTGGGTGGTTCTTCAGTGCCTTTTCCACATTCTCATTAAGCGTTTGCATAAAATTACTAATAACAGGTTGTATGAGACTTTCAAAGCGTGCCCGCGACATTTGTACATTAAAGTCCACACCGTCCATAAGGGAATCGATGTAAAGTTGTGTAGATGGCAGTGTTGACAGAATATGTTTACAATTGGCAGCAGCAGTACGTATTTTAGCCAATGAACGCCGGCTTTCGTGTGGATCTAATTTGTATTTACGTTGGAATTCTTCACATATAAACTTGACGAGTTCTTCGGTGAATTGTTGTCCTCCAATGGGGAATGGACCAAAACATTCAATTTTTGTATAGAGTCCATGTCTCACTTCATACAAAGCAAAATGTGAATAAATACCACCACATTTGATTGTCCATACATATTTTGATTCATCATTTCCATCTTCCTCGCCAATACCGTAGGCTAGTATAGCTGCCGTCGGCTCATCTACAATCTGAGCCACATGGAAGCCAGCCTTTTCCGCTGCTTTAGCCAGCAATGGCCAAGACTTCTCGGGATAATAACTGGGAATTGATAGCACCACCGTGGGTTTGCCTTGTTCATTGTAATATTGTTTGGCCAGCTCCAATTCTGATTCAAATAGCTTAACTTGCACAGCAAAGGCGGAGAGTTCTTTTGCCACTACCTTATCTTCGTCATCGTCTGATGGTTGGGTTGCTTTCAAAATGAACGTGTGCTTCTCACTGTTGTACTCACATGGTATGGTTCTCTGTGCCTTTGCCAGAAATTCTTCGGACATATCTTGGGGCTCTTTAAGGAATTGAAAACTATTGGCTACAGCCTGTTTCGGCTTAGAAGACATCTTTTGTTTCGCCGTCAAGCCACATTCAATCTCCTCTGCTCCATCCCATAGCAGACATGCTTGGGATGTTCTGTCACCCTGTTTGTTGGCTATCACATCGGGCTTTGTATCCGAGGGTTTAACTTGAGCAATACATAGGGTACTGTTGCCCACCTTTACACCGAAACGAGGCCACATTGTTTTTTGCAATTTTCTAATGTTCTTAACTAGGTATTTATTCACAAATTTTTAATAATTTCTATAAATTCTTTCACAAGCTAATCCTCCTTCTATGCTATAACCTTCGTCTGTCAAAAAAATTGCGGCATGGTGTTGAGGGATATCTAGATCGAGTTTCGAATGATTGGTGTTATCAATTATTTTGAATTAACATTTCGACAATTGTTTCATGTGAAATTAATATTTTGGACAACCCATTCAACTTTACAGAGTGTTGGTTATGGTATAAATGTAAAAATAAAAAAATGCATACATTTTTAGTTTAGTTTTACAAAATTAAGAAATATTTATGGAATTTTTATAAATTTTTTGGTTTTGATAGTAAAATTTGTGGAAGTTGATTGTAATCCATACTGGAGTGTTCTCCAAACATCGAAAAACATAAAGTTAAGGTGAGGGTACACCAGCAGCTTGGCATCATGGCCAGGCATATTAATGTCAGTTTATAGGTAGGAAACGAAAGCAGGATTTGAGTGCGGCTGTGGCATGATGTGTCACATAATATGCCATGCGAAGGTTTCAAGCTGCTTATGTACTCTCACCTCTATTCATTTATAAGTCCCATTCTACACACGAATAATATCATGTAATGAAATTTGATGAAACTAAGCATATATAAACCAATGAAGGGACGATCCGCCTAACGCGACTAATCACTTTACCTCCTTTGTCTTTCCGTTAATTTTTATTAATTGGTTATTAAGATTCATGCATTTTTAGAATCTGTGATATTTGGTTCACTATTTTTAAATATATTAAAACGGAATTGGAAATTAAATTTATTACAAAAATTCACCTTGTTTACATTTTCCTTCAAATTACTTTCGCACATAGCATACCCTACTTTCATTGTTATTTAGAGCAAGACAACAATAGTTCATAGAATTCCAAATGTTATCATTTCGCTTTGTATAACTTGCAACATCAAAAAGAAGAAGACTCGACTCGAATAATTTTTACTTCACTTGGATTCTCTCAGATAAACAATAATAATAATTTTTTTATTTCAACGAAAATTATATATAAAATATCGTAGATACAAAGCGTGATCGTGTGTTTGAATGTGGAAAACGAAGAATATATGAATAAGTGAAGAACACTTTGAGAAATGTTAAAAATCGTTGCAAAGATTTTTTTGCAAAGCGAAATGTGAAAAATGTACATAAAATTTGGGAGCAAGTTGAGTTTAGGGGCTATGCTCGGATCATTTTGAAATTTTTACCGCAGGTAGGTATTTGTAACCTGATTACGGCAATGTATTTTTTTTGTGGGGGAAATACCCGGTTACCCGGTTATTCGACCCAAAAGTTCGAATACAACATCCGGTTTGTATCCGGTTCTACGTAACCGATATCAATAAAATGGGTATCATTTGAAAGCTTATTAAAATACCTATCCAACAAGTGGTCATATGACGGGGTTGCTGGAACCGGTTTCGGAGAAATTTAGGAAAATTTGCATTTTTGTATGAGTACTTTTTGAAAAACCCATAAAAACTCGAAAATGGACCCATTATAGGGTCTTAAAATCTATACACTATATTATAGCTAACACTATTGCCTTTCCAAAATGGTGTCATATGTGTTGATATCTTTTGTGGTTCCGTGGATATAAGAGATAGAATTCATTAAATTATATTTTTCTCCAGTCTAGACGCATTTGACTTTGACCTTTATAGCTTTTTTAAGCAACCGGCCTTCGGCCGGGGCTTAAGATTTTCTCCTCTGGGGTATGTCCAACACCGGCTACGCGATCCATAGTTTTTCTAAAAATTGTACATTTTGTAAGTAGCCGGCCTTCGGCCGGGGCTTAAGATTTTCTCCTCTAGGGTATGTCCAACACCGGCTACGCGATCCATAGTTTTTCTAAAAATTGTAATTTTTGTAAGTAGCCGGCCTTCGGCAGGGGCTTAAGATTTTCTCCTCTAGGGTATGTCCAACACCAGCTACGCGATCCATAGTTTTTCTAAAAATTGTAATTTTTGTAAGTAGCCGGCCTTCGGCCGGGGCTTAAGATTTTCTCCTCTGGGGTATGTCCAACACCGGCTACGCGATCAATAGTTTCCTAAAAACTGTAGTTTTCGAAAGTAGCCGGCCTTCGGCCGGGGCTTAAGATTTTCTCCTCTGGGGTATGTCCAACACCGGCTACGCGATCCATAGTTTTTCTAAAAATTGTAATTTTTGTAAGCAGCCGGCCTTCGGCCGGGGCTTAAGATTTTCTCCTCTGGGATATGTCCAACACCGACTACGCGATCCATAATATTCTAACAACACCAAATTAAAAACAAAGCGGATTAACAAGAACGTTAAACCCGACACAAAACTTGGGTTCACTCAAACTGCTTTCATAAGTAACGACTTTAAAAGTCAATATCTTCGGAACTACAAAAGATATCAACACATGTGACACCATTTTGGAAAGGCAATAGTGTTAGCTATAATATTGTGTATAGATTTTAAGACCTTATAATGGGTCCATTTTCGAGTTTTTATGGGTTTTTCAAAAATTACTCATACAAAAATTCACATTTTCCTAAATTTCTCCGAAACCGGTTCCAGCAACCCCGTCATATGACCACTTGTTGGATAGGTATTTTCATAAGCTTTCAAATGATACCCATTTTATTGATATCGGTTACGTAGAACCGGATATAAACCGGATGTTGTATCCGAACTTTTGGGTCGAATAACCGGGTAACCGGGTATTTCCCCCACAAAAAAATTACATTGCCGTAATCAGGTTACAAATACCTACCTGCGGTAAAAATTTCAGGTCAATCCAAGCATAGCCCCTAAACTCAACTTATGCCAAAATTTGGCCCCCCCTTCAAAGTTAATTGAGTGTGGTGTCAAACAATAGCCAGCAGCCAACCTCAGCCCCACTTCATTGTAATCAAAACGCAGTAGAAGGAAAAAAGAAACACAGCCGATTCGTCATCGTCATCGGCCATTGAAAAAGTAATAAAACAAAAGTTTACTTTCATGTGAAAGCATTTTATCAATAAATAAAAAAACAATGAAATATATTGCATAAAAAATTACATTGTAAACATTTACCACCCCCCAAACTGCAAACGTGAGAACGCAAAACGTTCGTTTTATCTAACATGGATGATAATTTAAGCACAAAATCTTCCGAATCGTCTATAACAACCAGTGGAGAGTATGAAATCGTTACGGATAGTAATGTAACATCACCCATGGATCTAGAGCAGCCCTCATTGGATATTGCAAATAATCGCAATATCTCGGATATACAAAATGCCATGACAGATGCATTGGCAGAATTGGAACTTGACAAATCGAGTGAGGGTATGTATGCCTCTTAGTTGTTGGCTGTATATTTGTTTTTTCATAAATTATTGCAACTTAAGTAGGTGAAGTAGTAGCTGCATAGTATCCTTTTAGAAAACCAACAGACTAGGATGTATGGGGGTATATGCTTGCTCACACACATTTATTTTCATTTGTTCCGTACATAGTATAATGCAATTGACTGGGGAGTATCGTTTTTTCGTTTTCTTTTAATAATTGTCATGAGTGTGTCTTGTCTTTGGTAACCACCAACTCTTATCATTGTTGAAGAAGATAGGCAGCTGCATATTGATTTCTTTCCATTTTTTGTTTGTATATACCAAGAAGATTAAATAGAATTGTTTGAATTAAAGTAAAAATATATTATTTTGACCAAATTATTATTCTAAAGAAACCAGGTTAGAAATGCTTAAACAGTGCCGAACTTTTTATACCCTCCAGCAAAACACACGTTGCCATAATATGGAATAACTAGGGTAAATTAATTTGAAATTTGAGCTATATCAAATAGTAGAGCTGCATACAAAACTATCCAATGAAAATCTGAAACTGTAAGGTGGATATTGTGTTAGATATCATAAAAATACAAAATCAGGCGACTATTATTCGATGAGAAATTGGAACTAGAGAAATCTCTGACCCATTTGGAAATTTTTGCTAAAACCTTTAAAATTCCCAAACAGGGTGGCATAACCGAAACGTGACGTATGTTTTTGAGGTGTATTAAAAATGTTGACTCTATATTGGTTTTAACAAACCGATGGGTATCACCAAATTTGAAATATTGTATCGTATGCGTTCTCCAACGAATATTATGAGATGTTTCAAGACTAGTTTATATAACGCCACAGCTCTCATATATGTCTTTATCAAATTTCATATTTAAACCTTTTCAAAATCATAATAAACATTCTCTAGATGGCAAAGATATTCCATACAGCAATATAGCTTACAGCCTAGAAATACTTCACCTAATTTTTTTGATTGCACTTGTTGCAGAAGTACCAATATTCATTCATAATAAATGAGGAACTAACGAAAACATAAAGCTCATATTTGATAAGGAAATTTAAAAAGATATCCAATTTAAATACAACAATGCGATCGCATTGGTTTTCGTTGAAACAGATATGAAATTGATAAAACAGTTGAACTCACGTATACTCTACGCCACTATGTGAACAGTTTGATTAAATCCAGAAGTTTGTAACAGCTCGATGTGCCATAGACTCACTATGTACTAAGTAGGTCATATCTAGGCCGAATTTCCAGAAGCGTAGAATTCATCTATAAATATAGGAAAACATTTTAACAATCTTAAAAAATGTAAAAAATATAACATTTTTAGTTAAAAAATGTCAAAATTTGCATTGGACATTTCATTGTTTAAAGTCACTTTAGTCATATACCGGGGATATAGATAAACAGATACCACGTCCACATTTTTATACCTCCCTCCACCAGAGACCTATCTGGAAATGCATATCAAAATAATTTGTGTTGGTAAAAATATTGGAATGTGTGAAATATGAGAAAAATCGGAAAATTATTTGTCATTTTAGTTATTCAAAATTTTGACCCCTTTGTGGGGGATCTGTGTTGATGTATTGATAGAAATAATGGAATGTGTGTAGTTTGAAAAGAAACATTGTTTTATGAGCGATTTTGTTATTCAAATTTGGGCTCCCTTGTGAAGAAGGTACCAGAAGGCTGCTTTCTTCCATCTTTACACGCGTGTCGGATTGAAATATTTAGATGTGTGAAAATTGAAGATCAAAATATTATTCGGCACTTGAAGAGAATTTTTGTAATTCAAAATTTTGAACTTTTATACTTTTCCACCAAATGGCGTGTGAGTAGACAAATTTAGTTATTAAATTTTTTGACCACTTCGTGGGCGAGGTACCAGGCGGAATGGTCCGCTATAGTATATCTTCAAAGCAAATTTTGTAATGACAGAAATCATCGGATACGCGAGGAAACATAAATATTGGGATCTGTGTTTTTGGAAAAGAAACAGGATTCCCTTGTGAAGAAAGTACCAGAGGAGTGGACTGATCTCCTCCATCTTTACACCAGATCGATGTCGGATCGAAATATCGGGATGTGTGAAATTTGAAGATCGGAATATTTTTTGGCATTTTAAGAGCATTCTTGATATTCAAAATTTTAAACTTTTATAGTAGAGGTACCAGAAGGAGTTGGCCGTCTTAACAACAGATTTTGTTTTGATATAAATATTGGGATATGTGAAGTTTGAAAAAAATCGTATGCTTTTTGGGCATTATGTAAGCCCCTTGGTTATTCATAATTTTAACTCCTTTGTGGGAGAGGTACCAGAAGGAGTAGGCCGATATTATCTATTCTCGCACCTGACATTGCGGTGATAAAAAAAATTGAAGTTGTAAAATTTTGACCTTCTGTGTGAGAGGTACAAGAAACCGTGGATCCAGATGAAATTTTGCACAAGTCATTTAGATATTGCTCCCATATATATTTTCGCCCGGTTTGCTTTTGTGCTCCAAACGTGTAATATCAGCCCAAATAGTATGGAATTTTGCACATACGACCAAATTAGGCCTGTAAAAAGTATGCCAAATAAGATCGAAATCTGTTCAGATATAGCTATAGCTCCAATATATATTACTCCTCCAATTTGATATTTTTTTCTCCGCAGCCGAAATATGCACTCTGTAACAACGATATATATATAAAAATATCCGACTTTTAAGTTGCAAATTAATGCCCTAATTATAACACCTAGCATTACTAAACTAGGAATTAGGCTTCGAATTGATTCGCAATAGAAACAAATTTTTTAGGTCAATACTTAAACAGATTTGTTCATGCTAATCAAAATGGTTTTAGATCTAGAGACAGTGGTGTAGATCGTTCCCGCTCTTGCTTTTTCAACTATTAACTTTTCTGGTTTTATTTTCTTCTTTTAATATTAATTTTTTGTTATTCCAGTTTATGTATCCGTAAGAAGTGACTATCCCCAGCTGAATATTTGTAATAGTACCCCCTAGGGATTACAGTTAAGTAAGTTAAGGGTTTGCTCATGACAGCCAAAAGGGATTTACATCTGAAGAAAATTCAACTTTAAGGGTAGTGGTGTAGGGTATCTTGTGGTTCGCCTTTGTTTTAATATTTATTTCACTATTTATGAATCGATAAGAAGTGACAATCTTCAACTGAACCTTTGTTATAACTTCACACAGTGAAGACAGCTGTGTAAATCAATGTTGCTGTAGATTGAAAACAAAATCAGTTAACAATTGGCTGCTATGGTAACAACACACTTTATACTCCAATGCCCTTAAAAAATGTGTGTTGCACATGACGCCCCCTTTCTGGCATTTTTAAGTTCCAAAATTAAATTCGTATACAAATAATATTCTCTCACAACTAGGTATACAACAACAAATTGTACTTTATCAATCACTGCTTTTCATAAAAAATTCATTCACACACGCAGTTTTTATGTCATTTTTTTTCTTCTTTCTTTCCATTTTTTTATTTCTTTTCAGGTGGTTCAAGCGCAGCAGCAGCAACAACAGCAATCAGTGTTAAACAGAAATCACTAACACTACCCCTGACGGGCACAACAAGTCCTGCTTTGGTGGTACCCCAACAATTGGATAAGTCCAAAGATAACGCTGCCACAATGAAAACAAAAACTCTGGTCAATCATTTGAGTGGTAATGCGGGCAGTAATACGCCAACACCCAAAAGTGATGATTCCACCTCGGACTTAAATCGTGTGGGACAATCAGTATTTTACGATTGTACAGATGGTAATGCAGCAACACCACCCCTAACACAGGAGCTACCCCTTGGCGAAAGGGTAAAAGGTGATGGGGCCGATTTGGATGAAAAACAGGATATTATGAAACCAGAAAAGAATGACACCGATGATGACAGTAAGTTTCATAATCAAATAAAGAAAATTGAATATTTCAATTCTCTTTTGATATCGATAGTTTCAGAAATCGATCAAGGCTGCACGATTTTCTCGGGTGTCACCTATTTGGGTGCGGCCAATATCAATGCCCCCAAATCGGAAACGGATGTCTATCGCATTATGAGCGAATTGAATAGCGGCACCTCAGCCGATGGCCTAAAGATCTCCATTAGCATTCCGAATTGTTCGGACGGTCTGGTTGTTTTGCACGATGCCGAAACCAACAGCAAAATACAAGCCTATGAAGTACAAAGTATAATTTTATATTTTCGTGGACCGATTGAAACCGTTGAGCATGGTTGTTTTGCTTTCACCTGGTTGCATGGTGAATCGCTGTTTCAGTGTCATGTATTTCGTTGCCATATACCGGAGGCAGTAAATCAAGTTAGCGGTGAGTAAAGATAAACCATATCATCAACCATCCGTTGGTGGTAAACTTCAGCTAAAATTGTAAGTTCATACTATTTTGTTCTTTTTTTAGCCTGCTTCCAAAAAGCTTTCCAAACCTATCCGCCCAGCATGACGTGCAGCCTGATTTCGGCCACCGAGAATAATATGATGAATTCCATTACTTCCGACATAAGTGGTAATCCCCTTAACACGGCCGGTTATGAATTCCATGTATCACTTGAGATAAGAGAAAAGGTGGCTAAAAACTCCTATGCTCCGGTACCACGTGATCGTGGTACATTTAAATTACGAGCAAATACCGACAAAGAAGTCTACATCACAGTTAAACAAACACCGTCGACAGTATTGCAACCTTTGTTTATAGATCGCTGCTTTGGAGTTCTCCTGAGTCCCGGCAAATTGGTGAGGCAGGCAGATATGCGTTTAATCGATATGATATCCATGGGCTATGTGCAACAATCTGCTTCCTCGAATAACAGTAGCTCAGGAGGTGGTGGCAGCGGCGATGCTCCACCACCCATTACGCCACTTTGTTTGAATCCCTATCACATACAGGCCGAATGGAAGACAAGTGAAAAAGCATTTGAACAATTAAATGTTGAAACGTCAAAAACTTTTCTAACCGTAGCTGTGGACATTGTTATGCGCGGCATACAGGAACCCGTGCGATTCGTCATTGAAACTCCCGTCACCATACAGTCGGCTGGCGAGCTACGAATCATGGATCATTTCATTTCTAAACGTCCCATGACATTACGTTTTTATTTACACTTAAAACGTACAACCGATGAATTCAGCTGGAAAGTAAGTTCAATAGATCCCGCCGAAGAAATCATTGAACAGCCACAACAAAGCTCGTCATCGTCGTCGTATTTATTGAAAATTGGCATGAACAATTTGCAGCGCATTGTACGTTCATCGTCGATTGCCTCCATTGAAGATGATTGCCCAACAGATTCGGAAGATATGTCCGATGGAGATGAACCTCTACTAAGTGGTACTGGTGAAGTACCAAGAGATTGTCCCCAAAACACATTGGATGAATGGGATCCCGTCCTAAGGGAATGGGATGGAGAGAAAAGACCCAAAAACTTGGCACCTTTGGTTCGAGTCGGTATACCGGAGGCAATGCGTGAAATGATTTGGAAGAAATTGGCTGGCATAGAATCTAAAACAGAAATGCTTGACATGTATAAGATTTTAATAACCAAAGTACGTTTTATTTTCTCAATATTGTTTAAGAATAGTAAAAAAATAGAAAATGTTTTTTTTTTTGCAGGAAACCAAATGTGAGACTGTTATATTACGGGATATACATAGGACATTTCCAGCTCACAAATGTTTCCGGGAAACAGGAGGGTCTGGTAAGTATTTTAAACAAAAAATTTTTCAAAAACAATTACTAATTTACAAATAATTTAATTTAGCATTCACACAGAATCAAGTTCATAAAAGAAATCCAAAATTATTCGGGAATGGGAACTTTAAGTGCCTTTTATGAAATTGTCTGTGTCTATATATCAAGTAATTTCTTTAAATAAATTTAATTTAAACTCTCTTTTATTTAGGTCAAGATGCCCTTTTCAAAGTTTCCAAGGCCTATGCTGTGTATGACAGCGAGGTTGGATATTGTCAGGGTCTAAGTTTTATAGCTGCCAGTTTACTTCTGCACGTAAGTTTTTGATAATAAAGAAATATTTCTTTTTCAATGTCTTATTTTTTTTATTCTTGCAGATGCCCGAAGAGGATGCTTTTTGCGTCCTAGTCACACTAATGTATGATTATGGCTTACGTGATCTTTACAAGCAAGGCTTTGAGGCATTATATTTACGACACTATCAGCTGGAACGTTTGATCAAAGATCAATTACCCAAATTACATGAACATTTCCTCAATTGTGGCATTGAGACGCATATGTATGCATCACAATGGTTTCTAACCCTGTTCACAGCACGTTTCCCGTTGTGTTTTGTTTTTCATGTACTCGACGTTTTCCTCTTGGATGGCATTAATGTTCTATTTCAAGTTGCCCTCACACTGCTGTCAATATGTGAAAATGATTTGCGTCAACTTGATTTCGAGGGTATTCTAAAATATTTCCGTGTCACTTTACCCAAAAAATGTCGCAGTCCCAGCCAGTCGACAAAAATAATGAAAATGGCCTGTGAACGTAAAATTAAGAAACTTAAACTCTACGAAGATGAATTTAAACTACAGAAACAGGACAAGGAACGTTTGGAGAAAGAGTCACAAATCTATGAGAATCGTTTTGGTGCCGAAAGGCGAAAGCTACAAAGTGAAATAAATGAACTTCAGCAAAAATTAGCGGAGGCTAATGAACGTGCCATTGAGCGGGAGAAGAAGCATACGAATATTATACAGGATTATAAACAGATTATACAACGTTTGGAACAGGATATGACAACAATGAATGAGACATTGGGAAATTTAATGGTGAGAATATGATTGGAATATTTTCTTAAAAGAAATAATTAAGATTTGTGGATTTAAAAAATCGATTAAAAAATTATATTTTTATTAGATATAGAAAACCTATTATATACAGAAAAGTTTAAGATATTTTCCTAATATGATTTTTCGGCTTTACATAGTCTATTGCCTAAAGAAGACCCATTGAAGATATGTAATTATCGAATTTCTATACATGATCTTTCATCCATAGACTTTTTTAATTAGTTTACAGCCTTCAATCTAAAGGAAGGATATTTATACCCTACAAATATATTTGTTTTGATTTATATTAGGAAATATTTTTGACTAACCTATCTCCCATTTTTTGTCTAATCCAGAGCACCGTGGCTAAATGTGAAAATTGTTCCAAACACATTGAAAAGGACATGCACGCCAACAATGCCATCAATCCAACAATGTCGTCCAACAGTCGGAACGACAATCGATCTCCAACAAATATTAATACAAATGCAAATGAAGCCACTTTGGGTCCGTTGGATCCCCTAAATGCAGCACTCCAGCATATACGTGAACTAGAACTGGAATTGGCGCAAGCAAAGTTGGCCCAGGTCGAAGCCGAATGTAAAAATCAAGATTTAAATCATCAACTGAGTACCACAATTACAGAGATGCAATCGAATCGTAACAGTTGGCAGCCATGGTTTTCCAAGACATTAAATACTCTACAAGAAAAGGTGACGCCACGCAACAATCGTGAACAGCAAGCTTCATTTCAGTCGTATATGTCATCGGCGACTGGGAGTGAGACAAATTCACCATCTGGACATCAGGTATCTTAGTGTATAGTTATACGCTTCAAATGACACATCATTACAGCACATTACAGTTATTTATCAGTTGCCAAGAATGCAACTGATTGCACCGATATCGAATTAATTTTTTTTATTTTATAATATCCCTGCTTTCATTAAATTTACTTATCTTTTGTTAAACATGACAATAACTGTTATATATACACACTTTATTTATTCTATTTTGTGAAAACATATATACCTTAATTTCTAATTTATGTTATATTTATATTATCTAATAATATACTCTCGTTTATTGTTTACATAAAATTGCTTTTTCCCAAAACAAAATACAAAGCCAGTCCTTAGGAGCTTAAAGCCCCGCCTAACTTTTCTGCTTTCAAAAAATAAATGCAATATTCTTTTCGAATCTTTTAGTTTTTAGTTTATTTTCCTTATTTGTTATATTTCGTCTAAGAATTCCCAGATAAAAACATACTGTAAATATAATCAATCAACAAAGAAAAATAAATTAATGCAAACGTTATGGTGTCTTCTTTCTTTGTGTCTGTTATTGTTTTTTTCCTAATTAAATAATTACAGGAATTCAAGGCATTCTCTGTGAGTAACTCACCCAAATTGCCATCAAAATTCCAGGCTGCCCGTCTACGCAACAGTATTGATAGCTTACGCAATATAATGGTGGTACCTTTGGAAAATACTGGAAAACATCTTTTGAATGAGACTTTAAAACAGCACCAACAACAACAGCAGCCCCAACCACAACCACAGCAACTGCAGTAATTATTAATAATGTACTATTTGTGTTAATTATTCACAAACTCAGTATAACATTCCGAACAATCGCAATGTACTAAATATATACAGAGAACAAAAAAGAAACAAATACAGAATTAGACGTGAAGGAAATAGTCCTTTATGTTGTATCCTACACCTCTTTTTTCGAGAACTATGGAGGCTTATTAGTGTCTTGATGCGATTTGTAATTTATTTGTTTTATTTGTAATTTCATGGTTGATTTTTAGTTTATTTTTCATCAATCTTTGTAGGCTTTTAAAGTAAAGCATTGAAGATGAGATTTGTTGTTATATGGTTTTTTGAAGATTTAGGATTTAATTTCCAATTAAATCATCTGTAATTTGATGTTTAAGTTCTTTGTAGGTAGATTAACTTCTCGCAAAATATATCCAGTGTAGTTCCTATATAATTGTACTTCCTAATCTTTGGTATTTGGAACATTTAAACCCCAATTTTGACATTTGTCATTTCGGATGCTCAGTGGAAAGTTAAACTCCTCACCTAAAATATTCAATTAAGGTCCACTTCTTGGTGCACAACCCATTTGGTAAATATATCCTCAGCCATATGGCTAGAGAGGGTACATATCATTTGATACGGTCAAATCGTGCTTCATTGAAATAACGGTTTTAAATCCTAGGTCTCTTTGAACCAAATCCATTTCAGGACATTTGGTATCGATCTAGCGATGTCCTTTCTTTCCGTCCTTTCCTCTGTCTGGCTGGTGCTCACGATAACTCTCGAAGGGAGTACCCAATTTGATCCAAACTGAGTACATTGTTATATTATTGTCAAACTTGGATCGAGTTCGGAGATGGGCAATATCGGTCTACTTCTGGTACCTCCCCACAAAATGTCAACACAGAAAGAGAAAGGATAATCCGATTTTGCTCCAACTTTGTCAATCCTTATATTTGTATCAGTGTTAGGTCAGGTGCGGACAATATCGGTCCACTGCTTTAAGAACCTCCCCCCAAAGTTATATCTATAATAAAATGTGATGTAAGTGTCCCTTTATCTTCAAATTACACACATCACAATATTTTTATTGATCCAAAATCTGATGTGAAGATAGAATATATTGGTCCACTTTTTCTGGTATCACTCCCACAAAGGGTCAAAATTTTGAATATTCCTAAAGCTAATAAAACACGAAATTAACATCCGATTCCATTCAGAATTGGCACATCTAAATAATCAGCACAAGATCTGTTATGAAGATGGAAGAGATCGGACCATTCCTTTTGGTACCTCCACCACAAAGGGTCAAAGTTTTGAATAACCAAAACGTTTATTAAATCGGAAATATGCATCCGGTTCTATTCATATTTCACACATCCCATTATTTCTACTAACATAAGATCAGCTGTGACGATGGAATATATATATCGGCCCACTCCTTCTAGTACCTCCCCCACAAAGGGTCAAATTTTAGAATATCCTTGAAGCTCATAAAACGCGAAATTAACATTAGATTCCATTCAGATTCAGAATGCAGGATCTGTTGTAAAGATGATATAAATCTGCGAACCCCTTCTGGTACCTCACCCACAAGCGGTCGCAATACTTATTTCTACCATAACTTGCGAAATAAGTCAGCGATTCTTCAGAAACCTGAGGTGAATATGGATTTATGATTTTGCACGTCGCAATATTTATATCATATTTATTTAGCTGCGATACGAAATTGACAATATTGGCCCAATCCTTCGGATCCCAAGTCATAGATAGTCAACAATTTGAATAATCATGACAGAAGTCAAAATATTTTTAAATAATCGGACATTGGCTAAGGGTATACATCTGTCGCCAAAACCGTCTGATACTTTTTAAATTGTTTTTTGAAGATTTTGTTCCCGATTTCCAACCAAATAACATGTAAATTGAAATCAGTGTGTAATTTAACACCTTGCAAAAAATATTCAATGTACATTCGTATTTGGAAGATGTCCCATATAATGGTATAACTTGATGTTACATATTTTAAGGTTTTGGTCCCCATTACAAATTAAATCAGCTATATTTTGAAATTTTGGGATCTCAGTGGGTAGTTTAACTCCTCGCAGAAAATATTCAGTGTTAGTCCGCTCTCTGCTGCATTTCGGTATTTTTTCAAGGTTTTTGGACCTAATTTCCTACCAAGTGAACTTTAGGTACATATTTCGGCTTCTCAATGGGATAGTTCTACATCTCGAAAAAATATTCAAAGTAGGTCCGCTTTTGGTACAACCCTCTCCTGATTTTCGGTATTTTGAGACTTCGGCCCATCTTTCCGGTCAAATCGACGTTATAATTTTTATTTTTAATCAACCGAAATTTTAATTTTTATTTGACTCAAAGGTGTAGGAAAAAAATTTTCTTAACAAAATCACAACGGCAAACAACACTCCTGAAAGGGCAATATACAAATCATGTGATTTTGAGTAAAATTTAATTCTCTCCAATTAGTCATCAATAAAAAATTAATAGTAATAACAACAACAAACACGAAGTAACATTGCAAACTTCACATTTAATGGAAATACACTCTCACACACACAGACACATTATATTTATGTAGTATAAAATAAGGGCTTATAGATTATATATTTCTTCGCAAAATAAAAAATCTCGAAAAACAATACAAGTATATAAATACATACATACATACATTTATCTATATATGTATTAATGTAATAAGTAACAAAAGGGAAATATTAATAATAAAACACATATATTTTTTTTGTTATGTTAAAACACAAACTTGATGAACAGGGATTTACTAAATACCTATCTAAGCTAGTATTTCTGTTTTGCTCCTAATCAATTTGCCTTATACTGACGGTCGAAAGATCAATGTTATGCATTTCGAAAAAAGTGAAATTTATTTACACATCCTACTGTTTCCTCCTCAATCCGATACTCTCAATTATTTTTAGGGATTCTACTGCGCTATAATTTCTCCTTATTTTTTACATTTTTTGTAAAGAGGATTAATTTTATATTTTTCAATTAACAAAATGGCAATTAATTTGTTATCAGATGTTTATACTCAACAATTTTATGACATTCCTTTTTTGAAAAAATAAGATTTAATCCATCTCTAGCTAGATTAAATGTAATTATTTCAATACCAATAAAAGAGGTTGAAAATGTTTGCTAACCTTTTTTACTTTAAATTTACAGGTTTAAAGATCTTTTATAAAAAGATTTAATTTTAGATAACTTACCCAAATTATTTGCAAATTTTATTTGAAATAATTATCCATGGTGTATATAAACATACATAGTTGTCAAAAGTTAATATATGTTTATTCCAGTTTCTCCCAAATATTTTTTAAACTTCTATTCTACTATACACCCACATACACACCACACATACTACACCCTAAATGACTCAAAATGAAATAAATAAATTACAAAAAAAAAAAAAACATATAACCACATATTCGTTTTGTTTTATTTAAATCCGCATGGAAAGGATAAAAATCGGATGAGGTCGACTACCCAATACCTTACACAAGGTTACATTTTCCATGTAAAATGTACAAAAATGGCAGAAATCATGTCCATAATTGAATTCGCTTATTCGGTTCATATTTGGAATCGCATGGATTATGTATCTGAGAGTTTTATATGAATATGAATCTACCTCCATTAATTTTGACTGAGGTATATGTAGACTGTATAAAATATATCGTACCAAACATCAATGCAACAGTTAGCATATAATGGGTTTGTAAAGGCTTAGATATTATGTCAGGCGAAAAATAGTTATGGAACATACAGGGTGAGATGAAAAAACTACAACTAACTTCAGACTGTTGTCATATCTAAGCCACTCCTCCGAAAGCTTTTAAAATTATTCCAGTGACAGCTCATTATATTGTTTACAAGAGTACAAAAGCATTTTGGTGAGAATTTTTCAGAAAAAAAGTTATTCGTGATGGAATTCAAGCGTGATAGTGTGATTTTTTTATATTTGACTGGAAAACAACAAGTGGCTATCGTTAGAGCACTCCAGCATTTAAATGTGAATAAATCTTTTGTGTCTCGTACCATCGCTCGTTACCGTGATACTGGTTGGGTAGTCCGACGTCAAGAAAGTGGACGGAAGAAAGAAGCAACATAAGCAGAAATGGTTCGAAAGGTAAAGAAGCGACTTGATCGAAACCCGCTTCTCAGTGGCCGAAAAATGGCTCTTAAGCGGAACATATCGCAATGTTCCATTCGGCAAATATTGAAAAATAAGCTCGGGGTAAAGCCAAGGAAGTGAACGGAAGAAAGAAGCGAAATAAGCAAAAATGGTTCGAAAAGTAAAGAAGCGATTTGATCGAAGCCCGCTTCTCAGTGGCCGAAAATGGCTGGTAAGCTGAACACATTCCAATATTCCATTCGGCAAATATTGAAAAATGAGCTCGGGGAAAAGTCATTGAAATTCCAAAAAGTGCAAGAACTTACACAGCAACAGAAAGCAAATAGATTCAAAATATGTAAAGAGTTACTTCGCTTGGCCGAAAGTGGTGAACTGCCGAATTTGGTTTTCTCCGTCTCCGATGAGAAAACATTCGTTGTTCAGCAGTTTGTAAACAAACAAAATGATCGTGTTTACTTGCCAAAGAGGTCAGCTGAAAATGTGCACCTTCGGTTGGCCACAAGAACTCAAGCGCGGCCATGGTGATGGTGTGGGCCGCCATAACAGCCGATGGACGCTCTTCGCTCGTATTAATCGACCGTGGCATCAGAATATATGTGGAAATTATCTCGAAAATATTCTGAAGGGTGTATTAAAGCCTTGGGCGGGCAAACATTTTGCCCACAGACCTTGGACATGCTAACAGGACTCAGCACCATCGCACTCAGCACGCGCCACCCAAGAATGGTTACAAAATGAGGTTCCTCGCTCCATTTCCAGCGCACAATGGCCACAAAAATGTCCGGATACCAATCCGTTGGACTATTGTGTCCGGAGTATTTTGGAAAGCAAAGTTGGCACTAAAAATACCAAAGTGTGGATCACCTCAAGCAAGCGCTTCGCCGGGAATGGGCCAAAATATCGCAGAGCAACATTGGGGCGGTGTGTGACGGTTTCATTGGCCGTTTGAAGGCCATAATTCGTGCTAAAGATGACCAATTCGAACTAATCTAAACGTATTCGAAAATTTGATGCTATTTCCGGCATTTTTTGCTTTCATTCAATAAAATTTAAAAAAATGTAAAAATTATGGCGTTTGAATTTGGCCAGGAACTCTTTGTAATAATTCACGATACCTGGAGTCCTTAATTTTTTAATTTTTTTTAAGTCAATGTCAAATCAAAGTCCTTGGAAATTTATTCTTAAAAATCGTTGATTTCCTTACAGGAATTAAATCTAAAAATATTATAGCAAAAAAAAAATAAACAAGATTTTAGTCAGGATGGCCCTTGCTTTATTTAAATCAACAATTCTATTCCAGAGGTCCTTGAAAAAATCTTCAAACATTGCCATTTTACAGGAAGTTTATATTTTAATTTCAAAAAATACTTCGAAATTGCAACTTAACACCAGATTAAAATTTGTACACAAGATACAACTTTCAAATGTTTGATGAGTAATTTCATATTTTTGAAGAAATTATGCTGATGCCATATATCTGTCTTGTTTGTTTACAAATCGATTAATCTAATCAAATAAAACAATGTTAATTTATTTTATTGGTTTTCCTTTTTTTGTTGGCTATCATTCATCACACCACTCTTCTGTTTTTTTTGTTTGTTAGTTTACTTACATACATTGTTTGTTGAATTGCATAAGCATATAATCACCTATAAATACATACATACATACCTACCTACATACGTATACACATACATAACCTTAAATTAAATATATCGTCGATTCCTTGCTATCACTATTCGTAATTTCACTAACACTTTCGAAACTTTGCAGCAGATTAGCCGACGAGCTACGCTTGATGGTGTTCTGCTGCCGGGCATCATTGAAGCGGCCGGAATTTGTAAAGGATTTACTGCGACAGTGGCGGCGGCGATTGCGTGCAACACCATTGTTGCCGCCACCACCGCCACTGCCACCTCCATAACTGCTCCCGGCCACTGTGGTGTATTTGGTTTTATTGTTGTTCACCGTTCTAAAGGGATTATTGACTCCGCTGAAACAAGAAATACTGCGTTCATCATCATCATCACTGTCCTGCTCAAGACTGGTCATTATCAGTTGCGTGGTTATGGCCTCATTTTGATTTGCACTATGACTTTCCGTATATAACGAAGACGAACTGGCCTCTTGAGTTTTATTCCCACTGCTGCTGCAGCTGCCCGTGCCTTTCGCTCGGGGCATATTGAAACTTATGCCATTATCATAGGATGGATCTCGCGATATATCCGAGATACAATTGCTGGTGTTGTTGCTGACAATGGACCGTAGATCATGCGCCAATATGGAGCCATAATTCTGCGAATCACCATAGCACGACCAATCGCTTAGAAATGATTCAGGTGAGGAGAAGGTGGGACGTAAACGTTGCACCCGATAGCCTTTGCCATCGTTGTTCATAACAATCCATGTTTTCTTCAAATATGTGTGTTCAGTACAATTGACAGAACTCTTGGGTCGAGTTGTAGCTGAAAAGAGTAGAGAAGGAAAGGGGTCACAATAAAGGTGAAATGTTGTTTTTTGTAACTTTACCTTCATTAATATTTTCGTTTATGGCAATACCAGGGACTGGAGCAGACACTGGATGCATGACACCCAATGTGCAGGATATATTCAAGGAATCATCACAAAAATCTCGAGCACTTTCTTCCATCTGGGGTGTATTGGGGGAGCTGTAAGAAAGAAATATTGTATTGATTTTAAATTTTATTCAAATTTTATTATTTTTTGCAAGGTCCAGCTGAAATCGTGGATTTTATTAAAATATCTTTCAAGTTCCAGCTGAAGACGTGAATTTTTTTAAAATATTTTTTAAAGTTCCAACTGACGTCTTGGTTTTTTTTTAAATATTTTTTCAAGTTCCAGCTGACGTCTTGGATTTTTTAAAAATAGTTTTTCAAGTTCCAACTGAAGTCTAATATTTTTTAAAAATATTTTTCAAGGTCCAGCTTAAGACGTGGATTTTTTAAAAATATTTTTTCAAGGTCCAGCAGAAGACGTGGATTTTTTAAAAATATTTTTTCAAGGTCCAGCAGAAGACGTGAATTTTTTAAAAATATTTTTTCAAGGTCCAGCAGAAGACGTGGATTTTTTAAAAATATTTTTTCAAGGTCCAGCAGAAGACGTGGATTTTTTAAAAATATTTTTTCAAGGTCCAGCTGAAGTCGTGGATTTTTTAAAAATATCTTTTCAAGGCCAGCAGAAGTCGTGGATTTTTTTAAAATTATTTTTTCAAGGCCAGCAGAAGTCGTGTATTTTTTAAAATTATTTTTTCAAGGCCAGCAGAAGTCGTGTATTTTTTAAAATTATTTTTTCAAGGCCAGCAGAAGTCGTGTATTTTTTAAAAATATTTTTTCAAGGCCAGCAGAAGTCGTGTATTTTTTAAAAATATTTTTTCAAGGCCAGCAGATGTCGTGGATTTTTTAAAAATATTGTTTCAAATCAAGTAGATGTCGTGGATATTTAAAAATATTTTTTCAAGTTCCAGCTGAAGTCTAATATTTTTTAAAAATATTTTTTCAAGGTCCAGCTGAAGTCTAATATTTTTTAAAAATATTTTTTCAAGGTCCAGCTGGAGACGTGGATTTTTTAAAAATATTTTTTTCGGTCCAGCTGAAGTCTTAAATTTTTTAAAAATATTTTTTCAAGGTCCAGCTGGAGACGTAGATTTTTACAAAATATTTTTTCAAGGTCCATCTGAAGACGCGGATTTCTTAAAAATATTTTTTTTGGTCCAGCTGAAGTCTTAAATTTTTTAAAAATATTTTTTCAAGGTCCAGCTGAAGCGTGGATTTTTAAAAATATTTTTTCGGACCAGCTGATGTCTTGAATTTCCAGCAGAAATCGTGGATTTTTTAGAAATATTTTTTGCGGACCAGCTGATGTCTTGACTTTCCAGCAGAAATCGTGGATTTTTTTTAAATATTTTTTTCGGACCAGCTGATGTCTTGAATTTCCAGCAGAAATCGTGGATTTTTTTAAAATATTTTTTCGGACCAGCTGATGTCTTGAATTTCTAGCAGAAATCGTGGATTTTTTGAAGTGCATTTTCCAAAATTAATTTATCAGAAGTCGAGAATTTTTTTCAAAAATATTTTTGGACATGACTTAAAAAATTATTTTTTTAATGGAGTCCATTTTTTTTAAATTTCACAATACTCACGAATTGGGTGTTATGACGATATTCTCGATTACAGCTGCGGCCGGGAGGCATTGGCCCATCTGCCCCTTACAATTACACTGGCATGTAGCTTGCGCTGCCTCTGTCTCTGATGCTTGAGACGTGCCTGCAATACCTGCAAACGAGATTCTTTAGTTGATATAGAAAACAGGTTCTCAAAATAGGCGAGAGGTGGGGTGCGGATACTATTGAAAAATATTCATTTCATATTACCACAATTTTGTGTTGCTCTTGCCACCTGCTGAACCAAATCCGGCGTAGTTACTACGGTCGGCGTTACAACACTGGCTGTGGCACCCTCTAGCTCCATTAGGGTTTCGGGGGTGCTGCGTAAGTTGTAGATTTCGGAAGCTGCTGCCGATGTTGAGGGCATATCGCTGAAATTGTGTATGGGTACGGTGGAGGAGACCGTGGTGTTGCTGTTGGCTCGACTACAGCTGCGATCGCGACGTCGTCGATGATGTTTGCGCTGGCGATCACGTGGCTCACGCATTTCATGATCCATGCCGATTTTTATCACCTCCTCATAGTCGGGTGGGGCCTCATAGCTGGGAGGTTCATCGGGAATGATTTCCTCTTGGCGGTCTGGGGAAAGAGAACTTTAATAAAATATAAAAGTTGGAATACATATCCCGACATACCCAACAGCTCGCTTATGGTTTGCAAATGATTTTGCAGTTCTCTCTGATGCCTGGCCCTGACACCCATCCTATAGAGTATTACCATCCAACCGGAGAGTACAGCAAAAATCCCCAAAGTTGAGATCACAAAGATACCCGTGGCCGTTTTCAAATCCGGATACTGTTCAATTTTGGGAAAATAATAATTCGGTTTATGCGAATACCAACGACGATCGTTTTGCAAATGGGCCCAATCTTCTTCGCAGGTATCGGGTTCATCGCTGCCGTCGCCGCAATGATCGAAACCATCACAATGCAAACGAATCGATATACAGTGGTTGTTGTTGCACAGGAATTCCGACCCAATGTAGCAATCTAAATGGACATAGGGATCTGCATACAATGTTGCATATAGGCCAAACACAAACAATCCTAACTTAGGGGTTAAATACTTACTCAAATAATTGAAGACACTGTAGACTATGGCCAGTTTTGAGGACATGCCAAAGACCCCACGCAGGCGTATGTAATAACCCGTTAGGACGGGTACAACATGATTCTCTTTGGACATTCCGTTATTGGGCCACATCACATCCTCTATTTCCGGGGCATCGGAGGTGGTGCCCTGGCGTATGGTCAAATCGGAACGTGAGGCCATGCTGTGGAACTCATCGACACGCAACGAGATGTGGGTCTTCATCATAATGTAATTATTGCTGGGTTTAATGATCCAAATACAATCGAACATGCGCACATCGGTGGCATTTTCAATCATATTCATCATGGTAATGGCACCACCAGGTCCAGAAACCAAGCCACCACAATCTGACAGAGAAACACCTCAAAATTGGAAAATAATAAAAAAATCACTTCTCCCTCACTCACCAGTATACGGCATCAAACGATCTTCCTTTAGCTGACTGGGCGTTACAAACGTAACTTCGGCTCGAAATCCAGCACTGGCTACCCCGTTACCACGAAATTGCAATAACAACGATTTGCCCGTACTTATGATGATGGGCGGACGAAAATGTTCACCGGTGTATGAGTCCACCATTTGACCATTCGAATCGAATATTTCCATTGTCGATGTCAGACCCAATTGAAAATCGGTGAAATCCAAACGGACATGACAATTGTCCGAATCACATGTCAGTATGTACTCAGTACCATAATCTCGCGGATAATTCATGGGGAAATAGGGTGTGGATATTATCTGGGGTACATTGCTATTTGGATTATTCGAAAAGTCGGTTTGTCGCGGTATACCGCTAACGATTTTTACATTACCTGTGGAGAATAAACGGGTTAAATAGTTTAAAAGGGAAGAAATGTTATAAGGCATAATTAAATGTTAGGACGGTGGCTCTGGGATGTCCTAAAATGGTCAACAAAATTTAAATTTGAATGATCCGAACCCTGGTTTACTCAAACCGAAGTTGGACAAACAAGATAAGGTTATCTTAAAATTTAACCTTTATTTCTTTATTATTGGCGCCCAAGTGAAAACACTCTGCAAAAAAATATATATATATTGAAATATTGAGATTACCAAGTCTGAATGGAATCGAATGTTAATTTTGCGTTTTATGAGCTTAATGGATATTCAGAATGTAGACCCTTTGTGGGGGAGGTACCAGAAGCAGTGGACCGATATATCCCATTTTCACACCAGACCTTGGGCTAATAAACATATTGATGATGGAAAAGAATCAGATTCTTATTTCGGATGATGGAAAAGAATCAGATTCTTATTTCGGATTTTATGATCGTTTTGGTTTTTCAAAACTTCGACCCTTTGTGGGGGAGGTACCAGAAATAATGGACCGATCTCTATCATCTTTACAACAGATCTTGTGTTGAGATGCGCCAAGCCTGAATGGAATCGGATGTTAATTTCGTGTTTTATGATCTTCCTGGATATTCAAAATTTTGACCCTTTGTAGGGGAGATTCCAGAAAGAGTAGACCGATATATTCCATCTTCACACCAGACCTTGGGCTAACAAAAATATTGTTATGTGTGTAATTTAAAGACAATCGGACACTTACATTACATTTTATAAGAGTTATAATTATTAAAAATTTTGACCCTTTTTGGGGAGGTACTTTATAGAGTGGATCGATTGATGCAAATATTATGATTTGCAAAGTTGGAGCAAAATCGGATTAACATTTCTCTTTCCGTGCAACAAGATATTTTCTTTCATGGGGGAGATACCAAAAGGAGTAGACCGATATAGCCCATATCTTAACTAGATATAAGTTTGGCAATAATTTTACGATGTACCACATTTGGACCAAATCGGATACTCCCATCGAGAGTTATCGTGCGCAACAGCCAGCCAGGTAGACAGACAGATGGACGGTCGGACGGAAACCCATAGATCGACTCCAAATGTCCTTAAACGAATTTGGTCTAAATAGACCTAGGTTCTAAGCCCGCTATTTCGATGAGGCACGTTTTGGCCATATCAAATGACATATACCCTCGGTAGTCATAAGGCTGAGGGTATATTTAAACATTCATTTCTGGGTTGATGGCGCCCAAATGATTCAATAATTAAATCCAATTCGATAATTAAATGTCGAGAAGCAGTCTTGCAATACTATCAGACACCAAGGCAAAGTGGTTCAGAATCGTTTTTCCAGGACCAAAATTGAACATTTTATGCTCTGATGGTCCCTTGTGGTCTGGTGGTTTCTTTAAGACCTTTTTAAAATTCAGGTTTGTGGCTCAAAAAATATTCCTAAAAATTCTCCTGTTTGTGCCTCTTATGTTCCTGAAAAATATTCATTAAAAACCATTGCTCTGTTCCAGACCCTGCAAAAATCTACTAAAATCGGTTATCGTAGTAAAAACTTTTACAATCTTGCAGTTCTGGAACACGGCACATGTTTATACCTCTGATGTTCCTTCATTAAAATATTCTTAGAAACCCCAATTTTGGGACTTCGATGGTCCCAACAAATAAAATTTGGTCCCTCAGAAAATGTTCCTAAAAACCCCTTTTGTGCCACAATCTAAAATTCGTAAAAATTCAAGATTGAACGTTACAAAATATTTATAAAAATCCATGTTTGTACCTCCGATGTTACTTTAAAACAAATATTACTAACAAACACTCTTGGTGCCCCAATTTTCCCACAAAAATACTTAAAAAAACACGTTTATTCCTACAACGGGTCCCTCAGAAAATATTCGCCAATGGTCCCTGAAAAATTATTCCCAAAAATGCTCATTTGTGCCTCCGTTGCTGGTCCTCCAAAAATAATAATAATAAGAATCCATATCAGTGCCTCTGATGGTCTCTCAAAAATTGTTCTTAAAATCCTAATAAGTTTCTTTTGTCTCTGATAGTATTTTATAAAATATTCCAAAAATTTATGTATGTTGCTCTGTTGGGCCTTGAAAAAATATGTTTAAAGTCCACTTTGGTGCCTCTGATTATAAAAACAAAACCGACGATTGATCCTCTTTCTAATGGTCCTTTTGGAAATATTTCCAAAAATCCACAATTCTGATAGCCTTTGAAAGAAGATTTTTTAAAAAAATCCTCCTTTCCAATATTGCTTTTTAATATCTGTTGAAAATATTGATTTCAAGTCACAGTAAATATTTTTAATTTAATTTGGTCAAGTGCGAATGTTCTTCGAATCACGGAACAGTGAGACACAACAAAACGAGGCAAATAACAAAAAAGTGTAGGGCTTCCTGGATTATTGAAAATGCAATCGAAAATGGTTATTATAAAATCGAAATATATTCTTTTTTGATGCGAAAGAAAATTGTGTAACCGGGGTGCACTCTGGGATACGGCACCAGAATCACTTCGTTTCAGAAAACAATGGAGTTACAACCTCTACATTTCCAAATATCGCGTCCTCTTGGGGCTTTTTATATAAATTTTCTATTTTTAAATCACTGTCAAAGTCCTTTTTATTCTTTTCCACCACCAGGATAAAGATATACATATATCCGATTTTTTTTTAATTCCACCTAAAACTAGACACCTTTACTCACGTTCGGAAAAGTACTGCAACGAAAAGACATGACTATTGGTTGCCCGATAGAAAAACTTCAGCAACAGCGTTCGCGTTTTACTGCGAAACACTTTGCCCTCGCCGCAAAACTCTTGACCCGATATCGTATTGTCGTACGGAGGTTCCGAAAATTGTATGTGTTCACAGGGACACAGGGAGGACTTGCCCACGGCTGTGTTGGCGATGCGTTCACAGGTCTTGGAGAAATTGGCAAAGGTGACGGTGATGCGTATGACACATTCGGCACAGGTGACCAACTCCAGGTTGCATTGATACCAAAAATCCAAATTGGAACGGAGTTTCAAGGCATTGCTGGCGCCATTTAAATTGGTGTTGGCACCAGCCGTCGCCCCATTGGCCGAGGATGGAGAGGAAGTTGATGAGGCCGACGAATACAGGGTACTCTGGAAAATTTTGAAAAATTGTTTGATGTCGTTTTATAATCCAAATTGCAAACAAAAGCGTTTTGAAATATCCTACACGATATGCCGATGTGGTTACATTGCGCGCATGCAATTCGCCACGTTCGCCCAATTCCAGGAAATGTCGACGACCATTCCAGTGATTGCATATATCCAAATCCTTGTAGGTATTCGAAGGATATGCCGCCACAACCGAGGATAGCAGACATACGAAGACGACCGCAATATTCACATAGGTCCGTTTCAGAACGACAAAGATATTTAGATTCTTTAAACCCGTATTGGATAACATATCCTAAGCCGCGGGGAGGATATGAACGCGTGTGTGTGTTTTTAAATTGAAATAGAGTATTTTAAATTTTATTTTTAACGTAAAAACTTAACCAAAAAACGAAGTTTAATAAACTTATGTAAGGTGCGTAGACAAAGAACGAGAGCGAAGGATGGGTGTAGAAAAAATAAAAACGTTTTATTTTAAATTTCCAACCGTTTGCTTAATGCATGTTGTCTGCTGGTAAGTTATGTTTAGACTGCAGCCAGCTCTGGGCGAAAATTTAATAAGGGCCATTCTCCATGATTTTGTTGGTTCCCCACGCTTTTCATTGGGATTTTGTTTTTGTTTTCGCAACAAATTTCTACCAACAAATTGTTTTGTAGGCGCGTTGTTAAATATAGTTAACAATTCTTGCAGTCAGGAAAACAAAAAAGAACATTGAAGAAACCATAGAAGTGTATTTTATGTTTGCTTCCGAAAGGGACCCATGGACATGGGTTTACAAAAATACAGAATTTGATAGCCCACAAAAACAGAAATAATTTTTTTTATTCTAAATTTTAGATAAAAAAAATAATTTTTAATTATAAAATATATTTTTTTATTTTTTTAATTTTAAAAAATATTTTTTGATTATAAAAAATACATATAAATACTATTGTTTATTATAAAAACAATCAACATTTGTAGATTTTACAAAAACAATATTTTTAAAAATATCCACGTTTGTAAATTTTATTAAAAAATATCCACGTTTTGTAAATTTTATTAAAAAAGTATTTTTAAAAATATCCACGTTTGTAGATTTTATTAATTTTTTTTTAAATATTCGTGTTTTGTACATTTTATTAAAAAAATCCACGTTTGTGGATTTTATTAAAAAAGGAATTTAAAAAAATCCACGTCTGTGGATTTTATTGAAAAAGTAATTAAAAAAAAACCTCGTTTGTGGATTTTATTAAAAGAGTAATTGTAAAAAAATCGCGTTTGTGGATTTTATTAATAAAGAAATTTAAAAAAATCCACGTTCGTGGATTTTATTAAAAGTATTTTTGAAAAAATCCACTTTTGTGGATTTTATTAAAAGTATTTTTAAAAAATCCACGTTTGCAGATTTTATAAAAAAGTATTTTGTTGTTGCAAAATCGTCAGGCAAAATCTCATTATTGTTGTTTTTATAAAAACAACGTTTGTTTATGAGTGGAGAACGATGGTAATGTTTACCAGGTTGAACGAAAGCATAACAAGTGGAGAAAAATGTAAATGTTTATAAGTGCGGTTGTAAGATTTAGAAGATTTTCCAAAAGAATTTTAGTTTTATGTAATTCTTTTGTTCCTCTTCTATTGAGCTTACGATCTCGTCACTTGGGTAAAAAAATGTTTTTTGTCATAGAAGTTATTTTTTAAAATAACTTCTGGGGAGAATATCCCAGACAAGAAACAAGGGAACTGATGAGGATTGGTGGCTCTTTCCGAAACCTAGGTATTCCCTGCCTTACCCCCTGGTAAACATTACCATCGTTCTCCACTCATAAAGAAACGTTGTTTTTATAAAAACAACAATAATGGGATTTTGCCTGACGATTTTGCAACAACAAAATACTATGGTATCCCAAACAAGCAAGCCAAACACTGTTCTAAAAAAGTATTTTTAAAAAAATCCACGTTTGTGGATTTTATTAAAAAAGTAATTTAAAAAAAATCCACGTCTGTGGATTTTATTAAAAAGTAATTTTAAAAAAATCCTCGTTTGTGGATTTTATTAATAAATAAAATTAAAAAAAATCCACGTTTGTGGATTTTATTAATAAATAAAATTAAAAAAATCCACGTTTGTGGATTTTATTAATAAAAAAATTGGAAAAATCCACGTTTGTGGATTCTATTAAAAGTATTTTTAAAAAAATCCACGTTTGTAGATTTTATTAAAAAAAGTATTTTTAAAAAATCCACGTTTGTAGATTTTATTAAAAAAGTATTTTTAAAAAATCTACGTATGTGGATTTTGTTAAAAAAATATTCACATTTGTGGATTTTATGAAAAAAGGTGTTTTAAAAAAAAATTAAATCCACGTTTGTGGATTTTTTAAAAAAAAAATCCCGTTTGTGAATTTTATTAACAAAGAAATTTTAAAAAAATCCACGTTTGTAGATTTTATTAAAAAGGAATTTTTAAAAAAATCCACATTTGTGGATTTTATTAAAAAAGTATTTTTAAAAAAATCCACATTTGTGGATTTTATTAAAAAAGTATTTTTAAAACAATCCACATTTGTGGATTTTATTAAAAAATTATTTTTAAAAAGTCCACGTTTGTGGATTTTATTAAAAAAGTATTTTTAAAAAAATCCACGTTTGTAGATTTTATTAAAAAAGTATTTTTAAAAAAAATCCACATATGTGGATTTTATTAAAAAAGTATTTTTAAAAAGTCCACGTTTGTCGATTTTATTGAAAAAGTATTTTTAAAAAAATTCACGTTTGTAGATTTTATTAAAAAAGTATTTTTAAAAAAAATTCACATTTGTGGATTTTATTAAAAAAGTATTTTTAAAAAATCCACGTTTGTGGATTTTATTAAAAAAGTATTTTTAAAAAAATCCACGTTTGTGGATTTTATTAAAAAAGTATTTTTAAAAAATCCATGTTTGTGGATTTTATTAAAAAAATATTTTTAGAAAATCCACGTTTGTGGATTTTATTAAAAAAATATTTTTAAAATATCCACGTTTGTAAATTTTGTTAAGAAAGTATTTTTAAAAAAAATATTCACATTTGTGGATTTTATGAAAAAAGGTGTTTGAAAAAAAATTAAATCCACGTTTGTGAATTTTTTAAAAAAATCCCATTTGTGGATTTTATTAATAAAGAAATTTTAAAAAATCCACGTTTGTGGATTTTATTAAAAAAGTATTTTTAAAAAAATCCACATTTGTGGATTTTATTAAAAAAGTATTTTTAAAAAATCCACGCTTGTGGATTTGATTAAAAAATAATTTAAAAAAAATCCACGTTTGTGGATTTGATTAAAAAATAATTTAAAAAATCCACGTTTGTGGATTTGATTAAGAAATAATTTTAAAAAAATCCACGTTTGTGGATTTGATTAAAAATTAATTTAAAAAAATCCACGTTTGTGGATTGATTAAAAAATATTTTTAAAAAATCCACGGTTGTGGATTTGAATAAAAAATTACTTTAAAAAATCCACTTTTGTGGGTTTTATTAAAAAAAAATAAAAATTTATATATATCATTGAAAAATCATTGAAAAATAATATTATTAAAAAACTATTTTTAAAAAATACACGTTTGTGGATTTTATCAAAAAATATTTTTAAAAAATCCATGTTTGTGGATTTTATTAAAAAATATTTTTAAAACATCCATGTTTGCGGATTTTATTAAAAAAATATTTTTAAAAATCCACGTTTGTGGATTTTATAAAAGAAACATTTAATTAAAAATCCACCTTTGTGTATTTTATAGAAGAAATATATAATTAAAAAACTCCACGTTTGTGGATTTTATAAAAGAAATATTTAATTAAAAAAATCCACGTTTGTGGATTTTATAAAAGAAATATTTAATTAAAAAAATTCACGTTTGTGGATTTTATAAAAGAAATATTTAATTAAAAAAAATCCACGTTTGTGGATTTGATTAAAAATAATTTTAAAAAATCCACGTTTGTGGATTTGATTAAAAATAATTTAAAAAAATCCACGTTTGTGGATTTGGTTAAAATATAATTTAAAAAATCCACGTTTGTGGATTTGTTTAAAAAATAATTTAAAAAAAACCACGTTTGTGGATTGATTAAAAAATATTTTTAAAAAATCCACGTTTGTGGATTTTAATTAAAAAATATTTTTAAAAAATCGACGTTTGTGGATTTTAATTAAAAAATATTTTTAACAAATCTACGTATGTGGATCTGTAAAAAATTCCCGTTAGTGGATTTTATTAAAAAAAAGGATTTTTACATGATCCACGTTTTTGGATTTTATTAAAAAAATATTTAAAAAAATCCACGTGAGTGGATTTTATTAAAAAAATATTTTCAAAATATCCATGTTGGTGAATTTTTATTAAAAAAAGAAATATTTAATTAAAAAAATTCACGTTTGTGGATTTTATAAAAGAAATATTTAATTAAAAAAAATCCACGTTTGTGGATTTGATTAAAAATAATTTTAAAAAATCCACGTTTGTGGATTTGATTAAAAATAATTTAAAAAAATCCACGTTTGTGGATTTGATTAAAAATAATTTAAAAAAATCCACGTTTGTGGATTTGGTTAAAATATAATTTAAAAAATCCACGTTTGTGGATTTGTTTAAAAAATAATTTAAAAAAAACCACGTTTGTGGATTGATTAAAAAATATTTTTAAAAAATCCACGTTTGTGGATTTTAATTAAAAAATATTTTTAAAAAATCGACGTTTGTGGATTTTAATTAAAAAATATTTTTAACAAATCTACGTATGTGGATCTGTAAAAAATTCCCGTTAGTGGATTTTATTAAAAAAAAGGATTTTTACATGATCCACGTTTTTGGATTTTATTAAAAAAATATTTAAAAAAATCCACGTGAGTGGATTTTATTAAAAAAATATTTTCAAAATATCCATGTTGGTGAATTTTTATTAAAAAAATATTTAGAAAAAAATTAAATTTAATGAATTTCAAAAAATATTTTCAAAATTTCCTAAAACACTGTACACTTCAGCCTATTGAATAATTCTTACGTTACGCACAGGTGCCTGAGTGGTAATCCACCAGAAGTCTACTGGTCATACATGTGTCAAAACAAGAATGTTTTCATTTTCCATTGAAGGGGGCAGAAAATAAAACAAAACATTCAAATAACTTACATGCATACATTCTAGCTGCAACGCTTTTTGCGACAAAAATCACACAAACACCCCCGAGAGGGGGAACGGTGGGCGAACTACACTTTCATTTCACCCACAATAATTGGTTGCATTGGCTGATGGTCAGGTTAAAGACCTTTAATATTTAAATTTTACCAAAAACGAAAAGTACAACTACAGAAGAATGCAACAACGACGGAGGTGAGGGAATGGTGGTGTAGGATCGTTGCAAAATTTAAGTACTCAAGCGTTGGCGGTACTAAACAAAAGATGATTGAAGCAACTGGGTCGGACACAGACATTGAATTCGAAAGATATTCGTTGTTTCTTTGTTGTTCCTTTCAATCACCTTGAAATTGGATTACGTCGATTGGCGGAATATTGAGAAGAAAATACAAAGAAATAGAAAAATATATGTATTCGTGAAAGGTTATACGGATTACTTTGGCTAGCATGTTTCTTGATTAAGCCTATTTTAAATGTACATATACATCCTCCTGCTAATCTATTGTTGTGACTGACTGGGTCAGCACGTGCCAATGAACTTGATTTTATTGACAGTCGTCTCAAGTGGATTTAATTTTAAATGCAGATGGGATTCACAACATCAGGACAGTATAGAATGATTACAATAAATCTTGGGTTACAGACTCTGGGAGCAACGTAGTCACATTTTATGGTTTATGTTTATAATTTCTACTGTCGTGTGGGGGACTACGATAAATTCGAAATCTTTCCTAAGGAGCAAGGACAAAAACAGATCTCCAATTAATGATATAACTTTTAGAATTGATAAATGGTCTTTTAGCTGTCAGGAAATGAACATCCAGTACTTCCTGTGATGTCTTTCTTCTTTAGTTTTTAAGAAAACAGTGATTTCCTAAAATTTCCTCTCACACAGATATATATGATTAAAAACATTTTTGAATTTTTTTTTCTGTTAAAGGTATAAAAATGAATTTCATTTTATTATAGTAAATAGTTTTATAAATTTTCGTTTTACATTGGTCACGTTTTTCAAACGCCAATATGGTGTTGTATAAAACTCTTTCATGTTACAGTCAGTACACGCACACACAAAAAAACAAAACGAAAATAAAATGCAAAGATGTGGAGGAGGGACACAAATTGTTTGCGGTCATTATTTAAAAAAATATATTAAATTATGGGACACCATATAAACTAAATCTAAAGATGAGACTTATTATCTCCGCTAGCTAGTCAGGCGAGGGCTTTCTTCAAGTTTTCGGCCAATTTGTCCATGAATTCAAAGGTTTCCATGTAGTCGCTGCGGGTAACATTGTTCATGCCCTTAATGCAAATGGCCAAATCCTTGGTCATGAAACCGGATTCGATGGTATCGATGCAGACCTTTTCCAAGGTTTCGGCGAATTTCTGCAATTCGGCGTTGTTGTCCAACTTGGCACGGTGCAACAGACCACGAGTCCAGGCAAAGATAGAGGCAATGGGATTGGTGGAGGTTTCCTTGCCTTGTTGGTGCATGCGGTAATGGCGGGTAACGGTGCCGTGGGCAGCTTCCGATTCAACGGTCTTGCCATCGGGGCAGAGCAATACTGAGGTCATAAGACCCAAAGAACCATAACCTTGGGCAACGGAATCCGATTGGACATCACCGTCGTAGTTCTTGCAGGCCCAGACGAATCCACCTTCGGATTTCATGGCATAGGCAACCATATCATCGATCAAACGATGTTCATACCAGATACCGGCAGCCTCGTAGTCCTTCTTGTATTCCTTGTTGTAGATTTCCTCAAAGATATCCTTGAAGCGACCATCATATTTCTTCAAGATGGTGTTCTTGGTGCTCAAGTACAAAGGCATTTTACGGGCCAAGGCGAATTTGAACGAGGAATGGGCAAAGTCAACAATGGAGGCATCTGTGTTGAACATACCCATGGCAACACCAGCACCCTTATAGTCATGGACTTCATATTTGACAGGCTCGCCACCATCGGCAGGGGTGAAGGTCATGGTCAAGGTACCGGCACCAGGGACAACGAAATCAGTTGCCTTATATTGATCAGCATGAGCATGACGACCAATAACAATGGGCTTATCCCAACCACTGACCAAGCGAGGAATGTTCTTGCAGATAATAGCTTCACGGAACACAGTACCACCCAAAATGTTACGAATGGTGCCGTTGGGACTCTTCCACATCTTCTTCAGATTGAATTCTTCGACGCGTTTCTCGTCAGGAGTAATGGTGGCGCACTTAATGCCAACATTGTATTTCTTGATGGCTTCGGCACAATCGATGGTAACTTGATCGTCGGTCTTGTCACGATGTTCCATACCCAAGTCATAGGTGTGCAATTCAATGTCCAAGAAGGGCAAAATCAACTTGTCCTTGATCGAGGACCAAATAATGCGGGTCATTTCATCACCCAAAATGTCAACGACGGGACCAGCTTTAATTTTAGTTGCCATCTGAAAGTAGGTGAAGAAGAAAATTGAAAAATTAATAAATTTATTTCAATGTGAAAGAAAAAAGACAAATGAAAGTAAAATAAAAATATTATGAGTTTTTTTTTTTAAGAGAAAGGTGTCGTCAAGGTAGAATATATCCAAAAAACATTACAGTGACCTAATTGAGATGAAAGGACATCTTGAGACCCTCTTCTAGGTGTCTTGTACAGATAGGAAATCTTCCGGAGGTCTTCTACAGATAGAAGGTCTTTCAAAGTCTTCTAAAAAGGCTCTTAAAAGGTCTATAAAAAATAAAATAATAGCTTTTAGTGGAATTCAGAAGACCGAAATCCTTCTAAAATATAGAAGACCTACCAGCACTCTTCTCTGAATGTAAGACACGGTCTTCTTTTTAGATGGAAGGTCTTACATGTGTTCTCCACCGATGCCTTCCTGAGATCTTCCATAGAATCAAGAACTTCCAGAGGTTTTTTTAGAAGACCTCTCGAAAAAATAAATGTGGAAGGTCTTCTATTCGTTAAAGATCTGTGAAAGGCCTTCGACCATAAAATATATGCTGTGGGACTTCTATTGAAAGATGGCAGTACAAAGTCTTCCATTCACAGAAATTCTGCGTAACGTCTCCTATTAATGGATGACCCGTGGAAGATTTTCTATCCATAGAAGTCTGTGGAAAGACTTCTATCCATAAAAAACCTGTACAAGAAATGCCATTTATAGGTCTTCTACCCATAGGCCGCCTGTGGCACTTCAGAAAGCCTCCTCTCTATAATGGAAATCTGGTCCCCAATTATCAAACACTTTGCCAATACCCCTCGCATTTTTGCCATATGTTTTTAAAACTTGCAAATTTCTTTGCTCTTCAAGTTTTTGTTTTTTTTTTTTTTGATCATATGTTGTTGTTATTTTTGTGTGTTTTTTCAATTATTTCGCCTCTCTCTCTCTATCTTACCCCAGCATAAGCCATCATGAAAGCGGTTTTTTGAACTGAAGACCTCAACAAGGTTGGGGCAGAGTACAAACAGCGTGTGGCCAAACGTAAAGAGAACATTTCGGTGGTGGTGGAGCAGGTATTTTTGTATAAATTTGAATTTAAATTTTACACTTATTTGCTATTCTTAAATAATTTCGAATAAAAATCTGAACACGTTCGAATGTTAACACTTAAAGAAAGACTGATACGATGAGTGGATGGACAAAATGGACTTGTGTACTTTTGAACGAATCTCAACGATTGGAGAGGTTATGCAATGTTTCGTTTATTTTTTTGTTATTTCCACAAAACAAATCTCTCTTTTTTGAATGATAACAGAAAATCGTTGGGGAATATAAAAACTGATAAGATTTCACAGAAACATTTGTAAATTACTATTCATGAAAGTATATTTTTTGTATTATCTACTCGTAAAATGTTCTAAAGCACCACACAAACACAATCCACTCGACACAACTGATATGAAGAAAAAAGGAAAACAAAACACGAATACGATTGACGTTCGCTACCGCCGGCAACCTAACCCGGTACTTTATCAGTTGACCAACACACTACGTAATGATGAATGCTGAGCAAAAATGTTTTTGCTTCGTTTCTCAATTGCATTTCTGTTTTGTCGAAAGGGGACTTTTAAGAGAGAGACTTTTAATTATGCGGCATTTTTGCCACATCATTGTGTTTTTCTCTTTGTGGGGAATTTCTCTTCTTAGAAGGGAGAAATGATGATAATTGCATGGGTGAATAAAGAGATTTTTTATTGCAAAATATGAGGGCATTAATAAAATTATAGAAACTTTTAAAATTTGAAAATCAATATTAGTTAAAAATGTGCAATTGAAACCAAGGGCAAACCTCTTAGGACCTTAAACTTTTCTTTTGTTGGAGAAAAGAATGATAAATCATAGGGTTCAAATGAAATTGTCACAAGTGATGGCGTTTTGTTGAGTGTAAAGAAGTGTCAATTTTATTACGAATTGTCAGTGACATTTATTCAATTTGTGGGCCGCCATAACAACCGATGGTTGCTCTCCGCTCATATTAATCGACCGTGGCATCAGAATAAATGCGAAAATATTCTGGAGGGTTTATAATAATGAATAATACAATCCGACTAGCAAAAACTAATTTCTCACAATGTTTGCATCATTACCTTGGGGCTTAGATCTTTCATTGAATTGGTTCTAAGCCTCATAGGAACAAATACACAATAATCAGAATACTTCATAACGTCACAACAATTCCTCTATGACGCCTTAAAATATTTTGCAATATCTCTGTCCGACGCTGTTTAAAAATTCAACAGGTTTTATCAGCATTTCACTGCATCTTAGCAACATTAAATTATTTTTATTAATACTAAAATTAATATTATCAAAAAATGCGCAATGCTTTGGTATTATTATTATAAATATAAACAATTAATAGATTTGCAGGGAAAAATTATAATTGTCAACCGATAACCTTAAAAAACGTGCAATCAACTAAGTTTTTTTTTATTACAATTGGATTTGTTCTGAGACTAGAAATACATATTACTTTACACTTTTAATGTAGGTCAGTAATACTATTTATTATACATATAGGTATAACAATACAATTGGTGACACACCTAGCGTTCTCCATTGGATTTTAGTTTGTTTTAAAAACAAATACATTGTGTAATGTTAGTTTAAAGAAAAAATATTTTTCTCTTCTTGGAATAGTGAAAATTTTCGAAAATGGTTGTTTTTTGCAACCATTTATTGAAGAACAATCCTAACTTTACACATTTTCAATGAAAATTACATTATATTCCAAATACCAAAAGTAAATACGTAAAAGCTCGACAAAATCGGAAAAGCTTGCCTCAATTAACCCACCACACTATGACTAACAAGAACGTAACATTTCTGAGTTTTAGTTTTGTCTAAGGTGAACAAATAAGTCAGCATTTTTAACCGTAATCTCTAGGCAGCCCTCTAATATTTATCCAATTAAGGCGAAGAGAATTTATGCAACGAAATTCTCCAATTATTTTCTTTTCATGGTCCCCACAAAACTCTCAACATTGTTGCTCCCAAAAGTATTTTTTTTTTTGCAATGTAATCTTCTAACCCTCTCGTTGTTTTTGTTGTTTGCTTTTATAAAACAAAATAACATCACGCCAGCCGGTTTTTTTTTGTTTGCCTTAGTTTTATTTATCCTAATTTTTTTCATTTCTAACTTTCTACATACAAATACAAGACTTGTTGTTGTTTTTGCCCCCTTTTATTTGTGTTTGTTAAACAATCGAAGCAACAAATCGTAAAGTGTGTTAACACACTCACACAATCATATAAACCATTTATAGTTTGATATTTTGGTATGTGTGAACAGAGTGTCACTAACAACTACTCTACTCTATTGATTAAATTGTGGAAAAATTTTGGCACGAAGAAGAGAGCAGAGGAGATAAAAAGTGCGTCCACGACTCACGACAGACATAACACACATCGTACGACGGCAAACGCGTACGATGACATTGACACAATGCCGGGCCGGGCGGAGGTTATGCAAAGTAAGTAGTTGTTGCTTTTTAGTTTGGGGTTTGGCAAATCAATTATTTATGCCCAAGAGATAAGAGAGAGTAGAGTTGTTGTTGTTGGGGGGAAGATACATAGAAATGGCGCGTTACAAAAAAGAATTGTGGGTTGTAGTAGGTGAACAAAGAAGAAAATCAGCTGATGTTTTACTTTTGTTAGAACAAGTGGACACGTTTGAAATCCAAATTAGAAAATAATAAGGTATTTTTTTTATTTATTTATGCAAATTAATAAATGGGTGTGTGATAGATAGTTATAAAGAATAAATTTAAGCTGTCCAATTAGGAGAATATGGAAAAACATAAGTACATTTTAAAAACTAATCTTAAGAATTTTAAAATAGTCTTTCGAGAGACTGGAATACTTTTGAAGAATTTTTGGATTTTAGTAGAAATTTGGAGAGTTAAAATTGTGAACAAGCTCAGGCTGATGTTTGATCAAAAGTTATTAATTGAAAGGGTTTGTAATCTTGATTTTTTTAAAATGAATTTTCAAACAATATCTAATTTTTTATGTTTTGGTCAAAATGGGGATATTGAGTCTCCTTGTGTTACTTTTATAAAGGCATATTATATTCTTGTTCATTCAACATGACAATGTATTTCTGAGTTTAACAAATTTTTTTTCAAGAATCAAATTCAGATAACATCGCCGGACTGATGATAATTTCTTTTGCAGATTAGAAGACTTGACAACAACAATAGCAATTGTGGTGTGATACGATCGATGAATCTGACCATAATTTGTTTTTGTTGTATTTTTTTAAACACGATTTTTTGAGTCTAGACATTTATAATTAATTAATTAATTCTGATTTTTGTTCGGATTTTTTTTTTTGGTTATTTTTAAAACTCAGTACAAAGTGCATTTTATTTGGAATACAATTGTATTGAATTAATATATTTTAAGAAATAAATGAAGAAATGCTAAATTAGGAACTGAGTTTTTGGAATATTGAAATGGATAAAATAGAGGACGCAATATAATTTTCAAAAAAAAAAAAAAAAAAAAAAATTAATAATAAATAAATAAAAAAAAATAAATAAAATAAATGTTTAATAGATATTAAAAGTCGGGTGGGCCGACTATATGATACTCTAGACCACTATACCTATTGAGTAGAGCTTCCGCAACAAAAAAAAAAAAAAAAAAAAATATGGGATATTATGTGAAGTAGTCATACCAACTGTGGACCAAATAAGATTGCTGTATATGGCTTTGATAAGGATTATATTAAAAATATTTACTAGAGCCATAGATATACCGGATCGAATTTCACCAAAAGGTAAAATTCGTTTGAATATGAAAAAATCTATTTAATTTGGGCTGATATTACATACATGCTGAGCAATAATCGTATCGTATCGAATGAGGATGTATATCTCGATAAAATTTTCGAGCAGTATCTGATGCCCGGTGTCAAATATCATTGTTGTATTCATTTATATGGGAGCTATAGCCATATCTGAACAGATTTTCACCAAATTTGAAGTACTTGTTTCTAGGCTGCATTCCATCGGAAATGCCAAAATTCAGTCCATTTGGGATGTTATTAGCCATTTGTTGCACAAAAAAAAAAAAAAAAAACTGAAATCTGATAAAGATATATGTGGAACCTATATCCAAATCTGAGACGATCTTGATAACATTTGGCAGAGGTATTTCTGTTCTGTATCAGATACCTGGTACCAAATATCATTCTTGTGGGGTGCATATTACGAATGTAAGGGACTTAAACACTAAATCGGATGAAAAATATGTATGTGAGCTATAGCTATATCTGATCCGATTTTCACCAAATTTGATGTACTTGATTCTAGACTAAATTCGGTCGGATGTGCCAAAATTTAAGTCATTTGGACTGATATTGGCCACAATTAACCCGAAATTGGTTGAAGATATATATGGAAGCTATATTTAAATTTGAACCGATTCTCACCAATTTCGTCCCTGGACCAAACAAATATTGTTTAAAAATTTCATCTGAAACGGACAATAAATGAGATCCGAATTTTGTTCACAAAAAATACATGGACAGACGGACGGACAGTCGTCGAGGATTTCGACCACATTTTTCTGTCCTAACATTTATTTCAAAATTCAGTTCTTTTCTTCTTTTGAATACTCTTACTGATAACTCATGGATTTTTAACCAAATTCTTCAAGATTTTTTACCTCTTCCCAAAGATTCCTTCCACCTCCTTCCAGAAAACATTTCTCTCTTTACTCTTACCACTCTTACTTTTGCCCATATTCTTAAAATTTGCCTCCTACACACTCATTCCAAAACTACCAACATTTGCAAGGTATTTAACCACATCATTTGTAATTATTATTTAATATTTAAACTGCTCTGTTTAAAATCTCAAATTCCAAAATAAATAAAAACAAAAAGTAATTCGAACCTCTAATTGCGGTGATATCTCTAGCAAACAATTGTGAACATTCCGAGGTTCGTATCGAATTTAACAAATAAATTGCAAATCATTGTGTTCATGTTTGTTTGCTTTCCAACACATGTAGAATTATTTAGAAACTTTGTAGAATGATACAAACAAATATTAGAACACCAATACTAACACATTGCGATTAGTATTCAAATTGTAAAATAAAGCAAAAAATTAATTATACCCTATATACTTTGCGTTTTTTTGTTTATCGAATAATAACGAGCAAGTGCGAATGAGATAAGATGGAAGAAGGTGTAGAAATTTCAAATAAGTTATACTTGAAGTGGCCAACCTCGTTTTTTAACCCCTGGTTCCGTCCTCCAGTCGGCACTTGTTGCAGCAGACATTTAAGGCTATGGAAATTAATAATGTTTAAATAATCGAAATGAATATTTATAGCCACTTTTGCAATGAAAAACATTTGTTTTATTTAAAACTTCATTATGCATGTATGCAAGAAGAGTGGAATAATTTGGTAATCCAATGAAATACAAAAGAAAGAAAGCCCAAAAACAAAAAAGACAGGGAAATTTGCATTTAACCTTTGTATTTTTGTTTTGGTTTGATCTTCTTTTGATTTTGGTTTGGAATTAACAAATTTACTAGAGAAAGGGTTTAAAGTTCAAAAAGTCTAAACGGCTATCCCAAATATTTAATTTGTTGGCTCCGAGGTTTTTTTTAAGTTATTATCGAAAGGAAAGTTTTTCAGTTCGAAGACTTGAAGAAAAAGTTTCGTCGCATTAAATTACAGTTTTTTTTTGGAACCTACAATGCCTCAATCTTAAGCCTAGACAAGTCGAAAATCGTTTCCATAATAAATAAACCCAATATTGTATTTAAGAAATGGAATAACATAGTGCCATAATCCCTCATTCCAAATTCGATGTATTACTTATGTGCTTCAGTTGTGGTCGGTATTCTGAGACAGCTATTGGTAATAATCTATATTTGTTTCTGGATTTTACTACATGCTCCATGCTGAAGTAGTTCGAATACACCTGTAATGTGTAAACTTCACTTGAAAAAGTTTACTCCATTTTCTCTCATTTTTTATCCTTGGGGACGGAAAAAATTAACTCTTCCTGGTAACTCTTTTCTTTTGCAAATTTTATACATATTCTTTGAAATAATTTTTATCAGAATTTTGTGTGTATGTTATTCTTTTTATTTTTACAACAAATTTAAAATGGCCAATCAAATATTTGCACCTAGCAGTAAAAATCATGTTTTGTCTTTGTTTTGGTTGTAAGCGAATTTAATTGACAGATCGTTTTGTAATCAGGTGAGCTGAAGATCCCCTTTCATACTTGGATCTCTAAAGGTGAGAGTAATTAAAAGCCTTTTTTTGACTGGCGTTTAAGGTTGACTTGATTTATGGCCCTATGCTCCTTTGTGCTTTCCCGAAGAAGCCATGCGGATAACTTAAGCCAGCCAAAAAAGCGATTTATGTATTCTCACCTTTAATATGATTATTATACATTTCCAAAAAAATCCTATCTTTTTCTACTTTGCAGGTGCAATTGCTATGTATTAACTGATCGAAATTTAAATACATCAATCTTTAGTCCAACAGGAGAAGGTCTAATTCTTTACCAGCACCTATTTTGATCATCCAGAAGTTTCTATTTTAATTTTATCTGGAATTGGTATTTCTCAGATTATTAGTCAAGAATCAGAAAAAAAGGAAATATGCAGTTCTTGAGGAAGTTTTTCTATAAAACTATTCTTGAGAAATATGAGTCCCATATTTCGCTTGAACATACACATTGTAAAGACCAGTTTTTGCCTGTTCTTCATACAAAGTTAAAATAAATTACTATATGTTTACATGACCAGCTTCAAATTATGGCATTATCCAGGCCATTCTAAATGCTTATTTTATGGACCTGGAACTATTTGTGTGTATATTGCCATATGTTTAGAGTCATTATCTGGGGGACAGATCCGAAAGTGTGGGTTCAAAACCCGATTAACTTACCCGATATAAGCATAGTGGTCTCATAATGGGGTTATTTATAAGCGGTTCGGAATTTATTGTAAATTATTTGGACCCGGGTTTTTTTATAAAACCTTAAAAAAATTCAAAAAAAAATTCTAATATGGGGGTCAACGAAATTTATGCCAAATTATAGCCGACACTCTTATCTTTCCAAAGTGCTACAATTTGTGCTAATACCCGGCTGAAGGTCGGCTATTTACAAAAGGTATCAAATTTTAAAAATTTTGGTTCGCGTTAACCGGTGTGGGGCATACCCTGAGGAGGAAATCGCAAGCACCGGCCGAAGGCCTGCTACTTAAAAAAGCGTTAATGAATAACCATGCGGCCACTTGTTGGATAGGTATTCATAAAATTTCAAATGATACCTATGTTGTCTACATCGGTTAAGTGGATCCGGGTCTAGCCGGGGTCTTAAACACGGAAAAAATTAAAAAAACGATGAGTTTTTACTAAACTACAGTTGTTCCCTTTCTGGTCATTATGCCATTTAAGTGGCATAGTAGTAGTATTTTATTTTTCAATATAATCCCCTGATGTCATTTTGTTTTGAATACGATATATATTGATTTGCTGGTTTGTAATATGAAGAGCTCCTCTATCCCAACAAAAAAGGTTAAATTTGGTGGTATCGGATAAATGAATGTACATTTTGGTTGACATTGACATCCCTATTTTTACATTTCAACACATGTTTTCAAACAAACGTTATTTCAAAATCTATCCAAAATCTACTAAATATCAAATTTCTACAAAATCGCGTTATTAATGGGGACTAGATTTAAAAAATATACCTAATTTTTATTTTCCATGCCAACGGAAAAAGTTATAATATTCTTCTCTCCAAAGTATTTGGGAATGTTCTAGATTTGTTCTTGTGTCTGTTTGTCCAAAATTATGTGACTTATCTACGTTTCCAGTCCAAGCAGGTGTTGTTGAAAAAAAGCAGTTAAACAAGTTGCCAAAAGAAATTTTTAAATTTAAAAGAAAATCCATTAAAAAAGGCCAATGAACATATCGAAACAATCATGAGAAAACAAGAATAAAAACCTTTAAATACTCCCATTGTATCGGAGAAGAGAAAGGGCTCAAAGTTCTCATGGCATTGAAATGCTCTTTGCCCTACTCTTTTTTCAATGGGGAATGCAATGAATGGTGAGTGAGGCAACAGCAACAAAGCTGCATAATAACAATCCTCCACACATTTGCATTTGAATTTTGAATGGATAAAAAGATATGAAAGAAGGAAAAAAACCGACAATAACAAAAACAACTTGTGTGGCAGCATATGAATGCGGTACTCTTCTTCAATATGTGGCTATTTTGTGACCAAAAGAGAAAGTTTATTTTATGGAATTAAAATGTTATTCCACAATGAAATTAGAATCTTTTAAAATTATTTAAAATAGTTTAGAATATTCTTTAAGATTTAATATTACAGAGATCCTCTTTTATTCACGCACACACAAACTCACCTTATTTCTTTCTTTTACACTGGGTTAACGATTTTAAATGAACGAACACTTTTTTGTGGGGACGATTTGAAAAAAGCCACAACCACTCCCAACGACACACGACAGAAGACTGAACCGAATGAATGAGTGTTTGATAACTTGCGGCGGAACTTGTTTAGGAGAAAACTACAGAAACGGCCAAAGAGGAGGAGATAGCCAACAATCGCGCCAGCCAGTCAGCCAGCCAAATCAGTGACGCTTAAAAACGTATGAGAAAATAAAAGAAATAACAGAAAATACAGAAATTAACAACAACAACAAAAACGCATAGCCATACACACGACTCGCAGAGATTAAGGTGACCAAATCAGAGAGGTAGCTGTTTATTTGTAGAGTTTTTTATGCTTATCAAATTTGTGCAATTTATTTTGAAATCCAGATTCAATGTTGATTTAATTTGGTTATAAAAATATATAAAATATACAGAGACTGTAAAAAATATTTATAAAAATTCCAAAAAAAAAAAAAAAAATTAAAATTTTTTAAGTTTGCAAAAAAATGGATATTCAAAATTTTGACCCTTTGTGTGGAGGTACCAAACCGATATATCCCATCTTTACAACAGGCCTTGTGTTATAAGAAATATTGTGATGTGTGAAATTTGACGAGAGTTGGATGTTAATTTCGCATGCTTTGAGCGTTTTTGTTTTTCCAAATTTCGATCCTTTGTGAGGAGGTACTAGAAGAAATGGTCCCATCTCTACCATCTCTAAAACAGACCTTGTGTTGATAGAAATATTGAGATGAGGCAAGTTTGAATGGAATCGGACTTTCATTTCGGGTTTAATGAGTTTCTCGGAAATTCACAATTTTGACACTTTATGGGGGAAGTATGAGAAGGAGTGGGTCGATATATTCTATCTTACCACCAAATATTGGGTTAGTAAAAATATTGTGATGTGTAAAATGTGAAGACAATCGCACACTTATATTACATTTTATAAGAGATATAATAATTTAAAATGTTGACCCTTTGTGGGGGAGGTACTTTTGGAGTGGACCGATATTATCCATTTTCACGCAATGTTAGAACAAAATCTCTTCGAGGTAAATTATCATCTTTGAAAATTTTGATCATTTTTGTGGGAGAGGTACTAGAAGGAGTGGACCGATATTGCCCATCTCCGAACTCAATCTAATTTTGAAAATAGTATTACGATACATCAAGCTTGAACCAAATCGGATATTCCCTTCGACATTTATCGTGCTCAACAGCCCACCTGACAGACGGACGGACATCCTTAGAACCAAATGTCCTGAAACGGATTTGGCCCAAAGAGACCTAGTGTTTAAAACTGTTATTTCGGAAAAACTCGGTTGAATATGAAAAAAATCTATCCAATTTGGGCTGATATTACATATATGGTGGACAATAACCGTAAAATCGGATGAAGATGTATATCGAAGGTATATACAAATTTTCGAGCTGTATCTGATGTCCGATGTTTTCGAGCTGTATCTGATACGCATGTTTGGGACTTAAAACCTCAAATCTGATGAAACATATATATGGGAGCTATAGCTATATCTGAACCGGTTTTCACCAAATTTGTTGTACTTGCTTCTAGACTTAATTCGGTTGGATGTGGTCAGGTCTTTTGGACTGGTATTGGCCATTTGCTGCACAATTAACACGAAATCGGTTGAAGATATATATTGGAGCCATGGTAGAAGAATATAGGTAGATGCATCAACGCTTGGGAACATTGATATGTCAAAATTTTTAAAATGTTTTATGAAAAAATAAGTGAATTTTTAAACATTTTTTTTTACGACGAAAATTAGAGGTTTTTATATACATAATGCCTTTTTTCAAAATTTTTTACAAATTTTAATAATTTTTCATTCAACATTTTCAATTCCAAAATCGGTTTGGCAGTTCATTGTCCCAGCAGCTGTGTCGATGCGTCTACCTGTATTCTTCTACCGTGATTGGAGCTATTAATATTAATTTTTTTTTTTAAATCCCGATCAAAGCACATCTCCAATTACAAACTGTCATTGAAATCGAAATAAAAATCAAATTCTGGCAACTCCAAAAAATACACAGCGAATTAAGATCAGTAAAATACATTCGCCTTAAGGTATGCTACGATTTATTTTTAAAAATACAAAGATGAAAATACTTTTCATTTGTCACATCTTACAACCGTTGGGAAAATTATCTTTTATGTTAGTTTTTATATTCCCCGCCAGATGGATTTAAAACATAATGCAATTAAACAACGCCAGAGGGCGTTGCCTTCCATTTTTTCATATAGTAAAAATTTATTGGGCAGCTATGTCTAAAATCTATATAGAAGACCATATTTTCATTGTTTTTATACCCTACACCATAGTGTGGAGGGTAATATACATTTTAGACCCCACAAAGTATATATATTCTTGATCAGCATAAAATTCTATGTCGATTTAGCGATGTCCGTCCGTCGGCGGAAATCACTCTAGCATCCGAACGAAATTAAGTAGATTGATAAAATTTTACTCAAATGTATATTATGTCTGCAGGACTTTTGGTATTGAAAATGGGCCATGTAGGCCACGTTTTGGTATAGCCCCCAGTAGTGTGCTTATGGGGATGTTGGGAATTCACCACGATTTATCACGGCAAATTCTATTGGGGATGTTGATTTGGGTAAATTCACCACGGTGAATTTTAATGGGGATGTTGTCTTGGGAATTGTACCACGGCAAATTCTATTGGGGATGTTGATTAGGGTAAATTCTCCACGGTGAAATATATTGGGGATGTTGTCTTGGGAATTGTACCACGGCAAATTCTATTGGGGATGTTGATTGGGGGAAATTCAGCACGGTGAAATATATTGGGGATGTTGTCTTTTGAAATGTACCACGGTGAAATATATTGGGGATGTTGTCTTTTGAAATGTACCACGGTGAATTATATTGGGGATGTTGTCGTTTGAATTGTACCACGGCAAATTATATTGGGGATGTTGTCTTTTGAATTGTACCACGTCAAATTTTATTGGGGCTGTTGGCGTTGGCGTTGCTAGTTTTAATATGAACTACTAGATGGCGCTAAGTTTAGCGCAGACACAATCCAAAACTGTGTATGGGATGGTGAAATTTCAAGTTTTAATATTCACCACTAGCAGAGACACCCTCCGAAAAAAAAAATGTATTATGATCATATCGAGTGGGGCTAAAGAGATTCAACATGTGAGAAGTGAATATAGCAGAAACACATCTGAAAGAGGTAAGTATCGAAGAAAATCATTTTATCTAGATGGCTCTCAGAATGCTTTTACATAGTCAACATGCTGATTACTGCAGTCAAATGTGCTTATTAATTTATTTGAAAACATATATTTCAAGAAATCGACTTCAATAAATGTGATATATTATAGAAGAGTTTCAATTGACAAATATGCTGCAATTATTGATATTTCAGGGGTTTTAATTTCAGCATAGATGAAAATATAAATGAAAATATAGACAAAGAAATGACATCGAAAAATTCCGGAATAATCAAGTGAAATTCTTGAAAAACGATAACGAAGTCGAGTGGGTTGAACACGAAAATCAGCATGTTGGCTATGCAAAACATGATGAGATAAAAAGACAAAACTAACTTTTCGTTGTACTTGTTTTAATTTGTCTATAATTTTAGCGACTCAAAAATGTTCAGTTATTCCCATCGAAACGATATAGGCGACATCTAACGGTGAGTTCCATCCATACTATCCATAAATTATGTTGTAGCATAGACACACTCCAAAACTATTGAAATATGATCATATCGAATGGGGCTAGAGAGATCCACCATATGAGAAGTGAATATAGCAGAGACAAATTTGGTTAGTATCATAGTCAACAAGAAGATGTGTGTTCTATTATTTTGTCCAGATGGCTCTCCAGTCATTTCCCTCGAAACGATATAGGCGACATCTAACCACCAATTAATGTTGTAGCATATACACACTAAAAAAATGCTGCTGTAGCCAATCAAAGCAAATTCTTCTTGTGTGGACAGGCATTTTGATACATTATATCGATCGCTTTTTGATAGTTTTGTCGATGAAGAATTTGTTTACATTATGTAGCAATTTGAGAGAATTGAAACTGAAAGAGTTTCATGACAAACCCTGCATCAATTCGGTATTGAAGATTGAAGGGATTTGAAGAAGGAAACACCATTGTTTACATTAACTAACAATTGGATTTCTGTGAAATGGATATGAGAATTTGGGGGGAAGCGTTGTTGCAGAGTTTCATGACAAATTCTGCTTCAATCACAGAATTTCTATTTGTTTACAAAATGTAGTCAATAATGTATTGATTGGATTGGAAGAAATTTCAGTACTCAACAAGTCACAGATTAATAAGCATCGTTTCTTAATATTCTTAAAAAAGTTTTTATAATGTCTCAAAAAATTTGTTGGTCATGCAGCCTTTATTACAAGGAAAAAAATGAATTTGTGAAACATATGAAAAAGCATTGTATGTTTTGTGATGTTTTATGTGAAAGTGTAAACGATTTAGAATTGCACTTAGAGAACCATCATGGAGATGAGCATGTAATGAAACAAAATCGAGATCAACAACAAGAAAAACTAAAGCAGCAGCATGAAAATAAATCAGCTGTGAAGGTGGAAAAGTTTTGTGGTGATTGTGATAAAATTGTGAATAATATACGATCACACGTTCGTAGCGAAGAACATCGATCCACCGTGAGAAAAAATCTGGATTCTGACATAAAAATTGTTAAAAGTGCATTTAACAAAAATATACTCAGCTATGAGATACAAAACAATAAAGACATTTTGTACCCGATCGATTTTCTTAATGCTTCAAAAGAATTAATAATTAAAACCTTGAAAAATGAGTTAAACGGTAAAACGCTCATAAAATTTAATATGGAACTCCAAGGACTGTATGTGAAACCAAACAATGAAAAAGATGGACCTTCAACTTCCAAAGAGTTAACTATTGAAAATATATTTAATCATATTTCAAAAACAACGCTATTAACCCTGGGAGATGATTTGGAAGAGGTCGTTTTCAACCACTGTGTGGAAATTATAGCTAAATCAGAAGAGTTCCAAGAAAGAGGCTCTAATTGGGCCCTGGAGAAACTTTTAAAACTTGACATAAATGTGTTGAGAGCCAACTTAACACGTGGCTCACATTATATTCCAACTCCGAAATCATTAAGCAACAAGAAGGGTGCGTGCCTTAACATCAAAAACTATGATGACTTTTGTTTTAAGTGGTGTATGGTTGTTGCATTGGGGGAAACTGCATATGGAGATCCGAGTATAACCTCTTCATATAACGTAGACATACACCAAGATGTCATTATTCTGCAGTCTGGAATATCGCTAAATTTCGAACAATTAAATTTCCCATTGGGTCTTAAATATATAAAAAAATTTGAAATGAACAACCCAGAGATTAGCGTAAATGTTTTCGGTTATGAAAACAAGTCGGTCGTTGGTCCATATTACTTAACAAAGGAGACGAAAAGCAATCACATTAATTTAATATTGCTGCACAACGAAGAAAATTTCCATTACATTTTGGTTATGGATATGTCTTGGTAATTATAAACAAAACTTATCAATCAAAACCATATCATAATAATCATGTATTTGTTCTTTTTTTTTCAGTCTTATGCGGTCTCAATTCACAAGTCATAAGGAGAAAGGTTACTTTTGTTTTGGATGCCTGCAATGTTTCCACGATGAAAATAAATGTATGACTCACAAAAAGCAGTGTGGAAAAGTAGTCTGTGCCCTGCCGAACAAAAAAGAAGCCGTACTAAAGTTCGTCAATCACAAGAAAAAGGATAAGGTGCCTTTCGTTATTTATGCTGACTCCGAAAGTGTACTGGAAGACGTGCAGGAAGATGAGAACAATGGGGCGAGTAAAAAAACGGAAAAGGTAAAGAAGCATATTCCATGTGCTTTTAGTTATTTTATTAAATGTAGTTTTAATGAAAATTTAAATAAGTTATTTATATATAGTGGTCCCGACGCAGCAAATGTTTTTCTGAAAGAACTAATTCAGGATTGTAAATTTTTGTATGATAGTTACCTAACCAAAACGAAACCTATGAATACTCTAACCCCCGAAGAAGAGACAGCCTTTCTTAGGGATATCAATTGTCGTATATGTGGCGACATTTTAGGTAACGATAGGGTGAAAGATCATTGTCACTTAACGGGGCAATATCGAGGTGCGGTACATAACCATTGCAATCTGCAATATCATCTACCTAAATTTATTCCAATATATTTCCACAATTTTTCTTCGTACGACTGTCACCTCTTCTTTAAAGAGTTAGTTGAATTTGGAGGTGAAATAAGAGTCATACCTCAAAACAAAGAAAAATATATTTCAATGTCTTATTTCATTAATATGGATAACGAGTCAACCGACTCTAGTTCTTTAAAAAGTACAGTTGTTGTAGGAGAAGAAGAAGATTCGAGTGAGGAAGATGATGAGGAATTCCAGCAAGAAGAGGAAAGTGAGGGCAAAAAAGAGAAGAAAAAGAAAATGAATAGATTAGAGCATCGTTTCTTAGATAGTTTTCGATTTATGCCTACTAGTTTGGATAAATTAGCAAGGAATTTATCTCGAGATTCTTTTGTTGCTGTCAGATCTCATTTTCCTGATGATGAATCATTTGAACTTATGACTAGGAAAGGAGTATTTCCCTACGAATATATGTCATCATTTGAAAAATTGAAGGAGAAACAACTTCCCCCTATAGACCAATTTTATAATAAGTTGACCGATACTGAATGCTCGTCAGACGATTATAGGCATGCAACAAATGTTTGGTCACATTTTCGATGTCAAACTATGCAAGACTACATGGATTTGTACTTAAAAGCTGATGTCTTGCTTTTAGCAGACGTATTTGAAAATTTCAGGAGCTTATGTATGCGAATTCACGAACTGGACCCTTGTCAATATCTCACAGCACCATCTCTATCTTGGGATGCAATGCTACTATGTACTAAAGTCGAACTTGAGCTACTCAGAGATATAGACATGTACAATTTCTGCAAAAATGGTATTCGGGGAGGGCTTACCCAGTGCTCAAACAGACACTCGGTAGCAAATAATGAAGATGCTCCCAATTATAATAGTGCCAAACCAGAGGTAAATATCTATTATTTGGATGTAAATAATTTATATGGTACAGTTATGACTGAGTGTCTCCCTGAAAAAGATTTTAGATGGGTGGAGGGTTATGAAATGGAGAAATTCAATGATCCAGCTGTAATATTATCTATTCCTGACAACGCTCCTACTGGTTTTATTTTAGAGGTTGATATTGAATATCCACCGCACCTTCACGACAAACATAACGATTTACCTTTTTTGGCGGAGAAAAAGTGTGTTGAAGGCTCAAAAACTGAAAAACTGATTGCAGATTTTACTGACAAAACATCATACACCATACACTACAAATTACTTAAGCAATCTCTGAAACATGGACTAATTCTTAAGAAAGTCCATAGAGTTTTGGCTTTCACACAAAGCGCTTGGTTAGCTCCTTACATACTGAAGAATAATGAACATAGGGAAAAGGCTGAAAATGCCTTTGAAAAAGATTTTTTTAAATTATTGAATAACTCTTCATTCGGTAAGACAATGGAGAATATCGACAAAAGAAAAACTGTGAAAATTGTGACAATGTGGGTAGATGAGGCAAACCAAAGAAGAAGGAATGTTGCTAGTAAATTAATCTCGAAGCCAAATTTTCACAGCCTTTCGATATTCTCCGAAAATATGGTTGCTATTCAAATTAGGAATGTCAGAGTAAAATATGATAGACCATTGTACTTAGGGTTCTGCATATTAGATTTATCAAAGTGGGTGATGTATGATTTTCTGTATGATTTTCTAAAAGTGAAATTTGGTGAGGATTTTATTCTAAATTATATGGATACAGATTCGTTCATATTAACATTTTACGGACGGAATTTGTATTCCGAATTATCTTTAGATGAAATATTGGCTAGATTTGACACCTCAGGGTTTTCAAAAGAAAATAAATATAAACTTCCTCTAATTAATAAGAAAAAACTTGGCATGATGAAAGATGAGAATGACGGAAAAACAATGGTTGAATTTGTAGGCCTTCGTCCTAAAATGTATGCCATCAATGTAGTTGATAGCGAAGAATTAAAAAAATCTAAGGGAGTTAAAAAGTCGGTCCTAAAAAAGTATACTATAGATAAATATCGAGAATGTCTTTATAACAAAAAGGTTTTTTACGGTACCATGTTTTCGTTTAGGTCAAGGCAGCATACAATATATACAGACAAAATTACTAAAATATCGCTAAGCCATCAAGATGATAAACGATTTATTCTAGAGGATGGTATTCACACCTATGCTTGGGGCCACTATAGATTAAATAACCTTCATGAAACAAATGTAAATAACTCAAATGAATCTGTCTCAATGGACTTGGATTAAAATATAAATTTAATTATGATTTAAGTTTCAATATACAGATAAAAGAGCATAGTAATAATATTAATTTAATTGTCTTTATTCACTACAAATGTCATCATATTAATATTTTCTCGCAACACAAAATGTTTAATTTTTAAGTAAATATAAGTGTATTATATTTTAACTAGTCTTTAACTATTCTTATTATAAAATAAAACAAAATATTTTTGTTTATAAATTTATGTAAATTGCGTTTTATTGAAATATTCTTGCAAAGGTGAGTATAAAATAGATTATACTACTTTTCGTACAATTCCTGTTAATGGAACGTACTCGACCAGACGATCATGTATAATTAAACAGTACGCAGAAGTGTTTTGTGGAATTGGTTTATTGGTTTCAAATTGGATTTTTAAATCGATTGGTCCATTCTTAACAGCTTCGTTTTGATTGCTAATGTCAATAACGGCGATGGGCTTGTCTTTAAAACTTGCATATGTAAGAAGTGGTTGTGGCTCCCTCATGTAATATGATTGTTGAAACTTTGTATACATGTCATATAGTACTGCATAGCCATTTTCTTCGAACTTTACATTCAAATCATCGTAAGGATAGGTTTCAGAGTTCAAGTGAACTTTGATGTTTTTAAGTTCGCAATGTTCCAGCTTGTTGTCTTTTTCAAATATCAAAGCAACATATCGTGGTCTTTCATGATTGACAGACAATTTAACACTCCAACTGTGTTGTCTTCCACCAGCAAAAGTTGGATTAAAGTAGCAGTCCCAGCTGCGGAATGCTAAAGGCAACGCTTTTCCATCCTTAATAGTTTTCAAGAAGCTGATTTTTCTATAGTCTGATAATTGAATGTGTTGTACTTTCCATACAACATTTGTTATGGTGAGTTTAATTTCCTCCGTATCCATGGTTGAATAACACACATTTTTATCGTTGGCACTACGCAAAAGAATCAAGTCATGCTTGCTGTTGCAAATTACTTTATCAAAGTCCTCTGCGAACCCTAGTAGACGGTTTAAGGGTACACAAAAATTAAAGTATCCTACTGATAAATCATTATCAGCTTTCCATCCCGCTTTGCTCATAACCTTACTTTCGGATTCGCTTAGAGAAATCCAATTTTTAATTTCTGTAGTTATTCCTAGATAACGAGTACGATCAATTTCAACACCATTTAGTTCATAGCGAATTTCATCAAACATGTATCCCACACAATTATTTCTCAGTCTTGCATTTTGCGATACTTCTCCCTTGCTATTTTTCAAATTTCCTTCAATGAATAGATAACTCTCCGATGGAAGTATGTAAAGATCCTGATTTTGTATACTTATCCGAATTTCATCATTATTTTTAAATGATTGAATATATGGAACATAGCTGTGGTAGTCTCTCTTTACAATATTCTCATCCGAGAATGGACGCTCATTAATGTTAAGTATTTCAGACATTTGGTTTGACTTTAAGCTTAATAAGTTTTAAAAACTCTTTATTTTCCTTTGAAATTGTAGGTCTTGTCGGTTTGACAACTTTGTGTTGAATGTGTCTTGGTATTTGTTTATGATTGTATTTATTGTAGATAATCATGATTGCATTGGTCTTATATGAATACGTAGCGTGATTTCTTCCTCTCTAAAATTTATAAAGCGACCTTCTTGATCTACTATCTTTATCTCCAGACGACCGATTTCTTTGACGTTCACTGGTAAATAAATGAGATTCATTGGCCTCTCTACCAATTTATATCCCGGAGGAACATTAAGAGCAAATTCATGTAGAATATGCGTTGGCGACCCATTCATGAATGATCCAGTTACAATATTGCAGTGTATTTGTATGGCATTAACCTTTAAAATGTCGACTTGAAGGTTTGAAGTATGTTTTTTCCCAGATTCTAAGATTTTTTCGGTAAAACCAAAAAGCTTGCCTATAGATTTTTCTTTATCAAAGTAAATAGGATCATGAGAAGACATGATTTCTACTTTTAGCGTATTATTATTCGCCTTAATTTCAATGGATCTATTCTCGTGGATAGTTTTATATTCCGTTTCCAAGTAATTCGCAATATCTTGCAATTCATAGGATCCTATAGGTATTTTTATAATATTGTCTCCAATGTGAAAGAGATTGTTATCATTATCCACATTGGGTATTGAATTGTATGATTGGAAATCTATTAGGCAACACTCATAACTACTATTTCCCAATTCAATTGGGGGTAAATATGTTGAATGTAGAATTGGAGATTTACCGGACACAGTAAACGTTCTTGACATTGCAAAATTCTTTGTCGTAATAATTGAAACACAAAATATGCATACGTATATATGGGTTTTTATTTATTTAAATATATGCTTGTATATTGTATATCTACATATTAAGATTATATGATATGATTCTTATCTATCCATGAATTATGTTTGTCTGAGAATCCCAGCCACTTAACCAAGACTTTATTACCTTTTGTTTTTAAAATTTTCTCAACTAAATACGTGTTGGGATATTTTGTGGGTAAAAGTTCTTCTTTGTAGAAACATCCTTGGATGGGATTTCCTTCATAGTCTTCTAATAAATAAGTAGCGGGGTTTGTTATTCTTATTGTTCTTATCTTGAATATTTCCGTAGTCCAATTTGGCGTGTATCCCTTTTCAAATTGATGTTTATATTTGCTAATGCGTACATGATCACCCACACGAAAGTTTTGTCTCCTAAAAATTTTTAAGTGGTTATAAGCAGATTGCAACAATGCCTTCTCATTCGATGAATTTACTTGAATAGGGGCCATTTTTATTGTTCGATGAGGTGTTTTATTGTATTGTTTAACCAATTCTCTATAAACATCAATCCATAGATAATTCCCATTATAACTGAACTCCTTCCACATTAGCGACTTCAAAGTTCTATTAAAACGCTCAACAATTGAGGCCTTCAATACACTATATGTGGAGTAGTGGTTTATGGAATATTTCTGCATTAGTTTTTTAAAATCTGTGTTGAAAAATTCTTTTCCATCATCGGTTTGCAAATTTTTTGGAATTCTTCCTCTTTGTAAGATTTTTTCAAAAGCCATAGAAACATCCGTTGCCGTTTTTGTTTTAAGGGCTTCACACCATGCGAATTTCGAAAATGTATCGATGACAGTTAGCAAAAATCGGAACCCCTTGTTTGCTTTTGAGTAACTGCCCATTTCAACTAAATCTGCTTGCCAGAGATCATCAATACCCTTTGTAATAACCCTTCGTCTTGGAAAGTTTTTTCGTGCTTGATGATGAAGTTCATTTACCAAACCCCGCTTTTCCATTGTTTTATTCGGTATGATATATTAAAGCTGGTGAGTTGAATGGAGCTTGCGATAAGGCTTTAAATATTTCGTTTTGTGAACGTTTGAGTTGTGATATTTCTTCTCTTAGGAAGGTGCACTCTTGAATGAAATTTTTCTTTAAAATTTCTTGAATGTGCTTGATTTGCGTATGTACGTATGCTTGGTTGACCGCATCCGCTCCTTCTGCTGGAGATGCAACATTCCTAATCTTTTTATTTTGCACGTTAAGGTTGTTATCTTCATCAATATTGACTCCCAATAATCTCGAAACATTTTCTCTCACTGCTATTGATTGATTTTTTTGATTGTAATGATGTCCAAACTTGTCAACAGTCATATGTTGTATGCTCCTTGAGAGTATTATTTAATATATTATATTTCCTTCTCGCAGTTCCTCGATAATAGAAACAATTTCATTAGTATGGTTATTGTTTCCGGCTTGTTGTGATGCCAACAACAGCTTTAATCGTTCTATCAATTCGTTGGGATCGTCCCAGTATATATAGTTGGGTTTACCAGGATTTATTGTCAGTAAGCCTTTGCCGCTGTGAGTATCCTCTATTATATTTTTTATTATTTTCTTATATTTTTGTCCCCTGTTGGACTTTGTTCGTCCATTAGATTCATAGTTTATTTTATGCGCATTTGTGTCTAATAATATTGTTTTGTAAATATCGAGTTCTGTATGATCATAGTTCTTGGGGTCTTGATAAAACAACAGTTCAAACAAACCGGGTGTTAATGCCCAATTTTTATTTCCAATCATAATCTTTTCATTGCTTATTTTGAGTGGTTGGTCCCCAAATCTCCATTCTCCATTGTTATCTTTGTGTGGACCATAGACTACATCTAGTTTTTTAATTTTCTTCAAGAATGATAGATTCATAGGTTCCTCATTGTTGGAATAAAATTTGTCGTCGTCTTGTGATGTATTAAAGGAATCGAAATTTTGTGTGTAATCTACTTTATGCTTTAACCCCTCCAATGCATTGGAATCTAACTTAACATCTGGTTTATAATTCTTAAGGGGTGTACTTGTAATAATAGAATCTCTGTACATTTCCATTTTCTCTTTCTTAGGCATAATCATTTTGGAAGTATTTTCAGTTGAAAGCTTTAGTAGTTTGTTTATTGGCTCCGTTATTGGTTTGAAAGTATTTTTCAATTCTGTAGTTTTAGCTTCTTCACCCATTTTAATGCTTTGAAATTTCTTTTTCAAGACATTTCTGGACTTAACAAGCCGTTTCAGCATTTCCTCCTCCATGGCTGTAGGTGCACTAATATAAATTAACATTTGCAAATACATTAAATAATATTAAGGTTGAATAAATATATGAAAGCCTTTTCTGTATCTTCCAGAGTGAATTTCGTCATCCTTGGAAATCGTTAGAAATCCATACTTTTCCTTCCAGCATTCATGACAAATTTTTTTGAAATCTTCAAAACTAATGTCACATCCGACGTGATCATTAAATATATGTCTTAAATTCAGATCATCTTGTTTAAACACGATTATAAAATTCGCATTATCACGCAATAAATGTTTTGGTATACGTGTGTATGTTTGACACAAATAAAACGAATCAACATTCTTATGTCGCCCCATACTGAAGTAATTTTTAATGTTGTTTTGTTTATCGCATGCAACATCATCAAAAATCATGATTGAGTTTGGCTTTATTTCGTCCGTTTGTATAACATCGTCATTGTTATTAAATGTATACAATCTCATCCCCTTTATAGTGGATATCAGTTTCTTTAGGTACTCATATTTTGTCTGATACAGCGATTTTGAGTAAATGTAAACATTTTCAAATTTTAATCCATTGGGGCTTTCTATCAAACTAAGCATCACATTAGTCTTTCCACAATTTGATGGTCCTACTATTAAGGCTCGTATAGAATCAGGCAGCAAAGTACTATGTCGAGGGGTCTTTCTTTGCATAAAATCCACATTTTGAACAATTATTTTAGCTTGTTGTTCCAGTAATCTCATGATTTAAACTAATGAGTAGTTTTAAGAAAACATTCATATTTATAATATAATCAAATATCGATATTTCTTTCGTTCAGCGTCCCGCTAAAAAGTATAAAATGATTGTTTACAACACGAAGCGATTTATTAGAAAGAAACACGTTCAAGGAGGAGGACTGGTAAATAAGTTGATTAACTCTTTACCCGTTGAACTTCATTTACCAGGATATCAATTTTGTGGACCTGGAACAAAGCTAGAAAAACGTATTCAAAGAGGAGATCAAGGTATTAATCCATTAGATGCAGCGTGTAGAGCACACGATATTGCCTATTCACAAAATAAAGATATTGAACAACGTCACATTGCTGATCGTGAACTAACTGAACGGGCTTGGGAGCGAGTAAAATCGAAAAATAGTAACATTGGAGAAAAAATTAGCGCATATCTTGTAACTAACATAATGAAGGCTAAGACAAAGCTAGGCATGGGTAATAAAAACCCCAAACAAATATTGGGTCAACAACTTTTTAAAAACGCTTTAAAAAAAGCTACAAGTTCCCTTAAAAGCAAAAAACCAACTGATATTGATGAAGCCATAAAAATAGCCAGACATGAAATACAAAAGACGTTTCGAGGAAAAAAATCAAAGGTCGCTATACCGCGAGTAATAAGCGTGCCCAAAAGAGGTGGATTTCTTCCTCTCATTCCCATTCTAACTGGATTAGGAGCATTGGGAGCCTTAGCATCGGGTAGTTCAGCAATTACCAATGCCGTTTTAAATGCAAAAAAAGCCAAACAAGAGTTGGATGAACAAACCAGACATAACAAAACAATAGAAGCTATAGCTATGGGTAAAGGTCTCTATCTCAAACCATATAAAAAGGGCTATGGAATTTATGTTGATGAAAATAAAACTCCAAAAAACTAATTAAGCAGCTACCCAAAGGTCCTCTAACCGATGTAAATATTAGTTTTTTTGGGAAAAAATATATACCTCACTTTAGAGGTGTTTATATGCGTGATAATCTACCTAAGAAACCACATCGAATTGAATGTGGTATCATAAATTTGGATGTTAGCAGTGGACCTGGCACGCATTGGGTGGCATATAATAAAATCAATAATAATATCGAGTATTACGACAGTTTCGGTAATCTTCAACCCCCGATAGAAGTTTTACGCTATTTGGGACCAGCTATTACATACAATTATAAAAGAGATCAACGATTTCATACATACAATTGTGGACATCTTTGTTTAAAGTTTTTATTGGACATGAACAAAATTTTATAAATACTCCAACATCGATGATATCCCCTCCATTCAAATTCAACTTTCCTAAGAAGATGATTGAAATCAATAGATCGGATATTGCACTGGTTGATTTTCAATATTGCCATGGAAACCACAAGAGTATTTTCGTGAAGGAACTATCATATATGTGTGGTGCTTCTGTTGTTCCAGATTATTTTTTGTTTCGTCCACCTTTTAATATAAAAGAACTTACTGGGGAAGCATGCAGAACAAATGCCTACACCAAGACACATGTGAATGGCTTAGATTGGACAGATGGAGAAAAAAATTATAATGATGTCGAGAAAGCTCTTACACCATTGAACAATTATCAATATATTTTTGTTGTTGGACAAGAAAAGAAAATCTTTTTACAGAAATATATTCATTCTACCATTATAAATTTAGAAAATAATATGAAACTTCGAGCTTGCCAAAATTATTTTACAAACTGTCCTATACATTTGGACACTAGATTTAAGTGTGCCGTAAATAATATATTTAAGATATTTGTATTCATTGAACAAAACTGGAAAGAACTTGGCTACATACTAGACGATGAAATTAATAAAGTTAATAAATAAAAACAAGCAACTGTATTATTTGCATAAAACTTTATTTAAAGCATTAAAGGTAATGAAAGTGAACAATAATAAGAAAATGGGTGAACATTTACTCGCTCCACGACCACAAACATCTACACCAATTTCAGAAGGTGTACAATTCCAATTTTTTGAAATAGTTGGGACATTAGTTGTTTCACGCCCTTCCAGTAATGGGCAACGATATGTCAACCTTGAATGCTCAGTAACAGGACAATCAGTTTGATCCCAACTATGAATGTTTACTTTACAAAAATAACATCTGGTAATATCTCCTACTCCAGTATAATAAAGTCCTACTGCAGCCATTGTCTTGGGATCTGGATAATTTAAAGGCCAGCGAGCAAAGGTTTTTAAGCGTTCGTCTTCCTTATTAAGAATAGACATCTTCCTCTCTAAAGCTTCACTAATAAACTGAAATATTTCTCTGCACACATTAAAATGAAAACAGCTTGCAATTTTTAGTTTCAAACAAAATATTTATTTACTTTTCAGTTTATGTTAAATATGGTTGATAAAAATAATCTGGTTGATCCAAATGTTTTAATTCTAGTTTGTAAAGACTCTTTCCGCTTCCATCTTTCAACACAGTTTTCGTCACAGAATAACCCCCACCAGCTATTTCTTTTATGTATTCATCCGCCAGCGAGAGGAATCTTGACGGCAAATAGAGGATAGCATCATTAATTTTCAGCACAATTCTTTCCCCATATTTTGTATTTGTTCTAAAGGCGCCATGGATGTTGTATTCTTTGTTATCCTCCATTTCTTTCAAAGTTATTATTTTTTTATAACTGAAAGAATTGAATAAGTTTATTAAATCTGCGTTCGCCATAATATCACGTTCAATGTTTAATTTTATACTGTGAGCCTTACTTGAAATTGTCTTCTATATATACGAATATTTAACGCGAATTTCACAATATTACAGAGTTACTAGAGTTTTTAATTTTGAGCATAGTTAAGCATGTTCTCATTCATGCTCCAATCTATCGTTGAAGCAGAATTTGTCATGAAACTCTGCAACAACGCTTCCCCCCAAATTCTCATATCCATTTCACAGAAATCCAATTGTTAGTTAATGTAAACAATGGTGTTTCCTTCTTCAAATCCCTTCAATCTTCAATACCGAATTGATGCAGGGTTTGTCATGAAACTCTTTCAGTTTCAATTCTCTCAAATTGCTACATAATGTAAACAAATTCTTCATCGACAAAACTATCAAAAAGCGATCGATATAATGTATCAAAATGCCTGTCCACACAAGAAGAATTTGCTTTGATTGGCTACAGCAGCATTTTTTTAGTGTGTATATGCTACAACATTAATTGGTGGTTAGATGTCGCCTATATCGTTTCGAGGGAAATGACTGGAGAGCCATCTGGACAAAATAATAGAACACACATCTTCTTGTTGACTATGATACTAACCAAATTTGTCTCTGCTATATTCACTTCTCATATGGTGGATCTCTCTAGCCCCATTCGATATGATCATATTTCAATAGTTTTGGAGTGTGTCTATGCTACAACATAATTTATGGATAGTATGGATGGAACTCACCGTTAGATGTCGCCTATATCGTTTCGATGGGAATAACTGAACATTTTTGAGTCGCTAAAATTATAGACAAATTAAAACAAGTACAACGAAAAGTTAGTTTTGTCTTTTTATCTCATCATGTTTTGCATAGCCAACATGCTGATTTTCGTGTTCAACCCACTCGACTTCGTTATCGTTTTTCAAGAATTTCACTTGATTATTCCGGAATTTTTCGATGTCATTTCTTTGTCTATATTTTCATTTATATTTTCATCTATGCTGAAATTAAAACCCCTGAAATATCAATAATTGCAGCATATTTGTCAATTGAAACTCTTCTATAATATATCACATTTATTGAAGTCGATTTCTTGAAATATATGTTTTCAAATAAATTAATAAGCACATTTGACTGCAGTAATCAGCATGTTGACTATGTAAAAGCATTCTGAGAGCCATCTAGATAAAATGATTTTCTTCGATACTTACCTCTTTCAGATGTGTTTCTGCTATATTCACTTCTCACATGTTGAATCTCTTTAGCCCCACTCGATATGATCATAATACATTTTTTTTTTCGGAGGGTGTCTCTGCTAGTGGTGAATATTAAAACTTGAAATTTCACCATCCCATACACAGTTTTGGATTGTGTCTGCGCTAAACTTAGCGCCATCTAGTAGTTCATATTAAAACTAGCAACGCCAACGCCAACAGCCCCAATAAAATTTGACGTGGTACAATTCAAAAGACAACATCCCCAATATAATTTGCCGTGGTACAATTCAAACGACAACATCCCCAATATAATTCACCGTGGTACATTTCAAAAGACAACATCCCCAATATATTTCACCGTGGTACATTTCAAAAGACAACATCCCCAATATATTTCACCGTGCTGAATTTCCCCCAATCAACATCCCCAATAGAATTTGCCGTGGTACAATTCCCAAGACAACATCCCCAATATATTTCACCGTGGAGAATTTACCCTAATCAACATCCCCAATAGAATTTGCCGTGGTACAATTCCCAAGACAACATCCCCATTAAAATTCACCGTGGTGAATTTACCCAAATCAACATCCCCAATAGAATTTGCCGTGATAAATCGTGGTGAATTCCCAACATCCCCATAAGCACACTACTGCCCCCATATAACGGTGCCTCCCGATATTCGGTATTTTGAGGACTTTAGCGATATTATTCACCGGATTAATTTTAAATTTGGTATTTGAAGTTCGCAATGGATACTACAGCCTACGACAGGAAATTGTCTGTGCAGGTCCACGTCTTCGTATAGCCCCCATATAACGGTACCTCCCGATATTCGGTACTATTCACCGGAATTTTTTCAAATTTGGTAATTGAAGTTCGTGAAGTATACTACAGCCTAAGACAGAAAATTGTCTGTTCAGGCCCACGTCTTCGTATAGCCCCCATATAACGGTACCTCCCGATATTTGTTATTTTGATGATTTCAGCGACATTATTCATCGGAATTGTTTCAAATTTGGTATTTGAAGTTCGTAATGAATACTGCAGCCTCAGGCAGAAACTTGTCTGTGCAGGTCCACATTTTGGTATAGCCCCCATATAATAGTACCTCCCTATATTGATGATTTTAGCTACATTATTCGCCGATTTTTGTAATGGCTTTTGACAAAATTGCCTATGCAGGTCCACATTGTCGTTTAGACCCTAATATGACGGCTATATTTTGTGTTTTTAAGATTTTAACAGAATTTTTAACGGATTTTATTTATTTTTTTTAATTGCCAAATTCGTTCCAATGCTGGAGGGTATTCAAAGTTCGGCCCGGCTGGCTTTTTTACTTGTTAATATTTTTTAAAGACCAATTTTGGTGGATTTTTTTCAAGTTTTCTTTAAGGGTTTTTTTAAGAATTTTTCTTGAAGGAGTAATAGGCCAAAATGGCGGATTTTTAGGAGTATTTGTTCAGGGACCAACATATTGATAATATTAAAGAGGACGAATAAAGTTTTTTTTAAAAATATTTTTAGAGACCAATAATTTGTCAATGGCCTTGGAACCTCTTATTTTTTTATATTTTGTAGAACGACCTTCGAATCAACAACATAATCTGTTTCACCATTATTCCTCAATAAAACCTCTTTTTCTTTTCCAAAACTTGGCCTTTTTCAAATTCCAATTCCGTGATCAAAATAAAAACGAAAGTTGTCAACAGCACTGACTTGTCGAGATGTGATCTGCTCTGTGTGTGTGATTCTATTATTTTCGATTGCAAATCGAAATAATTTCACTTTTAGTATTCCAATTCTTTTCATGTATGTCTTCTTCGTATCTTTTTTTTTCTTTTGTTATGTGCTTTTTTCAAAGCCAAACCAAACAAAAACGACTTTTTCTTTGATGAAATGACTTGAATGCCAGCCATTATTTAGTCGATTGCCTTGATGTAGTCTAAAATATTAGTTCTATTGTCTGGGGGCCAAATCAATTTCCCAAATAAATATTTTTTTTTTGGTTAAAAAATAGAAAAAAACAAAACCCTTTTGAGAACAAACCATCAAACACCTCTTTGCCGCCAATGCACACCAATGACGAAAGTCCCACCGAAAAAAAGAAACACGAGACAAATAAATCGTTAAATTCCCATAAATTTGACTTTCATCATTAATCAAAGCAATTAAGTCAACAAAAAAACGAAGTGGCGATTGGCCAACATCAGTACTGCCCAAAAGAAACGAGAACAACGAAGAAGCATCAATTGGGCAAGAAATCACCCAGTTCTGTTACTAATGACCAAAGTTTAGGGTTCATAATTTAAAATAAATTTTTTATATTCTTTTGATTCTAATTCCGTTGATTCAGTTTCCGTTGCATTTGTAGCTCTGATGGCTCTTTGAAAAATATTTTTAAAAAATCTACGTTTGTAGCTCTGATGGCTCTTTGAAAAATATTTTTAAAAAAAATCCACGTTTGTAGCTCTGATGGCTCTTTGAAAAATATTTTTAAAAAAACCACGTTTGCAGCTCTGATGGGTCTTTGAAAAATATTTTTAAAAAAACCACTCTCAAAAGGGTTTTAAAAAAATCCACGTTTGTAGTTCTGATGGCTCTTTGAAAAATATTTTTAAAAAAACCACTCTCAAAAGGGTTTTTAAAAAATCCACGTTTGTAGTTCTGATGGCTCTTTAAAAAATATTTTTAAAAAAACCACTCTCAAAAGGGTTTTTAAAAAATCCACGTTTGTAGTTCTGACGGCTCTTTGAAAAATATTTTTAAAAAATCCACGTTTGTAGTTCTGATGGCTCTTTGAAAAATATTTTTAAAAAATCCACGTTTGTAGCTCTGAGGCTTCTTTAGTGGAAAAAATATTTTTAAAAAACCCACGTCTGCTTCTTTGGTGAAAAATATTTTTAAAAAATCCACGTCTGCTTCTTTAGTGGAAAAAATATTTTTAAAAAATCCACGTCGGCTTCTTTAGTGGAAAAAATATTTTTGAAAAATCCACGTCGGCTTCTTTAGTGGAAAAAATATTTTTAAAAAATCCACGTCGGCTTCTTTAGTGGAAAAAATATTTTTAAAAAATCCACGTCGGCTTCTTTAGTGGAAAAAATATTTTTAAAAAATCCACGTCGGCTTCTTTAGTGGAAAAAATATTTTTAAAAAATCCACGTCGGCTTCTTTAGTAGAAAGAATATTTTTAAAAAAATCCACGTCGGCTTCTTTAGTGGAAAAACTATTTTTAAAAAATTTACGTCGGCTTCTTTAGTGGAAAACTATTTTTAAAAAATCCACGTCTGCCTCTTTAGGGGAAAAATATTTAAAAAAAATCCACGTCGGCTTCTTTAGTGGAAAAAATATTTTTAAAAAATTTACGTCGGCTTCTTTAGTGGAAAACTATTTTTAAAAAATCGACGTCTGCTTCTTTTGTGAAAAATATTTTTAAAAAATCCACGTCTGCTTCTTTTGTGGAAAAATTAGTATTAAAACATCCACGTCTGCTTATTTAGTGGAAAAATATTTTTAAAACATCCACGTTTGTTTCTTTGGTGGAAAAAATATTGTCAAAAAATTCACAATTGTTTCTTTAGTGGAAAAAATATTTTTAAAAATCCAGGTTTGTTTCTTTAGTGGAAAAAATATATTTTTTTTAAAATCCAAGTTTGTTTCTTTAGTGGAAAAAATATTTTTAAAAAATCCACGTTTGCTTCTTTAGTGAAAAAATATTTTTAAAAAATCCACGTTTGTTTTTTAGTGGAAAAAATATTTTTAAAAAATCCACGTTTGCTTCTTTAATGGAAAAAATATTTTTAAAACAAGTCACCTTTGCATTTTTGATGAAAAAATATTTTTAAAAAATCCATTTTTATTTCTTTGGTGGAAAAGATATTTTTATAAAAATCGACGTTTGTTTTTTTATTAAAAAAAATATTTTTAAAAAATTCAAATCTTGTTATCCTTTAAAAAAAATAAAATACCCACGTTTGTTTGCTTTTGCTATGGAAATCTTTGCAGATCTTCAAATCTCAATCAATCAAATTCCTTAGCCACACGTTTAAATGTGTAACGAATTTCTGCCAAAATAAGCACCTTTCGTTTTGCTCCGCTTTAAAATCGTATGATTATTTGACACCCAGCACTGATGGGGCAGCCACATGATCGGATATCAGCCCCGCATTCATTTGTCCATCATTTGTAAAATAAATTAATGCTGACAGCCAGAATGGAGGAGAATAGATAGTTTTCTCGGTTAACGAATCCATTCATTAAAAAGAAAAGTGATGGATGGTCGGAAGATTTCTTGATTACAAAATACCAATACAGCTCATCGATATCGATCGATGGCTAACAAAAAAGTTGGCCAGATGCTGTGCCATCCAACGATTTGGAGTAGAAATTTTGCCCACCAGAAAAAAAATCTGCACACCAGCCACGCTCGGCCAATAAAAAAGCGCAGCGAATGCGGATCGTCGATGCGAATTTAAATAACAACAATAAATGTGATAATGAAGATGATAATGGAAAACAATGCGACTAATCCATGTGGAGTTTGAACTCCATTTCGAGGCAATACGGGACGGCGATCACTTACAAACACACATACACACTTTAGTTGGGGCAAGTTCAACGAAAGTGAACTCGATTAAAATAGTGGGGCCGGCGGTCCATCTGACACAAACTCAATTTCATTATTTGTTTAGCTATTTTTGATGAATGGTCAGTCAGTCGGTCATTCAGTCAGTGAAATTATAGTGTTGAGTTCCAACCATAGAGGGGGGTACTCCGCACATATATGTTCGCACATTCATCAGGCATTCGTTCTTGGCTTTTGTTGAGGTTTTTATTTCTGTTTTTTGATTTTCTTCTCTTTTTTATAATCTCTTTGTTTTCATCAGATATTTATCTATGACGGCCAGAGATGCTGACCACCATCATTTGCTGAAAATCGAGAAAAAGTAAGATCACCATAACAACAACAACAACTGCCACCACGACAATAGCTGTAAAAGTAACTCTAGTATCGACATGACATCGTCATTGACTTGACTATAATAAAAGTTTTAGTGTGGAAACAACAACAACACCAACAATTATGAATTGTATGTAGTGCAGCTACAGACATATGTGTATGTTTGTATGTAAGCCGGAATGTATCTGAGCTCTGAAATGTAACGAATTTTACAGAGGAACTAAACTGATATGGACTTTCTCTCAATAAACAATATTAATGTTTTCATTCTGCTTCATTTCGGCATTTTTGACTTTAGACCAGATGACTATTTGACCGAGCAATGGGGGGAAATTGAGAGTAGGCATATGGGCCAATCCATAGGCGAGAAAAAACGATATTATATTTTTTTTCGAATATATATGGATTTAAAAAAAAAAAATCCAACGTGGAAACAAATGTGTATTCTTTTTTTTAAATATTTTTTCCCACATGGAAACAATTGTTGTTTTCAATACAAATATTTTTCGAATTTATATGGACTTTAAAAAAAAAGATATTTTATCCACTAAAGAAACAAGTTTGGATTTTTTCAAATTCATATGGATTTAAAAAATTCCAACATGGAAACAAACGTGAATTAAAAAAAAATATTTTTTCCAAATTGGAAACGACTTGGAATTTTTGGAAAAAATGTTTCCAATACAGAAAAAGTGGGTTTTTGAAAATATTATTTTTATTTTTTTTATTTATTAAATTTTTTTTTTTTTTTTTTAATATTTTTTATTATATATATTTTGTTTTGATTTTTTCAACAAAGAGAGGAACGTGGATTTCTTAAAAATATTTTTTCAAAAATGGATTTAAAAAAAATTCAAACATGGATTTTTTAAAAATAGTTTTTCAAAAGTGAATTTTGTAACTTTCTTTCAAACGTGGATATTTTAATTTTTTTAAAGTGGATATTTATTTAGTTTTTTTTTCAAACGAGGATTTTTCAAAAGTATTTTTTCAAACGTGTATATTTTAAAAGTAAATTTTCAATTTATATATTTTAAACTTTTTTTCAGAAGAGTATTTAAAATAAAAAAAAATTCAAACGTGGATGTTTTAAAAATATTTTTCAAACGTGAATATTTTCCAAACCTTGATTTTTAAACAATATTTTTTCACTAAAGGAGAAACGAAAATTTTTTAAAAATATTTTTTCAAACATAGATTATTTATTTTTTTTTTGAAAATGTGGATTTTTTAATTTTTTTTTCAAAAGTGGATATTTAATTTTTTTTAAACATTAAATTTTCTAAAATATTTTTAAAAACGTGAATTTTAAAAAAATATTTTATTTTGGATGGATTTCTTAAAAATATTTTTTCAAAAGTGGATTTAAAAAAAATTTCAAACAAGGATATTTCTTAAATATTTTTTCAAACGTGGATTTTTTAACTTTTTTCAAACGTGGATATTTTAAAAATTTTTCAAACGTGGATATTTTAAAAATTTTTCAAACGTGGATATTTTAAAAATTTTTCAAACGTGGATATTTTAAAAATATTTTTTCAAACGTGGATTTTTATAGTTTTTAAAAATATTTTTTCAAACGTGGATTTTTATAGTTTTTAAAAATGTTTTTTCAGACGTGTATTTAAAATAAATAATTTTTCAAACGTGGGTGTTTAAAAAATGTTTTTCAAACGTGAATATTTCAAAAATATTTTTCCAAACGTTGATTTTAAACCATATTTTCCACTAAAGGAAGAAACGTGACTTTTTTGAAAATATTTTTTCAAACATGGATTTTTTTTTGCAAATGTGGATTTTTTAACTTTTTTTTATTTTTTTTAAACATTAATTTTTTAATATTTTAAAAAATATTTTTTTTTCAAACATGTATTTAAAAAAATTATTTTTCAATCGTGTATTTAAAAAATAATAATTTTTCAAACGTGGATTTTTTAACTTTTTTCAAACGTGGATATTAAAAAAAAACTTGGATATTTTAAAAATAATTCTCAAACGAGGATTTTAAAATTTTTTTAAAATATTTTTTTGTGTATTTTTTAAAAAAAATTTAAAATAAATAATTTTTCAAAAGTGGATGTTTTAAAAATATTTTTCAAACGTGAATATTTTAAAATATTTTTTCAGACGTTGATTTTTAAACAATATTTTTCATTAAGGAAAAAACGTGAATTTTTTAAAAATAATTTTTCAAATACGGATTTTAATTTTTTTTCTTGAAAATGTTTTTTTCTTTCAAACGTGGGTATTAAAAAGTTATTTAAACATGAATTGTTTAAAAATATTTTTACAAACATGAATATTTAAAAAAAAAAAATTTTTTTTCATTAAAAAAGCAGTTTTGGATTTTTTAAAAACATTTTTTAAAATAATTTTTCAATCGTGTATTAAAAAAAATCAAACGTGTATTTAAAAAATAATAATTTTTCAAACATGGATGTTTTAAAAATATTTATTCAAAAGTGGATATTTCAAAACAATTTTCCACATTCATTTAAATTTTTTTATCATTTAACAAGAAAGAGTTGATTTTTTAAAAGTATTTTTAAACGTATATTTACAAAAAATATTATCCACACCCAAAAGACACGTGGATTTTTTAAAAATATATTAAATTAAAATAATAAAATTTAATAAAATTGAGCTCGAGGTCTAACTAATAATAACTAAATTCGATCATCCGTTTTTGTTCAAACTTGGAAAATTAAAATATTTTTACCATGAAGTACCTCCCCAACAAAGAGTGAATATTTCAAATAATTATAACTATTATTATTTAAAATTTTAAACAAGATTTTGATGGTCTTCAAATTTTGCACATATTTCTAGCAACACAAGATCTGGTATGAATAACCGATAGAATGGACATGCAATGTAGAAACGTGAATTTCTTAAGGAGAAGTTTAATCGTCGACTTTTTTTCAATTTTTATAAATCCTAGCACACATTATCGTAGAACTTCTCATATCAATGGGAGAGAGAGAAAAAGATTTTTTTCATTAAGAAATTTTAGTATCGTTACCAATCAGCATCACAAATAACAATAATAAAAAATTTAACTATCGACACACATACCCATCCATACATCCTATACTCAGAAAAATATGCTTCAATTGTCGGTCAGTGGGGAAATGCGACTGACGACACATTTTTACTGGAATGTAAAAAAAAAAATGTTTTGAAATGAAAAAAAATCACAATCCAACTTTATTGCCCTGATGGTCCTTGAAGAAATATTCTTTGAAAATTGAAGGTTGTGGCCCGAATGGGCCTAAAAAAATATTTTTAAAAATTTGCAACTTTGTGACCCTGAAGGTTCACAAAAAACCCAAGCTTACCTATAGAAGAGCTTCTATGACCCTTCTACGTATAGAAAAGCTTTTGTAGATCTTCTACGTCTGGGAAAGCTTCTGTAGCTCTTCTCGTATAAAAAGATGCAACAGGTTTGGAAGATCTTTTACAGCTCTCCAACGTATAAAAGAGCTACTATGGCTCCTTCATGTTTACACGACCTTCTATGGCTTATCTTTGTATAATGGAGCTTTAATGACTCTTTTACGTCTGGAAGAGCTTTTATGGCTCTTCAACGCATAGAAGAGTTTCAGTCGCTCTTTTACGTATAGAAGATATGACTCTCTTGCGTGTAGAGGAGCAGGATGTGTCTCTTCTGCGTATAGATAAGCTTCTATGTGCCTCTTCTGGTTATAAAAGGGGTTCTGTAGCATTCATACTTATAAAGTAATCTTTTTAGCTCTTCTGATCAGAGAGGAGTTTCTCTAGCTATTCTGGTCATTGAAGATATTCTGCAGCTCTTCTAGCTCTAGCCATAGTAGTATTTCTAAAGTTCTTCTGTAGAAGAAAACTAAGCAAAATTATTAAACCCGTTGAAAGATAATCTTAAGAAATATTTTGTTATCCCTGACATGGATTTACTAACCACCACAGAATGGGTCTTGGATTCTGAAAGAACTTCTATAGCTCTCCTATGTATAGAAGAGCTTCTATGGCTTCAATGACTCTCCTACATCTGGAAAAGTTTCTTTCACATATAGAATAGCTTCAATAGCTCTTTATCGAAACCCGCGTCACAGTGGCCGAAAAATGGCTCGTAAGCTGAACATATCGCACGTTACATTTGGCAAATATTAAAAAATTAGCTCGGGGTAAAGCCATTGAAATTCCAAAAAGTGCAAAAACTTACACCCCTTACAAAGAAAATAGACTCTAAAGAGCTAAAGAGTTGCTTCGTGGTGAACTGCCGAATTTGGTTTTCTCCGATGAGAAAACATTCGTTGTCCAGCAGGAGGTCAGCTAAAAATGTGCACCTTCGGTTGGCCACCAGAACTCAAGCGCCGGCCATGGTGATGGTGTGGGCTGCCATAACAGCCGATGGTCACTCTCCGCTCGTATTAATCGACCGTGGCATCAGAATAAATGCCGAATATTATCGCGAAAATATTCTGACTAAGGGTGTATTAAAGCCTTGGGCATGCAAACATTTTCGGACTCAGCACGCGCCACCCAAGAATCCAGCCACAATGGCCACCAAAATCTCCGGTAGCAATCCGTTGAACTATTGTGTCTGGAGTATTTTGAAAAGCAAAGTTGGCACTGAAAATGCCAAAGTGTCGACCACCTCAAGCAAGCGCTTTGCCGGGAATGGGAAATACCGCAGAGTAACATTCGGGCAGCGTGTAACGGTTTCATTTCATTAACGTTTGAAGGCCATTATTCGTGCCAAATGTGACCAATTCGAACAAATCTAAACTTATTCTAAAATGTGATGCTATTTCCGACATTTTTTGCTTTCATTCAATAAAATTATAAAAAAATTTAAAAATTATGGCGTTTGACATTGCTGCAGCTTTTTTTATCTCACCCTGTATACCCTCTCTAACCATATGGCTGAGGGTATAATAACTTTTTCAGCTTTTCAAGTCAGAGAGGAGTTTCTGTAGCTATTCTGGTCATAGAAAAGATTCTACAGCTCTTATAGCCCTAGTACTGTTTCTGGAGCTTTTCTAGCTATAGCAGTACTTCTGAAGCTCTTCTTTAGAAGAAAACTAAGCAAAACAATGTGAAGAAGTTGAAAGAAAACCTCATGTAATATTTTATTATGCATGGATTTACCCGCCTCCACAAGTTTCTTAAAAATTTTCAACAATGTGACTCTGATGGTTCTTGAAAAAAACCAAGTTTGTCGGTATTATGGACCTTCATCATATTCTTAAAAAAAATTCAATTTTTTTCTGATAAAATTTGAAAAAAAAAATTAAAAAATGCATCTTTTGTCACTCTGATGGTCTTTTGGCGAAATATTTTTAAAAAATCCACATTCGCACCCATTTTTATGAAATAAAAAAAAGCGTTTCACACAAAAAATTTATCCCGGAAAAAGGCGTTCTGACTGAGGGAGGTTAGAAAAGGAGGTCTCTCTAAAGAAGTTCAATAATAGGACCTCTGTCTTATAGTAACTTGTGAAGATTATTCCCTCTGTAGAAGTCATGAAAAAGTATTATGTGTATAGGAGACCTGCAGGAGGCCTTTTCTTTCAGAACTCCTCTAAGAGCTATTTTTTTTGCTATGAGACATAAAGTCTAACTTTTACAGAAGAAATTTCTCAAAGAGTCATTGACTTTCATATTTTCTCCCTCTGTCTCTGGGAATTGGTTCAATTGTCAATACGTATCAATCGAATTTATAAACAGCTTTTTATGGCAAGACGTGACTGAAATTGTTAGGAAGTTTCTATTAGATATTTGATACATTAGTCATCGAAGATACAAAAGTACGATTTCAATGAACTTTTTGGATCCCGCCTAGAAAATGGATTGAGGGTGGGTATACAAGTGCAATGGAGGTATTCACAAAAATTGGCCTATTTACACCTTACTCAAGATAGGCAAACATTTCAAAACCAATCTCTCTAACCTTCCTTCCCCATAAACCGAAAATTTTAATACGCACACAGCTACTCCATTACTAATCGCCTAGCTAATATTTACATAAATAAATTTTGAAAACCGCCTTGTCATTCCCAAAACACCTATTGCGAAAATAAAATCCCAACCAACATTTAAAAATATTTTAAAATTTTAAATGCACCCCAAATCGACCATTTCGAATTGTTAATTTTTTTTCCAACGAACCTGGTGAGGAGATGGGATTTCACATTCACCAAAATTTCTAATTGCTTCAATTTATTTGAATAATTAACGAAAATTTCCGCATCGAACTTTAAAATGTGAGGAGTTCTTTTTTTTTGGTTTTGAAAATCGATTTAAATATTTACTTAATTGAGTGTGAAGTGGTGGCAAAGGTGTTTGAGAAAATCGTTTTTTTGAATTTTATGGCGGAAAATGTCCAATTCTCCGTTTAATTGACAACTGCGTGATGGTGGTGGTGATGGTGTGCATATCAATGGGATAATAACAAATTTGAAAGGCATAGCTAAATGGCCATAAAAGGTCATTGAATGGGGTGTAAAATAGCGCAGGTTGTTTCGATTGCAAAAGAGGGGGAAACATGTGCAATTAGAAGTCAATAATGCCGTGCAATGTAATATGTCCAAAAAAACCTTCAAATAATTTTTTAAAAATTGTGAAAATTATTTTGGAGTGATCTTTGGAGAAGTACCCCAGAAAATTTGACCCTCAAATATATTCCAAAAAACACAAATTGTTAATGTGATGGTAGGTCAAAAATTATTCATAAGATATTAACGTTTATAGTTGCAGTGAAATTAAGACAGTATTTAAAAAGGTCTCGATACATGGATTAGGCGGGCTTTAAAAAAATATTTAAAAAATCCACGATCTCCTCCTCTCCTCTTGTGTCTTTTTTAATTCTCCTGATGGACCTTGACATAATATTAAAAAAAAAAAAAATAAAAATCTGATGGATTTAAAAACAAATATTTTCTAAAAAATCCAAGTTTGTGAATTTGATGAGCCCTTCTACGTATAGAAGAGCCCCAATGGCTCTTCTACGTATAGAAGGGCCTCATTAAGGTTCTTCTACGTATAGAAGAGCCTCATTAAGGTTCTTCTACGTATAGAAGAGCCTCATTAAGGTTCTTCTACGTATAGAAGAGCCTCATTAAGGCTCTTCTACGTATAGAAGAACCTCATTAAGGTTCTTCTACGTATAGAAGAGCCTCAATGGCTCTTCTACGTATATAGGAGCCTCAATGGGTATAGAAGGGATTGTATGGAGCTTTTATGTATAGAAGAGCTTCTATGGAGCTTTTGAATCTCTTGTGACCATAAAAGGCCTTCAGAAAAGCTTACGCAGCTTTTTTGGCTGTAGAAAAGTTTCTGTAGCTCTTCTGGTCATGGTAGACCTTCTGTATCCCTTTTAGCCATAAAGGATCTTCTGTTGCTTTTCTAGTCCTATTAGAGCTTCTGTACCTTTTCTGGCAATAGAATAGTTTTTTCAGCTCTTCTAATCATATAATTACTTCTGAAGCTCCTCTGTAAGCAAAAAATTTAAACAAGTTGAGAAAAAAAACCTCAAACAATAATTTATTATGCCGAGCATGGCTCTGCCCGCCACCACAAAATAATTTGGACATTAGTAGAGCAGTGGCGTGTGTACGTACGCTCTCTGATGTTGCGGTGAGGTGTGGTGTGGTGGTGTGATGTCTTTAACCAGACCAAACAATGTCTTTCGCTTCTCTCTGTTGTGTTGTGGTCGTTCGAGCGCTCATCATTATGAGCGATGTGACGTACTTAGTGGCTGGGCTTTTTTCGGTTTACAAATTTTTGGTTTTTAAACTATTTTTTTTGTTAAACTTTCGATTTCATTTTTTAATCGTTTTTTCACTTTTTTCCATTGTAAATTACTTTGGTTTGTTTTTTTTTCTTCACTTACACATATGTTCATACCCTTTTTGTGTGCGTTAGAAATGGCAGTTCCGCGGCGGCGGCGGCAGCAGCGTTTGTGTACGTCTTGGAACTCGTACGAGCAGATGCAACCTATCCAAATGGTAATGATGATGTGGTGTTTTTTTTTTTTTGAACTTGAGCCAGGAGAATAATGAAAACATTTACAGGCAGCCAGTGGCCATGGCATCAGTCCAGTGACACTGACTGACGGTTTGATGCAACGGCAGCTGCCGCCGCCGCAGCAGCAAGTGGCCTTCTCGTTTGTTCCCTAACTGGAAGTACTGGCGAACACCGCAATTGATTGGCTGCCAAAGTCGATTGAAGTGATTTGTACCGGCCGTCGTTTGGACAATTAAATGTAACTTTTAATTAAACTGGTGAATAGAGCGGCTAATAAACCGCCAGAAAATCTGGCAACTGGTTTGGGCATTGTTAGGGCCAGACATTTTATTTTTAGATGTGTACTTCTTTTTATTGGTGTTGTTGTGTTAACAACAATTGTAATATTGTTAAATGTTTACAATCGATTACAACACTCAAACAATGAGGCAGACAAAGGAAGTCAAATTATTTTCTTTTTTTTTTTCTTTTAGTTTCACTTTCACCAAACCGGCATGGATTTGAGGTCCGATTCTGGTTAAGGTGGGGCGGTAGGGGGGGGGACGGATTTTGTGGCAAGTTCTATCAAAGATATTAACAGGGGGAATTTAGGAAAATTTTTTTCAGGACCATCAGAGCCACAGAAGTGGAATTTTAAGAATTTTTTTTTGAGGATCATCAGGGCCATTATCCTAGATTGTTTTTTTTAAGAATATTTTTTCAAAGCCCATCGGAGCCTTAAAAGTGAACTTTTTAAAAATATTTTTTTTTAAGTCCACCAAAGAAACAAACTTGTATTTTTGTTTGGGCTCTGATGGAGTTTGTGAATCTGATGAGGCCTGAAAAATATTAATCGCTCTTCTACGTATAGAAGAGCATCAATCCCTCTTCTACGTATAGAAGAGCATCAATCCCTCTTCTACGCATAGAAGAGCATCAATCGATCTTCTACGTATAGAAGAGCATCAATCGAGGCCATTCATCATCATTTCAGGCCATTCAGAACAAAAAAATTGGATTTTTTAAGAAAATTTTTCGAGTCAAATACTTTTTTAAGAATTTTTTTCAAGGGTCATCAGAGATATAAACGCGTTTCGCGCGGTCGTGGATTTCGTGATGAATTTTTTGGATCGTAGAGTTTTGAAGTATATTTTTTTGAGGTTTAGAGTTGTTTTTGAGTTTAAACAAAAAAAAAAAAAAAAAAAAAAAAATATATATATATTTAAGCTTCATTTCCGATTGGGGATCCATTGTGGATTGTGGACTTTTTAAAAATATTTTCAAGGCCCGTAGAGAATTGGAGATCCATTTGGGGTCGTGGTTTTTTTTAAACTATTTTTCAAGGCCCAAAGAGCGTTGGAGATCCATTGGGGATGGTGGATTTTTTTAAAACTAGAGTATTGGAAATCCATTGTGGATCGCGGATCTTTACAAAACTATTTTTCAAGGCCTGTAGAGGATTGGAAATCCATTGTGGATCGTGAATTTGTTTTAAATATTTTTCAAGGCCTGTAGAGGATTGGAAATCCATTGTGGATCGTGGATTTTTTAAAACTATTTTTCAAGGCCCATAGCTGATTGGAGACCCATTGTGTATAGTATATTTTTAAAAAATATTTTTCAAGGCCCATATGGGATTAGAGATCCATCGTGAATCGTGGATTTCTTACAACTATTTTTCAAGGCCCATAGAGGATTGGGGATTTTTTTAAAACTATTTTTCAAGGCCCATATGGGATTGGAGATCCATTGTGAATCGTGATTTTTTTTTAAATATTTTTCGAGGCGCATAGAAGATTGGAGATCCATTGTCGATCGTGCATTTTTTTGAAATATTTTTCAAGGCCCAAAGAAGATTGTGGATCATGGATTTTTTTAAAAATATTTTTCAAGGCCCAATTGTAGATTTTTGTGTAAAAAAATATTTAGCAGCTTTTTAAAATTTTTTTTATGGTACGTCGTGGATGTCTGCCCGTCTGTGGAAATCCCTCTAGCTTCCAAACGAAATGAAGAAGGTTGATAAAATTTTACTCAAATGTAAATTATGTCTGAAGGACTTTTGGTATTGAAAATAGGCCATGCAGGTCCACGTTTTGGTATAGCCACCATATAATGGTATATCCCGATATTCGGTATTTTGATGATTTAAGCGACATTATTCACCGGAATTGTTTCAAATTTGGTATATGAAGTTCGTAACGGATACTACAGCCTACGACAGAAAATTGTCTGTGCAGGTCTACGTCTTCGTATAGCCCCCATGTAACGGCACCTCTTTATATTCGGTATTTCGATGATTTTAGCGACATTATTCACCGAAATTGTTTCAAATTTGGTATTTGGAGTTCGTGATGGCTACTACAGCCTATGATAGAAAATTGTCTGTGCAGGTCTACGTCTTCGTATAGCCCCCATGTAACGGCACCTCCCGATATTCGGTATTTTGATGATTTTAGCTACATTATTCACCGGAATTGTTTCAAATTTGGTATTTGAAGTTCGTAGTGGATATTACAGCCTATGACAGAAAATTGTCTATTCAGGTCCACGTCTTGAGAAAGACACTAATAGCATACCACCCATATTAAGGTACCTCCCTACGTTGGGTATTTTGATGATTTTTTTCAAGGTTCACATTTGTATATTGTAATGGCTTATGGCCTATGCAGGTCCATGTATAGACACTAATATAACGGCTACATTCGGTATTTTTAAGATTTTAACAGAATTTGTAACGGATTTTATTTTTTTTTTGGAAAAATTCCAAATTTGTTCCAAATAGTGGAGGGTATTCAAAGTTCTTACAGCCGAACTTACAGCTTTTTTAATTGTTTTTAAATTATTTTCCACACTCCTTCATGCCACTTGCATAATTTTCCAAGAATCTTTTTCTAATTAATTTTTGCCGACAACTTAACCTCCAATAAAAATTCCCAACTATTTATTCATCCTCGTGTCTGATTTATTTATCGTTGTAGCTTTTTTCTCTATGAGGCCAAGAAAAGAAGAAACGATTCACATTTTTTTTCTTGGAGGGGGTTTGAATAATTAATGCGAAATGTTCGAATTTAAAACGATTTTGAATTGTTTTGAGCTGCCAGCTTGCAAAGAGCATCACACGTAAAAGGGCAGCTTGATTCTATGAAACGTTTTAAACCTCCTCCCTAACCCACCGCCACTTTCCCATGACCAACCAACAAAGAAGAAAAAAAACGTTTGGTATTTTTGGCAAAAAGACAGCTGCCACCAACAGCCAAACTGCCGGCAAAACCATTCTTTAGTTGGGCGTTTATTTAGCATAACGAATGTGTCTATTTGCAGCAGGCCCCCTCTCCCATCCCCTGCCACGGTTTAAAGTGTCTGCAGCGGTGACTATAGCTGGTGGTATTTTTTTCTTTTGCTTCTTCTTCTCCGCGAGATAATAGACAACAAATGCCGGCATCGATAGAAATTTTTGTTGGTTTTGTTTCTTTTCGATTTTTTTGTTTGTTCGCTTTTCATTTGTTTTGTTCGGGAGGGATCTGCCCACAATAAATATTTAGCTTTCACAATTTGCAAGGCTCTTCATTGGCAAGAAAGAAGTAGGAGAAGACGAAGAAGAAGACTAAAACGACGATCGATGGCAGTCGGAGTCAGTTACCAGTTGACCACCAGAAACGCATTTTTTCTCTCTCCCAAGGAAGGAAGGAATTAAAAGTATTCCAAGAGGCGAGGGGAGAGGTAGGACGGGGGCGCTGGAAATCGAATGCCACCGGTATTCAAGTCAATTCAGGTGAGGCCCACAATTGTACATTATTATGTGCGAAAGCATCTATCATTAGATAGTTGCTGCCGGAGTTGGAGCTGTAGCCGCTGCTGAAGTTCGAAATCGAAATGGTCATGGAAGTTTTAAAGTCAATGCTTAAACGAGGCTGTTTGGTTATTGGTTATGGTATTTGGCGTGTTACACGTATTTGGCAGTCATGACAAAGAGACAGACGCCCGGAGAGAAAGACAGACAGACATGGCGACCGACCAACCGATCGACAGGCATTTAATGTCAGGGTATTGAAAATTTAAACAAAAAATACCACCTACATTAATGACAATACAGCGGGAGGACTTATAAATTTCAATGCTGCTGGACGTATTCCAGATAGAGGAGGTCCTCTTCTATGCGTAGAAGAGCTATAGAAGCTCTCCTGTACGTCGAAGTGCCACAAAAGCTCCGTAGTAAGAAGACGTATTCCAGATAGAAGAGGTCCTCTTCTATGCGTAGAAGAGCTATAGAAGCTCTCCTGTACATGGAAGTGCCACAAAAGCTCCGTAGTAAGAAGAAAAGCGAATAATGTTCTTCAATGCATAAAAAAGCTATGGAAGCTTTCAGGAGACAGAAAAGCTTTAAACCCCCGCATATACACAGATGAGCATTAAAAGCTCGTCCATACGTAAAAATAGCCTTACAAGCTCTTCAATTACGTAGAAAAGCTACGGGACGCTAAAAAAGAGCTATAGCAAATATTTTATTCGAAGAAGAGCTATAGAAGTTTTCCTATGCGAAGAAGACAAATTGAAGCCCTTGTCCACGTAGAAGAGCTATAAAAGCTCTTCTATATGTAAAGGATCTGTAAAAGCTATTCTAGATGTAGAGACATATAAAAGCTCTTATATATGTGGAAGATCTGTAAAAGCTCTTCTATATGTACAAGATCTGTAGAAGCTACTGTATACGTAGAAGAGCTGTAGCAGCTCTTCTATACGTAGAAGCGCTGTATGCGCTCTTCTATATTTGGAAGCTGCATCAGCTCTTTTATACGTAGAAGAGCTTTTGACGCTCTTCTGCACGTGTAAGAGCTCTAGACCCTCTTATATACGTAGAAGAGCTGTAGAGGGACTCTATACGTAGAAAAACTGCAAAGCGCTTTAAGGCGTAAAAGAGCTAAACCCCCTCTTCTATGCGTAGAAGAGCTAAGAAGACTCTTCTAGACGTAGAACACCTATATAAGTTCTTCTATACGTAGAAGAGCTTTAGCAGTTCTTCTACCAGTAACAAACCTGTAAAACCTCTTCTATGCGTAGAGGAGCTTTTAAGGCTCATCTAGGCGTAAAAGAGCCATAGAAAAGCTATGGAGGCAATTCTAGAGGTAGACGAGCTATATAAGCTCTTCTATGTACGTAAAAAACTGCAGAAGCACTTCTAAGCATAGAAGAGCTATGGAAGCTCTTTTATACTTAAAAAAGCTATAGAAGCTCCTCTCGACGTCGAAGAGGTATAACAAGTCGTATATAACTAGAAAAGCTATGGAAGCTCTTCTGTGTGTAGAAAAGCTATAGAAGCTCTGCTATTCGCAAAAAAGCTCATGTATAAGTAGGGGAGGTCTTCTGAGCATAAACGAGCTAATTAACCTTCCCTTTATAGTAAGATTTGGAAATGTCTTCCCATAGAAAACCATTACATCTTCTCAGAGAAGATCACTTTGTTTTCTCATGGAAAACTTCTTCTTCTTCTCATAGAAGACCAGTAAACTAATTGGTCTCCTCATAGAACACTACTCTGAATTTCTCATAGAATACCACCTGAGCTTTTCACAGAAGACCACTTGGTTTTCGCATAAAGACACTGGGTCCTCTCGTAAAATACCAATTGATATACTCATAGGAGATCACTGGGTCTTCTAATAGAAGATCACTTAGCCTTCTCTAAGAAAACCATTTGGTCTTCTCATAGAGAACTTCTTGGTCTTCTCAAAGAAGAAGACTTTTTTTCTCATTGAAGACCATTTGGCCTTCTCAAAGAATATCTATTGGTCTTCTCAAAGAAAACGGCTCCAAGAAAGCCACTCTGTCTTCTCATAGAAGACTTCTTCTACTTTAAGACCCATATTCCTTCTAGTCGAAGACTACTTTTTCTCCCCATTAAAGACATTGCTCCATTCTTCTATCTCTTGGAAAATCTCCCCTAATTTCGCATAGGCTTCCATGACCTGCCAACTCCATTCGAATTGTCTCAATTTTCCCCCCGCAGATAAGATTAGAGATAATTACATGATCCAAGTTCAGATCATTTCAACAACACTAATAACAGCAACAATTAAAATGCCATACGTTGTTGGAAAAATTAATCCACGACTTTGTTGTGATGACATTCCTGAAATATTGTTGTTTTTTCTCTGTCTCGCTTCTTTTTTTTTGCAGATTTTCAACTCCAACCCAGTCATTGTTAAATTCTACTGCATTTGCAGTAGATGTTAACGCATACAAATAATTACTGCAAATCTCAAAGCTCGTCATCGCCGTCGTCGTTGTAGCTATCTCCCCTAGCAGCTAACAAAAAAATCATAGAACTAAAGAATTCAGGAAGAAGAAGAGGAATGGCAAAAGTAAATACAAATCTAAGTCAAATAATAACGACTCGGCTTTGGCGTGACGTGCCACGGCATGGAAGAGTAATGAAACCGCTAATTAAACATGAACCTTTTTCAGATGACCGTTTTCTTGTTTGCACGGTGCTAAGCCCTGAGAATAGATGGATGGGATATGAGTGATTCCTGCTTAGATTAACCGGGTAGAAATGCATAACAAAATATTCTTTAACAAGTAAAAAAGCTGTAAGTTCGGCCGGGCCATTTGGAACGAATTCGGCAATTTTCAAAAACAATAAAATCCGTTAAAACTTCTGTTAAAATTTAAAAATACTAAAATTTAAAAATACTATTATATTAGGGTCTGTACGACGACATGAACCTGCGTAGGTAACATTTGTCATAAGCCATTACAATATTCAATTGCGAAACTTAAAAAAATCGGTTATAATGTCCCTAAAATCATTAAAATACCGAATATCGGGAGGTACCGTTATATGGGGGCTTTACGAAGAGGTGGACCTGCACAGACAATTTTCTGTCTTAGGCTGTAGTATCCATTACGAACTTCAAATACCAAATTTGAAACAATTCCGGTGAATAGTCTCGCTAAAATCATCAAAATACCGAATATTGGGAGGTACCGTTATATAAGGCCTATACCAAAACGTGGACCTACATAGCCCATTTTCAATACCAAAAGTCCTGCAGACATAACATACATTTGAGTAAAATTTTATTAACCTACTTCAATGCGTTCGGAAACTAGAGTGATTTCCACAGACGGGCAGACGGACGGACATCGCTAAATCGATATAGAATTTTATGCTGATCAAGAATATATATATACTTTGTGGAGTCTCAAATGTATATTTCGAGGTGTTAAAAAGTGACAATGGAATGACAAACTTAATATACCATCCATACTATGGTGGAGGGTATAAAAAACGAATCAGTAGGTTTTGCCGGCAGATGTATAACCTCATCCAATATTGGAATATTTAAATATATTTTGACTTCTGTTATGATAATTCAAATTTTTGCCTCTCTTTTGAGTAGGTTCCGAAGGAATAGGCCAATATTGTCCATTTCGTATCGGACCTAAATAAAAATGATATAAATATTGCGAAGTGACAGGTTTGGACGATTTCGACTACTCCCTTCACTTTGTATAAGATATGTCATAATTTTTAGAACATTTTAAACTGTACGAGAGGACCCTAACATAGTCGACCGAGGTATTCCATTTTCATACTTCATCTAATGCAGATAAAAATACTTGTATGACCAAAATTACAAGAAAATCGAATATTTATGTCAAATTTTATGCGAAAGCATAAATTTAAAATTCGTATCAGGTTTCTGGTTCAGAGAAATATTTAGATATAGGAAGTTGTAAAGTATCGCTGACTTGTTTCGCAAGTTATGGCAGATAGAAGTATTGCAAATTGTGACCCATTGCTGGTGAGGTATCAGAAGGGGTTCTCAGATATATATCATCTTCACAACAGAACTTGGGTTGGGTAAAATGTTCGCATGTGTGAAATTTGAAATGAGTTGGATACTTATTTCGCTTTGTTTTTCAATATCTTGAACCCTATGTGGGGAGGTACCAGAGGAAATGGTCAGATCTCTACCAGATTTATAACAAATATCGTGTTGATGAAAATATTGATATGCACCAAGTCTGAATGGGATAGGATGTTAATTTCGCGTTTGATGAGCTTGATGGATATTTAAAATTTTATCCCTTTGTGGAGGTGCCACCAGAAGCAATAGTCCGATCTCTACCAACTTTATAAAAGATCTTGTGTTGATGGAAATATTCAGACGTGCCAAGTCTGAATAGAATCGTATGTTAATTTCGCATTTCATGAGCTTAATTGATATTCAAAATTTTGACCCTTTGTGGGGGAGGTACCAGAAGGAGTTCGCCGATATATACCATCTTCACAGCAGATCTTGTGTTAGTAGAAATAATGGGATGTATGAAGAGAACTGGATTTTATATTCGTTTTGTTTTTCAAATGATCGTTTGTGAGGGAGCTACCAGAAGATATGGTCCGATCTCTACCACCTTTATAACAGATCTTGTTATGATGAAAATATTGAAATGTGCCTAGTCTGAATTGAATCGAATGTTAATTTCGCGTTTTTTAATCTTCATTGATATTAAAATGTTGACCCTTTTGTGGGGGAGGTACCAGAAGAAGAGGACCGACATATCCCATTTTCATATCAGATCTTGTGCTAGTAGAAATAATGGGATGTGTGAAAGATGATGATAACCGGATGTGTATTTCGGATTTTATGATCGTTTTTGTTATTCAAAACTTTGACCCTATGTGGGGGAGATGCTAGAAGGCGTGGACCGATATACACACCAGGCCTCGGGTTAATAAAAATATTGTCATATGTGTAATTTGAAGACAATCGGGCACTTACATCACATTTTATAAGAGTTATTATTATTCAAAATTTTGACCCATTGTGGGGGAGGTACTTGTTGGAGTGAACCGATATTGTCCATTAGCACCTGAACCAGCACTGATGCAAATATTAGGATTTTTAACATTGGAACAAAATCGGATTATACTTTCTATTTCTGTGAAGTAAACATTTTTTTTTTAAATTTTCGGTCTTGTGTGGGGAGGTACTAGAAGGAGTGGACCGATAGTGCCCATCTCCGAATTCTAAAATTGGAGCAAAATCAGATTATACTTTCTATTTCTGTGAAGTAAACATTTTTTTTGGGAAAATTTCGGTCTTTTGTGGGGAGGTACTAGAAGGAGTGGACCGATAGTGCCCATCTCCGAACTTTATCTATGTTGTACGATGTACCAAGTTTAAGCCAAATCGGATACTCCCTTCGAGAGTTAGTTATTGTGCGCTAGCTAGCTCTTCTCCAAATGTCCTGAAACCTAGGGTTTTAAATCGTTAGTTCGATGAGGTACGTTTTGGCCGTATCGAGAGATACAGGGTGAGATAAAAAAACTGTAACAAAGTCAAACGCCATAATTTTTAAATTTTTTTTTTAATTTTATTAAATGAAAGCAAAAAATGTCGGAAATAGCATCAAATTTTAGAATAAGTTTAGATTTGTTCAAATTGGTCACCTTTGGCACGAATTATGGCCTTCAAACGGCCAAATGAAACCGTCACACGCTGTCCGAATGTTGCTCTGCGGTATTTTGGTCCATTCCTGCCGAAGCGCTTGCTTGAGGTGATTGACACTTTGGTATTTTTTAGTTTCAACCTTGCTTTCCTAAATACTCCAGACACAATAGTCCAACGGATTGGTAACTGGATGGGAGATTTTGGTGGCCATTGTGCGCTGGAAATGAAGCACAAGAAGAAGAAACCTCATTTTGTAACCATTTTTGGGTGGCGCGTGCTGAGTGCAATTTTGCTGAGTCCTGTTGGAATGTCCAAGGTCTGCGGCCAAAATGTTTGCGTGCTCAAGGCTCAAGGCACCCTCCATAAAATTTTCGCGGTAATATTCGGGATTTATTCTGATGCCACGGTCGATTAATACCAGCGGAGAGCGACCATCGGCTGTTATGGAGGCCCACACCATCACCATGGCCGGCGCTTGATTTCTGGTGGCCAACCAAAGGTGCACATTTTCAGATGACCTCTTTGGCTAGTAAACACGATAATTTTGTTTGTTTACAAACTCCTGGACAGCGAATGTTTTCTCATCGGAGAAATCCAAATTCGGCAGTTCACCACTTTCGGCCAAGCGAAGCAACTCTTTAGCTCTTTTGAGTCTATTTTCTTTCTGTTGCTGTGTAAGTTCTGGCACTTTTTGGAATTTCAATGGCTTTACCCCGAGCACATTTTTCAATATTTGCCGAATGGAATATTGCGATATGTTCAGATCACGAGCCATTTTTCAGCCACTGCGACGTGGGTTTCGATCAAGTCGCTTCTTTATTTCTCGAACCATTTCTGCTGATGTTGCTGTTTTCTTCCATCCACTTCCTTGGCAATACGCTACCAGTATCTGCTTTTGTACGCTTGTTAACAATATATTGAGCTGTCTCTGGAATAATTTTAACAGCTGTCGGACGAGTGGCTTAGAAACGACAGCTGTCTGAAGTTGGTTGCAGTTTTTTCATCTTACCCTATATATCCTCTCTAGCCATTTGGCTGAGGGTATAAAAAAATATAAAATATTTTAAAAATTCCGAATTTCTGACTCTGAAAAATATTTTTTAAAAATCCTCATTTTTGGATCTTCATAAATATTGAAAATTAAAATGATTTCCCTTTTTCTCAAATATCTGTTTTGACGAAAGAGTGAAAATTTGTTTTCCACTAACGACCCAAACGCCAAAATCTCCAAACAGAATTCGATGTCAACAAAGAATAACAAGATTATCGAAAACTGAAATTCGTATCGGCATGCAGTCGGTGTTTTTGGGGTTTCGGTTGCCCTTTCTCTCTCTCCTCTAATTTTTGGTGGTGAAAAAAATAATTACCTTCATTTTTTTATTCTTTGAATTGTTTGTTTCTCTTTTCGTTTTCCAGCAAACGCGATTAAGTTGGCATCAAAGCGTATTATTGGATTCCAATCTAAACGCTACAAAATGTTGTTTGGCTGCTGATCAATGCGTTTTGTTCATTCTGGCTTTGTTAGGCGGAAGACAAAGCAAACAATGAGAAAGAATAACAAAAAAACGTTATTTGCTCCAGATATCATCAACATCAGCGGCATTGTCAGCGGAGTGATGCTTATGGCCGCAGCGGCAGTTGCTGCTGCGATGGCGGCAATGGTATCCAATATCAAACATATGACCAATAAAATATTGAAGACACATTTCAAAGTTTTGAATTTTTTCAGTCTCCCGCCTACTTTCCTCTCCCCTTCATGTCATACTTTCATTGAATTGATTTCGAGCCATTTAGTCTTCCTTTCTTTTTCATTTCTTGTCTCAATGTGGATCTTGGCCTAAACCCCATCTGGCATGGGGTATGAATCGTATTCCCCCCTACCCCGGCCTCTCTTCTCTGCACAATGAATAGCACAATGCTAAGCACATCAGGTGTAACTCCTAAGCTGTAGAACAACATCAGAGCCATCAGATTTGTGTTGTTGTTATGTGTTTTGCTGCCTCAATTCAATTCTTTTGATCTTTTGTCAGTTGAAAGTTTTCTCATTCTTCGTCTTCCTCGTCTGCTATTGTAAATGAAATCAAATTAGAGAATTATTAAAATTAAATTACTTTTCAATTTGTCAGTCAGTCAGACAGTCAGTCTTTCTTTTCTTCTTCTCTCCGTTTGAAAATGAAAACTCCACGGCCTATTTTGTTGATGAAATTTCTTTGAAAATTAAAAAAAAAACCGGCAAAACAGAAAATCTTTTATCCAATACTTGAATTTAAATATAAATTGTCATAAAAAATATGAATTTTTAATTTAATTCATTTAGAAGTATTTGAATGAATTTTTTAATAGAATCTTAATTGTGGGATTAAAGTCATTTCAATGTAAATATTTTGTGGGGGGGGGGGAGACAATGGAGACTTACATCAAAGACTGAGATGCTAGAAAATTAAAAACGACAAAAAAATAAAAAGAATATAACAACAAAAACAAATATTATTTGTTTGGAAACCAAATTTGAATAAAGGAAAAGACGTGTGAATTCTTTAAAAATAATTTTTTTCAGGTACCAACACAGCTCCACACAGAGGTAAATTAAGAAAAATGCGAACGTGGATTTATAAAAAAAAAAATTTATATTATATAAATTTCAAAAAAATAATAATAAATAAATAAAATATTCTTTAATAAAATAACCAAGATAGAAACGTGGATTTATAAAAAGTAATGTATTTTTATCATGTATATTTCAAAAAGAAAAATAAAATAAAAAATAATAAAAAAACAAAATAAATAAAATATTTTTTTTATAAAATAACCAAGATAATAATAAAATATTTTTTTATTACATAAATTTCAAAAAAATAATAATAAATAAATAATATATTTTTTAATAAAATAATCAATATAGAAACGTGGATTTATAAAAAGTAACTTATTTTTCAATAAGAAAAATAAAATAAAAAATTATAATATAAAAAATAAATAAAATATTTTTTTTAATAAAATAACAAAGATAGAAACGTGGATTTATAAAAAATAAAATATTTTTTTATTGTATAAATGTCAAAAAATAATAATAAATAAATAAAATATTTTTTAATAAAATAACCAAGATAGATACGTGGATTTATAAAAAGTAATGTATTTTTATTATGTATATTTCAAAAAGGAAAATAAAATAAAAAAAAAATAATAAAAAAATAGATAAAATATTTTTTTTAATAAAATAACCAAGATATAAACGTTGATTTATAAAACTAAAATATTTTTTTATTATATAAATTTCAAAAAAATAATAATAAATAAATCATATATTTTTTAATAAAATAAATATTTTTTTAATAAAATAATCAAGATAGAAACGTGGATTTATAAAAAGTAATGTATTTTTATCATGTATATTTCAAAAAGGAAAATAAAATAAAAAACAATAATTAAAAAATAGATAAAATATTTTTTTAATAAAATAACCAAGATATAAACGTTGATTTATAAAACTAAAATATTTTTTTATTATATAAATTTCAAAAAATAATAATAAATAAATAATATATTTTTTAATAAAATAACCAATATAGAAACGTGGATTTATAAAAAGTAATGTATTTTTCAATAAGAAAAATAAAATAAAAAATAATAATATAAAAAAATAAATAAAATATTTTTTTTAATAAAATAACCAAGATAGAAACGTGGATTTATAAAAAATAAAATATTTTTTATTATATAAATGTCAAAAAATAATAATAAATAAATAAAATATTTTTTAATAAAATAACCAAGATAGATACGTGGATTTATAAAAAGTAATGTATTTTTATTATGTATATTTCAAAAAGGAATATAAAATAAAAAAAAATAATAAAAAAATAGATAAAATATTTTTTTTAATAAAATAACCAAGATATTTTTTTATTATATAAATTTCAAAAAAATAATAATAAATAAATAATATATTTTTTAATAAAATAAATATTTTATTTTAAAATATTTTTTTAATAAAATAACCAAGATAGAAACGAGGATTTATAAAAAATAATAATATTTTTTATCATATAATATTTTATTATATCAATTTCAAAACAAAATATTTTTTATAAATTAACAAAGACATAAACGTAGATTTATAAATAGTAATATTTTATATTAAATCTTGAAATTGATTTATATTCTTCATAAATTAACGAAGATATAAAAAACGAGGATTTATAAAAAAATATTTTTTGTATTAACGCTTGAAATTTATTTATTATTTATTTATATTATTTTTTAATATTTTTCAAAAATTAACAAAGGTATAACAAACGTGGATTTATAAGAAATAATATTTTTTTTATTTTTCACATTTCCAAAACAATCCCAGATGCCAATAGAGACCATATTTAAATCCCAGATACCAATAGAGACCACAATATCGAATTTCAGGATTTCAGCTCTTTCCCTTGATCCAATACAAAATTTAGTACCATTTAGTACTTTTCGTACAAATATATGACACATTTCCAAAACCACATCCATATCTAAACCACAGACACCAACAGTGGCATCCATATCGAATTTTAGGATTTCAGCTCAATTCGTTCACCTAATACCAAATATAATACTTTTTAGTACTTCTCGTACCATTATAGTACACATTTCCAAACCTACCCCCATATCTATATTTCAGATACCAAGAGAAATCTCAATATCAAATTTTGGAATTCCAGCCCTATCTCTTACCCAATACTCAATTTAGTACCATTTAGTATTTTTCGTACAATTATAGTACATATTTCGAAAATCACATCCATATGTATAAATTTATATATTTATATATAAATTTATATAAACCACCGCCAAATCTCAATTTCAAATACCAACAGAGTACTCAATATCAATCATCAAGATTCTAGCCCTACCTCTTCACCCAATTCCAATACCACCCAATACCAAAATTTACTACCATTTAATACTTTTCGAACAATCATAGTGCACATTTCCAAAATTTCAAATTTCAAATTTCAAGCACAGTTAGCAAAAGTAATATAAATATCAAATTTCAGAATTTTATTTCTGTCCCTTCAATCAAGACGAAACTTAGTACCATTCAGTACTTTTCGTACAATTATAGTACACATTTCCGAAACCACCTCCATATGCCCAGACTAGACATTAACAGCGACCTTAACAACAAATTTTAGATTACTTGTAGTACACGTTTCCGCCCACATTCAGGGTGAGATAAAAAAACTGCAACAAATTTTTTTAAGATTTTATTGAATGAAAGCAAAAAATGTCGGAAATAGCATCAAATTTTAGAATAAGTTTAGATTTGGTCACCTTTGGCACGAATTATGGCCTTCAAACGGCCAATGAAACCGTCACATGCTGCCTGAATGTTGCTCTGCGGTATTTTGGCCCATTCCCGGCGAAGCTCTTGCTTGAGGTGATCGACACTTTGGTAATTTTTAGTGGCAACCTTGCTTTCCAAAATACTCCAGACACAATAGTCCAACGGATTGGTATCCGAAGATTTTGCTGGCCATTGTGCGCTGGAAATGAAGCACAAATAGAAAAAACCTCATTTTGTAACAATTCTTGGATGGCGCGTGCTGAGTCCTGTTGGAATGTCCAAGGTCTGCGGCCAAAATGTTTTCATGCCCAAAGCTTTAATACACCCTCCAGAATATTTTCGCGTTAACATTCGGCATTTATTCTGATGCCACGGTCGATTAATACCAGCGGAGAGCGACCATCGGCCGTTATGGAGGCCCACACCATCACCATGGCATAACCGGGGCTTGAGTTCTAGTGGCCAACCGAAGGTGCACATTTTCAGCTGACCTCTTCCGCAAGTAAACACGATCATTTTGTTTGTTTACAAACTGCTGGACAACGAATGTTTTCTCATCGGAGACGGAGAAAACCAAATTGGGCAGTTCACCACTTTCGGCAAAGCGAAGCAACTCATTAGCTCTTTTGAGTCTCTTTTCTTTCTGCTACGGTGTAAATTCTTGCACTTTTTGGAATTTAAATGGCTTCAGCTCGAGCTCATTTTTCAATATTTGCCGAATGGAATATTGCAAAATTTTCAGCTCACGAGACATTTTTCGGCCACTGCGACACGGGTTTCAATCAAGTAGCTTCTTTACTTTTCGAACCATTTCAGTTGATGTTGCTGTTTTCTTCCGTCTATTTCCTTGACGTCGGGCTACGCTACCAGTATCACGATAACGAGTGATGGTACGAGACACAAAAGACATATTCATATTTAAACGCTGAAGTGCTCTAACGATAGCCACTTGTGGTTTTGCAGACAAAAAAAAAGAAATCACACTATCACGCTTGAATTCCATCACGAATAATTTTTTTTCTGGAAAATTCTCACCAAAATGCTTTTGTACGCTTGTAAACAATATAATGAGCTGCCACTGGAGTAATTTTAAAAGCTGTCGGACGAGTGGCTTAGAAATGACAGCAGTCTGAAGTTGGTTGCAGTTATTTCATCGCACCCTGTACATTCTTGATCAGCGTAAAATTCTATAACGATTTAGCGATGTCCGTCCCTCTATCCTTCAATTCGTCTGTGGAAATCACCCTAGCTTCCGAAAGAAATGAAGTAGGTTGATTATGGCATGTTTTGGTATAGCCCCCATATAATGGTACCTCCCCATTTTCGGTATTTTGGTGATTTAAGTGAGATTATTCACCGGAAATGTTTCAAATTTGGTATTTTAAGTTCGTAATGGATACTACAGCCCAAGACAAAAAATTGTCTGTACAGGTCTGCATCTTCGTATAGCTCCAATATTTCGGTACCTCCCTTTATTCGGTATTTTAATGATTTTAGCTACATTATTCACCGGAATTGTTTTAAATTTAGTGTTTGATGATTGTAATGGATACTACAGCCTAAGACAGACAATTGTCCGTGCAGGTCTACATCTTCGCAAAGCTCCCATATAACGGTACCTCCCGATATTCGGTATTTTGATGATTTTAGCTCCATATTCACCGATTTTTTTTTTAAATTTCGCATTTGAATATTGTAATGGGTTATGACTAAAGTTGCCTATGCAGGTCCACGCCGTCGTATAGACCCTAACATAACTGATACATTCGGTATTCTTCAGATTTTAAAAGTATTTTTAACGGATTGTATTTTTTTGAAAATTGCCAAATTCGTTCCAAATGAAAGAGGGTATTTAAAGATCGTACCGCCCGAATTTATAGCTTTATTATTTGTTTTTATTCAAAATATTTTTTTGTCAAATTGGCTTTGAAAAAATAATATTTTTCCATCAACGTCTATTTTTTTGAACAATTTTTTTGAAATTATTTTTGCATCCAATATAAAAATTATTTTTTTCGTCCGACTTGGTTATTTTTTTAATTTGTATAAAAATTAAAAATTTTTTATCTTCTATTTCAAATAATTTTTTATATTTTTGTGTTTTCATCAAAATTAGATTTAAAATTTATTCATTCAACATTTTTTCAAAATATATTTTTTTTGTCAATTTGGCTTTATTTTTCCATCAACGTCTGTCTATTTTTTTTAAACAATTTTTTCAAATTATTTTTTCATCCAATATTTTTTTTATGAACCCATAAATGTGAGTTTTTCGAAAGAGTATTTACAAATTGAAATCAAAGAACGTTAACAACTCCAAGAACAACAACAACAACAATAATAACTGTTTGATGACATGAGAACCAAATCCGAATACGAATGAGGGCGTGGTCATCGCCTTGTTAGATGCCACTGTTAAAAATGATTTACACATTTCATGGAATTCATAACTGGCTGACAGATAGACAGGCATCAAAACCGAACTCCCTGGAGCAAAATTACAAGCATGTGAATTGGCCAAGCTCTGCTGCTTCGCGAGCATAAGTGTAAGTTTATTTTAGTTTGTAGATGGGATTTCCTCTAAACCTCTTCCCTCCATTATTCTATGGAAGAAATGGGAGTTAAAGGCAACTCAAATACCAACATCAGTGATATCTGCCTCATAGCCATGAGCTGGTTATCCATTTCATCCCCACACAGCCATGGAGCCAGCTACAAACTCATCTCATCTATCCTCCTTTCCTTAATGAATTGTTGTCTATGCCCAGCAATTGTTTTTTTGAACGTTTTTTTTTTCTGTTATTTCTTGCCTTGCCATAAAGTGTGACAGGAGAATAGTGCAGCGGGCAGGCAGGCTGGCTGGCTGGCTTGCCGGCTCTTTGGCAGGCAGTCGGACAAATCTTGTAAGTTAATGAGAAAAATTAATGTGATTTCGTTTGAGCAGCAACAACAACAACGGCAACAACGAAAATGGAAACAAATAAAAATGTGCACATTTACGAGTGTATTGTTTTTTTTGCGGACCCAAGGAGCAAGCCAACTATCTGCCATTACATTGGGAGTTCATCCATTTGCGAGGAAATTGAGCCAGTGTACCACCACCAGATAGTCATGTGGTAGTTGACAGCTCGTTTTGTTTAGATAGTTAGTGGTTGGAAAAAAAGTACACCGAGAAGGGAGATTAATATTAGATGACTTTTGAAAAGTTATCGTTAAAATTTCTGGTTAAAAGCTTGGATATAATTTTAATTTCGATAGTTCTTTAAAACATTTAAAAAATTATTTAAAAATTCCCATTTAAAGCTTCGATGGTTTTTAAAAAATACTTCTTTAAAAATCATCATGAAAACGTATTTAGTCTTTGAAAATATTATATAAATATTATCTTTAAAAATCTCCATAGGTAGTTCTTGAAAAAATATTCTTCAATAATCCACGATCTGAGCGTAAAAATATTTTTAAAAATCCCCATTCAAAGCGTGGTACGTTTTTTATACCCTCCACCTAAAACTTTGTCATTCCGTTTGTAACATACCTAAATATTCGTCGTAGGCCCCATAAAGTATATTTACTCATGAGCAGCATAAAATTCTATGCCGATTTAACGATGCCCATCTGTTTGACGTTTATCTTCAAAATTTGGCAAAACAATTTGTATTATGTCTCGGATGATTGGTGTTGAAAATATATATGTATAGGTCCACGTTTTGGTATAGCCCCCAATAACGGTACCTTGCGATATTCTGTATTTTGATGATTTTTCCCACATTTTTTCACGAATTTGTCTAAAAATTGGTATTTGTAGGTCAGCTAGAACCCATAGCTCCGGCGGTAGAACAATGCAAATCTAGTTCCACGTTTTCCTATAGCACACATATAACGATACCCACCGGTATTCGATGTTTTGATAATCCTAGTCACATTTACCCACTAAACTGTTTCAAATTTGGTATTTAAGAAGATTTGCTAGATGAAAATCCTTAAAGTATAAAATTTTCTATAGAGGTTCCCGTTTTGGTATGGCCTTATATATAAGGGGCTCACCCATTTGTTTTTTTGAAAACAGCGTTATCCAATGGTCTTACTGGTATTTGTTGTTTAAAGTGGAATACGTTTGAATTCAGATACTTTTATATAAAAATTATTTTTTTTTTGCCCAATGGAGGAGGTTAAATGTGAGTCAGGCCGAACTTAATGTTTTTTAATTGTTTTTTGGAATAACTGCTACAAAAATTCAAATCCAAAGCATTGATGGTCCCTGGCAACATGTTTCTTTCTAGAAATTTCTATTTAAAGCTTTGATGGTAATTTCTCTTTAAAATTAATTTTTCAAGCTTCAATTGCCTTTTGAAAGAATATCCTATGAAAATTATATTTTTAGCTTCAATTGTCCTTGAAAATGTATTCTTTAAGAGTTAAAGTTTTTAAAGCTTTAATGGTCTCTGAAAATAATGTCGATTAAAAGCCCACGCTTAGGACTTCAGTGAAATATTATTTAAAAATACAAGTTTTGGTCTTAAAAAAAACTATCGAAAAATCCAAATTTTTCTTGAAAAACAATTGTTTGTAAAAATCTCCATTTAAAGAAAATTTGAAATATTAATTTAAAGTCTACGTTCAAACTTTCCTGGGTGCTTGAAAAAATATTCTAAAGATCCCTGGTTAGTGCTTTTGATAATCAAAAAATAATATTTTTAAAAAACCTAAATTTAAAGCTTTAATGGTCCTTAAAATACATGCTTTAAAAATCCACGTTTAAAGCTGTGATGGTCCTTAACAATTTTTTTTTCTTAAAAATCTCAATTAAATGCTTTGATGGTCAAAAAAAAAATATTCTCTAAATATACAAGTTAAAATCATCGATGGTCTTTGAAAAACTATTCTTGAAAAGCATTGATGGTCTTCGAAATTTATGGTTCAAAACCCATTTTAAAAATCCATTTTTTATCTTCAATAGTCCTTGAAAATATATTCTTTAAAAATCTAGGTCGTCGTTGAAAAAAACATTATTTTGAAATTGATGGTTAAAGCGTTAATGGTTTCTGAAAAAAATTATGGTGGCTTTGAGGATTTTTAAACAAATTCTGTGTAAAAATCTGTACTTAAAGCTTCCTTGGTTCTGGAAGAAATATATTCGTCAAAATTTCACGTTTAAAGCTTTTTTGGAAAAATAATCCATGGTAAAAATAATAATAATAATAAAAAATCCTCATTTAAAGATTTAATGATACTAGAGAGTATTTTTAAAGCTTTGATGACTCTTGAAAAACTATTCTCTAAAAGTCCAAGTCCGAATTTCTATTGTGCTTAAAAACGTAACGTTAAAATCTCTTTAAATCCAATTTTAAAGCTTAAATTACCTTTGAAAAAATCCATAATTAATATTCAGTAGTCCTTGAAAATATGCTCTTTAAAAGTCTAGGTTGAAAGGTTATTCCTTGGGAGGAAAAAAACCTTTAAAATTCAAGTAAAAAAATTTCAATGGTCCTTGAAAAAATATTGTATTAAAAGCGTTGATGGTCATTGAAAAAATACTCTTTTGAAAAATCTCAATTGAAAGCTTTGAGGGTTCTTGAACAAATTTCGTGTAAAAATTTCTATTTAAAGCTTCATTGGTTCTAGAAGAAATATTCATTAACATTTCAAGTTAAAAGCTTTGATGAAAATTTTTAAAAATCCGTGTTAAAAGATATTTTTAAAAAAAATATTTTTTATAATTTCCATTTAAAGGTTTTTTGGTGCTCAAAAAATATTCTTCAAAAATCCCCATTTAAAGCTTTGATGATACTTGTAAAAATATTCAATTTAAATCTTTGATTTTAAAACCTATGTTGAAAGCTTTGATGGCTCTTGAAAAAATGTTTACAAAACCCCATTTAAAGCTTTAATGCTACTTGTAAAAATATTGTATTTAAAGCTTTAATGGCTCTTAAAATATATTCTCTAAAAATCCAACTTAAAAGCTTTGTTAGTGATTAAAAAAAAATATTCTTTAACAATTTCCATCTAAAGATTTGTTGGTTTTAGAAGAAATTTTCTTTAAAATGTCACATTCAGAGCGTCGATGGTCTTTAGAAAAATAATGTTTTAAACCCTATATTTCCAGCTTTGTTGGCCTTTGAAAAAATGTTATTTAAAAAAATATCCATTTAAAGCTATCATGAAACTTGTCAAAATCTTCTATTTAAAGCGTTGATGGCTCTGGAAGTTCACAGCTTCTATTGTGTTAAAAATAGGAAATTTTTAAAGTTTCAATTTAAAGCTGTAAGGCTTCTTGAAAAAGCTTGTTTTTCTTTCAGTGTACAAACTCATTTCGGCTAGGCCATGGCAAACTTGTGGCATGTGTGGTTTGTAGCTTTAGAACATGTTGTGTTTTTTAACGGCAGTTGGACAGGGAGCCAGACAGGCAGGCAGGCACGTTTGGTTAGTTTTTGGTATTGACCGTTTATTTCTCAGTGCAATTTGGCTATGACTGTGCCAGTGGCTGGCTGTGGTAGTGGCGCTGGTGGTGTTGGTAGTGGAAGCCGAGATGGTGCATTTGCAACTAGTCTCCACCGTTTTCGGCCGTGCCATCCATGTTGGTGGAGGTTACTCCTGGCAATTTTCGTTTTGTTATATGGCGACTTAATTACGACGTATGAGTCGTATTCAGTTATGGTGAGATTTTTTTGGGTTGAATTTTATAAGTTTGAGTTTTATTTGAATAGCTTTGGCCTAGAGAGAAAAGCTGTAAAAGTTGTGTGGCCAATAGAATATTTGAAATGAAATGAATATTTTTTGAAGATCACTAGAAATTAGTTGTTAATTTATTATTTGATTTTGGTTTTTATGAAGTTAAGGAAATGGAGCTCTTGAAAATCTTGGAAGAAGTCTTGTTGTGATATAAGGGGAACAGAAAAAGGTGGGGATTTCATATTTACACCCTACAACACTATGTGTTGGGGGCATTATAAGTGTGATTGGCCCACAAAATTTGTAATACCTCGAAATATTGCTCCCATGCTGCTATATATATGGACCGTCCTATCTCACCCAGCTGAATCGATTTAGCTGTGTTTGTCCATTCGTCCGTATGTCCACTTTATTTTGTAAACACGCTACAGGTAGTACGATCCTCACGGAAGTTCGCATGGAAATGGGGTTAGGGTCAGTGTAGAACCTGATTGTTTTGAAAAATTATATGGACCAAAACCAGACCAATTCCTGTTTGCACAATTATAGACCAATCGACTCAGAAGTTTGCATTTGGAAAGAGTTTAAGACATGACAGAGGCCAACGAATTTGGGTGGTTAGCCATAGAAACAGCCATATACCTACTGAGGGTATAAATCATTTGATATCAATATGTGCCTCATCGAATAACGATTTTAGACCCTAGGTATTTTCGGAGTAAATCCGTTTCAGGATATTTAGAGCCAATCTAAGGGTGTCGTTCATCCGTTCGTCCGTCTGTCTGTATGACTGCTTCGCACCATAACTCACAAGATCTAATATGGAAAAGGGCTATATCGGTCCACTCCTTCTTGTACCTCTCTCACATCTCTCAGTGATAACACTGACTGACTGATAATCAGCGCACATATGGAACGGCAGAATGTAGAATCATGAAATTTTGCATGAGGGACAGTCTTAGAGCGTAGGCGTGTGATAAAGCTGGGGTTTTTAAAATCGTACTAAAAGGGCAAAAAAGTACTAAAAATGTAATTTTTCGTATTGGACAAACAGAATAAGCTAGAATTCTGAAATTTGGAGTGAGAGTCACTGATGAAGTGTAGGATAGATGTACCAAATGGTTTTTGGAATTTCGAACTTCCAGCTTACGAACAGTTCTAAAATCATACTAAATTTCTAAAATGGTACCATTTGGTACTATGTGAACGGCTAGAGCTACAAAACTTGAAATTTGGTATGAGAATCAGGGTTGGGAAGTAAGTTTTATATATGAAGGTTACGGAAATGTGTACTAACTTGGTTTGTATCAGTGTTAGAGATTTAGCGGTGGATTTCTAAACCGTCATTTATTTGTACGAAAAGCACCAAATGACACATAATTGGGTGAAATGACTGGGCTGGAATCCTCAAATTTTACATTGAGGCCTCCTTTGGTATGTGGAATTGAGATATGGAAGTGGTTTTCACCAACATTTTTAGGTGAACTTTTCGCTGACATAGCGGACGTTAGCTATATTTTATTTTAACAAAGCTTAAATTTTGATTTTTTATAATTTTCCCATAGAACTATCAGAGCCATAAAAGGGTGGAATTTTTATATCCTCAGCCATATGGCTAGAGAGGGTATATATCATTTGATACGACCAAAACGTGCCTAGTCGAAATAAAGATTTTAGACCCTAGGACTCTTTGAACCATATCCATTTTAGGACATTTGGAGTCGAACCAACTATGTCCGCCCGTCCGTCTGTCTCTCTGTCTGAATGCTGCGTACAAAAACTCTCGAAGGATGTATCCGATTTGGTCTAAACTTGGTCATCGCAATATTATTGTTACACTTAGATCGAGTTCGGCGATGGGCGATATCGGTCCACTCCTTCTGGTACCTACCCCACAAAATGTCGAAATTTTCAAAGAAAATATATTATTGCACAAAAAGATAAAGGATAATCCGATTTTGCTTCAACTTTGCAAATCTTAATATTTCCATTAGTGATAGGTCAGGTGCGAAAATGGAGAATATCGGTTCACTCCATCAAGTACCTCCTCCATAAAGGGTCAAAATTTTGAATAATTACAACTCTTATAAAATGTGATGTAAGAGTCCGAGTGTCTTCAAATTTCACACATCTAAATATTTATATTAACCCAAGATCTGGTGTTAAGATGGAATATATCGTTGCACTCCTTCTGGTACTTCCCCCACAAAAGTTCGAAATATTCAAAAAAGGTATTTTCCGCACAGAAAGAGAAAAGATAATCCGATTTTGCTCTAACTTTGCAAATCCTAATATTTGCGCTAGTGCTAGGTCAGGTGCGAAAATGGAGAATATCGGTCCACTCCATCAAGTACCTCCCCCACAAAGGGTCAAAATTTTGAATAATTACAACTCTCGTAAAATCTGATGTAAGAGTCCGAGTGCCTTCAAATCTCACACATCTAAATATTTATATTAACCCAAGGTCTGGTGTTAAGATGGAATATATCGGTCTACTTCTTCTGGTACCTCCCCCACAAAAGGTCGAAATTTTGAATATCCATTACGATCATAAAACGCGAAATCAATATCCGATTCCATTCCAGACATGGTATATCTAGAATTTTTCCATAAACACAAGATCTCTCACAAGTCAGCGATTCTTTACAACTTGCTACGTCTAAATATTTCTCTCAACCAGAATCCTGAGATGAATATGGAATTTATGATTTCCCATAAATTGGATATAAATTTCCGATTTTCTTATATATTCATAAAAATTTGTTTAACATATTTATTTAGGTCCGATATGAAATGGACAATATTGGCCCATTCTTTCAAAACCCACTCCATAGAGGGTTTGAGAGAGTTTGAAAATTCATAACAGAACTTCATAACAATTAAATAATCAAACAATGGCTGAGGGTATAAATCTGTCGGCAAAACCGACCGATACTTTTTTTAGTTGTTTTAATACAATTTTTCGAATAACAAACAAGCAATTTGTGGAAATATGTTGCGAATTGTAAACTAGGATTTATAAGAATATTTTTTCCAACATGGATTTTTCGAAAATAAGTTTTACAGAACCATTAAAACCTTTAGTTCCAATTTTTTTTAAATTTTTCCCATAGAATTATCAAAGCCCTAAAAGGGGGTATTTTTTTTTTTTAATCGGAGTTGTATTTTATTAAAATATTTTTAGAGAAGCCTCAGACGTGAATTTTTAAAGAAATAAATTTATAAATAAAATAAAATAAAATAAAATAAAGAAATTCCCATAGAATTATCAGAACCAGAAAATCCGACATCATATTTTTTTAAATATGTCTTTAAAAAAAATTATGTCGGATTTTATTAAAATATTTGTAGAGAAGCCTCAGACGTGAATTTTTAAAGAAATATTTTTTATGGCCACAAAGCCACAAGTTTGGATTTTTTACCAATATTCTTCAGTTAACTATCAGGGCCATAAACGTGAATTTTTAAAACAATTTTTTGAAGAATTTTAAGAGACGCAAAGGAGACTTTTTTTAGGTAAATTTTTTAGGTAAATTTTTTAGGTAAATTTTTTAGGTAAATTTTTTATAAGGAATATTTTTTTCCAAATTATTTTTTAATTAAAATACCTTAAAATGTTTTTAATTCTAATTTTTTTAAGTCCTAAATTGTTTGGAAATATTTTCAAAAATTATTTAATCTTTGAATTTCCAAGACCATCAAATCTAATATTATTTATATATACACTTTGCAAAATTTTCTCAAATTTTACATCCAATGTGTTTGCTGGGTTTTTGCACACATTGGCCCATTAGAGACCCACATAAATACAATAAATTACAAATCAAATTAAATTCTAAACGGGCGGTCTTTGTTTCACTTCAACACATGTAATGCGTATTATTTATTTTCGTAAATTTTTTTCTTCGTTATTTTCTTTTCACTTTATGATGAAATGAAATTTGATCTGTCAACACGTGTAAAAGTTTGCGGCCTTTGAAATTTTACCGCCACTGGTGAGTGAAAGAGTCCATAGCTTCCTGGAATTGAAAAGAAAATATTTGCACTGATAAATTGTTTAAAAGTTCTGTTAAGCAAAATGCTGTTGGCGGGAGAAAGTGATTTACAATGTGCGATATTCAAGAGGATTATTATACTTTACTACACCAAAAAAATGGAAATATAGCTCTCGTGGCTCTTCAAACAATTCTCTTAGGAAATCTACGTTCTCTGGCTATTAAAATAATTGAAACAAGTGTTCGAGATAACAGTTTCAAATCGATTGAAATTAGAAAAGAATCCAGTTTTTAAAATTAAAAAATATTGAGTTTTTTTTTTTGGGAGAAATATTTTTTGTGGGGTTAAATCAAGTTTGTGTCTTAAGTCTTTCGTTTAAACTCAGTTGAATGGGGGAGGCCAAATTTTCAAAATATTTTTATACCCTACACCACAAGGTCAGGGTATTATGTCTTTGTGCATTTGTTTGTAACAGACAAAAGGAAACGAGATAGACCCATAGTACCTTTTGATGATCTGCATAGAATCACACTCTGAGTCGATTTATTCATGTCCGTCCGTCTGTCGATGTATTTTTGTGAACAATGTACAGTTCGCATTTATTACCAGATCAAGATGAAATTTTGCACAAATCATTTGATTGGCCCAAGGGCGAAACCTATTGAAATTGGAGATAATCGGTAAAAATTTAGATATAGCTCCCATATATATCTTCGTCCGATTTGCCTTTTATTGTGCACCAAACGTGTAATATCAGCCCGAATAGCATGGAATTTTGCACATACAATCAAACTAGGCCTGCAAATAAGTATGTATATATATTGTTCATCCGATTTGTTATTTTAGTCCTCCGCAGCCGTAATATGCACTCTGTAACAAGAATATTTGGGGAAATATATCAAATACAGCTCAGAAATACATTTGCTAAATTTTATCGAGATCGGTTCGGATTTGGATATATCTCCCATACATAACTTCGACCGATTTATCTCTTATTGTGCACCAAACGTCTAATATTTGCCCAAATGGTATGAAATTTGGCACTTACGATCGAATTGAGTCTAGAAGCTAGTATGTCAAATTTGGTGAAGACCGGTTCAGATATAGCTATAGCTCCCATATATATTGTTCATCCGATTTGTTATATTTGTTACCCACAGCCGTAATATGCACTCCGTAACAACGATATTCGGGAAAATATATCAAATATAGCTCAGAAATATCTTTGCCAAATTTTATCAAGATCGGTTCAGATTTGGATATTTGGATTGGATGGGCGAATTTAAAAGATACAAATGCTTCGGCATATTTAGTCTTTTGAACTTTAAATTATAATTATAATTATAGCGTGTATGATTGAATTCTCCCAAAAAAAACTTTTAATTGTTATGCGGAGCGCTACTAAATTAGCAAAGTGGTGTAGGGTATCATAAAGTCGGCTCCGACCAACTTTAAGACTTTCTTTACTGGTTATTTCAAATTTTGTTTTCTCTGCAAATAAGATTTTTCAACAATTCATATATTTTCCTAATCTGAAAATTCTTCCCATTTCCAGCTTCCGCAGTTTATGTTTCGCTAATCCTTGCAGAACTTCTTTGACAGCTAATGTCATATAAATGCAGCCAAGTCATTTACAATGGTCGTAATGAATAAAAATTAAACAAATACAACCAGAACAACAACAACCACAAAAAAATTACAATAACAATGAAGCCAAACCTGCATTCTATGGTCGGACTGCAATTTAATCCGGTAAATGTGGACTTTGCATGTTTGCGTGTCGATGCCAATTGTTGCCACCATTCCTGTTTTGTGTGTGTGTGTGCGCTTCTTGGCCATTTCTCTAGTCTTTCGCAGCACTTCCTTTATTGCAATCCAAAAAAAAAAAAAAAAAAAAAAACAATTCATTGAAGTTTTCCTTCACCTCTTGGCCACTTTGCGGCTTGTTGGTGTTGTTGCTTTTGTTGTCAATATTATTGTTATGCAGAAATGCCAATTGCTGTTGTTGTTGTTGTTTTTGCATTTCTTTTTTTAAGTTTTTCTTCCAAGTTGTAAAATTTTCCAAATGCCAAATGACCGGCCCAAAAACCAAAAATATCGCCAGCCATTCGCCATACAAACACACTTAACTCAAATCGCCAGGAATTTACAACAGTTTAATATTTTCTACTTTTCTGTTGTTGTAGTTGTTGCTATTGTTGTTTATTTTTGTGTGACCATAAAAATACTTAGCTTAACTTTTCTACGCGGCCATAGCCAACATAGCCGCCACCAACAACTTGCAACTTGCGTGGCCATAAACTTCACCTTTTTGTGTTGTTGCCCCGCTGAACCAAAGTTTTTATTGTCAAAATAATAGAACGCATTATAAATCATCTGCGTTTAGACCTGAACTCTTCGTAGATGTGAGGTGCTCCGCCGCAGCTACTTGGCATCGCTGCAGTGAATTGGTGGAAGAGAAGTCTTTTGGTAATTTTGGAGCTTTTAAAGGTAGTTTCTAGTTTTTGGCAACAATTTTTTGAGGGAAATGTGGGCCACACCCTCAATTTAAGAGGATTCTTGTATAGTACTGTAGTACTGATATCTTGTTATTTTGTGACTCTCAATATTGTAAAAATTTCTGTTCTGTTGGTAATTGTCGATCTCCACCATCTTTATAACAGATATTGTGTTGATAGAAACATAGAGATATACCAAGTCTAGAATGGAATCGGATGTTAATTTCGCTTTTTAGGAGATTCATGGATATTCATTCAAAAATTTTAGCCTTTGTGGGGGAGGTACCAGAAGAAGTGGACCGATAAATCCAATATTCACAACAGATCTTTTTTTTTTAGTGGAAATAATGGGATGTGGGTAATATAAATATAATCTGATGCTTATTCGGATTTTATAAACGTTTTGCTCATTCAAAACTTTGACCCTTTGTGGGGAAGGTATCAGAAGGAGTGGACCGATACATTCTATGTTAACACCAGAAGAAGAAATGGCCAGATCTCTACCATCTTTATGACAGATCCTGTGTTGATAGAAATATTCAGATGTGCCAAGTCTAAATGGAATCGGATATTAATTTAACGTTTTACGAGCTCAATGGATATTTGAAATTTGTGGACCGATATATTCTATGATAACACCAGATCTTGGGTTTATAAAAATATTGGGATATGTAAAATGTTAAAGCAATCCGATTCTTACATCACATTTTATAAAAATTGTAATTATTCAAATTTTTGACCCTTTGTGGGGGAGGTACCTGATAGAGTGGACCGATATTGTCCATTTTCACACCTGACCTTGCACTGATGAAAATATTAGGGTTCGAAAAGTCAGAGCAAAATCGGATTATCCTTTCTCTTTTTGTGCAATAAATTATTTTCTTTGAATATGTTGACATTTTGTGGGGGAGGTACCAGAAGGAGGTTAATAAAAATATTGAGATGTGTGAAATTTTAAGACACTCGGACTCTTACATCACATTTTATGAGAGTTGTAATTATTCAAAATTTTGACCCTTTGTAGGGGAGGTACTTGATGGGGTGGACCGATATTCTCCATTTTCGCATCTGACCTAGCACTAACGCAAATATTAGAATTTGCAAAGTTAGAGCAAAATCGGAGTATCGTTTCTTTTTCTATGCAATAAAACATTTTCTTTGAAAATGTCGACATTTTGTGGGGAGGTACCTGATGGAGTGGACCGATATTGCCCATATCCGAACTCGATCTAAGTTTGGCAATAATATTACAATGTACCCAATTTGGATCAAATCGGATACTCCCTTCGGGAGTTATCGTGAGCACCAGCCATACAGACGGACGGACATCGCTAGATCGAATCCAAATGTTCTGAAACGGATTTGGTCCAAAGAGACCTTGGGTCTAAAATCGTTATTTCGACTAGGCACGTTTTGACCGTATTAAATGATATATACCCTATGTAGCCATATGACGGAGGGTATAAAAAAAACGTTAAACTCCAGTTGGTATAAAAAATAAATGTTGGTCCTTAAAAATGTATTTTTAAAAAATCTACATTTTTTGACCTTGATGACGCTTGAAGAAAACTCATTTTGATTCTTAAATATTCTAGGTGCTTGAAAAAATAATATTGAAAAAATCCACATTTGTTGATCTGATGGCCGTTCAAAAATAGATTTAAAAAAATCCAAGTTTCTGGAACCTCTAAAAATATGTATGTATAAATCCAAATTTATGTCTCTGATTGTTATCTAAAAATATTAAGTAAATATCTGTATTTATGGTTCTCATAGTCCTCTAAAAAATATTTTTAAAAATCCGCATTTATGGCTCTGATAGTCCTCTAAAGAATTTTTAGAAAAAGTCCACGTTTCTGGATAGTCTTCTAACAAGTATTTACAACAAGAAAGCAAAGGCTATGGTCGTCCGCGGCCGACCATGTGATGCCCTACAGCACCATAATATATTGGAAATCCGCTAAGGTCCAAATCAATTTAGATTTTTTTCAAAAAATGTCATACAGTCCGGCAAAAATGCTACCTTTGGTTTTTGACAAGTGGAATTTGGGTGGGATGAAAAAACTGCAATCAACTTTAGACTACTGTCATTTCTAAACCGCTCGTCCGACTGCTGTTAAAATTATTCCAGTGACAGCTCATTATATTGTTTACAAGCGTACAAAAGCATTTCGGTGAGAATTTTCCAGAAAAAAAGTTATTCGCGATGGAATTCAAGCGTGATAGTATGATTTCTTTATATTTGGCTGGAAAACCACAAGTAGCTATCGTTAGAGCTCTCCAGCATTTAAATGTGAATAAATCTTTTGTGTCTCGAACCATCGCTCGTTACCGTGATACTGGTAGCGTAGCCAGTAGCGACGTCAAGGAAGTGGACGGAAAAAAAAACAGCAACATCAGCAGAAATGGTTGGAAAAGTAAAGAAGCGATTTGATCGAAACCTGCGTCTAAGTGGCTGAAAAATGGCTCGTGAGCTGAACATATCGCAATATTCCATTCGGCAAACATTGAAAAATGAGCTCGGGGTAAAGCCATTGAAATTTCAAAAAGAGCAAGAACTTACACCGCAAAAGAAAGAAAATATACTCAAAAGAGCTAAAGAGTTGCTTCGCTTGGCCGAAAGTGATGAACTATTGAATTTGGTTTTCTCCGTTGAGAAAATATTCTTTGTCCAGCAATTTGTAAACAAACAAAATGATCGTGTTTACTTGGCAAAGGTGTCAGCTGATAATGTGCACCTTCGGTTGACCACAAGAACTCAAGCGCCGGCCCTGGTGATGGTGTGGGCCGCCATAACAGCCGAAGGTCGCTCTCCGCTCGTATTAATCGACCGTGGCATCAGAATAAATGCTGAATATTTTCCCGAAAATATTCTGGTGGGTGCATTAAAGCCTTGGTCACTCAAAAAATTTTGGCACTCAGCACGCGCCACCCAAGAATGTTTACAAAATGAGGTTTCTTGCTTCATTTCCAGCGCACAATGGCCACCAAAATCTCCGGATTCCATTCCGTTGGACTATTGTGTCCAGAGCATTTTGGAAAGCAAGGTTGGCACTAAAAAATACCAAAGTGTCGATCACCTCAAGCAATCGCTTCGCCGGGAATGGGCCAAAATACCGCAGAGCAACATTCGGGCAGCGTGTGACGGTTTCATTGGCCGTTTGAAGGCTATAATTCGTGCCAAAGGTAACCAATTCGAACAAATCTAAATTTATTCTAAAATTTAAATCAAATTATGGCGTCTGACTTTGTGTCTACCTTAAAAAATATTTAAAAAAAATCGGCATCTGTAAAAAATATATATTTTTTTTAAATACGCTTTTATTGCTGGCATCTCTAAAAAATAATTTTAAAAATTCCGCGATTTTGGCTCCTCTAAAAACATTATTAAAAAATTATACTTGACCTCCAAGAATTATTTTTTTAAGCCCACATTTATGACTGCTCTAACTAATATTAAAAACAACTGAATTTTCTAAAAATATTTTTTAAAAAAAATACAAATTTTTGGCTCTAAGAGTCCTTTACGACCGATAAAAACCCCAAAAAACATTCTTAACATTCTTTAAAAAAAAATCCAGCTTTTTTTTTAGAACTGATGGACTTTAAAAAAGATTTTCTTCAAAATTAGGGCCTTAAAAATAGGTTTCAGATAAATCTGCGAAAAAAAAATTTTGAAAACTCCCCCGAAGTATTTAAAAAAAAATTATTTAAAGCTTAATTGCGTTTGACTTTTCTTGTGTCTATAAAATATTTTTAAAAAAATTCCTTTTTATTACTGGCATCTGTAAAAAATATTTTTTAAAAATACACTTTTATTGCTGGCATTTCTAAAAAATAATTTTAAAAAGTTCACGATTATGGCCCCTTTAAAAACATTTTTAAAAAATCCCAATGGACCTCAAAGATTTTTTTTGAGCCCACATTTATAACTACTCTAACTAAAATTAAAAAAAGTTTATGGCTTTTTAAAAATATTTTTAAAAAATACAATTTTTTGTCTCTGAGAGCCCTTTACGACCGTTAAAAACCGTGAAAACCCTTTCAAAATATTCTTTAAAAAATTCTTTTTTTTGTGGAAATTATGGAATTTAAAAAATATTTTCTTTAAAATTGGGCCTTAACAAATAGGTTTGAAAAAATCCGCGATAAAAAAAATCTTGAAAACTCTCCCAGAAATATTTTTAAAAAAATCATTACTTATAGCTCGATTCCCAGCTAAATATAACTTGTCTCGTTTCCGGGCTACCCAATCAATCACAAAAGCAAATGGAACCAAGCACGTGTTCTTGGAATTTTTTTGGCCTAGAAAAATCACAACAAAAATAAATGAGAATGAGAGTAAGAAGAGATTGGCGGCAACCTGACCGAATTTTTTTGTAAAAAAAACCATCAACATAGTAACCAAAATAGAAAATGTTGCTAAAATTAGTTACAAAAATTTCTAAATTTAGAATCGAATGTTGGGGTACAGCTTAGCTTCACTTCACAAAATGACTTGATGTTCACACATGCATTTGGATGAAAGTCAGCTATGCATTGACGTAATAGCTGGCCACAACAGAGAAAATCTCATAAAAAAGTGGAAAGATTGCCGTTTCATAATCACAATTTCCATCTCAATGTCATAAATCATAATTATGCAAAAAATAATAGAAAAAAAACCGAAACGAACCGACCTGAACTGAACTAAACTCTTTAAACGCATAACTCTTTACATACCATAGCATCTATTTTTGGCCATAATTATGGCATGTATTCATTAAAGACAGCAACAACAACAACAACAAAGTCATATAACAATTAACCGAAAACTAAGTGCAGAGAAAGACTTTCTTCTGCCGCATGCCAGTCGGCCATACGGATATGTGTGTGTGTGTGTGTGTAATGGGTCAACTTTTCATAAGTTCAGAGCAGCGTTTTCTTTTTTCTTCGACTTTGGAAGATATTTTTATGACCGAAGAAGCTATGCCAAACATGCTTAGAGCATCGGTCATTATCTCATTGACAGTGGCAATTGATTTCATAATTCTGTTGTGTTTTTTTTTCTTTTTTTCAAGATATGCGTAAGTCTTCATCAGGCAGTTGTGGTAATTTATGAGAGAGTACCTGTCTTGGCTTGGAGCTGGCAAATTAATTCGAGCGCAGTAATTTTTTTACACTAATGGTAAAAACATGCGATATGAATTAATTTTTATACCAAATGACAAGATTTAATCTATATCGGTTCACAAAATACCAAAAGGTACGAAATTTTGTGTTTTTTATTACTTTTAGAAAATTTCTAGCCCGAATTTCCAAAAAATTCAGTCAAAACTCACCACAAACCAAGAACCCAAAAAATGAGTTACTGACAGATATATCAAGGCCCAGGCAAAACTCTCAGGCATGTAGTTCAATGTTGGTGAGTTTAGGGTGGGTTTTGGGAAATGTTCCAAAAGTTTTTCAAAAGTACTAAAAAGCGCTAAATTGGCTCTGATATACCTCCAAAAATTATTTTTCAAATCCACGTTATTGGCTCTGATAGACCTCTAAAAAATATTTTTAAAATCCATGTTTTTGGCTCTGATATACCTCTAAAAATTATTTTTCAAATCCACGTTTTTGGCTCTGATAGACCTCTAAAAAAATATTTTTAAAATCCATGTTTTTGGCTCTGATATACCTCTAAAAATTATTTTTCAAATCCACCTTTTTGGCTCTGATATACCTCTAAAAATTATTTTTAAAATCCACGTTTTTGGCTCTGATATACCTCTAAAAATTATTTTTAAAATCCACGTTTTTGGCTCTGATATAGCTCTAAAAATTATTTTTAAAATCCACGTTTTTGGCTCTGATATAGCCCTAAAAATTATTTTTAAAATCCACGTTTTTGGCTCTGATATACCTCTAAAAAAATATTTTTAAAATCCACGTTTTTTTGGCTCTGATAGACCTCTAAAATTTTTTTTTTTTAAATCCACGTTTTGTGGCTCTGATAGACCTATAAAAAAATATTTTTTATATCCACGTTTTTTGGCTCTGATATACCTCTAAAAATTATTTTTAAAATCCACGTTTTTGGCTCTGATATACCTCTAAAAGTTATTTTTAAAATCCACGTTTTTGGCTCTGATATAGCTCTAAAAATTATTTTTAAAATCCACGTTTTTGGTTCTGATATAGCTCTAAAAATTATTTTTAAAATCCACGTTTTTTGGCTCTGATATACCTTTAAACATTATTTTTAAAATCCACGTTTTTGGCTCTGATAGACCTCTAAAAAAATATATTTTTAAAATCCACGTTCTTGGCTCCGATATACCTTTAAAAATTATTTTTTAAATCCACGTGTTTGGCTCTGATATACCTCTAAAAGTTATTTTTAAAATCCACGTTTTTGGCTCTGATAGACCTCTAAAAAAATATTTTTAAAATCCACGTTTTTTTGGCTCTGATAGACCTCAAAAAATTATTTTTAAAATCCACGTTTTTGGCTCTGATATGCCTCTAAAATTATTTTTAAAATCCACGTTTTTGGCTCTGATATACCTCCAAAAATTATTTTTAATATCCACGTTTTTGGCTCTGATATACCTTTAAACATTATTTTTAAAATCCACGTTTTTGGCTCTGATATAGCTCTAAAAATTATTTTTAAAATCCACGTTTTTGGCTCCGATATACCTTTAAAAATTATTTTTAAAACCCACTTTGTTTGGCTCTGATAGACCTCTAAAAAAATATTTTTAAAATCCACGTTTTTGGCTCTGAAAGACATATTTTTCAAATCCACTTTTTTGGCTCTGATAGACCTCTAAAAATATTTTTAAAATCCACGTTTTTGGCTCTGCAAGACATATTTTTCAAATCCACTTTTTTGGCTCTAATATACCTCTAAAAATGATTTTTAAAATCCACGTTTCTGGTTCTGATATTCCTCTAAAAGTTATTTTTAAAATCCACGTTTTTGGCTCTGATAGGCACATTTTTCAAATCGACGTTTTTGGCTCTGATAGACCTCTAAAAAATATTTTTAAAATCCACGTTTTTTGGCTCTGATAGACCTCTAAAAAAATATTTTTAAAATCCACGTTTTTTGGCTCTGATAGACCTCTAAAAAAATATTTTTAAAATCCACGTTTTTATGGCTCTGATAGACCTCTAAAAAAATATTTTTAAAATCCAGGTTTTTTGGCTCTGATACCCTTTAAAAAAAATATTTTTAAAATACACGGTTTTTGGCTCCGATAGACCTCTAAAAAAATATTTTTAAAATCCACGTTTTTGGCTCCGATATACCTTTAAAAATTATTTTTAAAACCCACTTTGTTTGGCTCTGATAGACCTCTAAAAAATTATTTTTAAAATCCACGTTTTTGGCTCTGATATGCCTCTAAAATTATTTTTAAAATCCACGTTTTTGGCTCTGATATACCTCCAAAAATTATTTTTAATATCCACGTTTTTGGCTCTGATATACCTTTAAACATTATTTTTAAAATCCACGTTTTAGGCTCTGATATACCTCTAAAAATTATTTTAAAAATCCACGTTTTAGGCTCTGATATACCTCTACAAATTATTTTTAAAATCCACGTTTTAGGCTCTGATATACCTCTAAAAATTATTTTTAAAATCCACGTTTTAGGCTCTGATATACCTCTACAAATTATTTTTAAAATCCACGTTTTAGGCTCTGATATACCTCTAAAAATTATTTTTAAAATCCACGTTTTAGGCTCTGATAGACCTCTAAAAATTATTCTTAAAATCCACGTTTTTGGCTCTGATATTCTTCTAAAAATTATTTTTAAAATCCACGTTTTTGGCTCTGATAGTCCTCTAAAAATTATTCTTAAAATCCACGTTTTTGGCTCTGATAGTCCTCTAAAAATTATTCTTAAAATCCACGTTTTTGGCTCTGATATACCTCTAAAAATTATTTTTAAAAATCCACGTTTTTTGGCTCTGATAGTTCTCTAAAAATTATTCTTAAAATCCACGTTTTTGGCTCTGATAGACCTCTAAAAAATATTTTTAAAATCCAAGTTTTTGGCTCTGATAGGCACATTTTTCAAATCCACGTTTTTGGCCCTGATAGACCTCTAAATTATTTTTAAAATCCACGTTTTTGGCTCTGATAGACCTCTAAAAAATATTTTTAAAATCCACGTTTTTGACTCTGATAGACACATTTTTCAAATCCACGTTTTTGGCTCTGATATAGCCCTAAAAATTATTTTTAAAATCCACTTTTTCGGCTCTGATATACCTTTAAAATTATTTTTAAAATCAACGTTTTCGGCTCTGATATACCTTAAAAATTATTTTTAAAGTCCACGTTTTTGGCTCTGATATGCCTCTAAAAATTATTTTTAAAATCCACCTTTTTGGCTCTGATATGCCTCTAAAAATTATTTTTAAAATCCACGTTTTTGGCTCTGATATACCTTTAAAAATTATTTTTAAAATCCACGTTTTTTGGCTCTGATAGACCTCTAAAAAATATTTTCAAAAAATCCAGGTTTAATACTCGCTTAGTCTCTTAAACCCCATGTGATTGGCTCTAATAATCTTCTCTAAAAAATACTTTTAAAAATTCCGTTTGTGGCTCTGAGAGACCTCTGAGAAATAATATTTAAAAATCCACGTTTTTGGCTCTAATAGTCCCTTAAAAATCCAAATAGTCCCCTAAGTAATATTTTTGTGAACTCCACGATATTAGCTCCGATAGTCCTCTGAAAAATAATTTTTGAAAATTCCACGTTTATTGCTCGATTAGTCCTCTAAAAATACTATTTTTACTTTTCTGATAGTCCCCTGAAAAATATTCTCTTTTAAATCCATGGTTTTTGTCTCCGATAGTTCCTTAAAAACTATTTTTAAAAAATCCACGGTTTTTGGTCTGATGATCTTCCAAAAATATTTTTATAAAAAATCACGTTGATTGCTCTGATAGTCCTATAGAAATCTACGTCTATTTCTGGTCCCCTAGAATATATTTTTAAGAAATCCACGTTTTTGTCCCTGACTGTCGAACGAAGATCGTGTAGAAAAAACTCATCGGAGCGTGATGTTGACCGAACCTACTCACAGACATACATGTGTACCCAAATCTCTGTACAACTTGTAGTACTTGGGCATTAAATGCAATTAATTAAAATACGACCGGGTATAAAAAAAAAATTCAGACATTCAAACATATCCACAATACCTGTAGGTATGTAAGATACACATATGTATGCACATCCAGCCATCCATAAGAAATGCTACAGTTTTAAGTCATTTTAATGCCATGCTTGTCGTTTTTTGGCCATTGTCGTTCGTCGTCGTCGTGGTTGTTTTTGTTGTAGAAAAGTTTATGACCGCAAATCACGCGTGAAAGTTGTACTAAAAGATTCATTTGATCGCCGTCGTCGTTGCTGCTTCTGCTGCTGTTGTTGTTGTAGCTGTTGTTACTCTTACCTTAGCGAGTTAATTTTTTTCACAAATTTATTGTTGTTTTTGTTCTGGGCTTTCCTTTATTGTGTTATACCATTCGATGATGATGCATGTGTGTGTGTGAGTGTTTACATGTTTGTTTGCAACCAAGTCTATTTGTATTATGTGGATGTTACGACGACAACAAAGCGTTGATAACAACAACTACCAAGAGTTGTTGGCGTTTATGTTATTGTAATTTGTTTACCGCACTAACTTATTTTTTGTGGTAATACTTTCGACAACTTGACTGCAACAGCAGCAACATCAGCTGTTACAATTTAATGAATGGCCAAAAAAATTGAAACTATTTGAGAGAAATAAATTGTTAATGACAGCTATTTAAAATATTAAAATTTTTAAGAAAATTTTGGAATTTTAAGGTCGATTTGCCAAAATGATGAGGATTTTTTCCTGAATTTTATTTTCATAAATTGAAGAAAATCCCACAATATAACCCATCAAACAAGGTATTTTTCTTTTTTGGAATCAGAGTCACAAACTTTAATTTTTATACCCTACACCACAAGGTGGTCAGGGCATTATGTATTTGTGCATTTGTTTGTAACAGGCAAAAAGAAACGAGATAGACCCATAGTTCCTTTTGATAATCTGTATAGAATCACATTCTGAGTTGATTTATGCATGTCCGTCCGTCCGTCCGTCCGTCCGTACGTCCATCCGTCTGTCTGTCTGTCCGTCTGTCCATGTATTTTTGTAAACAAAGTACAGTTCGCATTTATTACCCGATCCAGATGAAATTTTGCACAAATCATTTGTTTGGCCCAAGGACGAACCCTAATGAAATTGGAGATAATCGGTCAAAATTTAGATATAGCTCCCATATATATCTTCGTCCGATTTGTCTTTTATTGTGTACCAAAAGTGTAAAATCAACCCGAATTGTATGGAATTTTGCACATACCACCAAATTAGGCCTGAAAATAAGAATGCCAAATTTGATCGAAATCCGTTCAGATATAGCTATAGCACCCATATAAATTTTTCATCCGATTGGTTATTTTTGTCCTCCGCAACCGTAATATGCCCTCTGTAACAACAATATTTGGGGAAATATATCAAATGCAGCTCAGAAATACTTTTGCTAAATTTTATCGAGATCGGTTCAGATTTGGATATAGCTCCCATATATAATTTCGTCCGATTTACTTTTAATTGTGCACCAAACGTCTAATATTTTTGCCCAAATAGGATGGAATTTCGCACATACGACCGAAAATATTTTCAAAATCGACGTTTTTGGCTCTGATATACCCCTAAAAAATATTTTTAAAATCCACGTTTTTGGCTCTGATATACCCCTAAAAAATATTTTTAAACTCCACGTTTTTTGGCTCTGAGACCTCTGATAGACCTCTAAAAAAATATTTTCAAAATCCACGTTTTTGCCTCTGATATACCCCTAAAAAATATTTTTAAACTCCACGTTTTTTGGCTCTGAGAGACCTCTAAAATAATATTTTTTAAAATCCAAGTTTTTTGGCTCTGATAGACATCTAAAAATTATTTTTTAAATCCACCTTTTTTCGGTCCAGATTTGGATGTAGCTCCCATATATAACTTCGTCCGATTTACCCTATATGGTGCACCAAACGTCTAATATTTGCCCAAATGGGATGGAATTTCGCACATACGACCGAATTGGGTCTAGAAGCTAGTATGCCAACTTTGGTGAAGATCGGTTCAGATATAGCTATAGCTCCCATATATATTGTTCATCCGATTTGTTGTATTTGTCCTCCACAGCCGTAATATGCACTTCGTAACAACGATATTCAGGGAAATATATGAAATACAGCTTAGAAATATCTTTGCCAAATTTGATCGAGATCGGTTCCGATTTGGATATAGCTCCCATATATATCAAATACAAGTCCGAATTTAAAAGATATAAATGTTTTCGGCATATTAAGTCCTTTGAACATTAAATTATAATTATAATCATAGCGTGTATGATTGAATTCTCCCATAAGAACTTTTAATTGTTATTGCTATTAATTAATTATTGCTATTAATTGCTACTAAATTAGCAATGTGGTGTAGGGTATCATAAAGTCGGCCCCGCCCGACTTTAAGACTTTCTTTACTGGTTTAAAAATATTTTTTAGACTAGCCATAAACGTGGAGTTTTTAAAATATTTTTAGAGGATTAACAGAGCCATAAACATGGATTTTTTTTTTAAAATAATAATAATAATAATAATAATAATAATAATAATAATAATAATAATAATAATAATAATAATAATAATAAATAAATAAATAAATAAAATAAACCTGGTTTTAAAACTGTTTTTGCAAGGCCCATCAGAGCCATAACCTCAGATTTTTTTTTTTAAATTTTGTTAGAGGTCTTTCAGAGCCCTTAACGTCGATTTTTCTTAAAAACATTATTTAAAGCACAATAAAAGCAATAAACGATTTTTTCAAATATGTTTTAGAGATCTTTTACAGACACGCAACATTTTGTAATATCTCGAAATATTGGTTCTAGACCCATAATATCTCGCAGAGCTGACCAGGAAAATCCCACAACATAACCTTTCAAACAAGGAGTATTTCTTTTTGGAATCACAGTCATATGCGTGGATTATTTCAAAATATTTTTTAGACGAACCATAAACGTCGATTTTTAAAAACAATTCAGAGGGCTATCAGATCCATAAATGTGGATTTTTTGAAAATATTTTTTAGAGAACTATAGAAGCCATAAACCTGGATTTTTTAAAAATCTTTTTTAGAAAACTGTAGTGAGAACTGATAGAAGACTATCAAAAAATGAACCTGAAATTTAAAAACTATTTTTGCAAGGGCCATCATACCCATAAACTTGGATTTTTTTTAATATATTTTAGAAATTTTTCAGAGCCCTAAACATATATTTCTTTAAAACATCATTTAAAGCACAATAAAAGCAATTAATGTAGATTTTTTAATATATTAGAGTTCTTTTACAGCCCCACTTTTGGTCGGGGGTATTATAAATTTGTTTGGACCAAAAAGTTTGGAATACCTCGAAATATTGGTCCTAGACCCACGACGTGTTTACTTGCCAAAGAGGTCAGCTGAAAATGTGCACCTTCGGTTGGCCACCAGAACTCAAGCGCCGGCCATGGTGATGGCGTGGGCCGCTATAACAGCCGATGTTTGCTCTCCGCTCGTATTAATCGACCGTGGCATCAGAATGAATGCCTAATATTATCGCGAAAATATTCTGGAGGGTGTATTAAAGCCTTGGGCACGCAAACGCAAACATTTTGGCCGCCGACCTTAGACATTCCAACAGGACTCAGGACCATCGCACTCAGCACGCGCCCCCTAGGATGGTTAGGAAATGAGGTTCCTCGCTTCATTTCCAGCGCACAATGGCCTCTAAAATCTCCGGATACCAATCCGTTGGACTATTGTGTCCGGAGTATTTTGGAAAGCGAGGTATGCGCTAAAGAATACCAATGTGTCGATCACCTCAAGCAAGCGCTTCGCGGAGAATGGGCCAAAATACGTAGAAAAAATTGTTAAAAAATAATTAGGAAATATTTTCAATTTTTTTGGCAACATTGATTTATATATTATCATGACATATAATGGAAATATATATTTCGTTTGTTCAGATACTTCTAATGAAATTTAAAGTAGAATATTTCATTCTTTTACATTTTGTCCCAAAAATTAAGAATTATGGAGATTTTGACTCAAACTCTAAGTGTATTAAATGATCTATCAAAAACGTAAGCAAATAATTTCCATTTAATATATATGCATTTTGAATGTAATTTTTTTTGAAAACTATTGTGCTCAGATACATGGTTTATTCTGAGATTTATAGTGAATTTGTTTGTAGAATATTTCTTCTTTTAATATTTTGTACCTAAAATGAAATTTTATGTTACTTTCATGCTATGAACCGAAAAGAGACCGATAAAAAATTACTTAAAAAATTAGGAAATATTTTCGAATTTTTATGGGCAATATTAAGTCATATATTTTCTGGATATATAATGGTAATAGAGATTTCTTTTGTTCAGAAGCTATTAATAAAATTTGATGTAGAATATTTCTTCCATTGAAGCTTTCTCGATAAAATTAAGAATTATAGAAGATTTTGACTAAAACTGTAGCTGTATTAAATCAATAATCCAAAACGTGAACAAATAATAATAATAATAATAATTTAAAATATATTAATTTCGAATGTAATTTTCTTAAATATGTTGAACCTAGACACATGGTTTATTCTGAGATTTACAATAAAATTTTGTATAGAATATTTCTTCCTTCGACAATTTTTGCCTTAAACGAAATTTTATGTTACTTTCATGCAATGATTTGAAAAAGGCCGTGGAAAATTGATCAACAAAATTAGGAAATTTGTTCGAGTTTTTTTTTTGCAACAATATTTTTTATATTATCTTGTTATAAAATGGTAATAGAGATTTCTTTTCTAAGATTACTTATAGTGAAATTTGATGAAGAATAATTTTGTTTTTGACATCATTCCTCTAAAATCATGATTCGTAGGAGAATTTGTCATAAACTCACATGAAGTACTGCTTTAACCCTAAAATGTGTTTTTTATATATATATATGAATTGCTGGCATTTAGGAAAGACTTTTGATGTCTTCTGGGACTCATAGTAGAATTTAATGACAAATATATTTGTGGAATATTTTGACTTGCTATGGGCACGTTTAAAGGGAGTTTTAAATCATTTTTTGAAAAATAGACCATAAAGACCCCTTTGGTGACACGCATGTGGGTTAAAGTTGTTGATCAAAATAATCCTCATATTGTTATCTGCAATATTGCCGTAGACACTATATACCTAAAATGTATGGATTCCAAGGTATCTTAATCTGAAAATTTCCAAAAAATGTGGGAGAGGGGCAATTTGTCTCCTCTACTTTGTTTACTTTCCGATGTAAACTTAAAACAAGCTAAAAAGCAGTAAGTTCGGCTGGGCCGAACTTTGAATTCCCTCCATCATTTGGAGATAAAATTCTTAACAAATTCTGCTAAAATTTTAAAAATACCAAATATAGCCCTTACATTTGAGTATATACGACGTGGATTTATATGGGCATTGTTTGTCATAAGTCATTATCATATTAAAATTCGAAACTTGAAATAAACGGTGAATAATGTAGCTAAAATCATCAAAAAATCGTACATAGAGAGGTAGCGTTATATCGGAGCTGTGCGAAGACCTGAACCAGCATAGAAAATCTTCTGCCATAGGCTATAGCATCCATTACGAACTTCAAATTCGCGTCAAAATACCGAATATAGGGAGGTACTGGTATGCGGAGCATATACGAAGACCTGACCTGCATAGAAAATTTTCTGTCGCAGACTGTAGTTCCCATTACGAGCTCTAAATTCATAATTTGAAATAATTCCGGTGAATAATGACGCTAAAATCATCAAAATACCGAATATGGGAGGTACCGTTATATGGGGGCTATACGAAGACGTGGACCTGCACATACAGGTTTCTTTCTTAGGCTTTAGTATCCATTTCGAACTTCAAATACTAAATTTGAAACAATTCCGACGAATAATGACGCTAAAATCATCAAAATACCGAATATCGGGAGGTACCTTTATATGGGGGCCATACGAAAACGTGGACCTACATGTCCCGTTTACGAACTTAACCTACCTACTAGAAAAATAAACATGTGTGCAAATTTTTAGCCTTCAATCTCAATTCGTTCGAAAGATAGCGTGATTACAACAGACGGACAGACACACACAAACAGACGGACATGGCTAAATCGTCTAAGAATTTTACGCTGATCAAGAATATATATACTTCGTTGGGTCTGATATGAGTATTTCGAGGAGTTACATACGGAATGACAAGATTAATATACCCTCCATAGTATGGTGGAGGGTATAAAAAAACGCCGATACACGTTTCTTCTAATTTTAGCTTTCTTTTCATAATCAGCTGGATTTTTCCACTAATTTTTATACCCTACACCCCAAGGTGGTCAGGGTATTATGTCTTTGTGTATTTGTTTGTAACAGGCAAAAGGAAACAAGATAGACCCATAGTTCCTTTTGATGATCTGCATAGAATCAATTTCTGAGTTGATTTATGCATGTCAGTCCGTCTGTCCATGTATTCTTGTGAACAAAATGCAAAATGCAGGTCGCATTTATTATCCGATTGAGGTGAAATTTTCCAAACAACATTTGATTGGCCCAAGGACGAATCCTAATGAAATTGGAGATAATCGGTAAAAATTTAGATATTTAGCTCCCATATATATCTTCGTCCGATTTGCCTTTTATTGTGCACCAAACGTGTAATATCAGCCCGAATAGTATGGAATTTTGCACATAACACCAAATTAGGCCTGACAATAAGTATGCCAAATTTGGTCGAAATCGGATCGGATATAGCTATAGCTCCCATATATATTGTTCATCCGATTTGTTAATTTTGTCCTCCAAAGCCGTAATATGCACTCTGTAACAACAATATTTGGGAAAATATATCAAATGCAGCTCAGAAATACCTTTGCTAAATTTTATCGAGATCGGTTCAGATTTGGATATTGCTCCCATATATAACTTCGTCCGATTTACTTTTTATTGTGCACCAAACGTCTAATATTTGTCCAATTGGGATGGAATTTAGCACATTCGACCGAATTGAGTCTAGAAGGTAGTATGCCAAATTTGGTGAAGATCGGTTCAGATATAGCTATAGCTCCCATATATATTGTTCATCCGATTTGTTATATTTGTTACCCACAGCCGTAATATGCACTCCGTAACAACGATATTCAGAGAAATATATTAAATACAGCTCAGAAATATCTTTGCCAAATTTTATCGAGATCGGTTCAGATTTGGATATAGCTCCCATATATATCTTGATCTGATTTCAAATTAATTTCGCACCAAATGGGCAATATAAGTCCGAATTTAAAAGATACAAATGCTTCGGCATATTTAGTCCTTTGAATTTTAAATTATAATTATAATTATAATTATAATAATATAATTATAGGGTGTATTATAATTTTTGATACCCTACACCACTTTGCTCCATATAACAATTAAAAGTTTCTATGGGAGAATTCAATCATACACCCTATAATTATAATTATAATTATAATTATAATTATAATTATAATTATAATTATAGGGTGTATGATTGAATTCTCCCATAGAAACTTTTAATTGCTATATGGAGCAAAGTGGTGTAGGGTATCAAAAATTCGGCCCCGCCCGACTTTAGGACTTTCTTTACTGGTTTTTTTGTTTTTTGTTTTGCATTTTGGTTACTTTTTGATGTAAATGTTCAATATGCCCGATTTTTCCAAAAATTATTTTTTGTGTTACACAGTGTTATTAGCTATACTCTCAAAATCTACTGTGTTTTCCCCTGTACTATTTTTTGGTGTTCCACGCTGCTATTTAGGCCATAAATCTGGATTATTTTAAAGCTTCCTAGTGAACTATCAATTATAGTTCCAAATGTTCATCACATGGTTTGCTGGGTTATTTTTAGTTTCCTCATTTAATGTCCATTGTGCGTAACAATGATCATTGGAAATTCTCTTGCCATATTATTTTCGAATATCAATCGAAAAAAAAAACTACCGGTAATAGATGTCAATTTGTAATTTTAATTTGCTATACTTTCATGTTACACATTTGGCTCAGACGGAATGGCTGGCAGATTGGTTGGTTAGCTGGTTGGCTGCTTCGATGGTGTTTGGCAGGCGGATGAGATTTGTTTTTTCAATGAATTAAAGTGATCGACTGGATTGGCTGGCTCAATGAATTTATTATGAGTGGCAAAGAGTTGTTACCGCCGCCTTGGCACAGCAGAATGGTGGGTATGTATGCATGTGAGTGATCAAGCCAGTGTTACACTTACAGTCGGAGAAATGTTCACTTGAATTCAATTTCAATTCCGACAAGTGCCAATGTTTGAAGTGTATGTGTCAGTGAATGTTTTTTTTCAAACATTTCTTTTCAATTCATTTTAAAATTCCACACCAGATGTCCACCAGAAGAAGCCACACCAACCAGACCATATAGCATCACAAATTTAGTTTGTTTGGAATTACTTGGCATGTTTGATGGATATTCAAGCGATGGCAATATGTTCAGTGTTCAGTTTTTGTATCCCACCTCACAGCCTGTTTACGCATTTGTGACAGGGTATCGAAATCTGCGACCAACCGACCGGCACCCCAACCAATTTATATTGGTCTAATGCTAAAATAATGATGTTGGCCCAGCCTTGTGCCGTGATTTTCAATTACTAGCCACATCGAACAGGTTGAGAATGAAAAGCACGCATTTACGGCATACAGATATGTTGTGTGTGTGCGTGTGTGTGTAATTCAAACAAATTACCCATCAAATATCTGTTAAGTTAGTGGTATGATGTAGAGCTATACGAGGGTTATGTTACAAGGCTGGGAAATATTTTAGAAGAGAGGTGGAAAAAATATTTTTTAGACAATGTTTTACTCATCGAAATAAACGGAGATACATTATGGCTTAAATCCATGGAAGGCCTACACATGACCCATTCGCTCTCCGCTCGTATTAATCGACCGTGGCATTAGAATAAATGCCGAATATTATCGCGCAAACATTTTGGCCGAAGACCTTGGACATTCCAACAGGACTCAGCACGCGCCACCCAAGAATGATTAAAAACTAAGGTTCCTCGCTTCATTTCCAGCGCACAATGTCTACCAAAATCTCCGGATACCAATCTGTTGGGTTATTGTGTCTGGAGAAATTACCAAAGTGTCGATCACTTCGCTTCGTCGGGAATGGGCCAAAATACCGCAAAGCAACATTCGGGCAGCGTGTGACGGTTTCATTCATTTTCATATGGCCATTTGAAGGCCATAGTTCGTGCCACGGTGACCAATTTGAACAAATCTAAACTTATTCTAAAATTTAATGCTATTTCCGACATTTTTTGCTTTCATATAATTAAATTTAAAAATTATCACGTTTGACTTTGTTGCAGTTTTTTTATCTCACCCTGTATTTTCTGTATATTTTGGAAGAAGCAGTATAGGAGGCCTCCAATGAAGAGCCCTTGATTCATGGAAAATCTATATAGGTATTTTACACATGAGTGATATTTCTGTCCATATAAGACCTCTAGCAGGCCTTCTATAAATACATTATTTTCCTTCTATCTAGACCTTCTTCTACCTATAGAAGATTTATATGGAATGTGTTCTTTATATGAAGAGTTTGCAGATGAACGTATTCTATCTTCAATATATCTATGGGTTGCCAGAGCCTCAAATGTGGATCTTTTAAAGAATATTTTTTTTAAGGAGCATCAGAGCCAGGATCTCGTTTTTTTAAGAACAATTTAAAATATTTTTTCAAGGACAATTATAGCTACAAACGTGGATATTTTAAAGGATATTTTTCAAGAATAATGGTTATTTTTCAAGGACTATCAAACCCACAAACGTGGATCTTTTAAGGGGTATTTTTTGAGGACTGACAGAACCAAAAACTTCGACCTTTAAAGGAATATTTTTTAAAGAATGTCAGAGCCAAAAACATGGACCTTTAAAGAGACGTGGATTTGTTAATGAATATAAGGACTACCGGAGCCACAAATGTGGATCCTTTGAAAAATATTTTCCAAGGACTATCAGAGTTACGAACGTGGATATTGAATGGATATTTTTAAAGGTAAATTATAGCCACGGAGTCGAGCTTTTAAAAAATATTTTTCAATGACCATCGGAGCCCTTAACGTGGGTTTTTTAAAGAATATTTTTCAAGGCCTATCAGAGCCACAAACGTGAATCTTTTCAAACATATGTTTTTGAGGATTGTCAGAGCCAAAAACTTGAACCCTTAAAGGGGTATTTTTCAAGGACTGCAAGAACACCATACTTGGTTTTTTTAATTGATATTTTTGAAGAACTATCGGAGCCACAAATGTGGGTCCTGTAAAAGATATTTTCCAAGGACTATAAGAGTTTTTAAAAATATTTTTAAGGACTGTCAGAGCCAAAAACGAAGATTTTTTTAAAAATATTTTTAAGGACTGTCAGAGCCACAAATGAGGTTTTTTTTATGGATATATTCAAGGACTATCGAATCCACAAAGTATATTTTTCAAGGACTATCGGATCCACAAAGGATATTTTTCAAAAAATATCAGATCCTGAAACTTGGATTTAAAAACAAAAATATTTTTAAAGACTATCAGTGCCACAAACGTATATCTTTTACAAGATTTTTTCCAAGGACTACCAGAGCTACAACCGTGAACCTTTCAAGGGATCCTTTTCAAGGACTGTCAGAAAACCAAACGTGGATTTTTTAAATGATATTTTTCAAGGCCTATGAGAGCTACGAACGTGGATATTTGAAAACATATTTTTGCTAAGACAATCGGAGTCACAAACGTGGATCTCTTAAGGATATTTCTCAAGGCCTATCACAACGACAAAAGTAGATATTTTAAAAGATTTTTTCCAAAGTATTTTTAATGGATAATTTTTAACAAAGACATATAAGGGATGACCGTCCCCTTATATCGATTCCAAATGTTCTGAAACGAACTTGGTCCAAAGAGACATAACCTCTGTAGTCATATGGCTGAGGGTAAAAAAAAAAATATGAAGCAAACCAACTATTTTATTTTACTTTTATATTTTCAACAATGAATTCCACTATGTACATACTTAACTTATATTACGTTACGTTTTAACTAATCTCTGTAAATATTTGAATTCAACGGTTAAAATGTAACCATGTAAATAGTACAATAAGTTAACATCTCTGATCCCTACTACCTTTTTAAGCTACTCTTATTTTAAGCAGAGAAAATGTGTATAAAACGAGAATGATTTTAAAAGAAATCATCCATTCTTGTAGTGATCATCAAATGCTTAACATCAAGTTACCCACGCTTGCCCAAGTTGATGGAATTGATAATAAGCTGAAAATAATCACAAATAAAGAATAGTTCGATATTTTTTTTAAATAAACAACGTTGGTGTTTTATTGCATGAAGCCATACAACCTACGCCAACGTCGTGTTTCAAATATTTATTTTATTGAAGATTTTTTAGGAAGAAATGTTCAAAGACTATAGAAGCTAAAATCGTAGATTTTTCGAAAATATTTCTGAAACAACTCCAGAGTTATAGTTATGGATTTTAATAGCAAAATTTTAAAGGACGTCATTTTTATAATTGTGCATTTATAAAATTAGTTATTAGCGGGATTTTGTGGAAGATAATATTTTTTGTAGGATATTTTCGACTATAGAAATCGTGAATTTTTGAAAAAATATATAAATTTCTTAAACTAAATAAGAATTAAATTTCTAATCGTGAAGTTTTGAAGAATTTTGTTTGAGGGCCACCTGAGTTATACTCCGGGGATTTTTAAGGACCACTCGTTCTGTAATCGTGAAGACCGCCCAAGCTGTAATCGTTTTTTATTTTTGAAAAAAAAAAAATATATATATATCCAAAGACTACCTGGGCGATAGAAGACCTTCAAGTCTTCTATGGATGATAGGAAGCCTTCAGGTTTTCTATGGACGATAGAAGGCCTTCAGGGCTTCTATGGGCGATAGAGGGCCTTCAGGTCTTTTATGGACGATAGAAGGCCATCAGGTCTTCTATATCCCCGTAAAATGCAAACCGACCTCGTCTAACTTGAAACCAAACAATCAGCTGCATATCTCCTGTACTATGTATTCTGCGCAGGTGCGTAGTTCTCTGAAGCTTACTGTGTGTGCATCTTTTTATTTGCTTCACTTTTTTTTGGTCTGTTATGTTTGTAAAACATTTCCCCGCGACTTTAAATGCTTTTAATTGTTTTTATTTTTATTTCGAACAATTTTGAAGCTATTTGTTTTGGATGGTTGTGGTGTTGTTGTTTTTCGGTTTTCTTTTGCTTCATCTAATACACATCTTCTTTTCGTCTGTCTTTTTTTTTTTTTTTTTTTGATGGTATTTTTGTGGCTTTTCTAACAGCAACAACACAGCAAGTCCCTTTTGTTTGAAAACAAAACAAAAGCAACAAAAATGTGTGTTGGCTATTGTGTTGTGCACATTTGCGCGTTTTCACTTTTTATTTGACGATTAATTCATGCCGCCGACCAACCAACCGACCTCCTATAAACAAATGAAATGAAATGGAAAGGAAGCTAGCTAGCCAGCCAGCGAGCCATCTAGCCGAAAATTAGTGCGGCCGAAAAAGCCATTAGCTTTTTAAGTGAAAAGCAAGTTTGTAATAAAAATTCAGTTTACGCTAAAGCAACAACAACACCAACAACAACAACAACAGCAACAAAAGTGAAAAAATTCACTTGTTACACATATTTTCACACAAAATTGATTTGATTTTTTTTTTTTTGTGAAAAGAAATGGGTGAAAAGTAGGAGGATAGAGTTTTTGTTATTTGTTTTGCGATAAAAGGTACCGATTTCCGGAATTACAAAAGAAATGGAAAGAAATGGAAGAGGAATTGTTTCAATGGAAAAAGAGGAATTGCTTTCGATGCGGTGGGAATAAATTGCATTTTGGAACATAACCTAATTTTTTTTTGATTCGTTGATGCGGTAGGAAAAGAATATTTGATAATGAAGGAGGAGGCAATAATTGAAGACACGTGTATGGGAATTTTGGATTGCAGAGAAGAGAAGAGGAGATATAGGAGGGGGTTGTAATTAAAGACACGTGTATCGACATGAGATAACCCACAAACAAATTAATTAAATAACAATTGACCGTAGCGTAGATTTAATAAAAACGGGGTGAGATGAAAAAACTGCAACCAACTTCAGACCGCTGTCATTTCTAAGCCACCCGTCCGACAGCTGTTAAAATTATTCCAGTGACAGCTTATTATATTGTTTACAAGCGTACAAAAGCATTTTGGTGCGAAGTGTCCAGAAAAAAAGTTATTCGTGATGGAATTCAAGCGTGATACTGTGATGTCTTTATATTTGGCTGGAAAAACCACAAGTGGCTATCGTCAGAGCACTCCAGCATTTAAATGTGAATAAATCGTTTGTGTCTCGTACCATAGCTCCTTACCGTGGAAGTGGACAGAAAACATCAGCATCAACATCAGCAGAAATGGTTCGAAAAGTAAAGAAGCGACTTGATCGAAACCCGCGTCGCAGTGGCCGTAAATGGCTCGTGAGGTGAACATATCGCAATATCTCATTCGGCAAATATTGAAGAATGAGCTCGGGGTCAAGGAAAACATCAGCATCAACATTAGCAGAAATGATTCGAAAAGTAAAGAAGCGACTTGATCGAAACCTGCGTCGCAGTGGCCGAAAAATGGCTCGTGAGCTGAACATATCGCAATATTCCATTCGGCAAATATTGAAAAATGAGCTCGGGGTCAAGAAAAACATCAGCATCAACATCAGCTGAAATGGTTGAAAAATAAAGAAGCGACTTGATCGAAATCCGCGTCACAGAGACCGAAAAATGACTCGTGAGCTGAGCAATTTTCCATTCGGCTAACATTGAAAAATGCGCTCGGGGTAAAGCCATTGAAATTCCAAAAAGTGCAAGAACTTACACCGCAACAGAAAGGAAATAGATTCAAAAGAGCTAAAGAGTTGCTTCGCTTGGCTGAAAGTGGTGTACTGCCGAATTTGGTTTCTTCCGTTTCCGATGAGAAAATATTCGTCTTCCAGCAGTTTCTTAAGAAACAAAATGATCGGGTTTATTTGCCAAAGAGGTCAGCTGAAAATGTGCACCTTCGGTTGGCCACCAGAACTCAAGCGCCGACCATGGTGATGGTGTGGGCCGCCATAACAGCCGATGGTCGCTCTCCGCTCGTATTAATCGACCGTGGCATCAGAATAAATGCTGAATATTATCGGGAAAATATTCAGGAGGGTATAGTATAGCCAGAGGCACGCAAACATTTTGTCCGCAGACCTTCCAACAAGACTCAGCACCATCGCACTGAATACGCGCCAGCCAAGAATGGTTACAAAATGAGGTTCCTCGCCTCATTTGCAGCGCAGAATGGCCACCAAAATCTCCGGATACCAATCCGTTGGATTACTATGTCTGGAGTATTTTGGAAAGCAAGGTTGGTACTAAAAAATACCAAAGTGTCGATCACCTGAAGCAAGCGCTTCACCGGGAATGAGCCAAAATACCGCAGAGCAACATTCGGGCAGCGTGTGACGGTTTCATTGGCCGTTTGAAGGCCATAATTCGTGCCATAGTTGACCAATTCGAACAAATCCAAACTTATTCTAACATCTGATGCTATTTCCGACCTTTTTTGCTTTCATTCAATAAAAGTTAAAAAAAAATGTAAAAATTATGGCGTTTGATGTTGTTGCATTTTTTTATCTCACCCTGTAAACGATGGGTACGCAAACATTTTGGCCGCAAATCTTGGACATTCCAACAGGACTTAGCACCATCGTACTCAGCACGCGCCACCCAAGAATGGTTACAAAATGAGGTTCCCCCCTTCATTTCCAGCGCTCAATGGCCACCAAAATCTCCGGATACCAATCCGTTGGACTATTGTGTCTGGAGTATTTTGGAAAGAAGAGCGGAGGCTTTTCTATCGTCCATAGAAGAGCGGAGGCTCTTCTATCGTTCGTAAAATAGCAGAGGCGATTCTATCGTTCATAGAAGAGTAGAGGCTCTTCCATCGCCCATAGAAGAGTGGAAGCTCTTCGATCGCCCACAGAAGAGCAGAGGCTCTTCTAACGCCTCTTCGATCGCCCACAGAAGAGCAGAGTCTATTCTGACGCCCACAGGTTGGCACTAAAAAATACCAAAGTGTCGATCACCTTAAGCAAGCCGAGAATGGGCCAAAATACCGCAGAGCAACATTCGGCCAGCCACGGTGACAGTTTCTTTGGCCGTTTGACGGCCAAAATTCGTGCCAAAGGAGATCAATTCGAACAAATCTAAAATTATTCTACAATTTGATGCTATTTCCGACTTTTGTGCTTTCATTCAATAAAATTTAAAAAAATGTAAAAATTGTGGCGCTTGACTTCGTTGCAGTTTTTTTAGCTCACCCCGTATCATAACCTTTTGCTCGGGAAGAGTGGACCCACATATCCCATATTTCATAAGGTCTATGGCTGGATCTCACAACCTCAACAGAGAAGAAATTTTATATGAATTTTCATTTCCAATTGCGAACATGATAATTTAGCACATCAGTCCGGGTTTTCCCAGGTGTAACATAAAAAACAGAACATCGTTCCGAAAAAAAAACAAAAATAATTTTCTCTGTAATGCGTACCGTTATATCTCAAAAATATGTTTTTATTTTAATTCGTTGTTTTTTTATGAAATCGCATTGAAAATAAGGTTATCGACATGTCCTACTCCCAAGCCATTATCTCAACATAAAATGGAAGACATTAATTATGTGATTTGTTGTTGTTGTTGCTGTTTTGGTTTATTAGCTGTTGACCCATTTCACCGCGACAAGATTTATTGTTTCAGAAGGCTCTTGTGGAGTATTATTTACGCGGAGATTCCAGAAAACAGGAGAAGCTGAAGAAGAAGAAGAAGAAGAAAAAAAGAACACTTTGCCTTTTGAAGCTGTTGCTGGTGCGGCTGCTGCCGTTGCTGATGATATCGATCATTATCATGAAAAGGAGAAACTAAAACTTTCTCTGCACCGGCCACAAAACCGAAATGGCAGCACCAAAAAACCCCCCACCAACAACACCCCGCTCGAAAAGAATGCACAAGAATGAGAATCTGAAAACACGCAACATCAATCCGCAAAAGGTTAACAACATTTTGCGGCGCATTATCAATGGAAATGCCATCAAGGATTCTCGGTTTTTTTTTTTCATTTTCTTGGTAAAGAAATGCAAAACGACATCCTAAAGTGGCCCAAACACTTTAGAGAATGATTTTGGTTGAGAAACACTTTAACCTGACTTGAAGTGAACTGAGCACTTAAAAAGTAAATTTATAACGAAAATTTCTATATGGGCCCTTCCTTTGAAACATAAAATTTAATTACGAAAGGGTGGTGTTTTGGGAAAAAAGAAAAAAACTTATGCCCTTCTATCACCCATGAGAGAGCAGAAGATCTTTTATCGCCCATTGAACAGCAATTTCTCTTTTCTCGCCCATAGAAGAGCAGAAGCTCTTCTTTTATCTATAGTAGAGCAGAAGCTCTTCTGTGACCTATAGAAGAGCAGAAGCTCATCTGTGACCTATAGAAGAGCAGAAGCTCTTCTGTGACCTATAGAAGAGCAGAAGCTCTTCTCTGATGCATAGAAGAACATCAGCAGTTCTCTGACCCACAGAAGAGCAGAGAATCTTCTCTGACCTATAGAAGAGCAGAAGCTCTTCTCTGACCCACATGGTTCATAGAAGAGCAGAGGACCCTCTATTGCCCATGGAAGAGGCTCCACTACCGTCCAAAGAAGAGCAGATTTTCCTCTATAGTCCATAGAAGAGCAGATTTTCCTCTATAGTCCATAGAAGAGCAGAGGTTCTTCTATTGTCCAAAGAAGAACAGAGGCTCCTCTATCGCCCATAGAAGAACAGGGGCTACTTTATCGCCCATAGAAGAGCAGAGGCTCTTCTATCGCCCATAAAAGAGCAGACGCTCTTCCAACGCCCATAGAAGAGCAGAGGCTCTTCCATCGTTCGTAGAAGAGCAGAGGCTCTTCTATCGCCCATAGAAGAGCAGAGGCTCTTCCATCGTTCATAGAAGAGCAGAGGCTCTTCTATCGCCCATAGAAGAGCAGAGGCTCTGCTATCGCCCATAGAAGAGTAGAGGCTCTGCTATCGCCCATAGAAGAGTAGAGGCTCTGCTATCGCCCATAGAAGAGTAGAGGCTCTGCTATCGCCCATAGAAGAGTAGAGGCTCTGCTATCGCCCATAGAAGAGTAGAGGCTCTGCTATCGCCCATAGAAGAGTAGAGGCTCTGCTATCGCCCATAGAAGAGTAGAGGCTCTGCTATCGCCCATAGAAGAGTAGAGGCTCTGCTATCGCCCATAGAAGAGTGGAGGCTCTGCTATCGCCCATAGAAGAGTAGAGGATCTGCAATCGCCCATAGAAGAGTAGGGGCTCTGCTATCGCCCATAGAAGAGTAGGGGCTCTGCTATCGCCCATAGAAGAGTAGGGGCTCTGCTATCGCCCATAGAAGAGTAGAGGCTCTGCTACCGCCCATAGAAGAGTAGAGGCTCTGCTATCGCCCATAGAAGAGTAGAGGATCTGCTATCGCCCATAGAAGAGTAGAGGCTCTGCTATCGCCCATAGAAGAGTAGAGGCTCTGCTATCGCCCATAGAAGAGTAGAGGCTCTGCTATCGCCCATAGAAGAGTAGAGGCTCTGCTATCGCCCATAGAAGAGTAGGGGCTCTGCTATCGCCCATAGAAGAGTAGGGGCTCTGCTATCGCCCATAGAAGAGTAGAGGCTCTGCTATCGCCCATAGAAGAGTAGGGGCTCTGCTATCGCCCATAGAAGAGTAGAGGCTCTGCTATCGCCCATAGAAGAGTAGAGGCTATGCTATCGCCCACAGAAGAGTAGAGGCTCTGCTATCGCCCATAGAAGAGTAGGGGCTCTGCTATCGCCCATAGAAGAGTAGGGGCTCTGCTATCGCCCATAGAAGAGTAGGGGCTCTGCTATCGCCCATAGAAGAGTAGAGGCTCTGCTATCGCCCATAGAAGAGTAGAGGCTCTGCTATCGCCCATAGAAGAGTAGAGGCTCTGCTATCGCCCATAGAAGAGTAGAGGCTCTGCTATCGCCCATAGAAGAGTAGAGGCTCTGCTATCGCCCATAGAAGAGTAGAGGCTCTGCTATCGCCCATAGAAGAGTAGAGGCTCTGCTATCGCCCATAGAAGAGCAAAGGCTTCTCCAACGCCCATAGAAGAGCAGAGGATCTTCTATCGACCATAGAAAAGTAGAGGCTCTGCTATCGCCCATAGAAGAGTAGGGGCTCTGCTATCGCCCATAGAAGAGTAGAGGCTCTGCTATCGCCCATAGAAGAGTAGAGGCTCTGCTATCGCCCATAGAAGAGTAGAGGCTCTGCTATCGCCCATAGAAGAGTAGAGGCTCTGCTATCGCCCATAGAAGAGTAGAGGCTCTGCTATCGCCCATAGAAGAGTAGAGGCTCTGCTATCGCCCATAGAAGAGTGGAGGCTCTGCTATCGCCCATAGAAGAGTAGAGGCTCTGCTATCGCCCATAGAAGAGTAGGGGCTCTGCTATCGCCCATAGAAGAGTAGGGGCTCTGCTATCGCCCATAGAAGAGTAGGGGCTCTGCTATCGCCCATAGAAGAGTAGGGGCTCTGCTATCGCCCATAGAAGAGTAGAGGCTCTGCTATCGCCCATAGAAGAGTAGAGGCTCTGCTATCGCCCATAGAAGAGTAGAGGATCTGCTATCGCCCATAGAAGAGTAGAGGCTCTGCTATCGCCCATAGAAGAGTAGAGGCTCTGCTATCGCCCATAGAAGAGTAGAGGCTCTGCTATCGCCCATAGAAGAGTAGAGGCTCTGCTATCGCCCATAGAAGAGTAGAGGCTCTGCTATCGCCCATAGAAGAGTAGAGGATCTGCTATCGCCCATAGAAGAGTAGAGGCTCTGCTATCGCCCATAGAAGAGTAGAGGCTCTGCTATCGCCCATAGAAGAGTAGAGGCTCTGCTATCGCCCATAGAAGAGTAGAGGCTCTGCTATCGCCCATAGAAGAGTAGGGGCTCTGCTATCGCCCATAGAAGAGTAGGGGCTCTGCTATCGCCCATAGAAGAGTAGAGGCTCTGCTATCGCCCATAGAAGAGTAGGGGCTCTGCTATCGCCCATAGAAGAGTAGAGGCTCTGCTATCGCCCATAGAAGAGTAGAGGCTCTGCTATCGCCCATAGAAGAGTAGGGGCTCTGCTATCGCCCATAGAAGAGTAGGGGCTCTGCTATCGCCCATAGAAGAGTAGGGGCTCTGCTATCGCCCATAGAAGAGTAGAGGCTCTGCTATCGCCCATAGAAGAGTAGAGGCTCTGCTATCGCCCATAGAAGAGTAGAGGATCTGCTATCGCCCACAGAAGATTAGAGGCTCTGCTATCGCCCATAGAAGAGCAAAGGCTTCTCCAACGCCCATAGAAGAGCAGAGGATCTTCTATCGACCATAGCAAAGTAGAGGCTCTGCTATCGCCCATAGAAGAGTAGAGGCTCTGCTATCGCCCATAGAAGATTAGAGGCTCTGCTATCGCCCATAGAAGAGTAGAGGCTCTGCTATCGCCCATAGAAGAGCAGAAGCTTCTCCAACGCCCATAGAAGAGCAGAGGATCTTCTATCGACCATAGAAAAGTAGAGGCTCTGCTATCGCCCATAGAAGAGTAGAGGCTCTGATATCGCCCATAGAAGAGTAGAGGCTCTGCTATCGCCCATAGAAGAGTAGAGGCTCTGCTATCGCCCATAGAAGAGTAGAGGCTCTGCTATCGCCCATAGAAGAGTAGAGGCTCTGCTATCGCCCATAGAAGAGTAGAGGCTCTGCTATCGCCCATAGAAGAGTAGAGGCTCTGCCATCGCCCATAGAAGAGTAGAGGCTCTGCTATCGCCCATGGAAGTTCGGAGGCTATTGTATCGCCCATTCAACTTCGGAGGCTATTCTATCGCCCATTGTAGTTCGAAGGCTAGGCAACACCAAACCTGCCTTCCTTTCCATCACCCCAAAGCCGAAACACCATTTATTGCATGTGACCACTTTAAGTTCGATTACTTTTCCACCTTTATTTCTGGGATTTTGTTTTGCGGCTTCAGCTGCTGCAGCTTGTGGATCTCCTGGCCATGGTTGATTGACCTATGGGCAGATCTAACCCAATTTAAAACGGCAGTGACTGCATTTTGGCCGAAATGTAAGGCATGAATTCGCAAAATGCAAGTGGCGGCGAAAGGCGAAACCAAAAGTTGAACTTGGGACCGTCCAAGGTGGTGCAAAGAAAAAATCACATTTCATTGCTGCGCACTCTGGACCAGGGGAACATTGACAAGACTCGCAGACACACACACACACAGATAACATGGAAATTTTTGGGGGAAATTCTATTGCATGCATATGTGTCGGTAGGGAGGGAGAAGGAGAAAAGAAAACGACATTGTTGCTGTTGAAGCTGCTGCCGTTGCTGCTGGTGGTGGTGGTCGTTGTTGTCATGCCTATTCGAAAATTGTTTTTTGGGTTTTTCGAGGATAAATGGCATTTTGTTTGCGAGCATTTGACTTTGATACAAGGTCAGTGCACACGAGCTGGACAAAAAACAACCGAAATACAAGACAACAACACAATTGATAAAAAGCAACAAAACAGCACAGCTCCGCCAAGAAAGATGGCGAAAGTCGTTTAACAAACCAACGACCGACCGAAACTTGACTTGGTTACCATTGCAACATTGAAGGCATGACCAGGTCGGGTAAGAATCGTCATGCCCCGGCATCATTACGTGCGATCACTTTGAATTTATTGTTATTGCAGCCGCCGGTGCCACTGAGAAGCCTAAATGCAAAAAGCCAAAACCATAAAGAGGAACCCTTCCCCCTTCTTTTCAGCGAAGGATGCCATAAAATTTATTACACTTCATATTTCTGTGCAGAATTGAGATATTTCCCACAGTTGATTGTGAGCGGAATAATTTCAAAGTAACGGAAACATCTTCAGGGAGGGGTGGCACAATTATGATATGGTTTACATGGGGAGATGATCTGTCTTCAATGTGAAGAACAACTAAACGACCAAAAGAAGAAAAGGAAGAAAACCAGTCTTAAATAAAGAAAACCAAGTGGACTTCTATGGGCGATATAAGAGCGTTTGTTCTTCAATGTACGATATAAGAGCGTTTGTTCTACAATGTACGATATAAGAGCGTCTGTTTTTCAATGGACGATATAAGAGCTTCTGCTCTTCTATGGGCGATATAAGAGCTACTGCTCTTCTATGGGCGATATAAGAGCTACTGCTCTTCCATGGGCGATATAAGAACTACTGCTCTTCTATGGACGACATATAAGAGCTTTCGCTCTTCTATGGACGACATATAAGAGCTTTTGCTCTTCTATGGACGACATATAAGAGCTTCTGCTCTTCTATGGACGACATATAAGAGCTTCTGCTCTTCTATGGACGACATATAAGAGCTTCTGCTCTTCTATGGACGACATATAAGAGCTTCTGCTCTTCTATGGACGACATATAAGAGCTTCTGCTCTTCTATGGACGACATATAAGAGCATCTGCTCTTCTATGGACGACATATAAGAGCTTCTGCTCTTCTATGGACGATACATAAGAGCTTCTGCTCTTCTATGGGCGATATATAAGAGCTTCTGCTCTTCTATGAACGCATATAAGAGCTTCTGTTCTTCTATGAACGCATATAAGAGCTTCTGCTCTTCTATGGACGACATATACGAGCTTCTGCTCTTCTATGGACGACATATAAGAGCTTCTGCTCTTCTATGGACGACATATAAGAGCTTCTGCTCTTCTATGGACGACATATAAGAGCTTCTGCTCTTCTATGGACGACATATAAGAGCTTCTGCTCTTCTATGGACGACATATAAGAGCTTCTGCTCTTCTATGGACGACATATAAGAGCTTCTGCTCTTCTATGGTCGACATATAAGAGCTTCTGCTCTTCTATGGACGACATATAAGAGCTTCTTCTCTTCTATGGACGACATATAAGAGCTTCTGCTCTTCTATGGGCGATAGAGGAGCTTCTACTCTTCTATGGGCGATAAAAGAGCTTCTTCTTCTTCTATGGGCGATAGAGGAGCTTCTACTCTTCTATGGGCGATAAAAGAGCTTCTACTTCTTCTATGGGCGATATAAGAGCTTCTGCTCTTCTATGGGGGAGAGAAGAGCTTCCGTTCAACTAGGGGCAGTAGAAGAGCTTCTGCTCTTCTATGGGTAGTAGAAGAGCTCTTAGCTCGTCTATGGAGACTCCCTTCAGATCGTGTATGGAGACTCCCTTCAGCTCGTCTATGGAGGCTCTCCCCTACGGGGAGAGACTCCCTACAGCTCGTCGAGAAGAGACTTCCTTCAGCTCATCTATCGAGAATCCATCTAGCCTTTCTAAGGAGACTCCCGCCGGCTTATCTATGGAGACTTTCATCATCTCGCCCATGGAGTCTTTCTCAAATCCCTTCAGCTTATCTAGAAGAGACTCCCTCCAGTCCGTCTATCATAGAAACTTTTCTCTCTTCCCTCAGCTCCTAAAATACTTTTCCAATCAATGAAAACTTTCATTCAAAAATGAAATTTCATTTTTCTTTTTCTGTCGCATTTCCATTTCAAAGAATCTTGGCCAGACAGAGGAGAGGCTTTTGTTGCATCGATGTGATGATGTCTCGAGCAAGTGTGCCGTAGCCTGTGTTATAATTTTTCTAGGCGCAAAGTTCAAACTTTCGTTTATTTCGTGGTACGTTTTCAAATCTATTTCAGACGTCATTTGCATTGCATTTTGTTTCGTCGTCGTTTCAAATGAAAAGAAATGAAAGTGCAAATATGAAACAGAAACAGAAGACGAATAAGAAATACCAGGCCAAGCAAATAGTTGCCGATGATGGCTGCGATGGGAGGATGACTGAATGAATGGACAGATGAGCCAGTCGGCCGACAATGGAAGCAAATGAAACTCCATTTATAAACTTATTTTGCATTCTAGTCAGTTTTCCGCACGTAGTTCTCTTTTTTGTTTTGTCTTTCTTTCGATTGTCAAACAAGTGAAGCACTCATAACAATGACAATTGTTATGAATTTTTATGCGTTTGTATGTGTGTGTTTGTTTGGTCGGAATGCAGATGAATGGCTACAACAAAGGTGGCAACGGCTAGCCAACAAATGTCACTTGGAATATGACAGCTATGAGGGCACTGCAGTTTTTTATTCAAAATAAAAAAAGCAACTGTGGATGAATAAGGTCTAAGATAACCAAATGGCCCTCCAAGGGTTCGTATAGAAATCGAGGATTTTTTCAAGGATCAACAGACCAAATAAGCGTGGATTTTTAAAAAATATTTTTTCAAGGACCAACAGACCAAATAAGCTTGGATTTTTAAAGAATATTTTTTCAAGGACCAACAGACCAAATAAGCGTGGATTTTTAAAGAATATTTTTTCAAGGACCAACAGACCAAATAAGCGTGGATTTTTAAAGAATATTTTTTCAAGGACCAACAGACCAAATAAGCGTGGATTTTTAAAGAATATTTTTTCAAGGACCAACAGACCAAATAAGCGTGGATTTTTAAAGAATATTTTTTCAAGGACCAACAGACCAAATAAGCGTGGATTTTTAAAGAATATTTTTTCAAGGACCCAGTGACCAATAGGCATGGGTTTTTTAAGAATATTGTTTCAAGGACCCAGAGACCAATAGGCATGGATTTTTAAAGAGACCAATAGGCATGGATTTTAAAAAAATATTTTTTCAAAGACCCAGAGACCAATGGGCATGGATTTTTAAAGAATATTTTTTCAAGGACCCAGAGAACAATAGGCATGGATTTTTAAAGAATATTTTTTCAAGGACCCAGAGACCAATAGGCATGGATTTTTAAAGAATACTTTTTCAAGGACCCAGAGACCAATAGGCATGGATTTTTAAAGAATACTTTTTCAAGGACCCAGAGCCCAAAAGGCATGGATTTTTAAAGAATATTTTTTCAAGGACCCAGAGACTAATAGACATGGATTTTAAAGAATATTTTTCCAAGGACCGAGAGACCAATAGGCATGGATTTTTAAAGAATATTTTTTCAAGGACCCAGAGACCAATAGGCGTGGATTTTTAAAGAATATTTTTTCAAGGACTCAGAGACCAATAGGCATGGATTTTTAAAGAATACTTTTTCAAGGACTCAGAGACCAATAGGCATGGATTTTTAAAGAATATTTTTTCAAGGACCCAGAGACCAATAGGCATGGATTTTTAAAGAATATTTTTTCAAGGACTCAGAGACCAATAGGCATGGATTTTTAAAGAATACTTTTTCAAGGACTCAGAGACCAATAGGCATGGATTTTTAAAGAATATTTTTTCAAGGACCCAGAGACCAATAGGCATGGATTTTTAAAGAATATTTTTTCAAGGACCCAGAGACCAATAGGCATGGAATTTTAAAGAATATTTTTTCAAGGACCAACAGACCAAATAGGCGTGGATTTTTAAAGAATATTTTTTCAAGGACCAACAGACCAAATAAGCGTGGATTTTTAAAGAATATTTTTTCAAGGACCAACAAACCCAATAAGCGTTGATTTTTAAAGAATATTTTTTTAAGGACCCAGAGAACAATAGGCATGGATTTTTAAAGAATATTTTTTCAAGGATCCAGAGAACAATAGGTATGGATTTTTAAAGAATATTTTTTCAAGGACCCAGAGACCAATAGGCGTGGATTTTTTAAGAATATTTTTTCAAGGACCCAGAGCCCAATAGGCATGGATTTTTAAAGAATATTTTTTCAAGGACCCAGAGACTAATAGACATGGATTTTAAAGAATATTTTTCCAAGGACCCAGAGACCAATAGGCATGGATTTTTAAAGAATATTTTTTCAAGAACCCAGAGCCCAATAGGCATGGATTTTTAAAGTATATTTTTTCAAGCACCCAGAGACCAATAGGCATGGATTTTTAAAGAATATTTTTTCAAGGACTCAGAGACCAATAGGCATGGATTTTTAAAGAATTTTTTCAAGGACTCAGAGACCAATAGGCATGGATTTTTAAAGAATATTTTTCAAGGACCCAGAGACCAATAGGCATGGATTTTTAAAGAATATTTTTTCAAGGACCCAGAGACCAATAGGCATGGAATTTTAAAGAATATTTTTTCAAGGACCAACAGACCAAATAGGCGTGGATTTTTAAATAATATTTTTTCAAGGACCAACAGACCAAATAAGCGTGGATTTTTAAAGAATATTTTTTCAAGGACCAACAAACCCAATAAGCGTGGATTTTTAAAGAATATTTTTTCAAGGACCAACAAACCCAATAAGCGTTGATTTTTAAAGAATATTTTTTTAAGGACCAACAGACTAAATAAATAATAGGCATGGATTTTTAAAGAATATTTTTTCAAGGACCCAGTGACCAATAGGCATGGATTTTTTAAGAATAGTTTTTCAAGGACCCAGAGACCAATAGGCATGGATTTTTAAAGAATATTTTTTCAAGGACCCAGACAACAATAGGCATGGATTTGTAAAGAATATTTTTTCAAAGACCCAGAGACCAATAGGCATGGATTTTTAAAGAATATTTTTTCAAAGACCCAGAGACCAATAGGCATGGATTTTTAAAGAATATTTTTTCAAGGACCCAGAGAACAATAGGCATGGATTTTTAAAGAATATTTTTTCAAGGACCCAGAGACCAATAGGCATGGATTTTTAAAGAATATTTTTTCAAGGACCCAGAGACCAATAGGCATGGATTTTTAAAGAATACTTTTTCAAGGACCCAGAGACCAATAGGCATGGATTTTAAAAAAAAAATTTTTCAAAGACCCAGAGACCAATAGGCATGAATTTTTAAAGAATATTTTTCCAAGGACCCAGAGAACAATAGGCATGGATTTTTAAAGAATATTTTTTCAAGGACCCAGAGACCAATAGGCATGGATTTTTTAAGAATAGTTTTTCAAGGACCCAGAGACCAATAGGCATGGATTTTTTAAGAATATTTTTTCAAGGACCCAGAGACCAATAGGCATGGATTTTTAAAGAATATTTTTCCAAAGACCCAGAGACCAATAGGCATGGATTTTTAAAGAATATTTTTTCAAGGACCCAGAGACCAATAGGCATGGATTTTTAAAGAATATTTTTTCAAAGACCCAGAGACCAATAGGCATGGATTTTTAAATAATATTTTTTCAAGGACCCAGAGACCAATAGGCATGGATTTTTAAAGAATATTTTCTCAAAGACCCAGAGACCAATAGGCATGGATTTTTAAAGAGTATTTTTTTAAGGACCAACAGACCAAATAAGTCTGGATTTTTAAAGAGTATTATTTCAAGGACCAACAGACCAAATTAGCGTGGATTTTTAAAGAATATTTTTTCAAGGACCAACAGACCAAATAAGCGTGGATTTTTAAAGAATATTTTTTCAAGGACCAACAGACCAAATAAGCGTGGATTTTTAAAGAATATTTTTCAAGGACCCAGAGACCAATAGGCATGGATTTTTAAAGAATATTTTTTCAAGGACCCAGAGATCAATAGGCATGGATTTTTGAAGAATATTTTTTCAAGGACCAAAAAGAACCCGGTCCATCGACTTCGTCAAATGGTAAAAATTGTCAATGAGAGAGGAAAAGAGTAAAAGTGAAAAAGAAAAACGAAATTTTGCATGCAAGTCAGTCCAGCAGCCAGCGTATTGGCTTTGTTGGAAACCGCAACATGAAGCGTGTCATTAGCCAAAGGAAAGAGTTGTCTTCTTTGTCTACTCCAAAATAGACTCGCACACATACAGTTCGAGTCCCAGCCATACCTGTTCCACATATGCATATATTTATGGATGACAGCGAACAAAAGACCAAACTGAAATGGAAGAAACAGATGCCGGCACGTGTACCAAATTCATAATCACTCATAACCCTCCTAGATGAGTGTGTGAGTCTGTGTGTGTGTGTGCGTTTTCTTTTCTTCCTCGCCGATTCTCAACGCCAACTGTGAAACTATTTGTACATATGTAGGTACATATCTTTTGGAGATATTGGGAAAAGCGCAAAGATATTCCAACATATATGTGAACAACGGACGCTTTCTTTTGCATTCCATGGCCATTGTCTTCCCTAGAATGTGGTACACAGTCAGCCAGCCAGCCAACCCGCCAGCCAGCCATCATCTGCCAGCAAGTATTCGAACATTGTCCGATTAGGCCAACAACAAATGATTCCAACTTCGTTTACATTGTGGGTGTTTTGTGTTTTTGTTTCTTGCTTTGCAGAACTCCACCCACCTTCATCTCGGCAAAACAACCTCCAATGAACTGTCAAAGAAAATAAAAGAGTAAATATTTTTTTCTTTGTCATTGTTGTTGATGTTGCTTTTTCGTTCACAATTTCTTAGTTCAATTATTTTCAATTTCGCTTAATTGAAATGGCCAGAGTTGTACCTTTTTGTTGTTGGTCGCGCTTTTATTTATTATTTTTGACACAAACCGAACCGAATCTCTCCATTTTCATTTGGCTCAATTTGCAATCATTTATTGAAAGTGTTTTGCTGTGTCGTTTTTTTTTCTCTGTATTTTATCTGGTCAAAAAAATAATAATATTTTTTAATCATATTATCATCATGATCATCATTATGGCGGCAGAAGCAAGTGATATATTTTATGGCGGGCACAGTGGTTGGAAACTAAATTGGGAAATTCGTCCTCAAAGAGTCTTCATTGGCGAGCTGAAGGCGGTTTTGAATTGGAGACTCCCTTATCGGAAAAGAGCTGAACAGAGTTTTCAAAGATGAGCTGAAGGGAGACTCCATAGACGAGCTGAAGGGAGTATTCATAGACGAGCTGAAGTGAGTCCCTCTCTATGGACAAGCTGAAGGGAGTCTCCCCATAGACGAGCTGAAGTGAGTCTCCCCATAGACGAGCTGAAGTTAGTCTCCCCATAGACGAAGTGAGTCTCCACAGACGAGCTGGATTAAGTTTCCATAGACGAGCTGGAGTGAGCCTCCCCATAGATGGGATGAGTCTCCCCATAGACGAGCTGAAGGGAGTCTCTATAGACGAGCTGAAGGTAGTCTCTATAGACGAGCTGAAGTGAGTCTCTCCAATGACGAGCTGAAGGGAGTCTCTCCAATGACGAGCTGAAGGAAGTCTCTATAGACGAGCTGAAGGGAGTCTCTATAGACGACCTGAAGGGAGTATCCATAGATGAGCTGAAGGGATTATCCATAGATGAGCTAAAGTGCTGAAGTGAGTCTCTATAGGCGAGTTGAAGTGAGTCTCTCTATAGACGAGCTGGAATGAGTCTCTCCATAGACGAGCTGAAGGGAGTCTCTCCATAGGCGAGCTGAAGGGAGTCTCTCCATAGACGAGCTGAAGGGAGTATCCATAGACGAGCTAAAGTGCTGAAGGGAGTATCCATAGACGAGCTAAAGTGCTGAAGTGAGTCTCTCTATAGACGAGCTGAAGGGAGTCTCTATAGACGAGCTGAAAGGAGTCTCTCCATAGGCGAGCTGAAGGGAGTCTGCCCTTAGACGAGCTGAAGTGAGTCTCTCCGTAGACGAGCTGAAGTGAGTCTCTCCGTAGACGAGCTGAAGTGAGTCTCTCCGTAGACGAGCTGAAGTGAGTCTCTCCGTAGACGAGCTGAAGTGAGTCTCTCCATAGACGAGCTGAAGTGAGTCTCTCCATAGACGAGCTGAAGTGAGTCTCTTCATAGACGAGCTGAAGTGAGTCTCTCTATAGACGAGCTGAAGTGAGTCTCTCTATAGACGAGCTGAAGTGAGTCTCTCTACAGACGAGCTGGAGTGAGTTTCCACAGACGAGCTGAAGGAAGTCTGTCTATAGACGAGCTGAAGTGAGTCTCTCTATAAACGAGCTGAAGCGAGTCTCTCTTTGGACGAGCGGATGTTTCCCTCTCGTAAGCAGTCGAAGTTTGTCAATTTAAGAAGCTTAGAGCCAGAGCCAATGACAACCAGTGGCCCATCCCTCTTCTCTTGAAATAATTCTCCCCCGCAGAACACTGTGCCGCCATATCTTTTTCATCTTCCCAACTGTCATCATCATTTCATTTCTTTAATTTCGTTTTTTAGTATTATTTCAGTTTTCAATTTTTTTCTCTTTGCCCTGGCAATGACGATGATAATGATGATCGTGATCACGCTCGTGATTACAATGCGGGACCGACCATCATCATTTCTGTCATGTTTTATTGAATTTAATAAAGAAAATTACTTGGAGTGTTTTGCTTTCATTTAAAATCACAACAGTTGCCAAAATACCAGCGAATGGGTAAAGAATCGACTTGAGTTGGCTGCTGCTGCTGCTGTTTGTTCGCCTCTGTCTGTCCGTTTGTCTGACTGTTTGTTTGTTTGGCCGCGCAATGTGTTTATTGTAGCGTTTATATTTGTAAATTATCATAAAATAAAAATTATTTGCAGCTCTTTTTTGTTGTCTACCTTCTCTTGGTCACCCCCCTACTCCCTCTGTCCCTGGCTTTAAGTCAATGAAAAAAGTCAATTTCCAGTTAAATGCTTGGGGGAAAGAAAAGAGTTTGCTTTGAACAATGATCAAGTTCAAGTTGAGTCGGTGGTTATTTTTTTCGTCTTCGTTTGTGAATGGGACAATAAATGTTTTGTTATGGAAGCGGAGGGGCAGTACTTCTTGCAAAAGGGGGCGAGATAATTTATTTTTTTTTTGTCCAGCAGCAGCAATTCATTGAAGAATTAACGAAATAAACAAAGCAAGCAAAAAAAAAAAAAAGCTGGCCGAGAGGATGTCTTAATAATGTTCAATCAGAGTCAAATCATTTTGGGGCTGTTATCAATTCAATGCAGACTTCTTTTGTTGGTTGCTTGGCTGGCTAGCTGGCTGTTTGATTTTCGTGAAAGTGCCAGTGACCCCCACACGCATGCGTGTGTGGCGTGAAAATGGGATTTTTGCAAATAAATCGGAGAGTTTGAAAGCAAAGCATTACAAAAAGTTATGCTTAATTTTGGGATGTTAAACGTGGATACGCACAAAAGAGCCGCCGTCAATTGTCTATCTATTTTTAGCACAGCTGTGAAAGTTCTGCTATTTATAGACGAATTGTGGATTTTTCCCAATGTACAGAGCAATTGTAGATAGATTTCAAACAAAAGATTTAATTTGTAAAGAAAACGTGCGAAAATGTAGGTAGAAGGGGTTTTCCAGATTTCTTGAAGAGAGAGGAGATAGTTTAAAAAATCTTCACGGACCAGCTGAGGATAGTTTCCATAAAAAAGCGGAAGGGGGTTATCTTAGACAAGCTGAAAGGTGTCTCCATAGAAGAGCCGAAGGAAGTCAGTTGAAGTGAGTTGAAGAAGGCCAAGCAATAGGCAGTTTGCATAGACGAGCTGAGGAGAGTTTCCATAGACGAACTGGGGGAGTCTACATAGACAAGCTGATGGAAGTCTCCAAAGACCACCTGAGGAGAATCTACATAGACGAGCTGGAGGGGGGTCTACATAGACGCGCTGAGGGAGGTCTACATGGGCGATCTGAGAGGAGTCTACATAGACGAGCTGAGGGGAGTCTACATAGACGAGATGTTGGAAATCTCCAAAGACGACCTGGATTTAATCCACATAGAAAAGGTGTCTACATATACGGGCTGTGGGAGTCAACATAGACATAGTAGTCCCAAAAGACGACCTAAGGGGGGTCTATATAGACGAGCTGGAGGGAGTCTCTCTAGACGAGGTGGAGGAAGTATATAAATTGAATTAGGTCCTGAAGGCAAGCTTTAGGCAGTCTCCATAGACGAGCTGAATGGAGTCTCTCCATAAACGAGCTGAAGTGAGTCTCTCCATACACGAGCTGTGGGGAGTCTCTCCATAGACGAGGTGAGGGGAGTCTCTCCATAGACGAGATGAGGGGAGTCTCTCCATAGACGAGCTGAGGGGAGCCTCTCCATAGACGAGTTGAGGGGAGTCTCTCCATAGACGAGCTGAGGGGAGTCTCTGCAGAGGCGGGCTGAGGGAAGTCTCTGCAGTGACGAGCTTATGGAAGGAATTTCCATATACAAGCTGAAGGATTGAATCTCCATAGACGAGCTGAAGGGATGAGCCTCCATAGACGAGCTGAACGGAATCTCTATCAGAATCTTTTCAGATATGATCTAAAGTGAGTCTCCATAGATGATGAGGGGAGATGACCTGAGGGGAGTCTGCCTAGACGACCTGAGGGGAATCTGGAGGGAGTCCCTTTAGACGAGCTAAAAGAAGTCACTATAGATAACTTTAGGCAGACTCCATAGACGAACAAGATGGAGTCTCTATAGACGAGCTGAAGAATGGAGTCTCCATATACGAGCTGAGGGGAGTTTTTCCAGAGACTCGTAAAGAGCTGAGAGGAGTCTCTTCGGAGACAATTTGAATAGAGTATCGCCACAGACCAGCTGAAGGGATGAGTCTCCATCGACGAGCTTATTGGAGTCCCCATAGGCGATGTGAGTACCTCCAGAGATGAGCTGAGGGAGTATCTCCATAGATGAGCCGAGGGGAGTCTCTCTAAGACGAGCTGGAGTCAATCTTTCCATAGACGAGCTGGAGTGAGTCTCTCCATAGACGAGCTGGAGTGAGTCTCTCCATAGACGAGCTGGAGTGAGTCTCTCCATAGACGAGCTTGAGTGAGTCTCTCCACAGACGAGTTGAAGAGAATCTCTCCACAAACGAGATGGAGTGAGTATCTACATAGAAGAGCTGGAGCGAGTTTCTCCATACACCATTTGAGAGGAATCTTTCCAGAGACGAGTTGAAGGGAGTCTCTCCAGAGACGAGTTGAGGGTTAGAAGTTCGTACCCAGTTCTTCTACGGGACTATTAGATTTTGAGAGTTCTTTCAAGAAGAGGCTCTTGTCTAACGAGAAGACTGCTCACATCTTTTTTGGACGTTCATAGGAACTCTGGGGATTCAAGAATCCGCTGTTTTACAGGTTTTCCATGAATAGAAGGCCTTCTACAATTTTTCTGTGCCTGGAAGATCTTTTAAAGCTTTTTGTGGCTAGAAGGCATTTTTATACCTTTCCAGGGCTAGGAAACTCTTTCCAGCTCTTCCATGGCTGGAAGACTTTTCGATGTTCTCTTGTGGTTGGAAGACATTTCATTTTTTGTTTTTTTTTTTTTTTAATCACTTGTTCAGCCCTTTGGGGATATAATTCCCTTCATCTATGGATGAAAGACTTGTCACTAATCAAGATAGATCCCTATCATAATATTCTGTAGTTGAAAGACCCCTTCTGTAGCTAAAAGTTCTTTCACAGCTTTTTGATGTTTAGAAATTTTAGAAAATCAAAAACGATGACAATCTCTCCGACGAAAAATCCCAATCTCCCCTTTTCTTAATTTACAAGCCATTAGAGGAGACTAATGACGGTCTTGGCAGCGGTGATAAAAATCAGATGAATTATGTGCGTGTGGATGACAGCAGAAACGTGTTATGTATCCAAAGAATTTCTCACCTGTGTGTGACAAGAGTAAACATCAACATCATCATCATGGTCAGAATTCCAAGCGGTGCAGCTCCAACGTCATTCGAGGCAAGTGCAACGGCATCTATGGCTGTGGCTATGGTCAATGATCGGATGGGTTACAAAAAATAAAAGAGGAAAAAATCTTTTAGTGTTAATCAAATATGTAAACAATATTTATTTAATATGACAATATTGCATACCCGCACACACACACACATTGAAGACCCAACACATATGTATATGTAAGAAAGAATATCAAGAATTTTTTTTTTTAAGTTATTCAATTATCTAAACTCTAACTTCACGCAGGCGCATTGAATGAATGCAGTCAAGCTCTCTCGCTGATGCTTGTGATGCGTCGCATGGCGCATCTTCAAGAGAAGAATTTAAAATTCTGGAGTGTGATTTTGAGTAGATGAAAGAAGTGGATGCCCATCTATGTGTAGGCGTATTTTGGTCTCTCAACCTGATGCCTTGAATATCTGAAAAAAAATAAACAAAGCTTTTGAATGTTAACCTCCGTAGAATTTAAAATCAAATCACTGAATATGCTGACCATCATGATGATGATGAAGTGACATGCAGCAGATGATGGGATGGATGCTTGAATAAAAGATTTGTAGGGAATATAAGTTCTATCTATGTATGAAGTATATGTTCTACATGTATGTGTTCTATACGTATTTTATATAAAGGTGTGTTACCTTCAACTTCCCCCACCTCTTCCTCCCCTTCTCAGAGGTGTGTCGAGAAATGGACTTCAAAAATATACTTTTTTTCATTCAAGAACTCGAGTAAGGCGTTATTGAACTTAGGGAATTTTATGGTTGAGAACCACATACCCCCCTCCCCCAACACTCAAATACATAGTTGTCAATGGGTAAACATCGAGGAAAAGCGATAGATTTTTGTAAACACAAATTCAGGAACGGACATTAAAGTACCAACATTCTTGGTTATTATAACAGCGTCAGTGCCAATGAAACTTGGGATCAATGACGGCGACAGCAGGAATGTCCACAGTGTCTACAAGAAAGACAAATGATATAAAAATAAAATTTATGGTTTTTATCCTTGAAAAATATCCTAAAAACTATTGAAAATCCATGCAGTCGACAGATATAAAGATCAAATCCAAGGTTGTGGCTCGTGGAACCATTTTCTCGAAAAACTCCAAAAAACTCTTCAAAAAAACTGCTTGAAGATGTACTCAAAATACATGAAAGAAATTTTCCAATTTTTAATACCTTCAGCCATGTGGCTAGAGAGGGTAGGTATCATTTATTACGGCCAAAACGTACCTCATCGAAATAAAGGCTTTAGACACCAGGTCTCCTTAGACCAAATCCGTTTGGAGTTGATCTAGCAATGTCCATTTGTCCGACAGAGCATCCGCACTTCGTTCACACTTGGTACATCGTAATATTATTGTCAAACTTAGATCGAGATCGAAGTTGGGCAATATAGGACCACTCCTTCTGTGCACCTCCCCCACAAAATATCAAAATTTTCAAAAAAAAAAAAAAAAAATATTCTACTGCACAGAGAGAGATAGGATAATTTGATTTTCTACCGATTTCGCAAATTGTAACATTTGTATCATTCCTAGGTCGGGTGTTAAAATGGACAATATCGGTCCTCTCCATCAAGTCCCTCAAAATTTTGATTAATTATAACTCTTATAAAATGTGGAGTGAGACTCCGATTGCCTTCAAATTACACTCATAACAATATTTTTATTAACCCTAGATCTGGGGATATATCGGTCCACTCCTTCTGGTACCTCCCCCACAAAAGGATCAACATTTTGAAAATCCATAAAACTCTTAAAACGCAAAATTAATTTTATTCCGATTTTATTCAGTCTTTGCACATCTCAATATCAACACATCAACACAAGATATGTTATAAAGATGATAGGGATCGGACCTTCTCTTCTGGTACCTGCACCACAGAGGCTCAAGGTTTTGAATAACCAACAAGTAAAAAAGCTGTAAGTTCGGCCAGGTCGATCTTTCAATACCCTCCACCATTTGGTACGAATTCAACAATTTTCAAAAAAAAAAAAAAACAATAAAAGGATTTTAAAATTCTGTTAAAATCGTGTAGCCGTATATTAGAGTCTGTATGGCGACATGGACCTGCATAGGCAACTTTTGTCACAAGGCAAATTATATCACAATATTCAAATGCGAAACTTGAAAAAAATCTGTTTATAATGTAGCTAAAATCGTCGAATATAGGGAGGTACCATGGTGGTTATAAAACGTGGATCTGCACACAAAATTTTTTGTCATAGGCTGTTATATCGAACTTCACGAACTTCAAATGCGAAATTTGAAACAATTCCGATAAATAATGTCGCTAAAATCATCAAAATACCGAATATCGGGGTGTACCGTTATATGGGGGTTATACGAAGACGTGGACCTGCACAGACAATTTTTTGTCATAGGCTGTAGTATTCATTACGAACTTCAAATGCGAAATTTGAAACAATTCATGTAAATAGGTTCGCTAAAATCATGAAAATACCGAAGATCGGTGGTACCGTTATATGGGGGCTATACGAAGGCGTAGTCCTGCACAGACAATTTTCTGTGATAGGCTGTAGCATCCATTACGAACTTCAAATACTAAATTTGAAATAGTTCCGGTAAATAATGTCGCTAAAATCATCAAAATACTGAATATTGGGGGGTACCGTTATATGGGGGCTATACGAAGACGTAGACCTACATGGCTTATTTTCTGTCTTAGAATGTAGTATCCATTACGAACTTCAAATACCAAAATTGAAACAACTCCGGTAAATAATGTGGCTAAAATGATCAAAATACCGAATATCGGGGGGTACCGTTACATGGGGGCTATACGAAGACGTGGACCTATATGGCCCATTTTCAATACCAAAAGTCCTGCAGACATAGTACACATTTGAGTAAAATTGTATCAACCTACTTCATTTCGTTCGTAAGCTAGATTGATTTCCACAGACGGACAGACGGATAGACGGACAGACGGACGGACATTGATAAATCGACATAGAATTTTATGCTGATCAAGAATAAATATACTTTGTGGGGTCTAAAATGTATATTTCGAGGTGTTACAAACGGAATGACAAACTTAATATACCCTCCATACTATGGTGGAGGGTATAAAAATAATATAAAATCCGAAATAAGCATCCGATTCCCATCCCATTATTTCTACTAACACAAGATCTGCTGTGAAGATGGGATATATCGGTCCACTCCTCTCCCACAAAAGGGTCAACATTTTGAATACCCATGAAGCTCATAAAACGCGAAATTAACATCCGATTCCATTAAGATTTGGCACATCTCAATATTTCTATCATCACAAGATCTGTTATCAAGGTTGTAGATATTGAACCATTCCTTCTGGTACCTCCCCCACAAAGGGTAAAGGTTTGATTAACCAAAACGTTTATAAAATCCGAAATTAGCAGCTCGTAAAACGCGAAATTAACATCCGATTCCATTTAGGCGTGACACATCTGAATATCTCCTCCAACAAAATATCTGTTATAAAAATACGACAGAGATCGGACCATTTCTTCTGGTAGCTCCCCCACGTATGGTTCAAGATTTTGAGTAACAAAAACCTAAAAGAAGCGAAATTTGCATCCAACTCTCGTCAAATTTCACACATCCTAAAATTTTTGCTAACACAAGATCTGTTGTGAAGATGATATACAGGGTGAGATAAAAAAAAACTGCAACAAAGTCAAACGCCATAATTTTTACATTTTTTTCTAAAAAATGTCGGAAATAGCATCAATTTTAGAATAAGTTTAGATTTGTTCGAATTGGTCACCTTTGGCATGAATTATGGCCTTCAAACGGCCAATGAAACCGTCAAACGCTGCCCGAATGTTGCTCTGCGGTATTTTGGCGCATTCCCGGCGAAGCGCTTGCTTGAGGTGATCGACACTTTGGTATTTTTTAGTGCCAACCTTGCTTTCCAAAATACTCCAGACACAATAGACCAAGGGATTGGTATCCAGATATTTTGATGGCTATTGTGCGCTGGAAATGAAGCGAGGAACCTCATTTTGTAACCATTCTTGGGTGGCGGGTGCTGAGTGCGATGCTCAGCACCATTTCTGTTGGAATATCCAAGGTCTACGACCAAGGCTTTAATACACCCTTCAGAATATTTTCGCGATAATATTCGGCATTTAATACAAGCGGAGAGCGACCATTGGCTATTATGGCGGCCCACACCATGGCCGGCGCTTGAGTTTTGGTGGCCAACCGAAGGTGCACATTTTCAACTGGCCTCTTTGGCAAGTAAACACGATCATTTATTTTTGTTTACAAACTGTTGGACAACAAATGTTTTCTCATCGGAGACGGAAGAAACCAAATTCGGCAGTTCACCACTGTCGGCCAAGCGAAGCAACTCTTTAGCTCTTTTGAGTCTATTTTCTTTCTGTTGCGGTGTAAATTCTTGCACTTTTTGGAATTTCAATGACTTTACGCCGAGCTCATTTTTCAATATTTGTCGATTGGAATATTGCGATATTTTCAGCTCACTACGACGAGGGTCACTACGACGAGGGTCACTACGACGAGGGTCACTACGACGAGGGTTTCGATAAAGTCGCTTCTTTAATTTTCGAACCATTTCTGCTGATGTTGCTGTTTTATCCCGTCTACTTCCTTGATGTCGGGCTACGCTACCAGTATCACGGTAACGAGTGATGGTACGAGACACAAAAGATTTATTCACATTTAAATGCTGGAGTGCTCTAACGATAGCCACTTGGTTGGTGGTTTTTCAGCCAAATATAAAGAAATCACACTATCACGCTTGAATTTCATCACGAATAACTTCTTTTCTGGAAAATTCTCACCAAAATGCTTTTGTACGCTTGTAAACTATATAATGAGCTGTCAATGGAATAATTTTAACAGCTGTCTGAACAGTGGCTTAGATGTTATGGCAGTCTGAAGTTGGTTATAGGTTTTTCATTTTACCCTGTACATATATGTGGTCCATGCCTTCGGAACCTATTTCATAGAGGCTCATCAATTTGAATAATCATAAAATAAGTCAAAATATATATCGAACATTGGCTGAGGGTATACATCTGTCGGCAAAGCCAAATGATACTTTTTAAGTTGTTTTTAGTTCCTTTTAGTATTTTTTGGTACACTTATATTGCGAGTTCTAAGATTTTCAACATTGAGCCACAAGCAAAATTTCGAGATTCTAATCTCAGTCGTTTCGCATGGACTTTAATAAACTGAAGTTTTTCTTAACGCATTGTTCGTAGCTTCTTCTCATGGTTTACAACAGCCACCCTAGGCTCTTTACCATGTGAGAATTACTGCCCCATTATCTTGAAAAGTCTCTCCAAGACTATACTGTGGCAATTTAAAAAAATGTCTCCTTTATATAGAAACCTCCGAGGCCATCCACTTCTAAAATTTAAATTCCTTCAACCTTTTCAACCACAACCACTGTTCGCCTCTTTCTGAGCACCAATATCAGCATCTCTCTAACATCAACAGCAAAAACAACAAAAAACCGATAACATTTTTGCCACAACTCCCCCGTCCACACATTGGCCACGGGTCTAGTTCTAAGTTTTGTGACATGATGTGAGCTGGGTTCAGGTGAGTTGTGTGGTGTGGAGTGGAGGGGAGTTACCATAATAAAGCCTTCTTCTACTGCTCCGGCAATGAAGCTGTGGCAGTTGTGTGTCTCTGTGTGTTGTTGTTGCTGTTGTTATTGCATTTTTGGTGTGGTTGGTTATTGTCGTTGCTGTCGTTTAGTACGAGCCACAAGTGTCGAATATCGCCATAGTGGACAAGTGGATATTTAACCAAAGAACCGTTAGTTATGGCCAACCAAGTCGGGAGATATGTGTTCTTCTCGTCGTTGGTTCATTCGTTCGTTTGCGCTGTTTGTTCGTTCATACAGCGCAAATATTTACTTTTGCGCTTTGTTTTATTGTTTTTGTTGGCGCTGTTGTTGTTGCTGTTGTTGTTGTTGCTGTTATTATTGTTTTCTCAAAGATGTCATGAGTTTTCTATTTTTGAAAAAAAAAGTGGAAAAGAAAAACCAAAAATATATGTCTAAAAACGTTTAACAGCTATTGACAGTGAAATTGTTTGGAAAAGGGGTGGGGCAAAGAAAAAAAGGAAAGAATAGCGGGAAAAGAATGTGTGGCAGATATATTTTGGAGTTATTTGGGAGATTTTTTATCTGACTAGATTAATGTCCATTGAATGGGTTAATACGTGTACTTTAGGTGTGTAATGGGTCTATAAACTGTACTTCACAAAATCTAATATGAAAAAAACAATATCAAAACCAGTAAAGAAAGTTTTAAAGTCGGGCGGGGCCGATTTTATGATACCTTACACCACTTTGCTAATTAAGTAGAGCTCCACATAACAATTAAACGTTTTTATGGGAGAATTCAATCATACACGCTATGATTATAATTATAATTTAAAATTCAAAGGACTAAATATGCCGAAGCATTTGTATCTTTTAAATTCGGAATTGTATTGCCCATTTGGTGCACAATTAATTTGAAATCGGATAAAGGTATATATGGGAGCTATATCCAAATCTGAACCGATCTCGATAAAATTTTGCAAAGATATTTCTGAGCTGTTTTTGATATATTTCCCTGAATATCGTTGTTACGGAGTGCATATTACGGTTGAGGGTAACAAATATAAAAAATCGGATGAATAATATATATGGAAGCTATAGCTACATCTGAACCGATCTTCACCAAATTTGACATACTAGCTTCTAGACTCAATTCGGTCGTATGTGCCAAATTCCATCCCATTTGGACAAATATTAGACGTTTGGTGCACAATCAAAGGTAAATCGAACGAAGTTTTATATGGGAGCTATATCCAAATCTGAACCGATCTCGATAAAATTTAGCAAAGGTATTTCTAGGCTTTATTTGATATATTTCCCCAAATATTGTTGTTGCATAGTGCATATTACGGCGGCGGTGGACAAAAATAACAAATCGGATGAACAATATATATGGAAGCTATAGCTATATCTGAACCGATTTCGATCAAATTTTGCATACATATTTTCAGCCCTAATTTGGGTGTATATGCAAAATTCCATACAATTCGGGTTGATATTACACGTTTGGTGCACAATAAAAAGGCAAATCGGACAAAGATATATATGGGAGCTATATCTAAATTTTGACCGATTATCTCCAATTTCAATAGGATTTGTCCTTGGGCCAAACAAAAGATCTTTGCAAAATTTCATCTGGATCGGGCAATAAATGCGACCTGTACTTTGTTTACAAAAATACATGGACAGACGGACAGACGGACGGACGGACATGCATAAATCGACTCAGAATGTGATTCTATGCAGATCATCAAAAGGAACTATGGGTCTATCTCGTTTCCTTCTGCCTGTTACAAACAAATGCACAAAGACATAATACCCTGACCACCTTGTGGTGTAGGGTATAAATATTCAGCGAAACCCACCAGAGTTCCTATCGGTAACTTAATGAAACATTTTGTTAAAAACCGAAATTAAAGGTTAATTTTTATACCCTCGACCATACATAGTATGGATGGTATATTAAGTTCGTCATTCCGTTTGTAACTCATTGAAATAGTAATTTTAGACCCAACAAAGTATATATATTCTTGATTAGCGTAAAATTCTAAGACGTCCGCTCGTCTGTCTGTCTGTTGTACTCTCGTTCGAGTTTTGTTTCACTATCAAATATCTTCAGTTTAGTCTATGCTTTAACCACGTCCTAAAGAATGAATAATGCTGGCAAATAATTGAATTCTATTATCAAAATGCGTACTCGTTAAGAAAATTCGAAATCGAAATATTGTGTTCGGCGACGAAGCTTGTTTTAGGCTCAACGGGTACGTAAATAAGCAGAATTGTCAATTTTGGGCTGAAGAACAGCCAGAAGCACTGCAAAAGCTAGCAATGCTTTCAGAAATTTTGACCCTTTGTGAAGAAGCTATCAGAAAGAATGAACCGATTCTATCTTCACGCCAGATCTTGTGTTAGTCGAAATATTGGAATGTGTGAACCTTTGAACCATTCGGACTTCGCATATTATAAGGGATTGGGTTATTCACAATGTTGACCCTTCGTGGGGGTGGTACCAGAAGGAGTGTGCCGATATCTACTACTTCACAACAGAGTTTGTCTCAATATTAATATTGGGTTGTGACGAGTTTGAAAGGAATCGGATGTTCCTTTCGCGTTTTATGAGATTCATGCTGCATAAAACGTTAACTCTTTGTGGGGAAGGTACCAGCAGGTTTGCCCCATATTTACCCATCTTTCCACCAGATCTTGTGTTAGTAAAAATATTGTGATGTGCAGAGTTTGAAAGAAATCGGATGGTCAATTCGCGTTTTACCAGCTTCATGGCTATTTAAAATGTTGGCCTTTGTAGCGCAGGTACCAGAAGGTGTGGACCGATATATCCGATCTTTATGATAGATCTTGTGTTAATAAAAATATCGGATTGCGTGAAATTTGAAAACAATTGGAATTTTATTTCCCATTTTATAAAAGTCACAATTATTCGGAATGTTGACCGGTTGTGGGGGAGGTACCGAAAAGAGTGGGCGAAGTTGCCCGAGCTCAATCTAAGTTTAAAAATAATATTACGATGTGCCAAGTTTGGACCAAATCGGATACTCCCTTCGAAAATTATCGTGCTCACCATTCATCATCTGGACGGACAGACTGACAACCCTAGATCGACTTCAAATGTTTTGATCTTAGTCCAAAGAGACCTTGGGTCTTAAAACTTTTTTTCGATGAGGCGCGTTTTGGTCGTATCAAATGATATATGTAGCGATATGATATGTAGCCATATGGCTGAGGGTATAACATGTCGGAAAATTTCATTCGATGCTCCTATAGATATATACCCTCCGCACTGGGCTTAACAGAAGCTTGATTTATTTTTTCTTGCAAATCTTGAGAGGGTGAGATGAAAAAAAACGCAACCACTTTCAGACTGCTGTCATTTCTAAGGCATTTGTCCGATAGCTGTTAAAATTATTCCAGTGACAGCTCATTATATTGTTTACAAGCTTACAGAAGCATTTTGATGAGAATTTTCCAGAAAAAAAATTATTCGTGATGGAAATCAAGCGTGATACTGTGATTTTTTATATTTGCCTGGAAAACCGCAGATATCTAACGTTAGAGCCCTCCAGCATCTAAATGTGAATAAATCGTTTGTGTCTCGTACCATCGCTCGTTGCCGTGACTGGTACTGGTAGCGTAGCTCGACATCAAGAAAGTGGATGGAAGAAAACAGCAACATCAGCAGAAATGGTGCGAAAAGTAAAAAAGCGACATGATCGGAACCCGCATCGCAGTGGCTCGTCAGCTGAAAATATCGCAATATTCCATTCGGCAAATGAGCTCGGTGTAAAGCCATTGAAATTCCAAAAAGTGCAAGAACTTACACCGCAACAGAAAGAAAACAGACCTAAAGGGTTACTTCGCTTGGCCGAAAGTGGTGAACTGCCGAATTTGGGGTTCTCCGTCTCCGATGAGAAAACATTCGATGTCCAGCAGTTTGTAAACGAAAAAAAAGATCGTGTTTACTTGCCAAAGAGGTCAGCTGAAAACGTGCACCTTTGGTTGGCCACCAGAACTCAAGACCCGGTGATGCCATGGTGATGATATGGGCCGCCATAATAGCCGATGGTCGCTATTCGCTCTATTAATCGATCATGGCAGAATAAATGCCGAACATTATCGCGAAAATGTTCTGGAGGGTGTATTAAAGCCTTGGACACGCAAACGCAAACATTTTGGCCGCAAGCCTTGGACATTCCAACAGGACTCAGCACCATCGCACTCAGCACGCGCCACCCAAGAATGGTTAAAAATGAGCTACATCGCTTCATTTCCAGCGCCCAATGGCCATCAAAATCTCCGGATACCAATCCGTTGGACTATTGTGTCTGGAGTATTTTGGAAAGCAAGATTGGCTCTAAAAAATACCAAAGTGTCGATCACCTCAAGCAAGCACTTCGCCGGGAATGGGCCAAAATACCGTAGAGAAACATTCGAGCAGCGTGTGACGGATTCGGGTTTCATTGGCCGTTTGATGGCCATAATTCGGTTAATTCGAATAAATCTAAACTTATTCTAAAATTTGATGCTATTTCCGACATTTTTTGCTTTTATTCAATAAAATTTGAAAAAAAAAAATGTAAAAATTATGGCGTTTGACTTGGTTGCAGTTTTTTTTATCTCATCCTACATACATGGTAGAAGAATGTTGGTAGATGCATCGACACAGCTGATGTGACAATGAACTGTCAAACCAATTTTGGAATTGAAAATGTTGAATAAAAATTTATTTAAATTTATAAAAATTGTTGAAAAATACGAATTATAATAACCTCCGAATTACGTCGTATAAGAAAACATATATAAATCTAGTTATATTTGAAAAAACATTTAAAAATTTTTGACATATCAATGCTCCCAAGCTTTGATGCATCTACCTGTATTCTTCTGCCATGCCTGTATATGTATGTGAATGTTTAAAGGGGGTCGGTGAAAATTTTCTGATTATTTTGGTGCTTTTTGGGGATGATACCAGAAGGTACTTGTGTTTTATTCTGATGCTACAATATGAGAATTTCGGCTTAATTTTAACAATTCTTACGATTTATTTGAGATTTATAAAATTTTTTCAAATATGGCATATCTATGCCCCATATTTGTTGTTGCCAGAAATATTGCACTAATAATGCAATAATTTTGAAAATATTAGTGAGGAGTTTTACATTTTATAAGAGCTATGTTTATTCAAAATTTCGACAATTTTCCACCTATTCTTGGTCTGAAAAAAAATAAAAATAAAAAAATCAAGAGAAAAAGTACGCCAAATAAAGAGAATTTTCTCCCGAATTCTCCAAGATCTCCATCAAAATTCTTGAGAGAACAAAAGAAAGTCCGGTAATCTTAACAAGTGCATCATGTGGAGACTTCAAGAAAAGTTGACATTCCACTTACTCTTTTCTTTTCCTAGAGGATGGCCAAAGCTCTTGGTTTCCTGCAGTGGCAACCCAATTATGTGAATGCACCACAACTACAAAAAAAAAGAAAACTGAGAAATAACAGCAGTCAGCCAGCCAGCTAGCCAGTAAAACAACAACTCAATTCGGAAATCAAAATAAGGTAACAAAAAAAAAAAACAACAGAGAGACCAAGTTGCCAAGTGCAATGCTGTGGGAAAAGCGGCAGCAGCAGCAGCTGTCAATGCTGCTGCTGTAAACTTAACATTATTGCCGGTAAAGATGTTGGCTCCCCAACTTCCTTGGGTTGAGACAACAACAAGTGTTCAGCAGTAACAACAACAACATTACAACTTGGCATTAGTTCAGGGGATTCACAGCCATCCCACCAACATTAATGTTAAGCTCAGGTCCATTTTGGACCTGTTACATGTGTGCTGTGAATGAATTTGAATTTTGTTTTTGCTGTAACATGTTTGGCCCAGCCGCCAAACATTGGTGGAGGTTGCCCCCCCAATGGAATGAAGCTTGGCTTCAAACAGCTACCAGCCAACAGAAACCCCGTTCAGCCTGTCTTTTGTGCTTAGCCAGCCAGCCAACTATGCAGCTGATGCTTTCTTTCATTTCTTTTTGTCGTCGTCTTCCAGCGAAGCAACGCTGACGCCAACCGCCAATTTAACATGAAGATCGCTGCCTTTCTTGCTGGGGTGAATGTGTGCATGGTAGTGCGTGTGTGTGTGTGTGAAGAGATCTTGCCTTCTTTACATTGCCGACCCATCAGCCAGACATCCAACCATCCAGTGTCTCCACTAAGCTCTGCTTATGTTAAGTTACTGTAGACCGCTGTCTGGTGAAGCTGACGTTGACTTTGCTGGCATTTCTCTGCCATTGACGACCGCCTGGCTGGCTGCCTGACTGGCTTTCGGAAAATGTTTAACCATGACCATGGCTTTTAGCCGATGTTCTTAAGTCCGTTGTAGGTCTGCTTCTCTTCAGTTAGTGGCTGACCATCGTTTCGTGCAGACGTGTTTTGGTGGTACAAAATAATAGCACAAGTGGAGGAGACTCACAAAACTAATCAGAAGTTAAAAAAGCTTAAAAAATATTCAAGTTAGTGAAGAAAAAAATATTTTTTTTTTTCAACAAAAAAATATTTTCAAAGTGTAACGGAATAGAAATTCAAATAACTAAAGAAAAAAATCGCCAAAAATTCAATCACAAACATATTTAAGAAAAAAATTCAAACGACCACCACGAAAAGAAGAAACCTTACGGATTTGTAAACTCCAACATCAAATTTTGGATACATCAGATTTTTTTTGTCGGTTTTCAAACTGTGTAAACTTTACAAAGACCACAACTGAGCGAGTGTGTGTGTGTGCGCCTGTGTGCCCCTTGCAGTTGTGTATCTGTGTGTGCGCGTATTTCATACCCTCTGTACTGTTTAAAAATTCATTGCCTGGTTCCTCTGGGAACCTGAACTTTTGAAGAAGTTTCCAATTGTCTGTTTGTTTTGGAAAGAAGAAAGAAGTCGTGGACGTGGACGACGACGAAGTGCAAGTCAAACTCAAAGTCAAAGTAGAAGAAGAAGCTGTTGCAGAAAACTAAAAGCAACACATCCGAACCAAGAATACATACAAGAAAACATATAACAACAACAGCAAACTACCTGTAATCCAGAGTGAACGAGTGAGAAGCTATAAAAGCCGAATGTTTAACGGATAAAAAAAAGTAAATATTAATTGAAAAATTTATAGTGTTTTGAAAAAAAAAAACAAACAAAACGATATTGGATAATTTCCCAAAGAAAAATTGGAAAAGAATACTTACGGAGAAAAGTGCTTGTTAAAATAAATATATTTTTAGTAGAGGAAACATATTTACCAACTTATATACATTATATCGAACAACCAGCCGAACAGGTGATATTGTAAAAAATTGAAAATATTCGGATTAATATTGGGCTAATACTGCTGTTTATCTGTAAAAGAAAGTTAGATTTTTTCTAACTTGGGGGAAATAAAGTAAATTCGCCAGAAGAAATCTTAAAATATTAAAGACATAAAAAATCGAAGTCCATGGAAATTTCATATATATTTTATATAAAAATATTGGTTTCCCGTCAAGTCTAAATGTGGAAACTGAAAAAAACCGCACTGACTGCTGTGGGTATTTCTCAGATATTTTGCAAGACAAAATATGTTCCAACGAAGGAACAAAAAATTCAAAAACTATCAAGTTTTTGAGAATTTTTTAAGGGAAAATTTAAGGAAAATAATCGAAGAAAGCTTCAAAAAAAATATATATATAAAAATCAGGGGTCTTAAATATCAACAACTACATAAATTTGCCAGAGGAAAATCCTAAAAAAAAACTTCGATTAAGACCGAAGACCATGGGAATTGCATACATTTTATATAAAAAAATATTCGCTTCACGTGAAGTCTGAATGTGGGAAATGAAATAACCCCGCACTGACTGCTGTGGACATTTCTGAGATGTTTTGAAGGACAAAAAATCTTCAAATGAAGGACCTAAAAAATTCGCTAACTATTTTTGAGAATTTTTTAAAGGGGAACCTAAATTTTTGGCCGATGAATACTTCAAAAAATAGATATAAAAATCAGGGGTCTTAAATATCAACAGCTACAAAAACTTGCCAGAGAAAATTAAAAAAAAAAATCTTCGACGAAAATCGAAGTCCATGGGAATATCATACATTTTATATAAAAAACATTGGTTTCACGTCAAGTCTGAATGTGGGAATTGAAAAAACTCCACACTGACTGCTGTGGACATTTCTGAGATGCTTTGAAGGACAAAAAATATTCTAATGAATGACCAAAAAATTCAAAAACCATCACGTTTTGAGAATTTTTTTAAGGGAAAATTTAAGGAAAGTGATCGAAGAAAGCTTCAAAAAATATAAAAATCAGGGGTCTTAAATATAAACAGCTGCAAAAACTTGCCAGAGAAAAATCTTAAAAAAATCTTCGACGAAAATCGAAGTCCATGAGAATGTCATATTTTTTATATAAAAATATTAGTTTCACATGAAGTCTGAATGTGGGAACTGAAAAAACCCCACACTGACTGCTGTGGACATTTTTGAGATGTTTTGAAGGATAAAAAATATTCTTATGAAGGACCAAGGTCTAAAAATCGCTAACTATTAAGTTTCGAGAATTTTTTAAGGGAAACCCAAATATCTGACCGAAGAATGCTTTAAAAAATATATATAAAAATCATCAAAAATCTTCCCAGAGAAAATTAAAAAAACTAATCTTCGACGAAAATCGAAGTCCAGGGAATGTCATATATTTTATATAAAAAAATTTTGGTTTCTAGTGAAGTCTGAATGTGGGAACTCAAAAAAACCCACATCGACTACTGTGGACATTTCTGAGATATTTTGCAATACAAAACTATATTCAAATTAATTATCAAATTTTGAGAAAAGTTTAAAGGGAAATTAAAGTTACCGATCGAAAAATGCTTAAAAAAATCAAATAAACAAATAAAAAGAACAAAATAATTAAATTATTTTCGAAATGGCTTTAAAGTTTTGAATATATTTTAGAAAGTATTTAGTGCAGATATTTGCATATTACTGCCTTTGAAAATCATTTTTCTTCTTTTTAAACTCAAAATCTGTAGGATTTTTAGGGAGGAAATATTCAAAAATTAAATCTGTTTCGGAATGGCTTTAAAATTTCTGAATTTTTGCAGATATTTGTCTATACTGCCTTCGAACTTTACTGTTCACGAACTATTTGTTTCTTTTTATTTTCTGACTAACCTAGAAAATTTAAAAAAAGACCCAATATAAAGTCATTTTTACGTTAGAGCTTTTTCCGGGGTTAACCTTTTTATGAATGTTTATCTGAGATATATGCAATGGAATTTACAATTTATAAGATATGCCCAAAATATTTTATTAGAAAAATATTTACATTTTTAAAAATTGCTGAGGTAATTTCACTTCATTAAGAAGATGTTCTCTGGGAAAAATAGTCACAATCCTCACACTAAGGAAGCACAGTGACTAAGTATATACAATTACACTGGGTGACAAAATCAATTTTTCAATACTTACAGAAAAAATCTAGCGTATTTTTAAAGTAGAACTAAAAATAGAAAACACATGTATCGGGATTTTGAAAGTTTAGATCGCAGAGTAACCTAAAAAGAGGAGGCAAGTTTCACCCTCCTTTACATTTTTTGAAATAAGTTTCCTGATTTAAGTTTAACTGAAATTCTTACATTTTAGGCATAAAGTGTCTTTGGCAATATTACTGACAACAATACGAAAATTACTTTGATAAAATATTTTAACCCTCATTCGATTCACCCAAGGTGTCTTTTTGGTCCTTTTTTCCAAAATATGGTTAAAAATTCCCTTTAAACGTGGTCGTAGCCTGTCCAAAAATTCTTCAAATGTAATTGTCATAAAATTCTATCATAGGTCCTAGAGGACATCAAAAGTCTAAATCTTACCTAAACGCCTAAATCTTAATAAAACACATTTTAGGGTTAGAGCCGTACTCCATACGAGTTTCTGCAAAATTCTCCCACAAAACATCATTTCCGAAGGATGATGTCAAAGACAGAAATAATCTCTATCAAATTTTACTATAAGCCACCACAGAAAAGAAATCTATATTTCCATTATATACTCATGAAATACATCCATCAAAGTTGACAGAAAATCACGAAAATATAGTTAATTTTTTTTTTGATACATTTTCCTTCGGACTTTTTTCGATACGATGCATGAAAGTAACATAAAACTTCATTTTAGAGCAAAAACGCTAAAAGAGGAAATGTTCTACACCAAAGTTCACTATAAGTTTTAGAATAAACAGAATATCTCGGGTTAATGGTTATTGAGAAAATTACATTTGAAATTGAAATTTGTGAAAAGTGACTTTTTTTGCTCCAAATTTTATACGTTTCCGATCTGATTCAAAATTTCCCAAAATACTTAAGTTTTTTTGGAAAAGTTTCAAAGGCAGAAATATTCCAAATCAAATTTCATTATGAGTTTCTGAACATGAAAGGTCTTTTTTTCCATTATTTATCAAGAAAATATATGCATCAATGTTGCTCAAAAAAAACAAAAAAAAATATTTCTAATTTTTTTTAACTTTTTCCTTGGACTTTTTTCGAATTTATGTCTGGAAGTATCATAAAACTTCATTTTAGGGAAAAAAAAACTCTAAAAGAGGCAATATTCTATATCAAATTTCACTATAAGTCCCTGCATATTTAGGTATAATGGTTTTTTGAGAATATTATATTTGAAATTGAAATTTGTGAATTATAAATGACATTTTTGACTCCAAATTTTATACGTTTCAAATCTGAGTCAAAATCTCCCAAAATGCTTAAGTTTGTTTGGGAAAGTGTCAAAGAAAAAAATATTCTTCATCAAATTCCATTATGAGTTCCTCAACATAAAAAATCTATTTTTCCGTTGTACATCAAAAAAATATACAGGGTGAGATAAAAAAGCAGCAACAAAGTCAAACGCCATAATTTTTATTTTTTTTAAATTGCATTGAATGAAAGCAAAAAATGTCGGACATATCATCTAATGTTAGAATAAGTTTAGATTTGTTCGAATTGGTCACCTTTGGCACTAATTTTGACCTTCAAACGGAAAATGAAACCGTCAAACGCTTCCCGAATGTTGCTCTGCGGTATTTTGGCCCATTCCCGGCGAAGCGCTTGTTTGAGGTGATCGACACTTTGGTATTTTTTTAGTGCCAACCTTGCTTTCCAAAATACTCCAGACACAATAGTCCAACGGATTGGTATCCGGAGATTTTGGTAGCCATTGTGAGCTGGAAATGAAGCGAGGAACCTCATTTTGTAACCATTCATGGGTGACGCGTCCTGAGTGCGATGGTGCTGAGTCCTGTTGGAATGTCCAAGGTCTGCGGCCAAAATGTTTGCGTGCCCAAGGCTTTAATACACCCTCCAGAATGATGCCACGGTCGATTAATACGAGCGGAGAACAACCATCGGCTGTAATGGCGGCCCACACCCATGGCCGGCGAAGGTGCACATTTTCAGCTGACCTCTTTAGCAAGTAAACACGATCATTTTGTTTGCTTACAAACTGCTGGTCAACGAAGGTTTTCTCGTCGGAGACCGAGAAAACCAAATTCGGCAGTTCACCACTTTCGGTCAAGCGAAGCAACTCTTTAGCTCTTTTGAGTCTATTTTCTTTCGGTTGCGGTGTAAGTTCTTGCACTTTTAGGAATTTCAATGGCTATACGCCGAGCTTATTGCCGAATGGGATAGTGCGATATGTTCAGCTCACGAGTCATTTTTCGGCCACTGCGACGCGGGTTTCGATCAAGTCGCTTCTTCATTTTTCGAACCATTTCTACTGATGTTGCTGTTTTCTTCCGTCCACTTCCTTGACGTCGGGCTACGCTACCAGTATCACGGTAACGAGCGATGGTACGAGACTCGAAAGATTTATTCACATTTAAATGCTGAAGTGCTCTAACGATAGCCACTTGTGGTTTTCCAGCCAAATATAAAGAAATCACACTATCACGCTTAAATTCCATCACGAATAACTTTTTTTCTGGAAAATTCTCACCAAAATGCTTTTGTACCCTTGTAAACAATATAATGAGTTGTCACTGGAATAATTTTAACAGCTGTCGGACAAGTGGCTTAGAAATGACAACATTCTAAATTTGGTTGCAGTTTTTTTTCGTGTCACCCTGTATATAGCACTTTGGATGGACACCAATATTCTTAGATGAATTTAGCAAGATTTTTTTTAAGCCTTGAGAATTTAAGAGCTGTGGACTGCATCAAGAATTATTGGTTTAAGAAACAGAGCCATGTTGGTTTACTGTTTGGTATAGCTCCGCTGTTAGCGTAAACCCCGATTTCAAATATTTTTTTTTAAATGTTTATAATTTTTCTATTCTAAAGTTCTATATTTCCTAGTCTTTCATAATTTCTAATCTAGATTTCTTTTCTATGAAAATTTATTTATATGTGAATAAAATTTGATGATAAGAAGTGAAGAAGTGAATATATTCGAAAGGACATTTTTATTATAAAAAAAAAAATAAATAATGCTCACACAAAAAAATAGCCAATACGACCTCTTCTATGTTTTTTCCAAATCAATACTCTTAACATACCCTGAAATTTTAAAAGATTTTCGAAAATAGACTTTTTTGAGATTTTTTCTCTACCAATTTCTCCCTAAGCTGGAAATTTGGAGTCCCCATCTCTTTTGGTTTAAATTTCTTTAAACTTGAAAAAAAGTCATGCCATACTTCTACAAATAACATTGTGACTAATAAAGCGAATAAACAACGTGAGAATTTTTGGATAAATAAATTAACATAATTTGAATATTTATCACAAAAAAACTAGGCTTAATTTATTCACAGCATATCAATCACTCATGGAATTGATAAAAAAAAGTTTCAAAGAATAAGGAAAATACCCAAAAAAAAAAAAAAAAAAATGTGGGCCTCCGCCGAAATTTATGAATGAAATTAGGCAATGATATCTTTTTGATTGATATTTGAAATAAAATAGAAAGAAACATCCACTTAACAATGGTTTCACCCATGGCTAAGCCTAAGAGAGAAACATATTTCTATGTCCAACGTTGATTTTACTTATCAAATATCAAGCATTTTTCAAAGTCTTCATATAGTCTCTGTAGGACAATTCAATTTTCGGTTTCAGGTTATCGCGAGAATATTTCAAAAGACAGTATTTTTTCAGTTTTCTTCAAAAAAAAAAAAAATAAATAAATAAATAAATAAATAAATAAATAAAATAAAAAATACACCGGATGAAAATTGGATGCCAATTCTTTCAATGAATAATTGTTTAAAGGCAGATTCAAAAATTTTCGCTTAAAAAATCATTTATAAAAATATAATAATTTTTATAATTTTTTTTATATAAGGGAAAATTATGAAATCTGTAAGAAATTGTATTTTGTCTAAGAGGGTATATAATTCGCTTTGTAAGAACTTACAAACATTTTATTTATTTATTTTTTGTCAACAAAGAAATAAAAATCTTTCGGCATTTCTTTTAATTTTGTTAAAAATTAAATGTTGTTGTTGCTGTTCGAATGTTGAACCCCATCTGATAAACTTTCGCTGATGTTGATAATGAGGATGTAGGCAATGTGACACATCAAAGAAACATTTAATGAAATAATATGAATATTTAATTTTTTTGTTTGTTTATTAAATAATAACAAGAACTGGCATCTAAGATCGCAACACTTTCACTTTTGAGCTTAGAAAGAAATTTTATGGCATAGAATGTGGGTAACGGAAAAGTTTTGTGTCAAACATTTTATAACTCTATGTAATAGTTCAGTATCTGCTGGGGGGAAGTTTGGGATTTTATTCGTGATTAGTGTTTTGTGCAAATTCGAATTCCAAGCTCAATACCCAATTTGGGGGACTCTGTTTCTCATTTTTTTAAATTCTCCTTTAATGATTTCATACTTTCAAACATCATTCGTACACGAAACTTAGTATTGTTTTCCAAATGAAAATTTTTATTTTAATAATTTTGGATATTCCAAAAAAAAAAAAAAAATAATAATAATAATAATAATAATAATAATAATAATAATAATAATAATAATAATAATAATAATAATAATAATAATAATAATAATAATAATAATAATAATAATAATAATAATAATAATAATAATAATAATAATAATAATAATAATAATAATAATAGTAATAGTAATAGTAATAATAATAATAATAATAATAATAATAATAATAATAATAATAATAATAATAATAATAATAATAATAATAATAATAATAATAATAATAATAATAATAATAATAATAATAATAATAATAATAATAATAATAATAATAGTAATAGTAATAATAATAATAATAATAATAATAATAATAATAATAATAATAATAATAATAATAATAATAATAATAATAATAATAATAATAATAATAATAATAATAATAATAATAATAATAATAATACCGCTTCGGATAGAGGAGAAACCTCGTCGGATTTTGAAACCATTTTTTGTATTCTTGGGGGTGTTTCTGGTTATAGTCCCGGTATTCAGAATAAAGCTGACAAAATATTTATGGTCATAAAAGTCGATATTTGTAGCATTTGACACTTGAGATATTGATAATATTTATTAATCAATTTCTTAAAAAAATTATAAAGTTCCAAAAATTGGCGTTTAAATTATTCCTAATTTTTTGACACCTGAGTGTAAACTCTGTAATATATTTCATTGGTAGCATTGGATACATTTCACAGCTTCCTCCACAGCTTTGAATTCATTTTTGCCATGGTACCATAAAAAGGAAAGGTAGAGCTGCCAGATGATTATAATTGTTATTGTTTTGAAAAATAAAAAACAGTATATTTTCAAAATCAATGATAGGAAGATGCATACATTGCGAGACGCGCATTAAAGCTATTCGCCAGATTTGCCAGGAAATTGAAAGATAGAACTGTTCAGATCATATTTTTGAAAAAAAAAAAATCATTCATTTAATTCATTTTTCCCGCTGTTTAACTGATTTTAAAAATGAGGAAAAATATTGAATAAATGAAAACAACTTGTTGTATGGAAATTTGATAGGAAGCGGGCATAACCTCAGAACTGTACCTCTGTAGTTTTACGAAGCTGTTCTACCTCCTTATTGCACCATGATTTCTGCAGCAAAAAAATCTTTGTTTTTATTTTTAAAAAAACATGGTTTTTCCCCATTTCGGACATTTTAATTTTTTTTACAGAAAGTTCCTTTAAGTCTTCTATAAAAAAGAGTGGACCCAAATATACCACTCTTAAACTTGATCTAACATGCATTTTAATTTAATTTAATTTTTAATGCAGTGAAGTGCAATATTTTCGGTTCACCTGCCTTAAAAATGTCCCACGCTCTCTCTACACATAAAATGGGAAGCATTAACATTCATTTGAAATTTTTGAAGGGTAATACCAGAAAAAAAATGGATCCATAAATCTTATATATTCAAAGGATTAAGGATTCGCAGAAATATTAATATGTCTGAATTTCTTTTATTTATTTTTTGTTTTGTTTGAAAGTTATGATAAATTTTTGTTTAAATGTTGGCCCTTTTTAGTGCCACTTCGAAAGTATTAAATTTTGAGTTATCGTGAGCACCAGGTCAATAATTGGTCGGACATGGCTAGATCGACTTCAAATACCACAAACTGGTTTTCGTCCAAAGAGAAAGTTATTATTACGATGAGGTACCCACAAAACTGCATTGCAATGAAAACAATTTGGGAGAAAAGAGGACTAACTATTCAAAAAAAAAAAAAAAAAAAAAAAAAAAAAAAAAAATTAATAAATAAATAAATAAAAAAACAGTGACTTCGGCTGAGCCAAACTTTGAATAACGAATTTGGAAATTTTCAAAACAAAAAAAAAAAAAATAAAATAAATAAATAAATAAAAAAAATAAAATCCGTTAAAAAACTCTCCTAAAATTTTAAGAAATACCAAATATAGCCCTCATATTGGGACCTACATAGGCAACTTTTGTCATAAGCCATTACAATATTCAAATAAGAAACTTTAAAAAAATCCGGTGAATAATGTAGCTCAATATCGAATATAGGAAGATATTGATATATGGGGCATATACGTACACCTAGACCTGTATAAACAATTTTCTGTCACAGCCTGTTGTACCTGTTAGGAACTTCAAATACGAAATATCAAACAATTTCGATGAATAATTTCCCTAAAATCATCAAAATATCGAATATAGGGAAGTACCGTTATATTGGGGTTATACGACCTGGACCTACATAGACAATATTCCGTCACAGGTTGCAGTACCTATTACGAAAAATTTCGGTGATTATTGTACCTAAATTCGTCAAAATACCGAATATAGGGAGGTAATGATCTATGGGGGCGATACGAAGACCTGGACCCGCATAGACAATTTTCTGTCATAGACTGCAGTTCCCATTATGAACTCTAAATACGAAATTTGAAACAACTCCCGTGAAAAATAGCCCTAAAATCTTAGAAGTATCGGATATTGGGAGGTACCGTTATATGGGGGCTATACGAAGACGTGGGTCTGCAAACACGATTTTTTGTCATAGGCTGTAATACCAATTACGAATTCTAAGTACGAAATTTGAAACAACTCGGGTGAATAATGTCGCTAAAATCGTCAAAATACCGAATATCAGGAGGTACCATTATATGGGGGCTATACTAAGACGTGGGCCTGCATACCCAATTTTTTGTCATAGGCTGTAGTACCCATTACAAAGTCTAAAAACGAAATTTGAAACAACTCCCGTGAAAAATAGCCCTAAAATCGTAAAAGTATCGGATATTGGGAGGTACCATTATATGGAGGCTATACGAAGACGTGGGCCTGCTAACACGTTTTTTTGTCATAGGCTGTAATACCAATTACGAATTCTAAATACGAAATTTGAAATAACTTCGGCGGAAAATGTCCCTAAAATCGTCAAAATACCGAATATCGGGAGGTACGGTTATATGGGGGCTATACGAAGTCGTGGGCCTGCATACCCAATTTTTTTATCATAGGTTGTAGTACCCATAAATACGAAATTTGAAACAACTTCGGCGAATAATGTCCATAAAATCGTCAAAATATCACCAAGGGGGGGGGGGGTGTTGTATGTGGGCTGTACGATATCGTGGACCTATATAGATATATTTCTTCCTGGGCGTAAAGAGCTTAGAAAGAACTTCTAGTATGGATTTAGATGGATGGAGAAATGGACAATTTCATTGAAAAATGTGGCTACAATCATCAAAATACCGAATATCAGGGGGTACCGTTGAATGAGGGCTGTATGATATAGTAGATCTATATAGACAATACTTTTCCCGGGGGTAAAGTACTCAAAGGAAATTCCTTTTGTGGATTTTCAGACAATTTCATTGACAAATTTGGCTACAATTATCAAAATATCCAATATCGGGGGGGTACTGTTACAAGGAGGCTATATGATACCGCTGACCGATATAGCCCATCTTCGAACTCAACTTGCCTGTAGTCAAAATATTGATCAGTGCAAAATTTTAGCTTCCTATCTTTATTCGTTTTGACTCTACCGCGATTACAAGAGACGGACAGACAGACAGACGGACGGACAGGGCCAAATCATCTTAGAATTTTACGCTGATCAAGAATATAAATTCTTTATTGGTTCTAAAATTATTATTTCGATGAGATAAAAATGGAATGACGAATTTAATATACCCTCCATATTAGGTATGGTGAAGGGTATTAAAAAAAAAAACTTTTCTAAAAAATGCCAAAAAAGATATCCATTTCGAAAGAGACAGGGACCAGCCTTAAAACTAAAGGACCTAGCCATTATGCTAAGCTTTTTTTCAGGCTGTATATTTTCACCCTATAACTGCTCTTACAGCCTGGTACCCTTGTGGGAGACCTACTGGAATGAGAGGCCCCATGTTGACCAGGGACCCAATGACCCAAGATTCCTGCAGCCACCCAAAAAGACCATCCTATGAAGAATGTATATACAGGTCCACTTTTATGTATAAACCCCCATGTTCCGGTAAATTTCATACTTCCAGTCATGTTCGGACGTCTGCCTATCCTAATTGAACGTTTTTATTTAACCTCCATCACCTTTTTCAATTTTCTTAATGCGAATTTTCAATTAGAGCCTTCAACCTTTCAGTGGAAATTAATTAACAAAACATAAAAATAGATATGGCCTCCGGTGACCGGCAAACCAACCATTATTCCTACATCTTCGAAACAACAATGCATTTCAAACTGACAAGACATCTGAACATAATTCGTTGATAGCGATTAACAATTAAACATTCCGTGGAGCCTTTCAGTCACTGGGTGTCAGATCGAAGTGACAGCTTCTCTATTCTCTCAAAGAAGTCTTATAAGGACGAGAAAATGCAAAAAGGCCATTATGGGTTATGAGAATTATAAATAGAATCTGCATTGGATCTCAAACTATTTTTAAACATAATTTTTCTCAAATAGTTTGTGTGTGGCTGGCTGGTGGTTGGCTGCTATCTGTTTGTCTGGACAGGGAACATAACGAGCTACTCACCGAGGCCATAACATAAATCTTCAGAGACATTAAGCAAAATACAACAACAACAACATCAGCAAATCATCTGACTGACAACAGGAATATTAGCAACAACATTAAACAAGTCAAGTCTTTTGGTTGAATTGGAAATAAAAGAAGGTAAACATCAGCCGCCAACAACTGGCACCTTAACAATGCCACTGACACTTCTTCAATGGCTGCCCCGCTGCCTTTGGTGTTAGTCTCTTTAATGATGATTTCAATTTAGTGGCCTGACTCCTTTTTTTCCATAGGTGCCAAAGTCAGCCAGCCAGCCAGCCAGTCAGTTAGTTAGCCCAGCTATTCCCGGCTAGCAGAAGATCCATTATTTTTGCCTTATCTAGGCTCCTCTGCTGACAAACGACCCAGCGACCGAAAGACCTACAGCAGAAACGAGCAAAACAAACAAAATGCATTATTGCAACAATTTATTACACGGGAAGCATGGACGACAGCCAGTCAGCTAGCCGAGGCAGCAACTGGAACACCAGAGATCCCTAACAAGACCACAGAGTGATGGGTAACAGAGAAAGAAGACGACACCAGATTCTGTTGTTTGATGTCTGGGCCAGAAATTCTTCTTTTCAGTGCACCCAGCAGCAGCAGGAGTGGAAGCATGAGGAGGGTGCCGGTGTGTGTGTGTGTTTCTAAATTCATTGGGCGTAAGCTACAAACACCGTTCGTTTTTATGTTCAGCATTATTTACTTGTAAAAGAAAACTACAAAAAAATAATAATATTACAAATCATCAAACGCACACAGACACACACACACATACACATACCCACAATTGATAGTAATGGCTTGTTGAGTGCAATTGCAACTGCAACAGCAACTGCAGTGTATGTGTTGCAACTTATACTCCTCATCCAGCTTGTTGTTTACGTTCTTCTTTCTTTTTTTCCAAGTTACCACAAATCAAGCAGACAACTAAGCAACAGAACCACCACACACACCTCACCTCTCCCCACTTAGTATTCTGTTATAGCGTTTGATTATATCGATGCGTTATTTTATAATCAGGTATTTTATGGTTGTTCTTGTAGTTGTTGTTATTGTTCTGATACTCATCAACCTCATGTGGTTTTGATATCCTAAATCGAAGTTGGTTTAGAATATTAAAACGGTTGGATAACAGCCGAGGGGGGGGAGGTTGCGTGATAGATATGTTCGCTCGTGGTTTTTGTTATTGGTGGAGACCACATGGGAAGGTCAAGTTCATAAAAAATTATCGATCTGAGTAGAGCTGAAATCTGCTCAAGATTCCTTTTTATACCCTACACCACAAGGTGGATAGGGTATTATGTCTTTGAGCATTTGTTTGTAACAGGCAAAAGGCAACGAGATAGACCCATAGTTCCTTTTGATGATCTGCATAGAATCACATTCTGAGTCGATTTATGCATGTCCGTCCGTCCGTCTGTCTGTCTGTCCGTCCGCCTGTCCATCCGTCTGTCCGTCCATCTATGTATTTTTGTAAACAAAGTACAGTTCGCATTTATTGTCCTATCCAGATGAAATTCTGCACAAATCATTTGTTTGACCCAAGGACGAACCCTATTGAAATTGGAGATAATCGGTCAAAATTTAGATATAGCTCCCATATATATCTTCGTCCGATTTGCCTTTTATTGTGCTCCAAACGTATAATATCAGACCGAATAGTATGGAATTTTGCACGTACAACCAAATTAGGACTGAAAATAAGCATGGCAAATTTGATCGAAATCGGTTCAGATAAAGCTATAGCTCCCATATATATTGTTCATCCGATTTGCTATTTTTGTCCTCCGCAGCCGTAATATGCACCCTGTAACAACAATATTTGGGGAAATATATCAAATACAGCTAAGAAATACATTTGCTAAATTTTATAGAGATCGGTTCAGATTAGGATATAGCTCCCATATATAACTTCGTCCGATTTACCTTTGATTGTGCACCAAACGTCTAATATTTGTCCAAATTTGGCACATACGACCGAATTGAGTCTAGAAGCTAGTATGTCAAATTTGGTGAAGATCGGTTCAGATATAGCTATAGCTCCCATATACCCGATTTGTCATATTTGTTACCCACAGCCGTAATATGCACTCCAACGAGTGCATACCCACGATATTCAGGGAAATATATCAAATACAGCTCTGAAATATCTTTGCCAAATTTTATCGAGATCGGTTCCGATTTGGATATAGCTCCCATATATATCTTTATACGATTTCAAATTAATTGTGCACAAAATGGGCAATACAATTCCGAATTGAAAAGACACAAATGCTTCGGCATATTCAGTCCTTTGAACTTTAAATTATAATCATAGCGTGTATGAACTTTTAATTGTTAGGCGGAGCTCTACTAAATTAGCAAAGTGGTGGTAGGGTATCATAAAGTGGCCCCGGCCGACTTTATGACTTTCTTTACTGGTTTTGTAATAATTTTGACAGCATTTTACTGTTGTCTGTTTCAGAATAATTTCAGTAAATGAGAATGAGTGAGTTTTTGACAAACTTTAAACGGTGAACGGACCAATTTTTACTGGAAAAATTATTCAGTAGTTTTTTGACTTCAAACAGGTGGCCTTTTGCAAGGCTTTTTTCGTTTTTTTTTCAAGGCTTTTTTTCAAACCTGTCTCATTTTCTCCTATTTAATTGAAAAACTTTACTGAATTTTTATACCCTCCACCATAGTATGGAGGGTATATTAAGTTTGTCATTTCGTTTTTTACACCTCGAAATATACATTTTAGACCCCAAAAAGTATATATATTCTTGATCAGCATAAAATTCTATGTCGTCCGTCTGCGAGTCTATCCGTCTGTGGAAATCACTCTAGCTTCCGAACGAATTGTGGTAGATTGATAAAATTTTAATCAAATGTATATTATGTCTGCAGGACTTTTAGTATTGAAAATGGGCCATGTTAGTCCACGATTTGTTCCCCATATAACGGTACCGGTCCCGATATTCAGTTTGTTGATGGTTTTAGCGACATTATTTACCGGAATTGATTCAAATTTGGTATTTGAAGTTCGAAATGGCTACTACAGCCTAAGACAGAAAATTGTCAGTGCAGGGCCACGTCTTCGTATAGTCCAAATATAACGGTATCTCCAAATCTTCGGTATTTTGATGATTTTTGCGACATTTTTCACCGGAATTGTTTCAAATTTGGTATTTGAAGTTCGTAAGGGATATTACAGACTATGACAGAAAATTGTCTATGCAGGTCTTCGTATAGGCCCCATAAACCAGTACCTCCCTATATTCGGTATTTTGATGATTTTAGCGACATTATTCCCCGGTTTTTTTTTTCAAGTTTCGTATTTGAATGTTGTAATGGCCTGTGACAAAATTTTCCTATGTAGGTCCACGTCTCCGTAGAGACCCCAATATAACCGCTATATTTGGTATTTTTAAGATTTTAATAGAATTTTAAACGGATTTTATTTTTTGAAAAGTTTCTGAAATAGTGGTGGGTATTCAAAGTTCGGCCCGGCCGAAATTTTTTACTTTTTACTTGTTATTTTCCATATTTTTATAACACTGTGAGACAACCTTCAATTTTTTCAATAACTACAGGGAAAATCCAGCAGATTACGAAAGTAGGTATTTCAGCTTTATTCCTTCACCCAATAACAAATTTAGAACCATTTAGAACTTTTCGTAGAAATATAGTACATATTTCCAAAACCACCTCCATATCTCAATTCCAGATACCCACAGAGACCTCAATATCAAATTTCGGGATTCAAGTTTTACCCTTTCATCTAATAGCAGGATTCTAGAAGGATTCTAGCTCTTTTCCTTCACCAAATACCAAATTTAGTACCATTTAGTACTTTTTGTACAAATATAGTACCCATTTCCATACCACTACCAAATCTCAAACACAGATGCCATCAGTAATCTAAATATCAAATTTCAGAATATTATATCTATCCTTTCACTCAATGTCCAATTTAGTACCACTTAGTACTTTCCGTACAATTATAGTACACATATCCGAAACCACCTACATATGTCCAGGCTACACATGAGCAGCAACCCTAATACCAAATTTCAGATTACAAGCACTATTTGTCCACCCAATACCGAATTGTACCAAACATAGTACTATTTAGTACTTTTCGTGCAATTACAGTACACATTTCCAAAACCACATCCATATCTCAATTCCAGATACCAACAGAGACTTCAATATTAAAATTCAGGTATTCCAATCCTATCCTTTTACACAATAACAAATTTAGTACCATTTAGTACTTTTCGTACAAATATGGGACGCATTTCCAAACCAACACCAAAATCTCAATCTCAGATATCAACAGTTATCTAAATATCAAATTTCTGAATTGTATCTCTATTCCTTCAACCAATAAAAAAATTTAGTACTTTTCGTACAGTTTTAGTACAAATTCCCGAAATCTCATTTATATGTCCAGGCTACACCTAAACAACGACCCTTATCCCAAATTTCAGTTTTCAAGCCCTGTTCTGTTCCCCCATGCCAAATTGTACCTAATATAGTACTATTTTGTACTTTCCGTGCTCTTTGGAAATGTGTACTACATTCCCAAAACCACTTGTTTATTATAAAACCCACCATCCACAGGGACCCCCATATAAAATTTCCAAATTCCCGCTCCATATATTCACCCTAAACTGAACTTTTCTAAATTTAGTACCACAAATAGTACACTTTTTCCAAACCACCTTCATACATCAAACCTACTTTCCAACCTTGATTCTCATACAAAATTTGAAGTTTTAAACTTTGTACGTTTGCATAATACTAAATGGTACCCTTTTCGAAGTTTAGCACCATTTTGGTACTTTTCGTAACCCTAAAGTTCGAATTTTCCAAAAAATTTGCGATACATCTATCCTGCACTCCATCAGTGACTCTCATTCTAAATATCAGAACTCATTCAATTCAATTTTAGGTCATTACGTTGGTCCAATACTAATTATTACATTTTTGCTACTTTTCGTACCCTTTCAGTACCAATTCCCAAAAAAACCAGCATACGCACCAAGACAGACCCTGGTTCAAAATATCAAGATTTTAGCTTCAGCCGTTTTGTCTGGGCGTTGATTCTCAGACAATCAGTTATTTCACTACTCCTTTAAAATATAGAGAGAATAGAGTATTCCACTCTCTAGCTCTCTTTCCCTTAACACCAATCAATTCCCCTCTCTGTAAACACCAACAACGGTGGCATTGTTTTAAATGAAGACCGCCAGACTTGAAGACAATTTTCAACTTCCTTTCAGTGTTTACAAGGCTTATGGCTTCCATTATCATCATCATCACCATTATTATTCCTTACGGATGATGTCGATGTTGTCGTTGTTATTGTTGTCGATCCCCTTCATTTTTTCTTTTGCGGCCTAGGCCGATGATTGCCATTGATGTTGATGATGACTCCTGATTTGCTTTGATCTTTTGATTTTCACATTAACACCAATTCACTCAAAGTCGAACCGAGGCAGTCTGTCAGTCAGTCATTCATCCAACCTGCTCGCCTTCGCCATTCAGCTAGAGTCAACTAGATCATATCTCTCTCTATCTCCATCGGCAGCTGGAGGAAGGCAACAATAGCCGGCACCACTTGTTGAACGGCAATTGCTGCGAACAACGGCGGGGCGATGATAAACGAGCGACTCGATGACAATAAAAATCAACGTCATAATCATCATTTTTTATAGAAATTTGTTAAATTGTTTGTTAATTTTATTGGATAATTGCTTGGGAGTAGCAATGAGAGAGATATGGGAGGTGGAGAGAGAGGGGGTAATAAACTGCTTTTGTTTTTTCCTTCTCTTTTCTCAATCATAGTTGTTATTTGTGTCGTAAATAAAAATGAGATTTTAATGGAAATGCGAAAAAATGCCAAATGATAATGATTTAGTTGGATCGAATTGAATTGTTGTTGTTGCTGATTTTTTTGTTGTTTATGTTGGTTTTGTTGTTATTGTTACCGGCTTAATGCTGTTGATATTGACAAGATAAGTGAGAAAAAGTATTGAAAACATTTCAAGAATGATTGATGTTTAATGACTCAATTAGTTCAGTGCTTGGCAAGGGAATGATAAGCAGGTGCTCAGCAAAAGAAGTATAAGGAAAATTAAGATATGGAGAGTCAAGATGTTTATATGTTATACAGAGCCTAAAAATATATAAAAGATCTATGGAAGATATGTTATTTAATGAACCATAAGTAGGATCTTCTAACAGTGGAAGACGTGTGAAAGGCCTTCTGCCATTAGAAGACTTAGGAAGAGATGTATGAGACCTCTGTTGACAGATGACCTTTAGTGACCCGTTACAGACAGAAGACCATTTACAGGTCTTCAAGACATTTCATAGGCCTTTGAGATCCCTAGGTTTCTTTTACCATAATAGGGACTCTGTAGCCCAAAAATATTTCTGGGACTTCCAGACCCTTCCAGATCTTATTAAACTTTTACAGGTCTTCTAGATTTTCTGTAGGTCTTCTATAGGCAAAAGCTCGCCCACATGCGTTCTATAGATAGGCAGAAGACCCCCCACATGCGTTTTATAGATAGACAGAAGATCCCCTACAGGTCTTCTAAAGTCAAAAGACCTTCTTAAGGATTTCTCTAGACGGACATTTGGAGGTCTTCTAGGGAATGAAGACCTGTTGTGCTTATAAGGACAGGAGATCTTCAAAATGTCTGTCATAGACAGAATACTTTTTAACAGGCTGCTATGGACGGAAGACTTTGTATAGGCCTTCTCAACCACTGGCTGATCTTCGTTAAGCCATCTTGAGATCGTCATGACATTTGAAGGTCTCCGCGGCTGTTTAGAAATGTTCAATAAACAAAAGACCCTTCAATAAAAATAATACTCTTTATCATATGGGTCTTCTATAAAAGGACGACATTTCGAGGCCTTCTATAGACGTACGACAGTTAGAGGTCTTCTAGGACCGAAGACTTTTTTGTCACAATAAGGACACAAGGACATATACAGATAAAATATCCTTTTTAGGTCTTCTAGATTTCTGACAGATCTTTTATAGGCCACATTGACCTTTTAGAGGTCTATGTGGCAATATAGAGGTCTATGTGGCAATATAGAAGTCTTCGTGCCTCTTTAGAGATCTTCTCAAAACATAAGAATCTTCAATAAAAATAAAACTTTTTATCCTACGGGTCTTCTATAAACAGACGACATTTAGAGGTATTCTAGGGATAGAAGACCTTTTTGTCTTTATAAGGATAGAAGGTCTTTAACAGGTCTTCCATGGACAGAAGATGCTTTACATGGCAACTATGAACAGAATACCCTTTATAGGTCTGCTAGACCTCTAGCGGATCTTCCTTATGTAAGATTGAGTTTTAGAGTTCTTCATGGGATTTTAGAGGTATTCACGGCTCTTTAGAGATCTTTTATAAACAGAAGGCCATTCTATAAAAAATGCTATTTTATTCGTTTTTTAGAGTTTTGCATCTCTTCCAGAACTCCTACATTTCTTGTGGTCTTTAATAGGTATTCTATAGACAGAGGGACTCAATATCTATTTCAGATTTTTTCCAGGTTACAGGTCCTTTGGTCTACAATAGGTCTTCTATTCTAGGACCTCTTTAGTTTACCGGTCCTGTATATCTCCTATAGACTGAGGTCCTTTTGGCATTTTCGCCCGAAGATCATGTAAACATAAGACTCCCTATTGGCCTCTTTAAGGCCTTTGAAATCCTTTTAAAGGTCATATAGCTTTTTTGCAGAAAGAAGACCTTTTTTATTTTTGCTTTGACAGAATATCTTTTTAAAGACTTTCTAGACTCTTTCGGGACTTTTAATCTGCAAGAGGGTCTTCTGGACAAAAGTGGTTTTTAAAAATGAAAAATCTTTTCAGAGGTATTTTATTTCTATTAAAGGTCTTCTTCTATAGACAGCTTGCCATTTAATGCCTTTAATGTTCTGTTTTATAATTAGAAGGCATATCTGGATCTCCAACAAACTATATATTTTTATTCTCCAAATTTTCCTTAGAGAACTTTCAACAGGTTTTTTTAAATATCAAGACTTTGCAAATGCTCTATGGCTTCATTGAAGTTCACCATTTACGGACATTTATTGCGCCCTCTGAAAATATCCTTTTTTGTTTATGATTTAGAAATATATGAGAATATGAAATTTGGCCTACTAAGGTAACTCATGTAGATGGTATAAAAATCCTAGATTTTCCCCACGAGAGATCTACAGCTGCCAGAAAAATCAATAAATTCTTCTTCCATAAATTCTTCAAATCAATTTCCTATTTTTAACCCTAAATACTTAAGAAATACCTTTCTTCCTTATTCCATTTAAATTTCACCACGTATTCTAATTCCTTGCTGAAAGGCCGAAAGCAAAAATGCCTTTAGAGTTGAGGTTGGTCATTAATTAAAAAATGCCGACAACATGAAATTGTATCTATCCCTCCTTCGGCAACTTTTAGGACTTCTCATATTATCATTATTATTTTTTATTATTTTTTTTGTTTGTGGGGAGTACCGTTTGGTTATATGAGAAGATGTCTAAGTAACAACACTCAGCCATATCATAAATGTTCAATTTACAACTACAACAACAGAACCTTGTTAAATAATAATAAAAAAAACGTCAGAAATATACTTTTTTAAAGAGATTCAGGAGGAGAACAAAACTATAACTGTTATTTACGGGTTTTCAGATTGGTGATGGCGGTGATGGTGGTGAAAAGTCTGCATCACCCCAAAAAAAAATCATCAATGTTTTATGGTTGTTGGTGTTGTTATGGATGTATCAGTTTTTGTTGTTGGTTTTGTTCTTGTTAACCACAAAACGAACGAACGCTGCCAACGAAAATAATCCGCTTAGCCATACAATTTTATTTTATTATTATTCGTATTTTTTGTTTATTATTATTTAGATAGGTTAAATTTGAGTTTAAGTGGCCGTAAAAAAATATATGTACAATAAATAATAAACCAAGGAGGAAGATGTGAAAAAGAAGAACAGAGGAAAACCGAAGCTGGAAATAAATAAATATTTGCCAGATAACGGAAGATTTATGAGCTATGTTTGTTTTTATGATGAGTTACAATAAAAGGATTTTGGTTGTTAATCTTCTGCTTTTTCTCTAACAAGTTGATGGGTGGGTTGGAGTTGGAGTTGTAAGAAAAACTAAGTGTTGGTGTAGGAGAAATTTCTTTTCTGAGGAATTACGGTTTTGTGTGTGTGTTTTGCAAACGACAGGAAACAAAAGACTTAAGACACAAGCATCATTTTGCACTGGATTGCGTTTTTGGGGGAAATATGCGGTTATTGTGAGGGTAAAAAAAGTAAATTAGAAAACTGAAATCGTTAAAAAATTAATGTGAAATGTATATTTATGCCCTTGGAGTGGTTTTGAATAAAAAAAATCCTCAACACCATACTCACGATTTTTTTATGGAGAAGGTTCTTCCAATGTTTTTATGGAATCCACATATTTTGGGCATGTATGCTCTTACGAAATCCGTGATTATTTGCCAGGTTGTACATAAAAGTATATGGACTTAAAAATTCTAAATCCTCAATTATTTGGCCAAAGCTTTTATATTTTTAGAAAATCTACTATTTTACCAGGGTGTCCTTGAAAGACACCCCCGATTTTTTAGCTTGAATAAATGTTTAAAGTTTCCATCATTTTTGTTTTCGAGGCCCTTCAAAATCGACTATTTTTATTTGGACCCACAATTTTTCAGTAGTCTTCAAACCCCCACAATTTTGGGCGGCAAGTTCTTGAACAACATCAAACTCGCGATTCGGAAAAAGGAAGTCTTGCAAATTTTTTGCAAAATACACTATTATTTTTCAGAATGTGTTGGAGTAAAATGTTATTCTTAAAAAAATTTCCTAGTTTCGTTTCCAGGATGTCCATGAAAAAATGTTCAAAGGCTATCCCATTTTTTTGCTAGCCAATCCAAAAACCCTTGTTTTCGGAAAGAACACAAATATTAAAAAAACCATTGTGTTTGTTCACGTGGCCTTGAAATAGGCCAGAATTTTTAGCTACCAAAAATCATTCAACTTTTTTTCGGCTGAAAATTGCATCAGGCTTAAAAAATGTTGGAACAAACAAGCCCTGAAACTGTTCTCACAACATCTACAAACTTAAGGTATAAAGTCCTTAAACGATTTTTTTCAAAAGCAACGATTAAGGGATGTCTACAAAAAACATTTCTTAGAATTTCGTGAACTTCGTCAGGGAGTCATAAAATAATTCTAGTTTCTGCAATGGAAAAAATTACCAAAACTTAAAAAAAAAAATTGAAAATAAAGTTTATTTTCTTCCTTCAAAATCAAATATTCGGCAAGAACCAGATTTTTCAATAGTCTTTGAAAAAATCCTAAAATTTCTAGCATAGAAGAAGAAAGCCTTGCAAATTTTTCTACATATTTTTTTGGCATGACGTTCTTAAAAAAATATACGATTATTTTCCAGGGAGTCCTTTAAAAACACGATTGTTTCTAGAAAGGCTAAGAAATCTTAACAAAAAAAGATCTTCATAATTTTGTTCCTCCACAATATAAAAGATTTGTAGTACCGATTAAATCGACAACCATCAAAATATTTTTGAAAAAATCCTGGTGGAAAACTACTCTATTCGTATTCGGGACGTCCTTCAAAATGTTTTTTTTTTAATGACGGCTTGTGGGAAGGGGTTCCTCACAAAATTTGCCTAAAAATCCACCAGAAATATCCTGTACAACTATTTTTTAAGAAATCCATCATTTATGTATCATTGTTCACGAGATCCTTCAAAATATTCTAAAAATATAACAAACATTTTTGGTCAGAACACCCCTCAAAATGTTCTTAAAAATAGCGGTTTTAGTGAAGGGGTTCCTCTCAAAATTTATGTGAAAACTCTTAGAATTTTCTCCAGAAATACCTTGGGAAAATATTCTTTAGAGATCCATTTTTTATTATAGCCGGAAAGTCTCTGAAAAATGTTTGTAAATAAATTGTCAGGATGTCCACGAAAAAAAGGTTCTTAAAAATCCACAATCTTCGTCACAGAGTCCACCGTCGTTTTCACCAAGAAATCATATAAATCTCCGATTTTTTTTTTTTTTTTTTTTGGAAATCTTAAAAAAATCTTTAAAGGTTTATAGTTTTTGTCCATAAGGCCCTTCAAAATATTATTTTTGTCCAAGGTGTCCTTTAAATTTTGGTCAGGATTTCCTTGAAAAAATGATCCGGTGAATAATGTAGCTAAAATCACCAAAATACCGAATATTGGGAGGTACCATTAATATCGGAGCTATACGAAGCACTGGACCTGCATAGACAATTTTCTGTTATAGGCTGTAGTACCATTACGAATTCTAATTACGAAATTTGAATTGTTGAACTCTGGAGTTAAATGTCGCTAAAGTCATTAAAATACCGAATATGTGGGCTATACGATGTCGTGGACCTATATAGACAATACTCTTCCAGGGGTAAAGTACTCGGAAGGAACTCCTTTTTTGGATTTTCAGACAATTTCATTGAAAAATTTGGCTACAATCAGCAAAATAACGAATACCGGTAAAATGGGGGCTATACGATATCGTGGACCGATATAGCCATCTTCGAATTTGAACTGCCTGCAGACAAAAAACTGATTTGTGCAAAATTTTAGCTTCCTGTCTTAATTCGTTTCGCTAAATCGTCTTAGAATTTGACGCTGATCAAGCGTGTATATACTTTGTTATGTCTAAAATTATTATTTCGATGAGTTACAAACGGAATGACGAACTTTATATACCCTCCATACTATGTATGGTGTAGGGAATAAAAAGAGACCCCCATGTTGATAATAGTTTCCAAAAATTTATCATTTCTTCCTCCAGAAATTTCCCAAAAATTACATATTTTTTCAATAGTAAAGAAATATAGTCTACTCTAGAGGGACTATCTACCATGCAATCTAATATGCAATCCATAGAAAAATCGCAAAAATTGAAATCTAAATAATTGTGCGCTATTAGGAAATTTATGACTCAAATTTTTCAAGAACAAAATATTTCAAAATTTTGCAAAAAAAACAATATGTGGCATAATACATTTTAAAATATAAATGCCAACAGTTAAAATACTATTTATATTTAAAAAAAATAAATTATATTAAAATTATATATACTTATATTTATATATTTGTATTATTCATACATTTTCTAAGCCATTATTTCCTGGAGTCCTTAAGGCCTTACTAAGCAAAAATATATCCTCCAATTCCTTCTATAACCATAAAAATGAAATAAAGTTAGCCCCATGTTGATAAAAGTCTCCAAAAAAATTGAGTATTTCTAGTTCCAAATATTTCCAAAAAATGTTGGTATTTGAAGTCTTTTGTAGTGGCACGCCATACCGACGATATGTAATCCGTAGAAAAAAATGAAATCTAAATAATTTTGTGTTCTTGGCTTTGGAGAACTATACCAGAATGGCTCAAATTTTGCAAAAAAAAGTCTGAACATTTTACAAAAAAAAAAAAAAAATAAAAATAAATAAATTTTTGAATATAAATACCAACAATAATATTTATAATTAAAAATATTATTAAAATTATTTATACTTTTTTTAAATATTTTCATTATTTTAACATTTTTCCAAACAATTCTTCCCTGGAGACCTGAACGCCTCACTAAGCACAACTCAAATGACTTCCATATCCCCAAATGACTTCCATATCTATAAAAATGGCATAACTAACCTTGCCAGCAAATTAGCTAAGACACGCCATGAATGCCTTCCTAGACACCTTAAAGGGCATAAAATTGCACCAAGTCTTTAATCTACAAAGAAAACCACACAATCTTGTAATGCCAAGTGTTTAAATTAAACAGCCTATCAACATTGTTAAGAAAAAAACATTCTTACTTTCCCACCCCCCTTGCCAATTGTGGCCAAGGGCCTTAGATGAAACAACCTCGCAACAAAGATAATTGCATGGCAACAACAAGTTAGGAAGCGCCAGTGTTTTACCCAGAATGTCATCAGAATGAAAGACTAGAAGACAAAAAAAGGTTTGCGTCTTAAGTCTTTTGTTTTATACGAAGCGAGTGAGATACACAGGCAAGCAATCGTAGGCATTTTTGTTGCTATGTGTGTGAGGTGGATTGGAATTCATTATTTTTACAAGCACGCAATGGTATATATTACAACAATAAAAACAACAATTATTGTTATTTTATTAATTTAAAATATTTATTTTTATACCCTCCACCATACTATGGAGGGTATATTAAGTTTGTCATTCCGTTTGTAAAATCTCGAAAAATACATTTTAGACCCTAAGGCGATCTAGCGACGTATGTTTGTCTGTGGAAATTACTCTAGCTTCCGAACGAAATTAAGAAGGTTGATAAATTTTTACTCAAATGTATATTATGTTTTCAGGACTTTTGGTATTGAAAATGGGTCATGTAGGTCCACGTTTTGGTATAGCTCCCATATAACTGTACCTCACGATATTCGATATTTTAATGATTTTAGCGACAATATTCATCGGAATTCTTTCAAATTTGGTATTTGACGTTCGTAATGGGTACCACAGCCTACGACAGAAAATTGTGTGTACAGGTCCACGTCTTCGTATAGCCCCCATATAACGGTACCTCCCTATACTCGGTATTTTAATGATTTTAGCGACATTATTCACCGGAATTGTAACAAATTTCGAATTAAAAGTTCGTAATGGGTACTACAGCCTATGACAGAAAATTATCTGTGCAGGTCCATGTCTTCGTATAGTCTCCATACAACGGTACCTCCCGATATTCGGTATTTTGGTGATTTTAGCGACATTATTCACCAGAATTGTTTCAAATTTGGCATTTGAAATTCGCAATGAATACTTCATCCTATGACAGAAAATTGTCTGTGCAGGTCCACGTCTTCGTATAGCCCCCATATATCGTTACCTCCCAATATTCGATATTTTAATGATTTTAGCGACATTATTAACCGGAATTGTTTCAAATTTGTTATTTGAAGTTCATAATGGATACTACAGCCGTAGACGGAAAATTGTCCATGCAGGTCCATGTCTTCGTATAACCCTCATATAGTGGTACTTCCCGATATTCGGTATATTGATGATTTTAGCGACATTTTTCACCTGAATTGTTTCAAATTTGGTATTTGAAGTTCGTAATGGATACTATAGCCTGTGACCGAAAATTGTCTATGCTGCTCTAGATCTTCGTATAGGCCCCATATATCAGTACCTCCCTATATTCGGTATTTTAAAGATTTTAGCGCCGTTATTAACCTGAAATGTTTCAAATTTGGCATTTGAAGTTCGCAATGAATACTACAGCCTAAGACAGAAAATTGTCTATGCAGGTCCCCGTCCTCGTATAACCCCCATATGACGGTACCCCTATATTCGGTATTTTTATGACTTTAGCGACATTATTCACCGGAATTGTTTCAAATTTATTATTTGGAGTTCGCAATGAACACTACAGCTTTAGACAGAAAATTGTCTATTCACGTCCAGGTCTTCGTATAGGTCCCATATATCAGTACCTCCCAATATTCGGTATTTTGATAATTTTAGCGACATTATTCACCGGAAATACTTCAAATTTGGTATTTAAAGTTCGTAATGGATGGTACAGCCTAAGACAGAAAATTATCTATGCAGGTCCAGGTCTTCGCATAGCCCCCATATAACGGTACCTCCCGATATTCGGTATTTTTATGACTTTAGTGACATTATTCACCGGAAATGTTTCAAATTTGGTATTTGAAGTTCGTAATGGACGGTACAGCCTAAGACAGAAAATTGTCTGTACCCCCCATTTAACGATACCTCCCGATATTCGGTATTTTGAGGATTTTAGCGGCAATATTCACCGGAATTGTTTTAAATTTGGTATTTGAAGTTCGTAATGGGTACTACAGCCTACGACAGAAAATTGTATGTGCAGGTCTACGTCTTCGTATAGCTCCCATACAACGGTACCTCCCGATATTCGGTATTTTGATAATTTTAGCGACATTATTCACCGGAATTGTTTCAAATTTGGTATTTGAAGTTCGTAATGGATATTACAGCCTACTACAGAAAATTGTCGATGCAGGCCCAGGTCTTCGTATAGGCCCCATATAACGGTACCTCCCGATATTCGGTATTTTCATCGATTTTTTTTAAGTTTCGCTTTTGAATATTGTAATGGCTGTAATGTTGCCTATGCAGGTCCACGTCGTCGTGTAGACCCTAATATAACGGTTACAATCGATATTTTTAAGATTTTAACAGAATTTTTAAGATTTTAACAGAATTTTTAAGATTTTAACAGAATTTTTAACGATTTTTTTTTTTTTTTTGAAAATTGCCAAATTCGCTCCAAATGGTAGAGGTTATTCAAAGATCGACCCGGCCGACCTTAATGTTTTTTACTTGTTTTTGTTTAATTTTTATTGCAATTTGAAATTTTATTTTAATTTGTTTCCTTCTTTTATTTTTTTGCTTCTTCTTTTCAGATTACGTTCAAAATAACATTACATAAACGTTGTGGTGCTGTAATCTTGTTGTAGTTATTTTAAACAGTTCTTCTACCACACAACCATCTGGAAATTGCCCCCAAAACAAACAACAGCAACAACAACATCATTTCATTTCGCATTAAAAATGGAGTACAATATAGAAAATAAAAGGCAAAGGCATCATCTGCATATCCAACGATCATCTTTAACTGTTAAATTCTACTTAGCGGTAAGTGTTTTTCATTATTTTTAGTTGGACTCTTAAACCTTTTAGAATTTTATCTCCTCGCCAGAGATGCGGAGCAAAACTGTATGTGTTTACATGCCAACAATTAAGTTAGTTGTAAACAGCAATGTTAGCTGTTTTTTTTTTGTGTATTATTATTTAACTTTAGTTAGTTTTCGGCTCGTTGGAGTTTTATAGCCCAGCAATCTGGCAGCTGAGATTAATTAATTTCGAAACATATAGAGCAGAATGTTGCGTATCATGAGCAAAAACAAAAAAAAAAAAAAAAATAAGTTAGTCGTCTAACTTTATATGCAAATTCAAAGTAATCATTAATCTTGCTTATGCTCACGTGTGTGTGTATGTGTGTGTGTAATGAAGATTGTTATGTTAACATTTTAATTTCGGACATTTCTTCTCTTATATACAGTGGGACATGGCTATTTTCTATCTTCTAATTTTAACTATACTAAACAGACGTATTTGACTTAATTTTAGAAATTCAATACCATATCTGGCCATTTGTTAAATTTATTGGTTATTAATAGCCACAATTGACTGTAGACCTCTATTAACTAAAAACTTTACTTTATTTCGGGATTTTTATTTCCACAACAACAACAACAACAAATCATCTTGAACATGTTTTGGGCAAAAACATTAGGTAAACTATTATAACGTAACTTAATTTAAGACAGTTAAACAAACTTCCGCGCTGATTTGTTTCTGATAGCATTTACATACATACGTTCACAGAAATATACAAACAAACATCGCAAAGTAATTCAGAATTGGACAGACAAAAAAAAATTTTTTCAATTTTTTACATCACCTATTTAAAAAAAATTTTTGGAATTCATAGAAAACAAAGGTAGACCAAAAAAAATTAGTCAAAATATATTCTTCTGAAATATATGTGAAAAATATTTTTCCAGAAATGATTTCCTATTTTTAACAGAAAATTTCGAAAAAATAAATTAAAAAAGGGGAAAAAAGTAAAAAAGCAGTTGAGTTCGGCCGGGCCGATTTTTAAATACCCTCCACCATTTGGAACGAATTTGGAAATTTTCAAAAAAATAAAATACGTTAAAAATTCTGTTAAAATCTTAAAAATAATTTTTTTTTTCAATATGTATATATTTTGACTCCTTGGACCTCCCAAAATAATTTCGAAAGACATTGACAGTTAGGATAGTCGTCTTTGAAAAACTGCTTATTTTTGTAGCATTCTGTTTTCACTTGTTAAACTTTTGCTGAGTTTATGTCAATTTCAGCATTAAGCTGTCCTGAATTTTCAAAGTCCAAAAAATCCCAAGGACAGATAGGCCAGCCAAGATAAATATCTTCCATGCTGGCTAGTCTGCTTAATTATACCTTCAGCCAGAGGGTATATATCATTTGATACGGCTAAAGCGTAACTCATCGAAATAACGGTTTAGGTCTCTTTGGACCAAATCCGTTTCAGGACATTTGGAGTCGAATTCATAGAAAACAAACGTAGTCCAAAAAAATTTAGTCAAAATATTTTCTTCCGAAATATATGTGAAAAATATTTTTCCAGAAATGATTTCCTATTTTTAACAGAAAATTTCGAAAAAAAAAATTAAAAAAGGGGAAGAAACTAAAAAAGCAGTTGAGTTCGGACGGGCCGACTTTTAAATATCCTCCACCATTTGAAACGAATTTGGAAATTTTCAAAAAAAAATAAAATGCGTTAAAAATTCTGTTAAAATCTTAAAAATACCGAATATAACCGTTATACTGGGGTCTATACGAAGACCTTAACCTGCATAGACAATTTTCTGTCACAGGCTGTAGTACACATTGGGAACTTTAAAAATGAAGTTTCAAACAATTTCGGCGAATAGAGTACCTAAAACTATCAAAATACCGAATATAGGGAGGTACTGATATATGGAGCCCATAAGAAGACCTGGACCTACATAGACAAATTTCTGTCATAGACTGTAGTTCTCATTACGATATTCGGTATTTTCATGATTTTAGGGACATTGTTAACCCGAATTGTTTCAAAATTCGTATTCGAAATTTGTAATGGGTACTACAGCCTATGTAAAAAATTCGTATGCAGGTTCACGTCTTCATATAGCCCCATATAACAGTATCTCCCTATATTCGGTATTTTGATTATTTTAGCGACATAATTCATTCGAATTGTTTCAAATTTTGTATTTGAAGATATTAATGGGTACTACAGACTATGACAAAAAATTATTTATGCAGGTCCACGTCTTCGTATACCCCCCGTATAAAGGTCATCATTTAAACTTTATTTTTCGGATTTTTTTTTGAAAATTTTAAAGTTCCTTCCAATTGGAGGAGTTTATTAAAAGTTATTCCCGGCCGAACATAGCTGCTGTTTTACTTGTTTTTTTTTTTTTTTTGTTTAGTATTTCAGAAAAAAAGTTCCTTTGCATTTATCTAAAAAAAACCATCGTTCTTTCTCGAAAATTGTCAACACCATCGAAGAAATTAGTTATAGTTTTTGAGTTAGGGTCACAGTCGAAGGGGGCGTCCCTGTGGACATTTCCTCTCCGAAGTGTTAAATTTTTTTGAGAATTTGAAATCTTTTGTTTAAAAATGTACATATTTTGACTCTTTGGACCTTCGCAAATAATTTCGAAAGACCTTGACAGTTAGGATAGTCGTCTTTGAAAAACTGTTTATTTTTGTAGCAGTCTGTTTTTACTTGTCAAACTTTTGCTGAATTAATGTCAATTTCAGCATTCAGCTGTCCTGAATTTTCAAAGTCCAAAAATCCCAAGGACAGATAGGCCAGCCAAGATAAAAATCTTCCATGCTGGCTAGTCTGCTTTATTATACCCTCAGCCAGAGGGTATATATCATTTGATACGGCTAAAGCGTACCTCATCGAAATAACGGTTTTAGACTCTAGATCTCTTTGGACCAAATCCGTTTCAGAACATTTGGAGACGATCTAGGGGTGTCCGTCCGTCTGGCTGGCGCGCACGATAACTCTTGGAGGGAGTATCCGATTTGGTCCAAACTTGCTACATCGTAATATTATTGTCAAACTTAGAACGAGTTCGAGTTTTCAAAAAAATATTTTAGTGCACACAAAGAGAAAAGATATTGCGATTGTCCTCTAACTTGGCAAATCCTAATATTTGCAGAAGTGCTAGGTCAGGTGCGAAAATAGATATTATCGTTCCTCACCATCAAGTACCTCCCCCACAAAGGGTCAAAACTTTGAAAAATTCTATGTCTTAAAAATGTTATGTAAGAGTCCGATTGTCTTCAAATTACACATATCACAATAATTTTATTAACCGGAGGTCTAGTGTGAAAATGGAAAATATTGGTCCACTCCATCTAGTACCACCCCACACAAGAGTTCGAAATTACGTATATTTTTCAAATTTAAAAAATTAACATCTTATTCCATTCAGAATTGACACATGTGAATATTTGTATCAACACAGGATCTGTTATAAAGATTGTAAAGTTTGGACCATCCCTTCTGGTACCCATAAAGGTTCAAAGTTTTAAAAAACCAAAACGATTATAAAATCCAAAATAAGCATATGGTTCTCTTTATATTTCTTACATCCCATTATTTCCATTACCATAAGATCTGCTGTGAAGATGGAATATATCGGTTCACTCCTTCTGGTACCTCCCCCATAAAGGGCCGACATTTTAATATCCTTGAATCTCATAAAACGCGAAAAAGTTTTGAATAACCAAAACGATCATAAAATCTGAAATAAGCATCCTGTTTTCTTCATTTTCTTACATCCCATTATTTCCATTAACATAAGATCTGCTGTGAAGATGGGATAGATCGGTCCACTCCTTCTGTTACTTCCCTCACATTTGAATATCCTTGTATATCATAAAACGCGAAATTAACATCCGATTCCATTCAGACTCGATGCATTTCAATATTTTCATCATGACAAGATCTGTTATAAAGGTGATAGAGATCGGACAATTCCTTCTTGTACCTCCCCCACTTAGGGTCAAAGTTTTGAATAACCAAAACGATCATAAAATCTGAAATAAGCATCCTGTTCTCTTCATATTGCACGCATACAAAACATTTTTGCTAATATAAGATCTGTTGCGAAGATCTGCTAAGCCCTTGCGCTCAAAGGATCAGAAATACGAAAGAAATACTCTTTTCTGCCATAACTTGCAAAACACTTCCGCGATTCTTTACAATTTGATGTATCTAAATATTTCTCTCAACCAGGAATCTGGGATTTATGATTTCGAATAAAATTGGATATTAATGTTCCATTTTCTTGTAATTGCGCCCATACCAATATTTTTGATCTGCATTTGACGAAATAAGAAAATTGAATATTTCGGTCCACAATATCTGGTACCTCTCGCACATTTCAACATATTCTAAAAATTATAACATATCTCATACAAAGTGAAGGAAGTAGTCGATATAGTCCAAACCTGGCACACCGCAATATTTATATCATATTTATTTAGGTCCGATACGAAATGGACAGTATTGGCTCATTTCTTCGGAACTTACTCCATAGAGGGTCAATCGTTTGAATAAACATAGCCGGAGTCAAAATATATTTAAATATTCAAACATTGGCTGAGGGTATACATCTGACGGCAAAACCGACTGATCCTTTTTAAATTGTTTTTGTATATTTTTATCGGAAAGAAAGAAATTTTCGAAAATTTCCCGAAAACTGGAAATTCTTTTATTTCCCATAAAACACCAATAAAAAATCTCCAATCACTAAAAATTTCAAAGTAGCAGGTACCTTTGAAAACCCATAAAATCTGTTATCTAAAAGTAATTAAATAATTAAAACAAAACAAAATTCCAATAATATGTTATTAACTACGGCCAATAGCCATAAAAAAACGTGTGGGGATACACCCTCTCCGAAGAAGAAGCCAACTGCCTACCAAGAATAAATTCACTGTACCGTGTAACGTGTTCTGTTTTCCGAAAAGAAACCAAAAACCCTTATTACTTGCTTTTCGATTTTGGTAATACCCAAGGTTATTAAACTCTCTTCGTAGTTTTTATGGCATTTCTTTTTTTCTCTGCTCGCTTTCTGTAGTTGGACATCCTAAAGAGGTTCGTTACCATCAAGTATATGGCGCATTTTTGTTGTTGCCAACGGAAAATATGTTTTGTAAAAGTACAAAAGAAGGCTGAGTGGGCTTATGGCCGGCTGCTGTAGCATTCATTGTTTATGGCTTAATTATAGAGCACATACGGGGAGGCATACACATAGGTATGAGTAGAGCTTTGTACCATCGACCGACCACCGTCATAATCGTCATAAGCATCATGAAAAACTTCCATAGAACGAAGTACCAGAATCTTCTGGCGCTTTTGGGCGGTTGACTTTTTGCAATTGTTGGCATTAAAACAATGTAGCAAAACGTATGTATGTATCTGCACATACATATGTATGTTTGTATGTATGAATAACACAACATAAGTAAGTGAAGTTAGTTAGTGATTATTTCGGAAATTCCATGGCTGGTACTTAGAAATAAAATCATATGTTGCAGTCTTGTAGCCAAATGAGCTTGTTTTTGTTTCGGTTTTTCTTTTTTTTAAGAGCCGTGAGTTATAATTACCGCTATTCCTTTTATTTCAATTTCACAATTTAATTTTCAAAAAAAAATTGTAATGCAAGAGATTCTAGATGCTTTTTTTCTGAGAAGGGACCATTTCGAGTTTTTTTTTACTTTTTTGAAATAAAAATGTTTGAGAAAAATTCACATTTTCTGCAGGAAATTCTTGAATCCTAGAAAAATCCACTAATTTGACAGGAAGTTCTTGAAAACTATATTTAACAAAAATCTACGATGTTTTGCCACTGTGTTCCTGAAAACAAAATTCTGGACAAATTTAGAATTTTTTACTAAGAAATCCTTGAAATCTAACTATTTGATTTTTGTCCAAAAATGCTAATAAGTATCCTGAAAAATGTGCTATTTTGAAAGAAAGTCCTTGAATACAAAATTCTTAAAAACATCTCAGATTCTGCATGAATCCTAGAAAAATCCACGAATTCGGCAGAAAGTTCCTGAAAATTATATTCTTAAAATGTTCACGATTTTTCTTTTGTCAGGAAGTTTTTGAAAAATTTGCGATCTTTAACGGAAGTCCTTGAATACAAAATTCTTAAGAAATCTCCGATTTTTGCCGAAAGGTTCTTCAAGAGAAAAAAATGAAAATCCAAGATTTTGGCCAAGATCACAGTTCTTAAACAAAGCTTGACCATTCTAGGATTATCATCAGAAAGTTCTTGAAATTTTCAAAATGTTCACGATTTTTGTAAAGAAGTCCTGGAAAACTTAATTCTAGATTTTTCTCCAGAGGTCCTCAAGAAATATTGAAAAATTCGCGATTTTGAAAGGAAGTCCTTGAATACAAATTTCTTAAAAAACTGCGATTTTTGCCAAGAGGTCCTTGAAAAGAAAAAAATGAAAACCCAAGATTATGACTCTAAAAAAACTCTTAACAATTCTAAGATTATCAGCCAGAAGTTCTTGAAAATTTTTCAAAAATTTTGCGAAGAAAGCCTTCAAATCTAAATATTTGATTTTTGTCAAAAAATCCTAATAAAAATCTTGAAAAATTCACGATTTTGAAAAGGCGTTCGTGAATACAAAATTTTTGAAAAATCGTCGATCTTTGCCAGGATGTTTTTGAAAACTAAATACTTGAAAGAAAAGAAAAATTATTTGAAAATCCAAGATTTTGACAAGAACTTCTTTAAATCTTGAAAAATCTATGATTTTGCTAGGATGTCCTTAAAAATTTAATTCTTAAAAAATGATTTTTTAAGGAAATCATTGAAAAAATTAGAAACATTTTTACCAGGATGTTCTTGAATACAAAATTCTTTAAGAAATCTCCGATATTTGCCAAGAGGTCCTTAAAAAGAAACAAAAAAATGAAAATCCAAGATAATGATAAATAACTCTTGGCAATTCTAGAATTTTTACAAGGGGTTATGGCCATTTTAAAATATTCAATAATTCGTGCCTAAAAAAGTGATCACAAATAATAGCTAAAAACGTCGAAAACTCAATATTTAAGGAGACAATTGACAATTCTAGGATTTTCACCAGGAGTTATGGCCATTTTAAAATATTCAATAATTCGTGCCTAAAAAAGTGATCACAAATAATAGCTAAAACGCCGAAAACTCAATATTTAAGAAGTTATGGCCATTTTAAAATATTCAATAATTCTTTTGATCACAAATATTAGATATTATTTGTGATCACAAGTGTGAAATGACGAAAACTCAATATTTCTTTTTGACTTTTAAGCAGTTATGGCCATTTTAAAATATTCAAAAATTTGTGCATTAAAAAAAGTTTTTGGAAATAAAATTTTTAAAAATGCTCACGTTTTTATAAAGATATCCTTGAAAACTAAATCCTTAATTTTTGTCCACAAGTCCTTAAAATATTTTTGAAAAAATCACAATTTTGAAAGGAAGTTCTTGCATAGAAAGTGCTTGAAAAATTGTCGAACTTTGTCAGAAAGTCTTTGAAAACTAAATACTTGAAAATCTTGGATTTTTGCCAAGAGGTCCTTGAAAAAAAAAAACGATTAAAAAAACTCTTGACAATTTAAGGATTTTTACCAGAAAGTTCTTGAAAACTTTTTTTTAAAAATGTTTACGTTTTTTTTCTAAGAAATCCTTGAAAACTAAATTCCTATTTTTTTCAGAAGTCCTTAAATATCTTCAAAAATTCACGTTTTGAATACAAATCGAATACAAAATTTTTGAAAAATCGTCGATATTTGCCAGGAAGTCTTTGAAAGTTAAATTCATGAAAAATCCTCGATTTTTGCCGAGAGGTGCTTGATAAGAAAATAAAATTGAAACTCCAAGATTACGACTAGGAAGTTTTTTAAAAAAAATTTTGATTTTTCAATTTTTTTTTGAAAATGTTTACGTTTTTTTTCTAAGAAATCCTTGAAAACTACATTCCTATTTTTTTCCAGAAGTCCTTAAATATCTTAAAAAATTCACGTTTTGATGAAGTCCTCGAATACAAATTTTTTGAAAAATCGTCGATATTTGCCTGGAAGTCTTTGAAAGTTAAATTCTTGAAAAATCTTCGATTTTTGCCGAGAGGTGCTTGATAAGAAAATAAAATTGAAACTCAAAGATTATGACTAGGAAGTTCTTTAAAAAAACTTGCCAAATCTAGGATTTTCACCAGGAAGTTCTTAAAAACCATTTTTGCGAGAAAATTCAAGAAAAACTAATTTCTTCATTTCTGTCCTTAAGAATTTTCGAAAATTTTACAATTTTAAATGGAAGTCTTTGAATAAAAAATTCTCAAATAATTATCGATCTTTGTCGAAGTGTTCTTGAACCATTAAGATTAAATTTGTAAAAAAAATGTTCGATTTTTCAATTTTTAAAAATCCAAGTTTTTGACTAGGAATATCTTTAAAAACATTTCTTGAAAAATTTATGATTTTACCAGAGTATCCTAAAAACTAAATTCTCAAAAAAAAAAACAGATTTTTTTCAAGGAAATTCTTAAAAAAAATAAGAAAAAAATACAAATTTTTACCATCAAATCCTTGAAAACAGAATTCTTAAAGAATCAATTTATAAAGTGCTTGAAAAATTGTCGATCTCTGTCACAAAGATTTTTAAAAATAAATTCTTGAAAAATCCTCGATTTTTGCCAAGAGGTCCTTGAACAGAAAATTGTTTTGAAAATTCGCGATTTTGAAAAAAAGTCCTTGAATACAAAATTCTTGAAAAATCATCGATTTTCCCAAGATTTTGACCATTAAGTCCTTGAAAATGATATTGCAAATTCTATGATTTTACCAAGATGTCTGAAAAATTTAAGAATTTTGGCCAGAAAGTCTTTGAAAAAAGATTCTAAAAAAATCCATGATTTTTACTAGAAAGTCCTTGAAAACCAATTTCCTTAAGAATCCATGATTTTTGCCAGGAAATCCTAAATCTTTTTTAAATTCCCGATTTTTCCCATAAGTCCTTGAAAGTCAATTTATTAAAAAATCAAGGAATATTACGAGGACGTCTTTGAAAAAATATTTTGCATAAAGAAAAGTCAAGACATTTGTTCGTAAAAGATACTATTTAGTTGAAAATAGGAAGTCCTTAAAAATGTATTCGTTAAAATTATAGTTCCTGTCAAAAGAAGAAGGTGCACGAGAAAAAAGAAACCTCTAATTTCAATTTAAAAAATCACCTAAATTTGTAGAAATTATATGATATTCGCAGTTTTCTAGAAACCATTCATTTTTTTTGAATTTAGAATTTTTCAAAGTTTTAACAGTTTTTGGGAGATGTACCAAAACGTTTTACGGGTATAACAATTCGTTTAAGTTTCATTGTAAAGTTTTGTGTAAAAAGTGGATTAGTTCCACGTGTATTTTGGTGTCATGATTATTAAAAATATTAACCCATTGTGGGAGGTACAGGAAAAAGTGGATCGATATTTCGCATTTTTGTCCGTGATTTCAATTGACATTTCAAATAAGAGACAGTAAAAGCGTCATAGCTTTGATGAATTTTAACTAAAAAACTGATAAATGTTCGTGTCTTAAGTCTTTTGTTTTCTCAACACCACTCATCAAATAAACATTTGAAGATGTTGTCCGTTTTTTTTGCAAAAAAAAAATCTTCACAAACTCAAACTTTCTCAATACTTTCTTCAATTGTTCCATCCACCACCCTCAATATTTACCTCGATCTTAATGTAAAATTGATTGTCTGCCCAAATTATGTTCTTATTGTTAATGGCTTAAATGAAAAAAAAAACAATTTCAACCACGCATCAAATTTGTCCGATATGTATTTTTTTTCTCGCCCATTAGACCATTGTCAAAAAAAAAAAAACCCAAAATTTGTTATGGTTTTCGTCTTAATGTAGGTTTGTTCCAAATTTTGATATTCTTCACAGAACTTTCTTTCTTTCATTGGCGTGCAAAACGGGCGTGAGCGTGTGAAAACAATGTATGTATGTCGCTTTTATTTTTGAGCAATGCTTTTCACACGAGATGAATGTGTGTGTAGGTATCAACGACACACAATATGTGAATAAAATACCATGTTAACAATGTTTTCACATAAAATAAATAATTAAAGAAAAAAAAGTGAAAAAATAGCAATTGGTGTTGTGTTTACTTATTTTCAGGGCAGAACTCTTGATGCAACAAAAGAGCGTGGCAAAATTTGGTAGTCGAAATAATGTATTTATTTAAAAAAAATACTTAGTAGAATATCAGAATTAAAATCTGAAAATTTCAACCCACATCAAGAAAAGACACAATTTTTAAGAATGTTTTCCACCAAAAGGTGGATTTTTTAGAAAACCTTTTGATTCGTAATTAAAGCCAACAATTCAATTTTTCAGAATATTTTTTGAAAAGCCTACTGAGAGTTATAAAAGTCAAATTCGTGAGTTTTTTTAAGAGCCAGTCATTTTCTAAACAGCCAACAGACATTGTGGATTTTTGTATACATTTTTAAAAGATCCAATAGGACCAATATTGGATATTATAAATATTTTCGAAAAAAAAAAACATAAAGGCCAACAACGCCGAAGGAATATTTTTGTCAAAAATGCATTGCTGAGATTAAAAAAAAACTGCAACAAAGTCAAAAGCCATAATTTTTACTTTTTTTTAATTTTATTGAATGAAAGCAAAACATATCGGAAATAGCATCAAATTTTAGAATAAGTTAAGATTTGTTCCGATTTGTCACCATTGGCACGAATTATGGCCTTGAAACGGCCAATGAAACCGTCACACGCTGCCCGAATGTTGCTCTGCGGTATATATATTTTTATACCCTCCACCATACTATGGAGGGTATATTAACTTTGTCATTCCGTTTGTAACTCCTCGAAATACTCATGTCAGACCCAACAAAGTATATATATTCTTGATCAGCGTAAAATTCTAAGTCGATTTAGCCATGTCCGTCTGTCTGTTGTAATCACGCTATCTTTCGAACGAATTCGGATAGAAGGCTAAAATTTCGCACACGTGTTTATTTTTCCAGTAGGCAGGTTAATTTCGTAAATGGGCAATGTAGGTCCACGTTTTCATATAGCCCCCATATAACGGTACCTCCCGATATTCGGTATTTTACTGATTTTAGCGACATTATTCACCGGAATTGTTTCAACTTTGGTATTTGAAGTTCGAAATGGATACTACAGCCTATGACAGAAAATTATCTGGGCAGGTCCATGTCTTCGTATAGCCCCCATATAACGGTACCTCCCTATATTCGGTATTTTGATGGTATTAGCGACATTATTCACCGGAATTGTTTCAAATTTGGTATTTGAGATTAATAATGGATGCTACAGCATATGACAGAAAATTGTCTGTGCAGGTCCAGGTCTTCGTATAGCCCCCATATAACGGTATCTCCCAATATTCGGTATTTTTATGATTTTAGCGCCATTATTCACCGAAATTGTTTCAAATTACGTATTTAGAGTTCGTAATGGGAACTACAGTCTGTGACAGAAACATGTCTATGCAGGTCCAGGTCCTCGTATAGGCCCCATATATCAGTACCTCCCTATATTCGGTATTTTGACGAGTTTAGGTACAATACCCACCGAAATTGTTTGAGATATCGTACTTGACGTTAGTAATGGATGCTATAGCCTGTGACAGAAAATTGTCTATGCTGGTCCAGGTCTTCGCACAGCTCCGATATAATGGTACCTCCCTATATACGATATTTTGATGATTTTAGCTACATTATTCACCGTTTATTTCAAGTTTCGAATTTGAATATGGTAATGGCTAATGGCAAAAAATGCCTATGTAGGTCCATGTCGTATAGACCCCAAATGGTGGAGGGTATTCAAAGTTTGGCCCGGCCGAACTTACTGCTTTTTAACTTGCTTTTTTTTACTGCAAAAATATGACCTTCTGCGAAATGTCAACATATATGACACATTTATCTCGATTATCATCAAATATGTATTTCAATGTCATAGCCTAAAAAAGATTTTTCAATGGCAGCCTCACCTTTCCCTCACCCAAAAATAAAACACATATCTCCAAACATTCCATTGATTCTTTGTATGTCTGTTTGTGTGTGAGTGTGTGCCTTTAACATTGAAAAGAAAACTTGGTCATTTAACGTCGTCACACACAAGCACACAAAAAACGCCAAACTGACCCACATTTTATTTTTAGAGCCACTCGATTTTATGACGATTGCCATCAGAAAAGAGAGGCAGGCGGTCATGGCACAATTTGTTTTGCTGAAGCGCAACCGAAAAAAAGAAACATTTAAGTTTTCCAACCACACCGAAGACCTCCAAAGCAAACGAAAATTAAAAACTATTTTTAATTGCTAAACAAAGCCAAATGGAGCAGAAAATGCACACGAAATAGACCAACAAAAAAAAAAAAAAAATAAAAATCAGAACAGAACCCGAAAAAAAAAACACCACCAACCTTAACTAAAGTAGACAAATAATGAAGTGAAGAAAATACCCCCCTCTCTGCTACCAAACCGATATAAATCCATTCACATCGTTTTGGCCACACAATAAAATGTTTAAAATGGGACTTGGGACTGGGAATGGGAAATGAAATAAAACCCCCCGAAAAAACTAAGTAACAATCACAAATACGCCATTCTCTTCGAATTGAATTTACAATTTGACGAGTGTCAAGTACTATTAGCCTTCTTTAAACTACTTTCCCAACGACATGAAGTGCTGGTAATCGTTATAAATCTCAGCCACAACAACAAATGCCATATAAAACCAAATAAAAAGACGACCATCCATCCAAACCAACCAACCAACCAGCCAGCGAACCATCTTAACCAAAATTGGGCATTAACGACACAATGAATGACAAACAGAATGGCAATAACAAAAACAGCGCTCACACAAAAGAATAGCACCAACCAACAAAAAATGGTAACTTCTTTGGCATTCTATGCCATGACTCAAAATATTTACCCGCCATTTCGGGTCGGGACGTTTTAACCAAAAGTCACAAAAAACCAAACCAAACCAAATGAAATAAAACTCTCTAACAATCACTCATTTTACGACAAGAAGTGATCGTTTACTGCTATTTTTTGGGGGGGAAATAAAAGCACACATCTCCAACAAGTGTGACAGACGGTGTGACACTTAGCCAAGCGCTGCCAAATGGCTACTTAGGGAATCAACTGAGAATTAAAACCCTTCACTTGTTTTCAAACCAAAAAAAAAAAATGGGAAAATGGAAAAAAGTCTCTTCCAGGATTTTTATTATTTCTCACAAACAATACTGATTTCAACTCAGAATTGTCATATTCCGAATATTTGAGAATTTTTTTTTTTTTAAATATTTCACATCATTTAATACAAATAAAAATATAGCTATGTGCAAAATAAAAAGGAAATCGAATATTTATATCCAATTTTATGCGAAATCATAAATTCCGATCGCTTCCACCTTCATATTAGGCTTCTTCACAGCAGGTCTTGTGTTAGCAAAAATGTTTGAAATGTATTTGAAAGTTGGATGATTATTTCGCTTTCTTTGAGCGTTTTGTTTTTCAAAATCTTGAAGCCTATGTGGGGGAGGTAGCAGAAGAAATGGTCCGATAACTAACATCTTTATTACAGATCTTGTGTCGATAAAAATATTGCGATGTGCCAAGTCTGAATGGAATTTTAAATTCGCGTTTTATGATAAAGCTCATATTCAAAATTTTGACCCTTTGTGAGGGAGGTACCAGAAGAAATGGTCCAATATCTACTATCCTTATAACAGACCTTGTGTTGATAGAAATATTGAGATGCACCAAGTCTGAATGGAATCGGATGTTAATTTCGTGATTTATGAGCTTTATGGGTATTCAAAATTTTGACCCATTTGTGGGGAGGTATCAGAAGGTCCCATTTTTCCGTTTTCACAGCAGATCTTGTGTTAGTAGAAAAAATGAGATGTTTGAAATATGAAGAGAACCGGATGCTTATTTCGGATTTTGCAATCGTTTTACTTTTTGAAAACTTTGACCCTTTGTGGGGGACGTACCAGAAGGAGTGGACGGACATATTCCATCTTCACACCAGACCTTGGGTTAATAAAAATATTGTGATGTGTGCAATTTGAAGATAAATAGAATCTTATATCATATTTTATAAGAGTTACAATTATTCAAAATTTTGATATTTGCTGTTGGGGGGTTATTTGATGTAGTGACCGATATTGCTTATCTTTGAACTCAATTTAAGTTTGACAATAATATTACGATGTACCAAATTTGGACCAAAACGTATACTCCATTTGAGTGTTATCTTGCGCACCAGCCAGACAGACAGACGGGCGGACATCGCTAGATCGACTTCAAATGTTATGAAACGGATTTGTTCCAAAGACAAATGATATATACCCTCTCTAGCCATATGGCTGAGGGTATAAAAATCTGAAATTTTTCGAATACTTTTTTGAATATGGATAAAAAGTAACATCATGGATTTTTAAGAATATTTTTAATTCTTTATCAGGCCCCTATAAACGTGGATTTTTAGGAGTATTAAAAAATCTGAATTTTTTCGAATACTTTTTTTTTAACACGGATAAAAAGTAAAATCGTGGATTTCTAAGAATATTTGTTATCCTTTATCATTGCCCCATAACCGTGGGTTTTTCAGAATATTTGTTATTTGACATCTGAGCCATAGGCGCGGAATTTTAAGAATATTTTTTATCAGTCCACAGGGCTTTAATCGAAGTGAAGTTATTATTTTTTTAATCCTGGAAATCGTGGATTTATTGTTTTTTTTCCTGACCATCAGCGTTATATCCGTTTTTTAAACAAATATCTCTAATAAATTATTAAATTTTGACTGTTCTTCAAAAAAAAAAAAAAAAAAAAATAAATAAATAAATAAAATAAATAAATAAATAGAAATTTTTAAGAAGGGGTTCTAAGAACCACATACGAGGACTTTTCTGAAAATTTTTTTGAAGAGGCAATAGGGGAAATTATAGAAACACCAGGACTAATAAATATTAAAGTAAGCCAATACATGCGATTTTTAAGAAAACGTGGATTTTGCTGAGCACTTTTTGAAAAAAGACGGAAACCCCAGGACAATTAATTATTATATTTTTAGTGTTATTTCTGCGGGTCTATCAAGCCAAATCAGAAGATTTTTAAGATTATTTTCTGAATACTAAATTCTTAGAAACATATTAACAAATAACACGAGAGATTCCGTAAAAATCATTTTCAAGTCTTCAAAATTAAATTAAAAAAAATCATTTTCAATTTTTTTTATTATTTATTCATTTCTGAATACCACAAATCTTTACAATAGTCAACACTTCACAATGATTGATTACTCAAATTTAAAACTCAATTTCAAATTTAGTTCAGTTCCAAAGATTTGTGTCAGCATCCATATAGTTGGCCGTCATTTCCAGTGCCTTCGGCGCATTGCATCTATTTTCAAATGACAATTTATCATAACATTTTTGCAAAAAAAAAAAAAAACTTGTGTAGACACCTGTAATTTCCAAAAGACACAGTTCACAATAAAATGTTGTAAATTTAGATATTTCCAGAAGATTTATTGCAGTGCTGTCTGTTTGTAAAATTAGTTTTGAAGTCATCTATTAATAACTGATTTTTTTTTATAAAATTACTTTTACTGTTAACTATGTGAATATGGCACATCATTCGGTATTAATTTGAAATCACTTATTACCATAGGTCAATTATTTTGTGAATCTACGTCAATTTATCAAGTGAAAACTGAACGAAAACGAAAGACTTAAGAAACGAACTTGCCAAAGTGTGGCGTTAAGAGAAAATAAAACGATTTGATATTAGCGATTTTATAAATATAAATAAGTGGGCACATCTTAATTACGCTGAGAACTATAAGAGTTAAAATAATATATATATATTTTTTTTTTTTTGAAATTTAAAGCCTCTGAGCAAATATGTCATCAAAATAAGCTATAGTGTTTCCTGGAAATATAAAAAATAATAGAAGTCTCCCATTTGGTGTGGGATCCATATAAAAGTTGCCTTGTGAAAAATTATCAATATTGATCCATGTTTTGTCATAAGCCCAAACGTGACAATATCATGGATTTCGGATGTCTTTCAGGTCCCGGGCATATTTTAAAACTGAAGTGTCCATAATCTATAAAACTCTCAATAGGGATCCCGTTCTTGAATTTGCCTTCCATATAACCGAAGTTTAAAGTGTTAATATATTGAAGGTCCTTGCCATGTTTTGCACCTGAATGCCTGAATAATTTGATATTCTGGATTCGTTATAGGTTGGATACGATGTTACAAAAAATATAGAGTATTCGGTCTGGATATGTAACAGTTTGTATATATATCGTATCATATACAATACGCTCATTGAAATAACCAAAGGACCTCATAGTAAATTTGGCTTGAGAACCCAGAATCCTATTGGGGTTTAATCTACGAAAAGAACACTAAGAAAAAATCTACTTAAATTTTCCCCCACAACCCAGATTGGTTGTTTCACATTGTTATTATACCCTCAGTCATATGGCTAGAGAGAATATATATCATTTGATATGGTCAAGATGTGGCTCATTGAAATAACGCTTTAGAACCTACGTCTCTTTGGACCAAACCCATTTCAGGACATTTGAAGTCGATCTAGCAATGTCCGTTCATTTGTCTGTCTGGCTGGCTGCTGCGCACCATAACTCTCATTATTGTCAAACTTAGATCGAGTTCGGAGATGAGCACTATCGGTTCACTCCTTCTGCTACCTGACCCACAAAAGATCAACATTTTCAAAGAAACTATTTTTCTGCCAAAAAAGAAAAAGGCTGATCCGATTTCGCTCCAACTTTGCAAATACTAAAATTTGCATGAGTTCCACGATAGGTGTGAAAATGAACAATATCGATCCACACCATCAATGACCTCCCCCACAAAGGGTCAAAATTCTGAATAATTATAACTCTTATAAAATGTGATGTAAGAGTCCGATTGTGTTCAAATTATGCACATCCCAATAATTTTATTAACCCAAGGTCTAGTGTTAGGATGGAATATATCGGTCCACTCCTTCTGGTACCTCCCCCACAAAGGGTCAAAATTTTGAATATCCATGAAGTTCATAAAACGCGAAATTAACATCCGATTTCATTCAGACTTGATACATCTCAATATATCCCTCAACACAAGATATTTTATAAAGATGGTAGAGATCGGACCACTTCTTCTTGTACCACCCCCACAAAGGGTCAACGTTTTGAATAACAAAACTCCCTAAAAAGAACGATATAAGCATCTAACTCTCTTCAAATTTCACACATATAAACATATTTACTAACAAAAGATCTGTTGTGAAGATGATATGCAGGGTGAAATAAAAAAACTGCAACAAAGCCAAAAGCCATAATTTTTAATTTTTTTTTTTTTTCAAATTATATTGAATGAAAGCAAAAATGATCGGAAATGGCATTAAATTTTAGAATAAGTTTAGATTTGTTCGAATTGGTCACCATTGGCACGAATTATGGCCTTCAAACGACTAATGAAACCACACGTCACACGCTGCCCGAATGTTGCTCTGCGGTATTTTTGCCCATTAACGGCGAAGCGCTTGCTTGAGGTGATTTTTTAGTGCCAACCTTGCTTTCCAAAATACTCCAGACACAATAGTCCAACGGATTGGTATCTGGATGGGAGATTTTGGTGGCCATTGTGCGCTGAAAATGAAGTGAGGAACCTCTTTTGAAACAATTCTTGGGTGGCGCGTGCTGACTGCGATGGTGCTGAGTCCTGTTGGAATGTCCAAGGTCTGTGGCCAAAATATTTGCGTGCCCAAGGCTTTAATACAACCTCCAGAATATTTTTGCTGAGTGCGATGGTGCTGGGTCCTGTTAGAATGTCCAAGGTCTGTGGCCAAAATGTTTGCGTACCCAAGGCTTTAATACACCCTCCAGAATATGTTTGCAATAATATTCGCATTTATTCTGATGCCACGGTCAATTAATACGAGCGGAGAGCGACCATCGACAGTTATGGCGGCCCACGCCATCGCCATGCCCAGCGCTTGAGTTCTGGTGGCCAACCGAAGGTACACATTTTCAGCTGACCTCTTTGGCAAGTAAACGCGATCATTTTGTTTGTTTACAAACTGCTGGACAACGAATGTGTTCTCATCGGAGACGGAGAAAACCAAATTCGGCAGTTCACCACTTTCGGCCAAGCAAAGCAACTCTTTAGCTCGTTTGAATCTATTTGTTTGCGGTGAAAATTCTTGCATTTTTTGGATTTTCCCCACGAATAAAATTACTTTGCCGTAATCTGTTTTAAAATACCTACCGGTGATAAAAAAAATAACTGGTCCATCCAATCATAGACCTTAAGCCTTGCTTTTTCTATCTGGCAAATGGTCAAAGTCGCAATGGGGATTATGTCCACTTTGTCCGTTAACCCCCATACTTGCAATGGGGAATATGTCCGGGCACCGAACGTTTTCCTGGCTCTCCATAGACCCATTCGTCTAGGCGAGAATAGGCCGATTTTATCGATTTAATTGATAACATTTACCTCGTTGCATATACATGTAAATTTCCTTTATGGTAGATGGTATATAATTCAGTTTCTACCTGTTTATACCCTACACCACAAGGTGGTCAGGGTATTATGTCTTTGTGCATTTGTTTGTAACAGGCAAAAGGAAACGAGATAGACCCAAAGTTCCTTTTGATTATTTGCATAGAATCACTTTCTGAGTTGATTTATGCATGTCCGTCCGTCTGTCCGTCCGTCTGTCCATGTATTCTTGTGAACAAAATGCAGGTCGCATTTATTATCAGATTGAGATGAAATTTTCCAAACAACATTTGTTTGGCCCAAGGACGAACCCTATTGAAATTATCGGTAAAAATTTAGATATAGCTCCCATATATATCTTCGTCCGATTTGCCTTCTATTCTGCACCAAACGTGTAATATCAGGCCGAATAGTATAGAATTTTGCACATACAACCAAATTAGGCCTGAAAATAAGTATGCCAAATTTGATCGATATCGGTTCAGATATAGCTATAGCCCCCATATATATTGTTCATCCGATTTGTTATTTTTGCCCACCGCAGCCGTAATATGCACTCTGTAACAACAATATTTGGGGAAATATATCAAATACAGCTCAGAAATGCATTTGCTAAATTTTATCGAGATCGGTTCAGATTTGAATATAGCTCCCATATATAACTTCGTCCGATTTACCTTTTATTGTGCACGAAATGTCTAATATTTGCCCAAATGAGATGGAATTTGGCACATACGACCGAATTGAGTCTAGAAGCTAGTATATATTGTTCATCCGATTTGTTGTATTTGTTACCCACAGCCGTAATATGCACTCCGTAACAACGATATTCAGGGAAATATATCAAATACAGCTCAGAAATATCTTTGCCAAATTTTATCGAGATCAGTTCGGATTTGGATATAGCTCCCATACATATTTTATCTGATTTCAAATTAATTGTGCACCAAATGGGCAATATAAGTCCGAATTTAGAAGATACAAATGCTTCTGCATATTTAGTCCTTTGAACTTTAAATTATATTCATATTCATAGCGTGTATGATTGAATTCTCCCATAAAAACTTTTAATTGTTATGTGGAGCTCAACTAAATTAGCAAAGTGGTGTAGGGTATCATAAAATCGGCCCCGCCCGACTTTAGGATTTTCTTTACTGGTTTTTGTTTTTATTTTATTTATTTATTTTTTTCTTTTTTCAAATTACAGTTAACGAAATGTCTCTCTCTTATCGCTCACATTTCATTCAAATTAAATACGACTATCTCTCGTATCTGCTGCCACTTCATTCCTCCCAATATAGGTTATCAAGCTATGCGAGTGTACTAAATTTCAAAAATTTTCTAATGGATTTTCTTTTTTTTTTTCTTCGTACGTTTGAAGTTAACGAAAAAACAACTAAACCAACAAAAAAAATATTTGCCTTATGGCTTATTGATGTTTGATGACAGTTAGTGGTGGCCGACGACTGAAGCTGATAGTTTTCTAGGTTGGCATTTAATTCGCCTTAATTGCTTTGCACAAAATTTTATTCTTTTTTTTTTTTTTTTTTTGTTTGTCTGTTTGTTATAGTTTCCGTTTAATTGCTAATGAAGTGACCAACCGAGCTGCTGGCATGGCAAAGCTTGCCTCAACGGTTGAATAGCTAGCTGGTCGGCTGATTGGCCGGCCGGTTAGCTGGAAACACTCACGTTAACGTGGTTCAGATGCTGTCGATACGATTTTATGAATCGATCGTAAATAGTGAAATTAGTTGTCAGTTGTTTGTTATTTTTTTTTTTCGTTCGGTCTTTGGCTATTCTCTTTCAATGATTTAGAAAGCTTTCTATACTTCTGGATAATAAACACAAAAAAAATAAAATAAAATTTTTATTTTGAGCAGGGAAATGATGTTGTTTTGGTTGCGGCTCTTTGTTTCTTTTTTATTTGTCCTCTATTATTTATTGGCTACTGTATGAAATTTTTTATGAGTGCCTCTTTTTATTGATCTTTTCTAAAAGAGCTTTGAAAATTGTTTGAAAACTTTCTTCTACACCTTTTATTTGACGATTTATGAGCGTTTTAACTGAAGATTCAATAGAGGAAATGGGGCAATTAATTCATTGATTTTTAAGAAAAGAAAATAATTAGGGAAAACAAGCATTAACTGACACTTAATGCATTTCTAAAGAAGCCGAATGCAATTTTCAATTTTTCTCAAAAAAAAAAAAAAAAAAACAGGTCGGACCGGGCCGAATTTTGAATATCCTCCACCATATGGAACTAATTTGGAAATTTTCAAAAAATAAAAAATTAAAATCTTAAAAATTCCGTACATAGCCGTTATATTGGAGTCTACGCGAAGATGTGGACCTGCATAGGAAAATTTATTCATAAGCCAATATCCAAACACAAAACTTGAAAAAATTCGATGAATAATGTAGCTAAAATCATTAAAATACCGTTATATCGGGGCTATACGAAGACCTGGACCTACATAGACATTTTTCTGGCATAGACTGAAGTTTCCATTACGAACTCTAAATACGAAACTTAAAGCAAGTCCGGTGAATAATGTCGCTAAAATCATCAAAATACCGAAAATCAGGAGGTGCCCTTATATGGAGGCTATACGAAGACGTAGACCTGCACAGACAATTTTCTGTCATAGGCTGTAATATCCATTACGAACTTCAAATACCAAATTTGAAACAATTCCGGTGGATAATGTCGCTAAAATCATCAAAATACCAAATATCGGGAGGTACCGTTATATGGGGTCTATACGGAGACGTGGGACTGCATACGCAATTATTTGTCATAAGCTGCAATAGCCATTACGAATTCTAAATACGAAATTAAATACAAATCCGATGAGTAATGTTCCTAAAATCATCAAAATACCGAATATCGGGAGGTACTGCTATATGGGGCTATATGAAGACTTGGACCTGCAGAGGCACTTGTCTATCACCGACTTTAGCACCTATACGAAATTTCGGTGAATATTATGCATAAAATCGTCAAAATACCGAATGTAGGGAGCTACTGATATATGGGGCCTATACGAAAAGCTGGACCAGCATAGACCTATAAAGACATTTCTCTTCCAGGGGGTAAAGTGCTTAGAAAGAACTTCTTGAATGGATTTTTATACAATTCCACAGAAAAATTTAGCTAAAATCATCAAAATCTCAAAAATAGGTAGGTAGCGTTTACTGCGGGACATACGACATAGTGGACCTATATAGACAATACCCTTCCAGGTGGCAAAACTGGTCGCTTGAAATTCCTTTTGTGAATTTTCAGACAATTTCATTGAATATTTATATATTCAATACGATATCGTGGATCGATCTTGGGTCCATCTTGGAACTTGACCTGTCTGCAGACAAAAGACTGATCTGTGCAAAATATTAACTTCCTATCTTTATTCGCTTGGACTCTATCGTGATTACAACAGACGGACAGGTCTAAATCGGATGAGAATTTTACGCTGATCAAAAATATATGAATATATTGTTATGTCTAAAACTATTATTTCGATGAGTTACAAACGGAATGAGGAACATAATATACCCTCTATACTCTGTATGGTAGAGGGAATAAAAAATGGAAAACACACATCGAATTGGGGTATTCTTTCGATATTCTTTTACCTGACCTACGCTTGAATTGAGTCTGTAAATCAAACATTAAAATGTTGTCAGAATTTTCCAAAAATAAGTATTTTCTCAATTTAATGGAATTTTCCCTCCATAAAAATTGGTTAAGAAAAAAATCAATGCTTTTATTCTGTAGAATTTACCTCCATAAAAACTGGGTCAAGCCCCCTCGCCACAACGTCATGAATCAGTTAACACGCACTTAAATATGATTAGTTTTAATTTGTTTGTATTTTAATTAACACATTTATTCAATTCGTTCATTGCTCTTATCAATTTCATAAATTCTCAATGTTCCCTCTCTCTAAATTTTTTGTTGGTTATTCTACATTCGACGCTCTTGAATACATTTTCTCCTTTCCCCAATTTGTTAAAGTTTATTAATTTTTTATGTATTTCTTTTTTCTTTTCTTCCTTTACAGTTAGCGTTATTTGTAACATTATTTACCACACAAGCGGCAGCATCGACACTCGGCTCGAAATGTCAACACGACATGGATTGTACGGATTTTATTAAGGGATCGTCGTGTTCTGCCCTCGGCTATTGTGAATGTGCCCCGTACTATGTCCAATACAACAGTACAACATGTTTGTCATGTAAGTATGAAATATCAAAACAAAAAAAAGATGCCTTGAAATTCTCTATTGTAAGGAAGGGAAGTGGAAACAGAAACGTGTCTAAGAAAGGGGAGACAGCAAGGAATAAAGACAACAGAGTTTGGGTCCAAAATTGATTAACATAAGAAAATACTTGTTTTTTTTTTAATAGGGTAACTTCTATGAAATGATGATCGAGAAACTCACTCCTCTTCGTAGAGGCACCTTACTATATTAGACTAACAAAAGGATATATTTTTTGAAAAGAGACCAATGTATTGAACATTGGCACTTGTCTTGAATGTATAGAAGTCTCCTTCTTTTTTTGAGAGAACATTAGAAATAATCTTCTTTTCTTCTATCTCTCTCTCCCTCTCTTTCTCTCCCTCCTTCTCTCTCTCTCTGCAGAAGGCTTATGAAAAGTTCATGTTCCTGAAAGAGTTTCACATTATGAATATGTAGAGGTCGAAGACCATTACAAAGCTTCCAAGCAGAGTGAAGTTTTCGAATCATAGACAAACTATGAAAAAACCTTTAACCATCATAAAACCTTAGAAGTAGTACTAAAAAAAAATATTTTGAACACAGAAATTTTACTCTCTATAGAAGACCTTTTGGGAAGAACGAGTAAAAAACAGTTAATATCTTTCTTTTAAAACCCTCTGCCATTTTACCAAAAATTATTATTTTGAAAACATTTTTATCCACTGTTCGAGCGGTATATATAATTTATTTTATTAGGAACCTGTGATTCTCCAGTTCGAAAAATGGGGGACAACACGAAAATGTACATTTTCATAAACATTTTTCATTGGAGAAGGTTATTACGAACTCCAAATATTGAACCTCCATCATAGTATGGAGGGTATATTAAGTTTTTCATTCCGTCTGTAACAACTCGAAATATTCATTTTAGACCTCGCAAAGTACATATATCCTTGATCAGCATAAGATTCTATGTCGATTTAGCGATGTCCATTCGTCTGTGAAAATCATCCTAGCTTCCGAACGAAACGAAGTAGTTTGATGTGTGTTACTTCTGCAGTACTTTTGGTATTGAAAATGGGCTATATAGGTCCATGTTTTGGTATAGCCCCCACATAAATGTATGGAAAGATTAAGATTTTCTTTTTGGGTGTTTTTGTCACAATTTTAACCCAATTATGCCCATTATATAAGAAACATCCTTGCATAGAACTGTAAATATGGGTCTGAGTTTTAATATAGTACCCATAAAGCGCTACCTCCAGATATTCGGAATTTTGACGATTTTAGCGATGTTTTTCACCGGAATTGTTTCAAATTTCGTATTTCATGTTCCTAATGGTTACTACATAACAGAAAATTGCCTATGCAGGTTCAAGTCTTTGTATAGCACCCAAAATGCGGTATCTTCCCATATTCGGTATTTTGATGATTATGACAGTATTTTCAACGCAATTTTTTGAAATTTGGAAAATTCCTTCCAAGTGGTGAAGGGTATTCAAAGTTCGGCCCGGCAGAATTTACTGTCTTTTTACTTGTTAACTTTGACTATTATCATGAAAATATCAAATGTTAGGAGGTAGCGTTAAATGGATGGAACACGAAAACTTGGTTTTGTGTGGCTCATAATTGCTCATAGGAGTACGGCGTTAACATGAAGATTATCCACTTTTTTTGTTCTGTGTGGAAGTGCTCGCAAGTTACTCCTGTCTAAATTTAAGAGTGGTAGTCGAAATGCTCGTAAGAGTAAGATTTTTTTCTAGAGCAGTATCGAGCGGAAAAATGATATTTTTCAGTTTATGTGTCCGAGTGTTTTTACTAGCAAACATGTTTTAAAATGTAATGTAAAAAATCAAGAAGAGAATAATATTCAGTGGTCCGTTGGATTTTGAGTCCAAAAAAATAAAAGCAACAACAAAAAAACTACTCGACAAGAGTAAAGTAATTTTCTCGATTTTGAGCGGATAATCTCTCTCTCTCTCTTACTCGAAATCGAAGAACGCCTACTCGCTCTTATTCAAGAGGCATAGAAAAGTGAGTACAGCCGTTGTTTAATAGCAGGAGTACTCTCGCTCGAGTAAAGATTGAAACTAGCTTGAACCTTTCAGCCAGAGATGGCGATACTTATGACAAACTCAAAATGACATTTTTGAAAAAAACCCAGTTCGAAAATGTGAAAATACTGCATATGGGAAAAGTACCCTTACTTTGGGTACGGAAGGCAACCTGGCCATTATAGGCTGTTCTTTGCAAATATGTTTTTTGCCCTTTGAGATTTACAACAAATTCGATTAAAAAATATGGCTAAACCCTTTGTCAGAATGTGGACCTTTATGAACCAGTAGAAAACATTCTACGGAGAGATATTTGAACTTCACTGAAGCGAAAGTTTTCAACCCGATTCAGGTCAGTTTGTCCGCGAGCACTATAACTTTCGACGGAAGCATCGTGTTCCAAACTAGGTACATCGTAACATTTTTACCTAACCTAAATCGAGTTCGGCTATGACAAATATCAGCAAAAAGTACCAAAAAATATGTTAAAAGGCAACAGCCGACAGATGTATACCCTCAGTCAATGTTCGATTATTTAAATATATTTCGACTTCTGTTATGATTATTCAAGTTATTGACCCTGCATAGATTAGGTTCTGAAGGAACGGGACAATTTTGTCAATTTCGTATCGTAAATAAAATAAATATGATGTAAATATTGCAACGTGCCAGGTTTGGACTATATTGGTTACTTCCTTCACTTCACAGGAGATCTGTGATAATTTTTAGAAAATGTTAAAATGGCGTGGGGCACCAGATATATTCGACGGAAGTATTCCATTTTCATATTTTCATTTTTCATCATCTAATACAGATAAAAATATTGGTATGGGCAGAATTACAAGAAAATCGAACATTTAAATCCATAAAATTGGAAAAACATAAATTCTATATTCATCTCAGATTTCTGGTTTGGAGAAACATGTAGATATACCAAATTGTAAAGAATCGCTGACTTGACAGATAATAGTATTGCAAATTGTGACCCTTTGTGGATGAGGAACCAGAAGGGCCCACAGATATATATCATCTTCACAACAGATCTCTTGTTAGCAAAAATATTTACCTGAGTAAAAATTGAAGAGAGTTGCATGCTTATCTCGCTTTCTTTGAGCGTTTTGTTTTTCAAAATCTTGAACCCTATGTGGGGGAGGTTCCAAAAGAAATGGTCCAATCTCTACCATCTTTATAACAGATTTTGTGTTGATGGAAATATTGAGATGCGCTAAGTCCGAATGGAATCCGATGATAATTTCGACTTCTGAGCTTCGTGGATATTCCGAATATTGAGCCTTTGTGGGGGAGGTACAAGAAGGAGTGGACCGATATATTCCCACCAAACTTTAGGTTAATAAAAATATTATGATGTGTGTAATTTGAAGACAATCGGGCCCTTGTATCACATTTTATAAGAGTTATAATTATTCAAAATGTTGAACCTTTGTGGGGGAGGTACTTGATGGAGTGGACGGTAAAGTTTGAATAAAATTAGATAATCCTTTCTCTTTAAATATTTTTTTGAAAAATTCGAACTTTTGTGGAGGAGGTACTTAAAGGAGTGGACCGATATTGCCTATCTCCCAACTTATTTTAAGTCTGATAATAATATTGCGATGTACCAAGTTTGGACCAAATCGGTTATCATGCGCACCAGCCAGCCAGACAGATGGACGGACATCGCTAGATCGACTCCAAATGTCCTGAAACGGATTTGGTCCAAAGAGACCTAGGGTCTAAAACCGTTGCTTTGACACGCAAAGCTAAATATCAAATTTAAGATTTCTAGCTCTTGCAGTACAGTATTTAGTACTTTTTAGTACGAATTTCGTAGTGGAAACCACCATTTTTAGTACTTTCTGGTAGCTTTCTTAAATGGTACGAATTTCCAAAAACTCTAAGTTATCTGACGTCCTTTAGCAGCTAGGACTGAATTTGATGATAGACCCAAAAGCATATAGTATTTGTCCAAAAAGCGCAGTTTTTTGTTCCTTTTAGTACGAATCAAAATTTCGGGTTTCTTTTCTAGTGTTAAAAATATGTTGATGGATATCCCTTTAAATATCATATTTCCCAAAACTTAGCCACGTCCCTGCTTAATTTCTTTCCATTCTATCCCGGACCATCTCAGTGCCGCAAAAAAAACATGTTTTTTGACCGAACGACTTGTCGGCAGACATTAACATTTAACACTTTTATGGCCCAGGATGGCCTGGGAGCCAAATTTAGTTGATTGTTTTCGTGTGTGTGTGTGTCTGGGTGTTTGTTTGTCTCTTCCTTATGGCCTGGCCTGGGCTTTTCGGGCCGTAGAACCATTAATAATGAATGCATGCATTTCAAAATTTATTAATTTTTTTCTTTTTCCTCTTCAATTTTACAGCTCAACTCCTGGGTGGCGATTGCATTCTCAACGAACAGTGCACCATGAAGGTGTCCAACAGCAGTTGTCTGGATGGAGCCTGTCGCTGTGTGGAGGGTTTCTTGCAGTTCCGCAAACATACCTGTCTTGGACGTAAGTACGCTGAATTTACTAAAAATTACAACTAATTGGCCACTGAGGGGTAGAAGAGAGAAGAGAGAGAGAGAGAGAATGAGAAAGAGATGATGATGAGACATAACGTTGGATGGATTGTGAGATGGTTGGACGGATGGATGAATGCATGATTTGCATGATGTTAAATGCATGTCATCCATCATCGTCATCATGCATGTTGTTGTAATGGAATAATAACAAAGAATTTATAAATGATTTACTATTTTCTTATTTTAATTTACTTTTCTTTAGTTAATGTAGTTTGTCTGTTTGTATTAGTATTTCCAATTATGTAAGCATTATTTTTCTGTTATTTCTTTTTTTCTGAATAAAATTTTATTTATTTCTGGTATTTTGGGAAAAACAAACTATAACTGAATGTTGAATTCTTTTGAAAATGGTTTAGAGGTTTGCATGGTTGTTTGTGGTTTGGTTGGTATATATATATATTTTTTTTTTTGGAAAGCATGAAATGTGTGAATTTTATTGACATAGTTTAGCAGCACCTGATTTAATCTGGAGCAATTAGAACACATTTTAGGTCTGTGAATTATTTACACTCCTAAGAAGAAATTTCATTATTTAGATGAATTATATAGATCTTCATATTAGCACTTATAACTTTTATATAATTGAAATTTTCCAAGCATGACAAAAATGACCCAATTAATATTGGCTGCCAAGTCTTTGTGCTACGGCAAAATATTTTTTCGATATATTTTAAAAAATTTTATAATGAGTCCTGCCGCCTGAAGTAATGGGATACAATTGCCTGGTCTCTGAGTCGGTTGTATGAAAGAAGCCGGTTACAAGGAAAATATGTGATATTTTTATTCTTTGAATATCTGTTAAGAGTTACTAGAAATGGGATAACCGATTGAGGGGCCTTTTTTCCTTAGAAAACCCATAGAAGGGTAACTAATTTAAAACATAGACATCAATACACCTAAATAAGTCCCTTACAGAAGCCGAAATCTGTTGGTGTTCAAAAAAAATCTGAACTCAAGCTTAACGAAAAACCAGAAGAAGAACAATTAAATATTTTTTTGCAAGTTTTAATATCCTCCACCATTTGGAACGAATTTGGCAATTTCGAAAAAACAAAAATCCGTTAAAAAATTCTGGTTCCATTATATTAGGGTCTATACGACGACGTGGACCTGCATAGGCAAATTTTGCCATAAGCCATTACAATATTCAAATGCGAAACTTGAAAAAAATCGGTGAATAATGTAGCTAAAATCATCAAAATACCGAATACAGAGAGGTACCTTTGTATGGGGGCTTTACGAAGAAGTGGACCTGCACAGATAATTTTCTGTCGTATGCTGTAGTATCCATTACGAACTTTAAATACCAAATTTGAAAAAAAATTCAGTGAATAATGTCCCTTAAATCATCAAAATACCGAATATCGGGAGGTACCGTTATATGTGGGCTATACGAAGACGTGGACCTGCACAGACAATTTTCTGCCATAGGCTGTAATTTCCACTACAAACTTTAAATACCAAATTTGAAACAATTCCGGTGAATAATGTCGCTGAAATCATGAAAATACCGAATATAGGGAGGTACTACTATATATGGGGGCTATACGAAGGCGTGGACCTGCACAGAAAATTTGCTGCCGTAGGCTGTAGTATCTATTACGAACTTCAAATACCAAATTTGAAACATTTCCGGTGAATAATGTCGCTTAAAGCACCAAAATAGCGAAAATAGGGAGGTGTCATTATATGGGGGCTATACGAAGGCGTGGACCTACATGGACAATTTTCTGTCACAGACTGTAGTATTCATTACGAACTTCAAATGCTAAATTTCTAACAATTCCGGTGAATAACGTCGCTTAAGGCACCAAAGTACCGAAAATAGGCAGGTACCATTGTATGGGGGCTATACCAAAACATGGACCTACAAGGGCCATTTTTAATACCAAAAGTCCTGCAGACATAATATACATTTGAGTAAAATTTTATAAACCTACATTATTTCGTTCGGAAGCTAGAGTGATTTCCATAGATGGGCAGATGGATAGACGGACGGAAATCGCTAAATGGACAAAGAATTTTAAGCAGATCAACAGGGTGAGATAAAAAAACTACAACAAAAAGTCAAACGCCATGATTTTTTCATTTTTTTTTTTAATTTTATTGAATGAAAGCAAAAATATCGGAAATAGCATCAAATTTTAGAATAAGTTCAGATTTGTTCGAATTAGTCACCCTAGGCACGAATTATGTCCTTCAAACGGCCAATGAAGCTCCGAATGTTGCTCTGCGGTATTTTTGCCCATTCCCGGCGAAGCGCTTGCTTGAGGTGATCGACACTTTGGCATTTCTTAGTGCCAACCTTGCTTTCCAAAATACTCCAGACACAATAGTCCAACGGTGCATATTTTCAGCTGACCTCTTTGGCAAGTAAACACGATCATTTTGTTTGTTTACAAACTGCTGGACAACGAATGTTTTCGCATCGGAGAAAACCAAATTCGGCAGAAATTCGGCCAAGCAAAACAACTCCTTAGCTCTTTTGAGTCTATTTTCTTTCTGTTGCGGTGTAAGTTCTTGCAATTTTTGGAATTTGAATGTCTTCAACCCGAGCTCATTATTCAATATTTGTCGAATGGAATATTGCGATATGTTCAGCTCACAAGTCATTTTTCGGCCACTGCGACGTGGGTTTCGATCAAATCGCGAAAGATGGTACGAGACGCAAAAGATTTATTCACATTTAAATACTGGAGTGCTCTAACGATAGCCACTTGTGGTTTTCCAGCCAAATATAAAGAATCACACTATCACGCTTGAATTCCATCACCAATAACTTTTTTTCTGGAAAATTCTCAAGTGGCTAAGAAATGACAGCGGTCTGAAGTTGGTTGTAGTTTTTTCATCTCACCCTGTATTGGACCAATTCTTCTGCAACCTCCTCCTAAAGTGATCTAAATTTTGAATAAACAAAATACTCATAAAATGCGAAAGAAGTATCAGATTACTTTCAACCTAGGCACATTTCAATATTTCTATTAATACAAGACCTGTTGTGAAAATGGTAGATATTGCACCACTCCTTCTGGTACCTTCCCACAACAGCTCAAAATATTTGAATAATTTTTAGTCTCATAAAATGGGAAATAAGCTTCCGATTCGATTTAAATTTCACACATATTTTTATTAATACAAGATCTGGTACGATGATGAAATATATCAGACCACTCCCCCACAAAGGTCTACATTTTGAATAACCAAAATGCTCATAAAATACTCATACGTTCTAAACTTCATTCTATCCAAATTTCACTCAAGTCAATATTTATATTAAAACAAAATCTGGTTTAAAGTTGTTAGATATCGGTCTATTTTTAAAAAATATCATGAAGCCCCTAAAAAGCGAAATAAACATTCGATTAAATTCGTACCGGCACATCTTAGTATTTCTGTGAACACAAGATCTAGTGTAAAGATGATAGATATCGGTCCACGCCTTCTGATATCTCCCCACAACGGAGTCAAAAATTTGTTAGTATAATGCAAAAGAAGCATTTGATTCTTTCTAAACTTCAGACTTTGCAATATCTCTATTACCACAGGATCTGGTGGGAAGATGGTGGGAATTGGTGTACTCCTTTCGGTACCTCCCCCCACAACGGGTCAACATTTTTGAAAAAATTAATAATAAAGTGCGAAATCAGTATCTCATTCTTACTAAACTTCTCACATTCCAATATTTTTATCAACCCAAGATATGGTGTGAAAATCGGAAATATCGGTCTACTACTTCTGGTACTTTCCGCACAAGGGGTGATAATTTTTAAATAATTGTAGCTTCAATAAAATTTTAAATAGGCATCCAATTCTCTTTAAATTTTACACATCCCAATATTTCTATTAACACAAGATCTGGTGTGGAGATGCGATATATTGGCCCACCCTTACTGGTACCTGCCTCACAAACGGTCACTATTTTAAATACTTATATCTCTAGTAACTTGCGAATGGAATACCTTGATGCACTATGTATATCTGGAACCTAATACCACCGAAGTAGCCAGAAATGCCTTTCAAACCTATTTTAAAACCTTAACAAGGAAAAACTCAAAAAAAGAGATTCTCAAGAATAATGCCCTGAAACTATCTAAAAATTTGCATTTCGGAGAGGGTCTGGGTCTCCTGACTATGTCGATACCTCACACCAAATTTGAACTCGAATATAATATTTTCCAGTTTTAAGTTTAATCTGAAAATAATAAACGATAAATTCCAGTTATCGTCATATGGGTCAATCTCCCAAAATAAAACTGTGGAGAGCCGTTATATTTCCGACAATATTTCAAAAAATCTATTCGATTTAATTAAAATCCAATTTTAATTAATGTCTATATCATGTCTTAGATCCTCATAATTCAGAGCAACAATCTAATCATCTAATCTAATCATTTTTAAGAAAAATAGGTTCCGAAGCAGCATTCAAAGAATGAGATTTTCCAGAATAATGCCCTGAAACTATCTAAAAATTTGCATTTTGGGAGAGGGCCTGGGTCTCCTGACTATGTCGGTACCTCATAACTCCAAATATGACCTAGAATATAACATTTTTCATTTTTAAGTTTAATCTGGAAATAATAAACGTGGAATTTCCGTTATTGTCATATGGGTCAATCTCCCAAATTAAAACTGTGGAGAGCCGTTATATTTCCCATAATTTTTACAAAAAATCTATTCGATTTAATTAAAATCCAATTTTAATTAATGTCTATATCATGTCTTAGATCCCCATAATTCAGAGCAACAATCTAAGCATTTTTTAGAAAAATATGTTCTGAAACAGCATTCTAAAACCCCCTCAATTAAAATCTCATTTAATATCATTCAGAATTCAATCTTCGTCACTATCAGTCACCCCAGACCGGCCTTAGGCCACAGAGATCATAAATATTCCAAAGTGTAATTAACACGAACATGAATGATACTGGAAGATAAGCATTTACAATTCCAGAACAAAACAAAAAAAAATGGTATTCAAAAAGAAATGTCTTCCCAATCACGCCATATTTCATTTAAAAATGTGTTAAGGCTTTCGTGTCGCCACAATTGTCCCCCTCCAACCATCCCATCTTGGAAACATTTCAATTTATGGTTTATCAATCATCAATCATTCTGCTAGTCCCTAGTTCAATTCTGGCATGAAGATGGCGTGCAAGGCCCAAACTATTTCTTCCAGGTGGAACGTGTTTCTGTTGTTCCCCAGAAATTTAATTTACTTCCTCTCCTTGCCCCTTGGCTCTGATCTCCATTCTTTGATCCCCACTCTCATAATTAGACATTATTGACTTGTCAAATTATAATTTGTTAACATTACATCGGGATCGCTTTACATGAACACAAAGAGAATGGAATAAGATTCTAAAACCCCAAAAGAGGAGAAAAAATGGGAATGAATGAAAAAACGATCGGAAAAAAATTCTCAATCGATTGTTTGTTTAGTTGATTAGGGTCCATTCATTCATGCACTCGGGCGGCCAAGACGAGTTGGTGATCTCGTTGATTGTTTTTTTTTTTTTTTTTTTTTTTTTTTGATGGCGCCAACTCCCCTCATCTCCTCACCGCCCTTAGAATATCAAGTTGTTTGTTGTCTATTTATCCAATTATCTATTGAAATTTTTTTTTCTTATTCTTACCTAAAAAAATCGCCTCGGTAGAAAAATCAATGTAACTTCCAACACTTTCATGGTTCATTAAGACAATACCCCTTCCCTTACCCTACTCTAGCCCTCTTTAAACAAGATATTCAACGGCTAAAGTGGAAATCAATTCACCTCCAACAACAATAACAACGGCTCACAACCTCAGGCCACAATAGCTGTTCTCCCGCCATTGTGGTTATTTATTAGCCCTTTAGGCTAGATACACGATATCGTCTATCTTTGGAATACAAGCAACGTTCTTCTTCTGCATGCCACTTTCATAGTCAAGGTGTGATTAGAATATGTTCTGAGATATGGAGTAGAGATATCGTTTTTTTAGAACATGTATGGACACACACACACACTCACTCAGTGGTTAAAGATAATTAACAAGGAACTAATGATGATGAGTAGGATGTCTTTTAAGAGGGGAGAGAGGATTGTACGACAAGAAGTTTTTCTCTGATTGCACAGTGAAAATAAGGGAATTTGAGAAATGGAGGATTTATCAAATGGAGGATTTTATAAAATATTTTACAAATTTTCTTTTCAAATTCAATGAAAAGTGGATTTTCTAAAAATATTTTGGATTTAAAAAAATAATCAAAAATCCGGTTGTCATGGATTTATTAAAAATAATTTTTATGGCTACAGAGGGTGTGCCTAATCGAAATAATGATTTTAGACCCTAGGTCTCGTTGGACCAAATCCCTTTCAGGGATTTGATTAGGGTTGTTCACCGGTCTATCTGTCTGGCTGGATTGCGTGCACGATAATTCCGATTTCGTCCAAACTTGGTATATCGTAATATTATAACCAAACTTCAATGGATATGGATCCACACTTTCTGGTACATAACCCCTCATAGCGGATTTCCACAAAAAGTTGAAATGTGTGTGAGGTACCAGATAAAGTCGGCCGAAGTATTCCATTTTTAAACTTCATCTGATACCGATAACAAGTAAAAAAACATTAAGTTCGGCCGGGCCAAACTTTTAATACCCTCCACCTTAGGGTAAAGAAAACATTACATGAAATGTGGCAAAAACCATTAAAATGCCGAATATCGGGAGGTGCCGTTATATGGGAGCTATACCAAATCGTGGACCTACATATGCAATGTTTCGCCAAAGGAGCTAGAACTCATTATGACCTAGAAATACCAATTTTCAGACAAATCCGTGAAAAAATGTGGCAAAAATCATCAAATTACCGAATATCGGGAGGTACCGTTATATGGGAACTATACCAAAACGTGGACCTATAATTTCAATGACTCGCCACTCGAACTAGGACCCATTATGACTTACTAATACCAATTTTTAGACAAATCCGTGAAAAAATGTGGCAAAAATAATCAAAATACCAAATATCGGGAGGTACCTTTATATGGGGGCTATACCAAAACGTAGACCTATACATGCCATGTTTTGCCACACCTACGGGGACCCGTTATGACCTACAAATACCAATTTTCAGAGAAATTTGTGAAAAAATGTGGCAAAAATAATCAAAATACCGAATATTGGGAGGTACCTTTATATGGGGGCTATACCAAAACGTAGACCTATACATGCCATGTTTTGCCACACGTACAGGGAACCGTTATGACCTACAAATACCAATTTTCAAACAAATCAGTGAAAAAATGTGGCATAAATCATCAAAATACCGAATATCGGGAGGTACCGTTATATGGAAACTATACCAGAACGTAGACCGATATATCTCATTTCCAATACCAACCATCCTAGATACAACACAAATTGCTCTGCTAAATTTTGGCGCTCTACGTCAAATAATGTGGGCTGTATCGTGATTTCAACAGACAGACAGACATCGTTAAAACGACTTAGAATTTTATGCTGATTATGAATATATATACTTTATGGGGTCTACGACGAATATTTAAGGACGTTACGAACGGAATGCCAAAGTTAATATACCCTCCTTTCCAAGGTGGAGGGTATAAAAATATGAGAAGTGCGCCTTCTAAGAACACCATTAAGCGTTTATACGAAAAATTTTCGACTGGTTATGGCCTCTTCGGATTAGAAAGAGCCTTAGTCGACCAAGGCGATCGGCCGAGAATATCGCTGCCGTACGAGCCAGTGTTGAGAGGTCCCCAAGAACATCCCAAAAACGCCGTTCTCAGCAGTTGGGCATGGCTCGGTCCACTTTACAACGGATTATTCGCATTGATTTGCATTTGTTCCCGTAAAAAATTCAAATGACGCGAAGAAAGTTGCCTGCGGACAAGCCTCGTCGATTGGAATGGGCCCAAAGGTCCGTCGAATATGGGCAACCTTGTATAAGCATTTGGTTATTGAAAATTTTTGACCCGTTGTAGGGAAGGTAACAGAAGGAGTGGACCGATATCTACCATCATTGCACCATATCTTATATTAACGGAAATATTGCGAAATATGCCATTTAAAGATAATCGGATGCTTGTTTCGCATTTACGAGAAATTAGGCTTTTTTTAATATTGACTCCTTTGTGGGGGTGGTACCAGAAGAAGTGAACCGGTATATCCCATCTTCACAAGAGATCTTGTCGAAGTAGAAATAATGGGATGTATGAAATTTGAAGAGAATCGGATGCTCATTTCGCAGTTTATGAGAATTTTGGTTATTCAAAATGTTGACCCCCTGTGTGGGGGAGGTACCAGAAGGAATGGTCCGAACTCTACCATCTTTATAACAGATATTATGTTGATAGAAATATTGAGATGTGCCAAGTCTAAAGGGAATCGGATATTAATTTCGCCTTTATCCGATTATAGACCCTTTGAGGGGGAGGTACCACAAGGAGTGGACCGATATATTACACCTTCACACCAGACCTTGGGTTAATAAAAATATTGTGATGTAATTTGTAGAGAATCGGACTCTTACATCACATTGTATAAAAGTTATAATTATTCAAAATTTTGACGCTTTGTGGGGAAGGTACTGGACCGATACTGTCCACCTGGCCTAGCTCCGCTACAAATATTAGGCTTCGCAAGGTTGGAGAAAAATCGGATTATCCTTTCTCTTTCTGTGCACTATTTTTTTTTTTTTTTTGAAAATTTCGACCTTTTGTGGGCGGACGTACCAAAAGGAGTGGATAGATATTTGTCCATCTCCAGACTCGATCTAAGTTTTATAATAATATTACGATGTAACAAGTTTGAAATAAATCGCATACTCCCTTCGAGTGTTATGGTGCCCAGAAGTCAGCCTGAAAGACAGAGAGATGAACAGACGGACATCTCTAGATCGACTCCAAATATCCTGAAACGGATTTTGTCCAAAGAGACGTATTGTCTAAAACCGTTATTTCGATGAGGCATGTTTTGGCCATATCGAATGATATATACCCTCGGTAACCATATGGCTGAGGGTATAAAAAAGTCTGACCCATTGTGGGGGAGGTTCTTTCTGGTACCTCCCCACCTTGGTCGATATTGATAATCTTCAAATCACATCTCGTATTGGAATAAATATTAGGATGTGTGAAGGTTGGAAACGATCGAATGCTTATTTCTCATTTCATGAGCGTTTTGGTTACTCAAAATAGTCACCCCTTTTGTGAGGGAGGTACTAGAAGGAGTGGTCCGTTGTGTCCATTCTTCATACCACATCTTGTGTGATTAGAAATTTAATTGGGCTCTAATTTTACATTTTCTAAGAGTTATAATTATTCAAAATTTCGACCCTTTGTGAGGGTGGTACTTGATGGTGTGGGCCTATACTGTCCATATTCGCAACTGACCTAACACTGATTTAAATATTGAGATTTCCCAAATTTGCTCTAAATTTAATGATTCTTTCTTAGTCATGAAAACTTTGAACTTATTTGGGGGAGGGGGAGGGAGGTGGAGATGTACCTGAAGGTGTGGACCGATATTTCCCATCTCCGAACTCGATGTAATTTTGATAATAACATTACGATGTACAAAGTTTGCACCAAATTGTATACTTGCTTCGAGAGTTCTCGTGCGCTCCAACCAGCCAGACAGACGGGCGGACGTATGGAATAGATAGGCTTCAAATGTCCTGAAACGGATTTGGTCCAAAGAGATCTAGGGTAAAAAAACCCGTTGTTTTTAACCTCCATGATTACAACTCGGAAGTATCTGTGATTTTCTTGTGAATGTTCAGGTTTGTGGCCTTGAGGGTTCTTCTAAAATTATTTTAAAAAATATTCCTTGAAGTCCATGTTTGTGGCTACGGCGAGTCTTTAAAAATATTTCTTATAAACCCACATTTGTTGCTTTGCGAGATCTGCCAAAAATATTCTTTAAAATCCGCGTTTTTGGGTCTAAGGGAAAATATTTAAAAAAAAAACATTTAGGTTTGCAGATTTGAGGATCTAAAATATTTTTTTATAAAACGGCTGAGGTTATTAAAAAATATTCTTAAATAATCCTTTTTGTGACTCTGAGGGTCTTTAACAATATGCTTAATAAATCCCGTATGTGTCTTTGAGAGGTCTTCAAAAAAAAAATCCTCTACGTATTTCTATTCTTTTTTTTTTTTTTTTGCAAATAATATTTTTTTCCAATTTTTTGGCTCTTAGGGTCGCCACAAAAATAAGTTATGAAAAATGCATAGAACATTCTTCAAAACATCCACAATTGTCCCACCAGAAGTTCCTCAAAAATATTCCGAAAAATCCACGTTTTTGGTTCCGGTGGCCAATAAAAAATATTTTTTCAAACAAATTTTAAAGTTCTGAATATTCTTCAAAAAGTATATGTTTTTCACTCAAATTTGTCGCTCAAAGTCTTTTCAATTTTTTTTAAACACACTCTTTTCACAAATTTCCCACAAAGAATATACATATACTGATTCCCAATATACACCACAGTCGTATTCTAACCTTTAAAAATTCCCAACTTGTGTTAACAAAATTCTAGCGAAAATAAAGAAACGCCAACATTTCCAACACTCATGCTATCGCCGGAATTAGTTGTTACCTTATCTTGCTGAATGTTGTTGTTAACTGTAGCAACAAATGACTGTTGGTTGGTTCGCTCGTTCGTTCGTTCGGAAGCCCATCTACTCTCCTTTCAAATTGTCAGCATGTATGTATGTATATTGTTGTCTTGTTTGTGGTTTGTGGGAACCACAGTCTATGCCAGAAAATTGTCTATGCATGGGCCCATCCTTGTGTGGGCTCCATACAGGGTGGGATCAAAAATAGCATTCTTCGCATAGGCCCCATACAGGGTGAGATAAAAAACAACGTCAACAAAGTCAAACGCCATAATTTTTACATTTTCTTATATTTTATTGAATGAAAGCAAAAAATTTCGGAAATAGCATCAAATTTTAGAAGAAGTTTAGATTTGTTTGAATTGGTCACCTTTGACACGAATTATTGCCTTCAAACGGCCAATGAAACCGTCAACGCCACTGCCCGAATATTGCTGTGCTGTATTTTGGTCCATATCCGGCGAAGAGCTTGCTTAATCGACACTTTGGTATTTTTTAGTGCCAACCTTGCTTTCTAAAATACTCCAGACACAATAGTCCAATGGATTGGTATCCGGAGATTTTTGTGGCCATTGTGTGCAGGAAATGAAGCGAGGAACCTCATTTTGTACTGAGTGCGATGGTGCTGAGTCCTCTTGGAATGTCCAAGGTCTGCGGCCAAAATGTTTGCATTTGCGTGCCCAAGACTTTAATACACACAGAATATTTTCGCGATAATATTCGACATTTATTCTGATGCCACGGTCGATTAATACGAGCGGAGAGCGACCATCGGCTGTTATGGCGGCCCACACTATCACCATGGCAGGTGCTTGAGTTCGGGTGGCCAACCGAAGGTGCACATTTTCAGCTGACCTCTTTGGCACGTAAACATGATAATTTTGTTTGTTTACAAACTGCTGGACAACGAATGTTTTCTCATCGGAGACGGAGAAAACCAAATTCGACAGTTCACCACTTTCGACCAAGCGAAGAAAGTCTTTAGCTCATTTGAGTCTATTTTCTTTCGTAAGTTCTTGCATTTTTTTGGAATTTTCAATGCTTTACCCCGAGCTCATTTTTCAATATTTGCCGGATGGAATATTGCGATATGATGGAATATTGCGATACTGCTGCGCGGTGACGATCGATCAAGTCGCTTCTTGACGTCGGGCTATGCTACTATGAGACACAAAAGATTTATTCACATTTAAATGTTGGAGTGCTCTATCGATAGCCACTTGTGGTTTTAAAGCCAAATATAAAGAAATTACACTATCACGCTTGAATTCCATCAGGAATATGTTTTTTTTTTTTTTGAAAATTTTAAACGCTTGTAAACAATATAATGAGCTGTCACTGGAATAATTTTAACAGCTTTCAGAGGAGTTGTTTTAAAATACAGCAGTCTGAAGTCGGTTGTAGTTTTTTCATCTCACCCTATACTGCATTATTCTTCCAGACTTTGGTTTAGACTAACTTTATGAACTTTTCCTTCTCCGGTGATATCAAAATATCTCTAGAATCTGATTTGCGAAGTATACTAAATACGCATTCCATATATTTTCTTTCAAAAGCTCCACCTACATGTGTTAATGAAAACGATATATTTCTAGGGGTCATGAATAATTAATTAATAATTTTAATATTCATTTGTAGATGGCATAAATCGTCATCGGTATGATACTGTAGATAAAACGTGTCAGATATGATCATAAATGGGCAACATAATCAAAGAGAAGTTCTTGGGGAGTGCATGAATCAATGCAAAAAGTGGACAGGAGAGCCACATTTTGTCAGCCAGACTTTTGATTGACAAATGTAAAGTGTTTTTCTTTCAGATGTTATAAAATCTGATTTTCCATAAATAAAACATAATGTCCCCCAATGTTCATAACATCTCTGAAAAGCTCCACCTATAGCTGATCATTAAAAACTATAATTTAAAGATCAAAGCTTTTGAAATGTTGGGATATTTGCTAAGTCAACAGATTGCTATACTCATCTACAGATGGCGTTATTTGTTATCGGTTTAAAGTTGTTCTGCGAAAGTTTAAGATTTTATTTGAAAATCGATGTCAAATTTGACATATCCTGTTTTCTTATCGCAGGCTTATGCTTTCACAATTTCATGGATTATTTGTTTATATAAAAAAAAAATTATGACACCCCCACATTTGGAAACTCCATCTTCAGGAAAATTTTGAAGCCCAGAAAGTTTTTTCATCAATATTTTGGGAGATTGCGCGAGGTAAGACCCAGTCCTGCCCATGTTTCCTTAACGCAAAATTTTGCTTTCATAAATTTCAAGGGAATTTAAATCAAGACATTCACTTTTAGCAGCTCCACCTACATGGGTGACTTTGGGAAATTGTGAGATCTCCTTTTCCCTCCTGTCTGTGTTTTAAGCACAGGTTTTTCTGCATATTGAATATTGAACCGCTTATTATTTTTTTATATCTACACAACATCTTTAAGGAGCGCCACCTATAAAAAAAATTTGAAGTGCGGAGATAGTTTCTCACTTAGTTTACTATACAGAAATACAGATGTCTGCCGGTTTGAACGTATCCAGAGAAAGTTTCTCATGTATATTTTTGGAAAATTGTGTAAATTTGGACTTCTCTTTTATATTATTTCCTAATGCAGGCTTTTTGTTTCACAATTTTTTTGGATTTTTTTGGAGGACGTGACATTTTTCCCAAAAACCTATGTAATGTTATAATTAATCTTCCTCAAGCTATCCATTTTTAAAGCTCTACCTGTATATGAATATTTAACCACTGTTTTAAATCTCGCAACTTATTAATGAAGCTCCACCTATATAGATGTGAAGTTTTGGGATGGGATGGATGTCGTTACTTGTTACCGGTTTAAACCTATCCAGAAAATTTTCACATGACTTATTTTGGAAAATTGAAATAAGAAACATATACTTTTATAAGATTTCTTAATGCAAGCTTTTGGTTTCAAAAATATTCTGTATTTTTGGAGGACATGGCAATATTGTCCAAAAAATATATAATATTATTATTAAAGAATCTTTCTCAAAACATCCATATTAGAAGCTACACCTACATGTGAATGATGATCTATTGAATTATCACAGGCCATCGCCTAGGTGACCACATCACAGAGTTGTGAAATTTTGATGTCTTCTCACACGATTGTATTGATATTTCAAAAGATGGAGTTACTTGTCACCGATTTACATGTGGAGAGACAGAGCCTCTTACGTAGGAGAATTATGAGAAATTAGTACCCGACTGCTATATTTTAGTTCTCTTAGATACATGTGAATATTGAAGCATTCAATTTTCAGGCTAATATAGTATATAGCTCGAAAGTATTGGAGTCTTTGCTAAAGTACTGAGAAATTTATCGACAGATGGCGCTGCAAAGAAAAGGGAACGTTACATTAATGTAGAAAATTATATTATTCAAGTTTGTTTTTTATTCGACCTTGTCCAAACTAATTTAAATGAATAAGATTTTTTTGAGCTGTAAGTCTGATTTTTCCTTTATTAAAATCCGATGTTTTGCAATGGATTACATTGCATTCATCTAAAGATGGCGCTAATTGTCATTATTCCATGACAGAAAAAGAGGGGCTCTGATGAACACTTTAGGAAAATTATGAGATATTACAGCCCGGCTGATATGTTTCTCCCAAATCATGCGATTAAAAGACCATTATTTAATATTATTTAGTAGCCGGCTTATATATTTCCTTGCGAGCAGAGGTTCGCCTAAAGATGGCGCTAATTGTCATCATTTCATGGCAAAAATAGGGAGACTCTGATGAATACTTTAGATGAATTATGTGATATTAGAACCCGGCTGATATTTTTCTCCCAAATCACGCATTTAAAAGTCCACATTCACCTAAAGATGGCGTCTCTTGTTATCATTCCCCTTTGATTCGATTCTGAAAAATTTCTAGAAATAAGAACCCAACTTGTATATTTATTTCTTTAAGGCCTTTGCTTTTAATAATTTTGTCGAATTTTCTAAAAGCATGTGTTTCTTCCATATCATGTAAAAATAAAGGCATATCCACTCAAAGATGGCGCTACTAAAGTGAAAGATAGGTAGTGAAAAATTGTGAGAAATTCTCCCAATTCTCTTGCGATCATCAATACATGATAAAAGTTAAATGTTCAACTTTTTGTGAATGGCATTGGCGAGAAATCATTTCGTAGGTGGTCATAAAATACATTGGAGGGACTCTGATGAAGACTGTAGGACACCGATGAGAAATTAGAATCCTACTGATATGTTTCTCCTAAGTCATGCAACTAAAATCCCATATTCACCTAAAGATGGCGCTCCTTGTCATCATTCCACTTGATTCGACTCTGTTGAACACTGTAGAAATTTTTTGAAGACGCCAATTGATATGTTTTTTTCTCATATTAACCTAAAGATGGCGCTATTTAGAAAGAACGGAAATAGGCAGTAAAATTCTGAAATTGTGAGAAATTCTCCCAATTCTCTTGCGATCACAAATCCATGATAAAACTTAAATGTTCAACATTTTAAAAATGGTATTGACGGGAAATTATTTCCCAGATGGTCATAAAATATACAATTCAATTAAAGTAAACCACCATCGCTTCGGGATTGAAATGTTTCAATTTAAACAGCCGGAGATCACCTGTTATGTGAAACCCGTTAGAGAAAACCAAAGACGTTGACGATGAAGACAACTCATTTGAATTATTTTATTCCAAGAATCATGGTCTTTATCATTCAAATGGCTGAAGATTTTCCTTGGAAAAGCAACGAGAATCTTATGCGACGACGTTTCATGTTTTACCACCACCAGTGGTGGAGACAAATAAATTAAGAGCAGTCTTGGTCTGGTTGTGAATGGTTTTTCCCTTTCTGTGGAGATTTTCCTGCAGCCTTAGTTTGAGTGGTGGAAAATTACAGTTATAACAATTTCATGGAAACTAATTAAACGAAAGAAATGATATGATCCCCTAGTTGTGTGTTTTTTGTGGAGGCACCTGTTTGACATGGCCTTTCCTTTTTTTCTCCCTCCACTCTATTTTTTGTTTTCTTTACTGGGTCAATAAACTGTTCTTTTGTACTCCAAATTTAGGGAATCTCCTTTGGCCAATCTTTGGTTTCGTTTCATGAGATTTTTTTTCTTTTTTTGGTGGGTTGTTGGTGGCGAGCCAATTAAATGGTTTTTTCAACTCATTTTGTCTTGATTCTAATCTGATTAGAAGGAGGCACCAAAAAGCAACCAGTCAAAATACAATTTCTAATTATCCCAAGAAAAACTCCAGATTTCATTAAAAGGAGATCAACGAGAGGATCATTTTTTTTTTTTGGTTTGGTTTCTGGGCTCTTACCCACAAAACCAGAGTAATTGCCACTTGGATCGTTTGTCTGGATCATAGCTCAAAAAAATCTTGTAATAAAGTGAAAGGTGGTGCCTGGGATGGCTTCTCTGGGCCTCTGGGAGAAGCTTTAAGGATGCCAGCATACATTGTTGCTGTCATCAACTTTGGCGATTATATTTTTTCCTCCTGTTTTTTTGTTTCATGAGTCAGGGTATGTTTCCAAAAAAAAAAAAAAAAGTTTTCTGTTTTCTTTGCCCCCTTTTATTGGCCGCTTGACAGTTGCCAGTCTAGCTGTCAGTTGCTGGTACTTTTTTTTAACAAAACTTAGACTCTAAGTAGCTACTATTAGCTGGAGCATGGGCATAAACACATACACCTATCTGCAAAAGAATTGAGAAAACTAGGCAACATGTTCGGGTGAAAGCCATTCACGCAAGGTTTTTTCTTTGCTGTTATTTATTTTTGGGGTTTTCATTCGTCAACTAAACACTTTTAAATGAGGTTGACTTAGAGAGCATTTAAACAATGTTTTCGGAACATAAAGAAAAAACCTACTGATCTCCAATGAGAAAACCGCTATCTAAAGTTCTATGAGAAGACCAGCACCTGGTCTTTTATGAGAAGACCCGCACCTGGTCTTTTATGAGAAGAACTGCACCTGGTATCTATGAGAAGACCAGCACCTGGTCGTCTATGAGAAGACCAGCACCTGGTCTTCCATGAGAAGACCTTCTGCTCTTCTCTGAGAAGACCTTCTGCTCTTCTCTGAGAAGACCTTCTGCTCTTCTCTGAGAAGACCTTCTGCTCTTCTCTGAGAAGACCTTCTGCTCTTCTCTGAGAAGACCTACAGCTCTTCCCGGAGAAGACCTACAGCTATTCCCGGAGAAGACCTACAGCTCTTCCCGGAGAAGACCTACAGCTCTTCCCGGAGAAGACCTACAGCTCTTCCCGGAGAAGACCTACAGCTCTTCCCGGAGAAGACCTACAGCTCTTCCCGGAGAAGACCTTCTGCTCTTCTCTGAGAAGACCTTCTGCTCTTCTCTGAGAAGACCTTCTGCTCTTCTCTGAGAAGACCTTCTGCTCTTCTCTGAGAAGACCTTCTGCTCTTCTCTGAGAAGACCTTCTGCTCTTCTCTGAGAAGACCTACAGCTCTTCTACGAGAAGACCTTCAGCTCTTCTAGGAGAAGACCTTCAGCTCTTCCCGGAGAAGACCTACAGCTCTTCCCGGAGAAGACCTACAGCTCTTCCCGGAGAAGACCTTCAGCTCTTCTACGAGAAGACCTTCAGCTCTTCTACGAGAAGACCTTCAGCTCTTCTACGAGAAGACCAATTGCTCTTCTAGGAGAAGACCTTCAGTTCTTCTAGGAGAAGACCTACAGCTCTTCTACGAGAAGACCTACAGCTCTTCTAGGAGAAGACCTCCAGCTCTTCTACGAGAAGACCAATTGCTCTTCTAGGAGAAGACCTTCAGTTCTTCTAGGAGAAGACCTTCAGTTCTTCTACGAGAAGACCTACAGCTCTTCTACGAGAAGACCTACAGCTCTTCCAGGAGAAGACCTTCAGCTTTTCCAGGAGAAGACCTTCAGCTCTTCCAGGAGAAGACCTTCAGCTCTTCCAGGAGAAGACCTTCAGCTCTTCCAGGAGAAGACCTTCAGCTCTTCCAGGAGAAGACCTTCAGTTCTTCTAGGAGAAGACCTACAGCTCGTCTACGAGAAGACCTACAGCTCTTCCAGGAGAATACCTCCAGCTCTTCTAGGAGAAGACCTCCAGCTCTTCTGTGAGAAGACCTCCAGCTCTTCTGTGAGAAGACCTACAGCTCTTCTGTGAGAAGACCTACAACTCTTCTGTGAGAAGACCTACAGCTCTTCTGTGAGAAGACCTCCAGCTCTTCTAGGAGAAGACCTCCAGCTCTTCTAGGAGAAGACCTCCAGCTCTTCTAGGAGAACCCCTACTACGCTTCTAGTCCACGTAAAAATATCTTAAAAAACTCCACATTTTCTATCAATCTTTTCTTTATTAGTCCATAATTAAATTCTACCTCACAATTGACTAGGCAAACTTGGCGTAAAGAAAATCAGAAACGCCTATCCGCTTTAGAAAGTGAATTTCCCACAGACCATCTTAATGCACCTAATCCATCACAATGTCAGATTCGTAACTTGAAATATTTTCAACAACAATTCTTCTATACGACCGACCGACCGACCCACCGATCGTGTGAAGCCGGAACAGGAAATTTACAATGGCTGGTGCAAAAATGAATTTCCCTTTTTTGTGCTGCACTTCTATTGGCCAAATAAGTCGAATAAATTGCAATGTTCACACCTGTTATGGTCTGATATTTCAAAACAAAAAAAAAAAAAAAAACGACAAGAAAAAAATTTGAAATTTTGCACGCAGCTTCTTAAAAGACGAGCCATGGCAGTGGTGGCATTAGAGCAGAAGGTACCACCATTGCAGAAGCTGCAGTCACTTGTCATTGCAACCAAAGTGGCATTTTTATTTTGTGCATTTCTAAGCAGCTATTTCTTTTCGTTTTACTCATCCGAGACCATATTTGGTAGTTTGCAATGCAAACGAGAAAAAAAAAGAGAAGAGAAGACGACAAAAAAACAATCAAAAAGAAAACCTGAGAAGAAAAACTTGTTGCAAAAAAAAAGACCGACCAAGAAACAAACATGACGATCAGCATCATCGTGGTGATGATGATGACTACACCTAGCCTGGGTTGCCTCAAGTTTGGTCACCAACCAACCCAACTAGAAGTAGGAAGTCAGTCAGTTCTTCTTCGGCACCAAGCACGGCATTCAGCAACAACTAATACGGATGTAGGTCAACTCATAAAGAAAACGCCAAAAGGAAAACCAACTGCAGCAGCAACACCAGCAACAATGCAATACAAACTAAGGAAAAACAACTGCAGCAACAACTTGACATTAAAGAAAATTCCTCATCTCAGACTCAATGACTATGGTGGCGAACCTATTACTATCATTATTATTACCAGGCACACTTGATGGCGTGTATGAGTACAAAAAAAAAACAAGTTAAAAAGCACTAAGTTCGGCCGAACCGAACTTTTAATACCCTCCACCATTTGCAACGAATTTGGAAATTTTCAAAAAATAAAATCCTTAAAAAATTCTGTTAAAATTTTAAAAATACCGAATATAGCCGTCATATTGGGGTCTATACGACGTGGACATACATAGGCATTGTTTGTCATAAGCCATTACCATATTCAAATTGGAAACTTGAAATAAACGGTAAATAATGTAACTAAAATCATCAAAATATCGTATATAAGGAGGTGCCGTTATAAGGAGGTGCCGTTATAAGGAGGTGCCGTTAAATTGGAGCTGTGCAAAGACCTGGACCAGCATAGACAGTTTTCTGTCACAGGCTGTAGCATCCATTACGAACTTCAAATACCACATTTCAAACAATTTCGGTGGTTATTGTACCTAAAATCGTCAAAATACCGAATATGGGGAGGTACTGATATATGGGGCCTATACGAAGACCTGGACCCGCACAGAAAATTTTCTGTCACAGACTGTAGTTCCTATAACGAACTTCAAATACCAAATTTGAAACAATTCCCGTGAATAATGTCGTTAAAATCATCAAAATACCGAATATAGGGAGGTACCGTTATATGGGGGCTATATGAAAACGTGGACCTACATGGCCCATTTACGAACTTAACCTGCCTACTGGAAAAATAAGCATGTGTGCAAAATTTTAGCCATCTATCTCAAATCATTCGAAAGATAGCGTGATTACAACAGACAGACAGACGGACAGACAGACGGACATCGCTAAATCGTCTTAGAATTTTACGCTGATCAAGAATATATATACTTTGTTGGGTCTGACATGAGTATTTCGAAGAGTTACAAACGGAATGACAAAGTTAATATACCCTCCATAGTATGGTGGAGGGTATAAAAAAATAGGATTAATAATAATAAAAGATTTTTTACCAGAGCCAACCGGTCAATGATCTTCAAAATCCGTTTCAGGACATTTGGATTTGGCTGTGCCTGAGCACGAAAACTCTCGCAGGAAGGCTGTATCGAAATATTATTATTATCAACTTCGGAGATGGAGAATATCGGCCAACTCCTTAGGGTAGCCCCTCCACAAAAGTTCGACATTTTCAAGAACAGAGCATCCGATTTTGTGCAAACTTTGCAAATCCCAACATTTTTACGAGTGTTAGGTCAGAAAAATATCAGTCCCCTCCATCAAGTTCCTCCCCCACAAAGGGTCAACATTTTGAATAATAACTCCTAGAATGAAATATGAGTTCGATTGTCTTTAAATTTCGCACATCTTAATATTTCTACCAACACAACATCTGGTATGAAGGTGGGATAGATCTAACCTCTCATACCTCCCCCACACAGAGGGACAACATTTTGTATAACCAAAACGATCATGAAATAACCCTCCGATTCTCTTAAAACTTCTCACATTCAAATACAAGACCTGGTGGAATGTTAGCATATAGCGGACCACTCTTTCAGGTCCTTCCGCCCGAAAATGATCAATATTATAACTTGCGAATCAATTTAGTGATTATCTTTAAACTAAGAGAAGGTCAACTGATTATCTCTATTAAAGGATCTTTTATAGATTACCAGACGTCTTCTCATAGGCGACCAGAAGGTGATCCCATGGGGAACCAGAAAGTCCTTTTAAGGAGACCGACATTTCTTGCAATAGAAGGTCTTCTCATCGAGGCTAGAATGTCTTCTCATACAGAAGGACTTCTCATAGAAGATCAAGAAGTCTTCTCATCGGAGAACGGAATGTTTTCTCATAGAAAACCAGTTGATTCTCTCAACGGGAACATAGAACATCAGTCGGAGGTCAATTAAAGAAAGACGGGTTGGTCTTCTCGAAGAAGACTGGTGCTTATCCTAGTAGCAGATGCATTCTTCATCCCTGAGAAGGCTAGTATTGGTCTCCAAGAAAAGAGGAGTTGGTTTTCTCATAGTGATGCAAGAGAACAAAGAGAAGATCGACTGGTTCTTAGCAAGAAGACTTTTAGATTGTATTTTATAGATAACAAGATGTCTTCTCATAGGTTCCCAACAGGGACCAGAAGGACTTCTCATTGAGACTAGAAATGATTATCATCGAAGAACGGAATACTTTCTCAAAGAAGACCAGTTGATTCTCTAAAAGGAGGGAAGTTGTAGGTATTCTCAAAGAAGATCAGTTGGTCCTCTCATAGAACATCAGTCGGAGGTCATCTAAAGAAAGGCAGGTTGGTCCTCTCAAAGAAGACTAGTGCTTCTAATATTAGCAGACCCATCCTTCGTTAAGGAGAAAGCTACGATAGGTCTATAAGGAGATGATTTTCTGATAGTGAACAAAGAGACGATCTTTTCTACAAGAAGTCCAAGCATTTGGACAAAGAGACTATTAAAGGGTCTTTTATAGATTGCCATATGTCTTCTCACAGAAGGCCAGGAGGTCTTTCCATCGGGAAGCAGAAGGTATTTTTATTGGAGACCAGAATGTCTTACCATACAAAGTTTTCTCATCGAGACTAGAATGTCTTCTCATCCGGTGACTGAAGGCCTTCTCATCGGAGACCAACAAGTCTTCTCATCGGAGAACGGAATGTTTTCCCAAAGATGACCAGTTGGTACTCGCATTGAACATCAATTGGATGCATCCTTTATCACAGAAAAGGCTCTTGGTATTGGTTTATAAGAAGGTAGGATTTGATTTTCTCATAGTGATCTAACTGGACTTCTAGCAGAACACCAGTGGCTTAACTCTAGTTTAGTAAAAACTCTCGGATTTCTTTTAAATTCTTTTTTTCTAGAGGCATGTATTTGCGCCCTGCTTCCGGGAAAGTATTTTATTCTTGGTGGACGGAGCCGGATACCCGGGTATCTGACCCGAAAGTCCAGATCCAAGGATTAGACCCGCGCCTATTAAACCGATATGGATTTAAGAAGGATAATAACACATATTGTAGCATTTTGGAAAGGATATAGTGTCAACTATAACCTGGCATAAATGTTGAGGACCCCCCAAAATGGGGTCTTTTTCGGTATTTGGAGGGTTTAAATACGGGTCTGAAAAAAAAACAGCAACTCCGGAACCGTTAAAAATAACGATCATCATGTGACCACTTTTTAGATAGGTATTTTCATTAGCTTTCAATATCTATATTGTCCATATCTGTTTAGTATGTCCGGGTCTAACCCAGACCTTGGACCCGGACAAATATCCGAGAATCCTGACCCGTACCTAAAGAAAAAAATACTTTCCCAGAATCAGGTTAAAAAAAACCTATCTCGAGAAAAAATCGATAATTTTTACTAAACTAGAGTCGTTCTTTCCCTGATTTCGGGAAAGATCGGGGTATAAAAATAGCAGCCTCTGGAAAAAAATTCAAAAAAAAGGGAGTTTTTACTAAACTAGAGTTGTTCCCAGTGGGCCCTTTTATGTATGTACTTTAGATAGAAAAGTTCATTTGGGACTTATGGGGTATTCTGGTATTCTAGAAACCAGTTGCCCTCCTCATGGAATACCATTTGGTCCATAGTTTGACTTTCTATCTTACATCCATTTGGGCGCCAAAAGATCTTCGAAATGATGTTCCATAAATAACACCTTCTAAACAGTGAAAATTTTCCGAGTTCTTGATAATCGAAAGAAAAAAGAAAGTTGTTCGCAGCATAGTCGGTCATTCCATAGGGCCATAATTATAGCAAAAAATTATGGCAAAAATTTTACTTTTTTTCCGCTGCTCCATTTAAGCCCAACTTAACTCTAATTATGTTACAAATGTTCGAGACAATTACATACATACATACAAGATGTGGTGTGTCTTAATGATTTGTAATTTGTACTTCTACACCTGGACCAGTGAGTGGGTCATTAAGATGTCTGGAGAAAAAATCGCTGTAAATCTAAGTACACACATCGCATCTCATCAATGGGCAGACACATGAAAAGGAATGAGCAAAAAACAAGGGGTACAAAATCAAATGAAATGAAACAGCAAAACTGTAGCACATTTACCGCCAGCCGACCCATAGACCGCTAGACCAATCGACATACATACACACATGTAAACACACACACAGGTGTGTGTGTGTCTGTGAATTAAGTAAAAGTCTAACAGCTACCGTGGCATAACTTTCCATGGCATTTTCGTCGCTACTTCACTTCTGGTGGGTCATATGGCATACTTTTCCCCATTGCCGTCTGTCGGACGGCCTGTAAATTTTTCCTCAACTCACTGAGTCAGTCAGTCAGTCACTCAGTCAGCGAGTGAGTGAATGATTCGCATTTCCACATTTATTAATGTATTCATTAGTTTTCTTATTGTTGTTGCACTCAGTTTTCCTAGCATGGTTTTTTATTCATAATTTTTTTTTACACTTAATTTTTTGTTTCACTTTCGTTGCATATCTCACCGCAACAACATTTTCTGCATAATTTCTTCGTTATAGGAAAAGAAAGAAACAAAGAAAGAAAGAAAAAAAAAAACTACATAAATAAATCTTGTTTTTTATTATTTTGAACTTCACGCTATTAATAGTATTAAAATAAGGCGAGAAAAACAAGTAAGAAAATACCATTAACTTTAGCATTAGAAGACCAGTGATGCTCTAATAGGTGAGGCAGAAGGTCTACTTAAAGAAAACCCCTCTGTCTTCTTTCCTCCTTCTTGGTGTTCTTAGAGGAAACGATTTTTTTTATAACAAAAGAGAAATTGGTATTCAACAGAAAGAGCTGCTGATCATAGAAGTGCTGAAGGTCTTCCCACAGAAGAATAAAAGGATTTCTTATTGAGGACCAGGAGTTTTTTTTATAGAGAGCCAGAAGCTTTACTTATAGAAAAGCAAATGGATTTCTCATAGAAAACCCCACGACATTCTTGACTTCTCAGTTGATACTCTTTAAAGAAGGCCCTAAGTTTTTCTTGTAGAAGACAAAATTGTATTTCTTGAAAATATTTTTTCCACCTTTTCCCCTTAACTAAAAAAAAACGAAAATCTTATACCACTCAACAGAACAACCTGTTGTTTGCCTTCCGCTGGAAAGTTATGATTTGTTGAGGAAATCCAAGTTCAGCAAAAAAAAACAAGAAACAAAACAAACCAGAACGAAATCTAGATTTTATTGTTCTTGTTGTCGTCTTCATTGGTTTTTTCTTTATTTTCAATGTCTTGTCATTCTTGTTTATATTTTCTCACATTGTGTTTGTTGTTATTGTTGTCTACTTGACTTGCCTTTTGTTGAGTAAGGTTATGGGTCATGGGAATGAACCGGGCGAAGACAATGTCTCTCGCCAACCATTTATGGTGTCGTTTTATAGAAAGTTTATCACTTTCATTAAGGCGAATAATTTGGTTTTTATTGCCTGCGATATGGTGGCCAGAGTGTGGGGAGGAGTAAAAGGGATATGGGAGTGAGAAGTGTGATAAAAGGCAGCAGTCTATGTTATAATTATAATAGATAAAAAGGAGTGTAACAGACATTAATAGAAGCTACCAATAGATTCTCTGAGACTGTTAATGTATTAAAGGGCCTGTTAATTTATTAAGAGAGGCTGTTAATGTATCAACAGATGTTGTTAATATATAAGAGAGGCTGCTATATATAACCAGAGGCTGTAAATTTATTAACAGAAGCCTCAAATAGATCAACAGAGGCTGTAAAAGCATCAAATATGCTCTTACTGTATCCACAGAGGCTGTTAATATATTAACAGATCCTGTTAATACATTAACATATACTGTTAACATATTAACAGGCTCTGTTATCTGTATCTGTTAATGTATTAACAGGCTCTGTTAATGCATTAACAGGCTCTGTTAATATATTAACAGGCTCTGTTAATATATTAACAGGCTCTGTTAATATATTAACAGGCTCTGTTAATATATTAACAGCCTCTGTTAATATATTAACAGCCTCTGTTAATATATTAACAGCCTCTGTTAATATATTAACAGTCTATGTTAATATATTAACAGCCTATGTTAATATATTAACAGCCTATGTTAATACATTAACAGGCTCTGTTAATATATTAACAGTTTCTGTTAATATATTAACATGCTCTGTTAATAACTTAATAGGCTCTATTAATAACTTAATAGGTTCTGTTAAGAACTTAATAGGCTCTGTTACTACATTAACAGGGTATGTTAATACATACAATAACAGAGGCTATTAATATATTAACAGAGGTTGTTAATATATTAACGGAGCCTGCTAATGTATTAACAGAGGGCGCTAACATATTAACAGATGCTGTTAATATATTAACAGAGGCTGTTAACATACTAACAGAGGCTATTAACATATTAACAGAGGCTGTGAACATATTAACAGATGCTGTTAATGTATTAACAGAGGCTATAAACATATTAACAGATGTTGTTAACATATTAACGAGGCTGTTAACTTATTAACAGAGGCTGTTAACATATTAACAGAGGCTTTTAACATATTAACAGATGCTGTTAATATATTAACAGAGGCTGTTAACATATTAACAGATGCTAATAATATATTAACAGATGCTGTTAACATATTAACAGATGCTGTTAATATATTAACAGTGGCTGTTAACATATTAACAGATGCTGTTAATATATTAACAATGGCTGTAAATATATTAACAGAGGCTGTTAACATATTAACAGTTGCTGTTAATATATTAACAGAGGCAGTTAACATATTAACAGATGCTGTTAACAAATTAACAGATGCTGTTAACATATTAACAGATGCTGTTAATATATTAACAGTGGCTGTTAATTTATTAACAGAGGCTGTTAATGTATTAACGGAGACCGTTAATGTATTAATAGAGACCGTTAACATATTAACAGAGACCGTTAATGTATTAACAGAGACCTTTAATGCATAACAGAGGCTGTTAATGTATTAACAGATGCTGTCAATGTATTAACAGAGGCAGTTAATATATTAGCAGAAGATGTCAATATTTTAACAGAGACTGTTAATATATTAACAGATGCTGTTAATACACATTAACAGATGCTGTTAATATATTAGCAGATGCTGTTTATATATATTAACAGATGCTGTTAATATATTAACAGAGGCTGTTAACATATTAAGATGCTGTTAATATATACTGTTAATATAGATTAACAGAGGCTGTTAAGATATTAACAGATGCTGTTAATGTATTAACAGAAGCAGTTAATGTATTAACAGAGGATCTTAATATATTAACAGAGGCTGTTAATATATTAACATATGCTGTTAATATATTAACAGAGATAGTTTTTAACATTTTTTATCCTGACCGTCCTATGTTATCCATCAACATTATCATTGATTCTCTAAATGCGTTTTAAATTATCCGCCAATGCATCCAACACCTGTTAAGTTATTCAAAACCCTTTTAGACATTTAAAACTTCTGCTCAAGTATTTTCTAGCTCTGTTAAGCATTTACAGACTCTGTTATGACATTTGCAGTCTCCGTGAAGGGATAGAAAAACTCTGTTAGGCACACTTTTCAGTATTTTTTAACTCTGTTTAGACACCTTCAGACTCTGTTAAAATTTTAAAATTCTGTTTAAAAATTTTCCAGCTCTGCTAAGGCATTTACACTATCTGTCGTATATCTACTGATTCTGTTTAGCATTTAAAACTTCTGGTTATGCGTTATTGAACTCTGTTGAGCATTTACAGTCTCTGTTATGATATCTAGAGGCTCCGTGGAGAAAGAAAAAATCGATGTTAGACATTTTCTGCATTTTTTTACTTAGTTAAAAAATTTCAGACTTTGTTAAGAATTTACAGATTGTGTTTAGAAATTTTTCAACACTTATGTATTCTCCAACACTGTTAAGCATTTACTGACTCTGTTATGACATTTACAGCCTCCGTGAAGTAATAAAAAAACTCTGTTAGGCACTAAAGACTATTATTCAGTATTTTTTAACTCTCTTAAGACATTTACAGAATCTGCTAAAAATTTTAAAATTCTGTTAAAAATTTTCCAGCTCTGTTAAGCATTTACGCTATCTGTTGTATATCTACTGATTTTGTTAAGCACTTAAAACTTCTGGTTATGCGTTTTTGAACTCTGTTAAGCATTTACAGTCTCTGTTATGATATCTAGAAGCTCCGTGGAGAAAGAAAAAATCGATGTTAGACATTTAAGGCTACATTTCTGCATTTTTTTACTTAGTTAAAAAATTTCAGACTTTATTAAGAATTTACAGATTGTGTTTAAACATTTTTCAACACTTATGTATTCTCCTACACTGTTAAGCATTTACTGACTCTGTTATGACATTTGCAGCCTCCGTGAAGTGATAAAAAAACTCTGTTAGGCACTAAAGACTATTTTTCAGTGTTTTTTAACTCTCTTAAGACATTTACAGACTCTGTTAAACATTTAAAAATTCTGTTTAAAAAATTTCCAGCTCTGTTAAGGCATTTACACTATCTGTTGTTTATCTACTGATTCTGTTAGGCACTTAAAACTTCTGGTTATGCGTTATTGAACTCTGTTAAGCATTTACAGCCTCTGTTATGATATCTAGAGGCTCCGTGGAGAAAGAAAAAATCATTTAAGGCTACATTTCTGCAGTTTTTTACACAGTTAAAAAATTTCAGACTCTGTTAAGAATTTACAGATTAGAAATTGTTTAACACTGTTAAACATTTGCCGTATATGTTACCTATGATTTGATTCTGTTGAGAATGTAATACCCCGTGCTAGACAGTTACAGCTACTGTTAAGCCACTTTCTTACTATGTTAACATATTTACACGCTCTGTTAAGATATTTGCAGGATTTGTTTAGAAATTATCCAACTCTGTAAAGCATTTAAAGCCTATGTTATCTGTATATCAAGCATGTAAAACCTCTGTTAGACATTTTCGGCTTCTGTTGAACCACATTTTGATTATGTTAACACATTTCCAGGCTCTGTCATTTCATTCATAGCCTTTGTATTGGATTTAAACAACTTTTTTTCTCTTGCCACTTCTTTTTTTTAAATTCAAGTCCCCCCTCCCCGTTTTTGTCACATGAGTGAGAGAAAATTTGCAATCCAAATCTAGGTTAATTCCATTGTATGATGTCATCATGTGATTGATGATTTTCCATATACAAAATACCCAGTTCCAATAACTTAAAGAGAGATGGGGGGACGATGGAGAGGCCATTTTGTCAGTGGTTCAATGGCAACGACAAACAAGATCAATCAATCAGTAAGTCAGTCAATTTAGCGCCATAAAAGGAAACTAGTTTTTATACCAGAAATATGTTACTCTTTTAAGGCGATGACGAAGAAAAATCGAAAGAGAAGCAAAGAGCTGCACAAAACAAAAACCTCGCTGAGAAAAATGCGTAAATTTAGGTAGTTTTTTCTGCATCCGAATGCCATTGCCAATGATGCTGCAGCAGCCATGTCTGTTGTCAATATCAATTCCGATTCTGGGCAGCCCGATGATATGTGTTTAGTTAAATTTGTTCCATTTGTTTTGTCCTGGCCAAGGCATTTAACGAATTCAATTGCATGTGACAGTGATAAGGAGCATGCAAAAAATGGCAGAAGAGGCTGGAGGGGAAGGATGCCAAACTGGTTTCAAAAGGCTATGTCCATTTGTGCACGTGAGCACTTGTCTCTACCAGAGAGGGGGGGATGGGGATGTGGCAATGACTGTTTTGGCTGCTTAAATAAAGAAATTGAGAAACGTTGCAAGAATCTACAAATGTGCAGCACGTACACACGTACATATGTGCCGTCTGCCGCTTTGAGAAACGGCACTTCACTGTCTGAGCAGGCCACAAAGTTAGCGGATGAAAGAAAGCCAATGACTTCCTTCTTAGCCATGTTGGTTCGTTCGATGCTTGCCATGGCATGTGAGCATGGTTGGCTATGATGACGATGCAGCAGCAGCAGCACCACCACAACTCTCATCTCATCAACGTGATTAGACAGACAATGAATGCATTGGATGCTGTGGCCACGATGAGGCTGCAGCTTCGCATCAGCTAAAACGTCTGTAAAACGGTAGATATTGGCGTCTGGTGGTTTGGGACATGTCCGCATGCATGTCTGTCGGTTCCTATGCTATTTGTAGAAGTTGGGAAAAGCTATGCATGAAAATGCAACGGGAACTATGGCCACGACGATGAAGAAGAAGAAGAAGAAGAACTGCCACGACAATGCCATCATGGCATGCCAAACGGTCGGAGAATTTCCTAATGTCAGGCCAGGCAAACTGACAATGTGTTGGAAAAATCCCCAATGCAAACAGGTTGAGTGGCAAGTTGGCAGTGCTGTAGCTACTAGCTGGCTGGCTGCCTGGCTTCCCAGATGCTGCTTGGTGCAGTTGTTGGTGGTGGTGTATGGTGGCATGGTTGCAACTTGCCACACCAGCTCGCTGCTTTGTGGTATTGGTAAGGCAGTAGTGTATCATGACCGATCATGTTATTGATGAAGCAGCCTCTGACTGGCTCTCTACATATAGAAACCTGCCTTATGGTTTCCATGGAATGTGCAACACCCTTTTCTCTTCTGGAGCTTGCCATGTTGTTGTTATGCTGTCTTGGCAGTTTTGAGATGCATGTGTTGAGCGCAAAAAAGTGTGTCATCCCAGGTTTGCTGGTTAAGGCGAAAACCCCCAACAACGGCAGCAACAACAACAACAATAGTTGCAACACAAAAAGAAAAAAAAATGCTGTGTATTGCATTTTTCTTTTCTTTTGTGCGAGTGTGTGTGTGTGTTTGTATTTCTATAAAAAAACAGGTGTGGATATGGGAAAAATTGGAAATTATTTACAACATGCTAAAGAGATATTTTGAGCATCTTTAAGCTATGAAATGCTGAAAATTCACAAATTTAATTGAAATATTTCAAGGCTGGAAATGGACCAGATAGGGTGATATAATAACAGAGGCAGTAAAATTATTAAAAGATGCTTTTATATGTTAAGAGTAGATGTTACATGTTAACAGAGTCCGTTAATATGTGAACCCAGACTGTTAATATGTTAACAGAGTCCGGTAATATGTTAACAGTGGCTATTAATATGATAACAGTGGCTGTTAATATGTTAACAGTGGCTGGTAATGTTAACAGTGGATGTTAATATGTTAAAAGTGGTTGTTAATATTAACAGTGGCTGTAAATATGTTAACAGTGAATGTAAATATATTAACATTGGCTGTTAATACATTTACAGCGGCTGTTAATACATTAACAGTGGCTGTTAATATGTTAACAGTGGCTGTTAATATATTAACAATGGCTGCTAATATATTGACAGCGGCTGTTAATATGTTAACAGTGGCTGTTACTATGTTAACAGTGGCTGTTAATATGTTAACAGTGTCTGTTAATATGTTAACAGTGGCTGTTAATATGTTAACAGTGTCTGTTAATATGTTAACAGTGTCTGTTAATATGTTAACAGTGGCTGTTAATATGTTAACAGTGTCTGTTAATATGTTAACAGTGGCTGTTAATATGTTAACAGTGTCTGTTAATATGTTAACAGTGGCTGTTAATATGTTAACAGTGTCTGTTAATATGTTAACAGTGGCTGTTAATATGTTAACAATGTCTGTTATTATGTTAACCGTGTCCGTTAATATGTTAACAGTGGCTGTTATTATGTTAACAGTGGCTGTTAATATGTTAACAGTGGTTGTTAATATGTTAACAGTGGCTGTTAATATGTTAACAGTGTCTGTTAATATGTTAACAGTGTCTGTTAATATGTTAACAATGTCTGTTTATATGTTAACAGTGGCTGTTAATATGTTAACAGTGGCTATTAATATGTTAACAGTGACTGTTAATATGCTAACAGTGGTTGTTAATATGTTAACAGTGTCTGTTAATATGTTAACAGTGGCTGTTAATATGTTAACAGTGGTTGTTAATATTTTAACAGTGGCTGTTAACATGTTAACAGTGGCTGTTAATATGTTAACAGTGGCTGTTGATATGTTAACAGTGGCTGGCAATGTTAACAGTGGCTGTTAATTTTAACAGTGGATGTTAACAGGCGATGTAAATATATTAACAGTGGCTGTTGAGATGTTAACAATGGCTGTAAATATGTTAACAGGGGATGTAAATATATTAACAGTGGCTGAACAGCCTCTGTTATTATGTTAACATAATTGAGACTGTTAATACCTTAAAATATAATGTTAATACATTAGCAGATGTTGTTAATGTGTTAACAGAGGCTCTTCATACATTAACAGTGGCAGTTATTACATTAACAGAGGCTGCTAATGCATTGACATAGGATGTTAATATATTAACAGAGGCTGTTAATGCATTAACAGTGGCTGTTCTCATTAAAAGATCTGAAGGTCTTCTCCATAGAAGAGCTGGAAATCTTCTCCTGAGAAGAGCCTGAGATCTTCTCCTGAGAGGAGCTGGAGATCTTCTCCTGAGAAGAGCTGGAGATCTTCTCCTGAGAAGAGCTGGAGATCTTCTCCTGAGAAGAGCTGGAGAACTTCTCCTGAGAAGAGCTGGAGAACTTCTCCTGAGAAGAGCTGGAGATCTTCTCCTGAGAAGAGCTGGACATCTTCTCCTTAGAAGAGCTGAAGGTCTTCTCCATAGAAGAGCTGAGGGTTTTCTCCTTTGAAAAGATGAAGGTCTTCTCCTTTAAAGAGCTGAAGGTTTTTTCCTTTGAAAAGATGAAGATCTTCTCCTTAGAGGAGCTGAAGATCTTCCCCTTAGAAGAGCTGAAGATTTTCTCCTTAGAAGAACTGAATATCTTCTCCTTAGAGAAGATCTTCTCCTTGGAAGAGCTGAAGATCTTCTCCTTAGAAGAGCTGAAGATCTTCTCCTTAGAAGAGCTGAAGATCTTCTCCTTAGAAGAGCTGAAGATCTTCTCCTTAGAAGAGCTTAAGATCTTCTCCTTAGAAGAGCTGAAGATCTTCTCCTTAGAAGAGCTGAAGGTCTTCTCCTTAGAAGAGCTGAAGGTCTTCTCCTTAGAAGAGCTGAAGATCTTCTCCTTAGAAGAGCTGAAGATCTTCTCCTTAGAAGAGCTGAAGATCTTCTCCTTAGAAGAGCTTAAGATCTTCTCCTTAGAAGAGCTGAAGATCTTCTCCTTAGAAGAGCTGAAGATCTTCTCCTTGGAAGAGCTGAAGATCTTCTCTTTGGAAGAGCTGAAGATCTTCTCCTTGGAAGAACTGAAGATCTTCTCCTTGGAAGAGCTGAAGATCTTCTCCTTAGAAGAGCTGAAGATCTTCTCCTTAGAAGAGCTGAAGATCTTCTCATTAGAGGAGCTGAAGATCTTCCCCTAGAAGAGCTGAAGATCTTCTCCTTAGAAGAGCTGAAGATCTTCTCCTTAGAAGAGCTGAAGATCTTCTCCCTAGAAGAGCTGAATGTCTTCTCATAAAATGTCAGAATTTCTTCTCTCCCTCTCTCTCTCTCTCTTTACTCTCTTATTTTCAACTTTCCTCTCTCTCTCGCCCTTCAAAATCTAAGTTAGCATCACACCTTATAAAGCGTATCACGTCTTACGTTTTAATTGTATTTTCTTTTCTGTCTCTCTTCCAGCTGCCCCACCCGGTTCCGTTTGTTACAGTCACGCCCACTGCCAGATGTTCAGTTCGAAAACCCATTGCGACTTTTTGATACCGAATTTGTTTGGACGTTGTCAGTGTACCGCTCCAGCTAAACTGAAGGCCGGCAATTGTGTTGAACCAGCAGCCGAAGAAGCTCCCGCAGCAGCAGCACCAGCCAGTACCTCTACAACTACCACCACCACCACAAGTACCTCTACATCTGCACCCAAAGTTGAGACGGAAGCTCCCAGTGTCCAACCACAAATTTTGGCTGATCCCCAGATTGTTGAACCTGCTGCCGCCGAAGATGAGGAAGAGAATAATGTGTCGGTGGAGGAACAGGAATTGGATGATGATAAGGAAGCCTTCAAGCCCACCGAGACCATTGAAATTCCCACAACTCAGCAGAGTCCATTGACACCAGCCGATGCCGGACATACTATGATTGATGAACATCATCAGGTGGTGGAGGAGGAAGAGGCTACCCAAGATACTCCCTTGGTAACAGATGATTACCCCTACAAACCGGATTATGAGTATGCTGAGGAACATCAAGAACAAGTTGTGGATCATAAGGTAGAGGAAGATAAAGCTGAGGAATCAAAGCCTTTGGAACAAGCAGCCTTGGAGGAATCAACGAAGCCGTTGGTGCATCAAGAGGAAGAGGAACATCATGCTGAGGAGTACTCCGATGTGGTGGACAACACCATGAACTTTGATTATGAAGCCGCAGCCCAGGAAGAAATGGAAGATCAACAAAAGGCAGAAGCCGAACAAGGCCACCAACAGCAGGAACAACATGTGGTCCAGATATTGCATGATGAGGAGCAACCAGCTGAAGAAGAACACATTGTGCAGGAAGCCCAGCCAGGTGACAATTATCAGGAATCTTTTATCCATCCCACCACTGAAGTGTCTTTGGATGAGCCACACGAAGGAGAAGGGGAAGAAACCAACTATGTGAACTACCAACAACCACAAGAGCAACAACAACATGATGAACTTGTTCCCGCTGCCAATGATGCGGAGGCTAATGAAAACGAAAGTGCCAACAATGAAATTGAGGCAACCACTCAGCAACAACAACAACAACAGCCTCAAGCAGAGCAAGAAATTGATGAAGCTATTATGGCACACACAGATGTCGCTGGCGAAGAACCCCACCAAGATAGCGTAGAGGCAGCGGAAGAAGAGAACTCTCATCTAATGCCTGGTAATGCAGAAGAAAATGAAAAGGAAAAAGAAAACCAAGAAATTGCTGAAGACCACCAGACTGCGGGCCAAATAGCGGACAGTAATGCCGTCGAACCACAAGAACACAGCGAAGACAAAGTCGAAGAGGATGGAAAAGAAGAAGGTGAGGCAGAACATCAAGCTGTTGAGGAGATCCCCGTAGAAATGCCCCAAGAAAATGACGAGAGTGTTGATGATGCTCATCATGTTCCAATCTTGACCGAATCTCAACCCGAGGTTATGGAGCAAATTAATGAAAATGTTATAAGTCAAGCATCGGATGAAAATGCGCTGGAAGCTGAGCAAACAGAAGGAGAAAAAGAACATGTGGAGCCAATTGACAATGAAAATCTTCACGAGGAAGCCATGGAAGAGGTGCATGAAGAAACCTCTGATCACGGAGTTAATCAGGAAACAATGGGAACTGTGGAAGAACAACATGCTGTCCAAGAGAATCAGGAGAGTCAAGAAGAGCCTCAGAAGAACGAAGATGGACAATCAATGGCTGGACAGGAAACCTCCCAAGTCCACCATGACGAAATGATCCAATTTGCCACCGAAAATGACATTGCCACCCTGAGCCCCAGTGAAATTGAAGAGGACCAAGAAGATACCTTGGATGTGCAGCAGCATGAAGAGGAAGCCGCACAGGAAGAACACTCCTCCGCTCACCAGGAAGAAGCATATGAAACCGAGGAATCGTTGAAGGACGAAGAACAAGCCCCGGAGGACCAATCCCATCCTATCTTAGCTGATGAAGTTGAGGAAGAACATGTACCCCAGGGTATTCAATTCGATCAGGTCCACCATGAAGAACAAACTCATGGCATAAATGAGGAAGCCGCTCAACAATCTTCCAACGTGGCAGAAAATGAAGGAGAACTTCTCCCAGCAGCCGCTGAGGAACAGACACTGGAAGGATCTGAAAGCACACATGAGGAAAAGAACGAAGAAGCCAATGAGGAAGCAGAAATCCAGCAGCTGAATAATGAAGAGCATGTTCTCCATGAAACTAATGATCAAGAAGAGTCCTTGAATCACGAAGAAGACGGAGAGGTTCAAGGTCACCCCAGCAATAACGAAGAGCACATCCTTAGCCACGAAGAAGAAGAAACCCATGAAACTAACGCCGACGAATTTGCGCAGCAAACAAATGAAGCCGAAATGGAAACCCCTGACTCCCCAGTTGTCATGCAGGACGAAACCGAGGTCCCAGAAAAACAAGAAGAACATGTTGAAGAAGAACATGTCGATTCCATGACCAATCAGGAAGAAACACAAGTTCCCGAAAAAGCAGGAGAACATATCGAATCCTCTGACTCTGTGGTCGTTCATGAAGAAACCCAGGTTCCCGAACATCAGGGAGAACACAACGACTCTGCTGACTCGGTAGTGATTCACGAAGAAACCCAGGTCCCCGAAAATCAGGAAGAACAAATCCACGCTGCGGACTCGGTAGTGATTCACGAAGAAACCCAGGTCCCCGAGAATCTAGGAGAAGAAATCGCTTCTGTCGACTCGGAAATGGTGCACGAAGAAAACCCAGTAGCTGAAAATCAGGGTGAACAATTTAAGGATCAAAACTCGGCAATGAATCAGGAAGAACATGATGTTTCAGAAAATCCAGAACACATGGAATCCCCCGCACCGGTTCAAGAAGAATCACAGGCCCCAGAACATCAAGAAGATAACATCGAATCCCTCGACCCTCAAGTGGCTAACGATGAAATCCAGGTGACAGAAAATCAAGGTGAAGAAGTCGGCTCAGAAGTTATTCATGAAGAAGTTCAGGTTCCAGAAAGTCAAGCTGAACAAATCAATGCTGTCGACTCGGCAGTGATTCAAGAAGATGTCCAGGTTCCCGAATATCAGGAAGAACATATTGCCCCTGTAGATTCGGTTGTCATTCACGAAGAAACCCAAGTCCCCGAAAATCACGAAGAATACCACGAGACTGATGCAGAATCTGAACAAATTGATTCCCAGCAACCCACAATTGCTGAAGAGGGACCTGAATCTGGACATGATTCCGAACCTCATGTACAAGAATTGGAAGAATTGACTCAACCTGGTTACCATGAAATCCCACACATTGAATCCGGGGTAGCCCAGATCGCTCACGATGAATTGCCAGCATCTGAAGATGAGCATTCCGAAACTGCCAGCGATGAAGTTGAGAATCCCAAGGAAATTGCCCAGGATCCAATCCTTGCCTCGGAAGAAAAGGCCGAAGAAAACTACAGCCAAAATGAAGTTGGAAGTCAAGAAACTAAATTTGATGAAGCCGAAGAACAAAATGAATCCGAACAACAACCCATTGAAACCGAGGACAAGCAGGACGCTTCCGAAACTCATGAAAATGATATTCAAAGAGGTGAGGAAGAATTCAATACCCACAGCCCATTGAATTCGGAAATTGAGCAGACTGAAGGACACTCAAGTAATGCCGAAGAACATCAAGATTCTGACGTCACCATTGAAGGTCTCGAAGATTCGACAAACCATGTCAATCAAGAAGACATCAAGGATCTGGCAACAAATGAGGAAGCTCAACACCAAAACGAACTCTCCGACAAAACGCAACAGGAAGAAACCCTCAAAGCTGAGGATCAACATCAAGCCGAATCCCACATTGAATCCACGGCCATTCATCATCCTGATGCTCAAGATGTTATGCTGCCTTTGGAAGATTTTGAGGCCATCACGGAAGCCATTGAGGATCAACAGGAGCAAGATCTGGAAAATCCTGAAAACAATGAAATTTCCCAAAATCCAGAAGACGAAGAATCAGAATCGTTTGCCCACACCACAGGACACCCAACCGATGATTCCGAAGATCAACAAGAATCTCAACCGACTACCAGCCCCTCGGAAGATGACCAACACTCATCCGAGCTTGAAGAAAATCAAATCAATCACCAAGAAGCAGCCTCCCAGGAACAGAACTACTTCCAAATGTCGCTGAAACCCCAGACACAATACGACGAGCTCGCAGAAAATGAGGACGATTTCCATCATCAAATCCAAGAACCTGTTTCCGTTGAACCCCAACAGAGCCAAGAAAGTACCTATGAAATTCCCGGTGGTCTGGCAAGTCAATCTGAGAGTCAAGAAATCTCAGCCACAATGTTGGAAGAACCCGAAGACGAGGATGTGGCCCAGAATGCCTCAATTATGGATATTTTAAATGAGCTAATGAAGGAAGAAATCACCGTGCAGCCTCCCCAATATTCGCAAGAAGAATTGAGCCACAATCCTGCTCCCCCACAACAAGAAGCCGAAGAAGAAGTACCCGATTTGGTGGCCGAAGATTCAAATATTTCCGAAGAAAAGGTCGTCTCACAAGAAGCCACCGAGGCCTTGATTGATCCCCAGGATAAATTGATTACTTTCTATCCCGATATGCAGGAACTGCAACAGCAAGAAACCACCCATCAAGAGTCTCAAGACAAGCAAGAACTCCCCTCACATCCTCCGGCCCAACACGATGAACAGGAAGCTTCCGGTGATGACAAGGAGTCTTCCGGTGATGATGGCGCCACTTTCGAACACAAACCACACCAACAACCACAGCACACTGAATCTGAAACCGCCCATACATTATCTCCGCATGAGATACCATTTGATATGTCCGGTGATGATATGATTATCCAACATGAATTGGAAGCTGATAATTTGGTTGTGGAGACCACAACCCTAAGCAATAATGACCTCTACAGTCCCGAATCGGAACATGAACAGGCTGAGGCCACAACTGCTGCGGGCATTGCTGAACTGACCACTCAAACCATGTTGAATTTGGCCAGCCGTGTAACGCTCATGGAACCAGCTGCCCCCGTGGCTACCACTCTAAAGCCTTTAATGTCTGCAAGTGAGGAGATAGTAACACCTGAACCCCAGCATCTTGAGGTGACCGTGTCGGAGGCGGCTGCATTCAACAGGAAACCCAGTACAACAGGTAAGTTCCACATACATTCCAAATCAGATTTTTCTCTTTAATCAAATGTTTCCCCTCAGAAATCCGCAAACGTGTTGAATTGAGTTTGGAGGCTGTCTCCTTGGGCCTGGGCTGCTCCAACGACAAACAATGCCAACTGGCCGATCCCAATACCGTCTGCAATGCCAATGGTGTCTGTGACTGTGCTGCCAATATCTATTCCCACTCCAATATGGCCGAACAATGCGGTGCCCAAAAAACCGGTTGCAGTCCCGGAACATTCCAGGTGAGTATGGGGAAAATGATTTGGAGAACATCTCCTTGACAGGAATTTTTAGGGAAATTTGTTTGTTGAAAGCATTTTAAACTATATCTCGTCTAGGAAGCTAGTTAGTTCCAGACACTTTGAAAGTCCAAGAGAAGGCTATGTTCAGTGATCCTTCACTTGGGCGCCATCTGCAGACATCTTCTAATAAATCCCCATTTGTTGGTGTCTGTATGGGCTCCAAATCAAGGAGGCTTTATTTTATTCTAGACAAGTGTTTGGGAGAAAATTGTCCGTTGAATCTCAGCTATCTCTTATTTGGGAAGCAAATATTGAAGTCCAAAGAAAGTTTTTGTTCAGTGACCCCCCACTTGGGCGCCATTTATGATCATCATTTAATAATATACCCCATTTGATTTCCTTTTTGAGGATTTTGGGTTCGGATTCCCACTTGCTAATCTAATATTTGAATTGAGGAACAATGGTATAACTTAAGGCCTTGGATGAATTGCTTGGGCGCCAGCCTAACTATGATTTAAATATCATAGCATAGATGAATTTTTGGAATTCAGACTTGTTCTAATTAGGCGCCATTTTTCGGTATCTTTGAACTAAGTTCAGCCGTTAAAGACTTTGCCGAACCTCATGGTTCTCTCTTTGGCATGGGCGATTTTGAGAAAACCCTCTCTGTTTAGACATTTCCCCAAACATTTTTAACTACCTCTTTTCTAGGAAGCATCTTTCAATAAATCCTAATTTTTTGTTCTCTGTTTGGGCGCCAAATGAAGAAGGTCTTATTTCATTTAAATCTTCCTCTCTTATTAGACATTTTGTGGGGGAAATTTGTCTATTGAAAGCAATTTTAACTATCCCTCATTTGGGAAGCAAATTTCAAAGTACACCGGAAGTTTGTGTTCAGTGATCCTCTACTTGGGCGCCATATATGAGCATCATTTAATAAATGTTTTCCTTCTAATATTTCCCTAATTTGATAAAAATAATCCTTAGACGTTTCTCTTTTAGGACGACAATGGGGATACAGTTTCCCATTGGTTAATTTAATATTTGCTCTGATGTACAATAACATTTGAGATTCATTGCTCGGTCGCCAGTCTTGCATCGTTACATATATTACTTTTTGGGGTCCAGAGGTGATCTAATTGGGCGCCATTTTTTATCTTGTAAAAAAATTCACTACTAACCAAATATATAAGGATAAGAATCTCCATTTGAATTTGAACCAGGAATTGATTAGGAAGAATGTTAGGAAGTTTATAACGAGGCCAACGATTAGTACAATTATGTATTCTCTAAACAACTTTGTTTGTTAGTCGTCAACTTGGGCACCAACTACAAAAGGCACATGTTTACGTAATTGAAAACTCCGATGAATCGAAAAATAGTTGCCAGACAGGTTTGGGCGCCAACGTTAAAATGATAATTTTTGCGGAAACAAAAATTTTCTGATTGGGCGCCACTTTAAAGTAAATACGATCAAGCAAGAGTTGCAAGTGCAAAGGTTGTTCTTGCGTTGGGCGCCACTTTCGAATAAAAAATTCACAACCTGTAAACATGTATAGTCACACGATTCCGATTTCTCGGTACAAATGGCAAAAGTATGTAGACAGATTGCAGAACTCAAAATGACCTGTATTCGCAATACGTTTGGACACAAAACTAGGCTGAGGAACACAGTATGCTCTCTTGTTGGTCATCATTTAAAACCAGTACCGAAAGTCTTAATGTCGGGCGGGGTCGACTTTATGATACCCTACACCACTTTGCGTATTTAGTAGAGCTTCACATAAAATTCTAATTTAAAGTCCATAGGAACTGAGAGGAATATCCTCCTCTGAATCGATTTCTACTAAATATGCCGAGGCATTTGTGTCTTTTCAATACGGGCTTGTATTAACCATTTGGTGCACAATTAACTTCAAATCGGATAAAGATATATATGGGAGGTATATCCAAATCTGAACCGATCTCCATAAAATTTGGCAGAGGTATTTCTGAGCTGTATATGATATCTTTCCCGAATCTCGTTGTTACAGATTGCATATTAGGACTGTGGAAGGCAAAAATAACAAATCGGATGAAGAATATATAAGCTATATCTGAACCAATTTTCACCAAATTTGGCATACTTTTTGGCTTCTAGACTCAATTCGATCGTAAGTGCCAAATTCCATGCCATTTGGGCAACAAATAGACGTTTGGTGCACAATAAAAGGTAAATCGGGCCAAGTTTTATATGGGAGCTATAACCAAATCTGGATCGAGCTGTATTTAATATATTTCCCCAAATATCGTTGTTACAGAGTGCATATTACGGCTGCGGAGGACAAAAATAACAAATCGGATGAACAATGTATATGGGAGCTATAGCTATATCTGAACCGATTTCGATCAAATTTGACAAACTTATTTTCAGGCCTAATTTGGTTGTATGTGCAAAGTTCCATACTATTCGGGCTGATATTACAGGTTTGGTGCACAATAAAAGGCAAATCGGACGAAGATATATATGGGAGCTATATCTAAAATTTGAGTGATTATCTCCAATTTCAATGGGATTCGACCTTGTGTCAAACAAATGGTTTCGGCAAAATTTCATCTGGATCGTACAATAAATGCGACCTATACTTTGTTTACAAAAATACATGGACAGACAGACAGACGGATGGACATGCATAAATCGACTCAGAATGTGATTCTATGCAGATCATCAAAAGGAACTATGGGTCTATCTCGTTTTCTTTTCCCTGTTACAAACAAATGCACAACGACATAATACCCTGACCATCTTGTGGTGTAGGTTTCAGTTGTTCTCTCGTTGTTCTTGGTTTCAGTTGTTCTCTCGTCGGGTACCAACATAAGATAAAAACATTATCCTTTGAATAGGATGAAAAATCTTGGAAGCCGAAAATTAATGATGTATTAATAATTAGATATGTTTCCGATTTCTTGAGGAGTTAGGTCGAGGAAATTTTCCAAAGTTAGACGCCATGTACACAGTGATTTGTAATCCCCTGTTAATCTTTCAAGGAGATATCTTTAAAGGAAGCAGTTGCTCTCCTTTTTGGGCGCCACTAAGAAAGAGGGGTTTCGAAGTCCCCTGTTGGTCTTTAAAGAAGCCATTTCAAATGAATATCGTCCTATTGAATGCCTTTTACAAATGGCTTTTTTGTAGTCCAAGGTTAATCTTTCAATATCAAATTCTGAATATAGTTTTTTAAAAATTTGAGTTCTTTTACAAACTTTATGATGAAAGCTTCCTTGGCTATAATCTAAAAATCCTTCTCCGAAAATGAGACTTTTCCCCTGGTCCATCAGTTCGATCCATTCATGGTAAGATTCGTTTTCGATCTCTTTAAAAAGTACTGTAATGGTTAAAAGGTCGAGGAAAAATAATTCCAAACGGGAAATCAGTGCTGTCACGTTGGGCGCCATTTATAAAGGGAGAATTTACTTAGTTTCCTGTTAATCTATAAAAAAATACCATCCATGGAAACCAATTGCTATCTTGAAAAAATATAGTTAAAATAGGTTGGTCCAATGTAGGTCGAGGGAAAAAATCCAAACGGGAAATCAGTGCTCTCACGTTGGGCGCCATTTATAAGGAGGGTTTCCTTTAATCTATAAAGAAAAAACCAACCATGGAAACCAGTTGCTCTCTTGAAAAAAAAATTATAGTTAAAATAGGTTAGTCCCATGTTGGGCGCCTATTACAAATGGGGTTTTTTATAGTTAACATTTTTAACATTTTATGGAAAACTCATTCTAAAGGGAAATCAGTAGCTCTCTTGTTGGGCGCCACTTACCAAAGTTGTCTTTTTCAAGGTTCCAACACTTAAAGGAAGCAATATACTTAGGAAGTATCTAATACTTAGAGCTTAACAGGGGACTAGTTAATCTTTAAGTATTGAATTCTGCATATTCTGAATCTGAATTTTAACACTTAAAATTTTAACAAATGTTTCACTCTCTCCCGTTTCAGTGCCGTTCCAGTGGTGTTTGCATTTCATGGTTCTTTGTCTGCGATGGCCGTTCAGATTGTAACGATGCCTCCGATGAGGAGTGTAGCTTTAATCCACGCCTCAATCAAACCTGTCCCGAACAGGCATTCCGTTGTGGCAACAGTGGACGTTGCATCTCGCGTGCTGCCCTCTGTGATGGCCGCAAGCAGTGTCCACATGGAGAGGATGAAATGGGCTGTGTTGGCCTGAAGGCAAATGAGGCTTGTCCCCCAAATACCTTCCGTTGCAAGAGCGGTGAATGTTTGCCAGAGTATGAGTATTGTAATGCCATTATTTCGTGTCGCGATGGCAGTGATGAACCACCACATCTGTGCGGTTCCCGGTCCATGCCTAATTTCTTCCTGCAGCTATTGACAGCCGGTGGTTTGATGAACAAGAACAGTGATGCCACGGCCTATTGTCCACACAGGTGTAGCAATGGTCGTTGTAGGTCGACGGCGATTGTTTGCTCCGGTCGTGATGGTTGTGGTGATGGCACCGATGAGCAGACCTGTTCCGTGTGCAGTGAGTATTGAGAGGGGAGGGGTGGGAGAATTTTGAAAGGTAAAGGGAAAATAATGTTTATTTTTTATGTGTTTTTAGGATGTCCTGCCGTTGATAAACCCGCCTTGCATGTTTCCGATTTCTTGGCCCGCCATCGCCCCCTGAATTTGTGGTAATCCCAGGAAATGCTGTAGGGGTCTCTGCATTGCGCGGAAACCCATTTTTGGGTTTGATTTCGATTCCGGTCTGCATTTATAAGAAACCCAACAACATATTAGCCTAAGTTTTATTTATTTTATTTTTTTAAAAAAACATAATTCTATTTTTTAATTTTCTAAAAACTACACATACACTCAAAACACTGCACAGAGAGAATTTTTTGAAATTGATTTGCCAAAAAAAAAAACGAAAATTATTCACAAAAAATTAAAAAAACAATTGTTACCTTGCTAGCAAAGGTTAGATTTCGAATGGAATATTGGGATGAGAAATTGGAAAGGAATTTGCTTGTCCAGTGCCAGCCCGAGTAGAAGGCGAGCCCCTAGACCTTTGGACTAGTGATGTTTGACAATTGATTGCAACGAAAAATTAAAAACAAAAAAGGAATTTCTAAAAATGTGTTAGTGTTTTAAAATGAAAAAAAAAACAACAATCATGACTTCCTCTTTCTAAATCATTATTTATTTTTTTATTTTTAATTTTATTATTTAAAATTAATTTTTAGAAATCTCTCCTAAATCTCCCTTTCCCTAAATCTATTTTATTATTTTTTTTTTATTATTTTTTTATTTTTTATAAAAGTTAAGAAATCTTCTATATTTCTAATATTAACATGTAAATAGATTCAAAAATTTAAAAATTAAAATTTAAAAATTATAAAAAAAATTGTGTAACACGAAAATCATTTATCAAATTTCCATAAAAAAAAAAAACTATTGAAATCAAAATATAAATAATTGCATCAATTTGTTAGATTTATATTTGAATTTTTTTATGTTATTTGAATATTTAAGCTTAATTAAATATTATAAATTTAACAAATAAAAACAAGAATAAATATTAAAATTAACTATTGTATGTATTTGAAACATATTTGTTTTTGCCAAGAACATCAACAACAACAACAACGAATTTTTATTATCACAAAAAATAAATAAAAATTAATTATGAACTTCTATAAAAGAAAGTAATTAAACTTAATAAAGTAAATTTTATTAAATAAATAATTTAAAAAAATAAAAGCACTTTCTTATGGGGAGATGGGTAAAGAATATGGGTGAGATGAAAAAACTGCAACCAACTACAGACTGCTGTCATTTCTAAGCCACTCGTCCTACAGCTGCTAAAATTATTCCAGTGACAGCTCTTTATATTGTTTACAAGCGTACAAAAGCATTTTGGTGAGAATTTTCCAGAAAAAAAGTTATTCGTGGCGGAATTCAAGCGTGATAGTGTTATTTCTTTGTATTTGGCTGGAAAACCACAAGTGGCTCTCGTTAGAGCACTCCAACAATTAAATGTGAATAAATCTTTAGGGTCTCGTACCGTGATACTGGTAGCGTATCCCGACGTCAAGGAAGTGGCTGGAAGAAACCAGCAACATCAGCAGAAATGGTTTGAAAAGAAAAGAAGCGATTTGATCGAAACCCGCGTTGCAGTGGCCGAAAAATGGCTCGTGAGCTGAACATATCGCAATATTCCATTTGGCAAATACTGAAAAATGAGCACGGGGTAAAACCATTGAAATTCCAAAAAGAGCAAGAACTTGCACCGCAACAGAAAGAAAATATTGAGTCTATTTTCTAAAGAGGTAAAGAGTAGCTTCGCTTGACCGAAAGTGGTGAACTACCGAATTAGTTTTTCTCCGTCTCCGTTGAAAAAAACATTCGTTGTCCAGCAGTTAGTAAACAAATAAAATGATCGTGTTTACTTGCCAAAGAGATCAGCTGAAAATGCGCACCTTCGGTTGACCACCAGAACTCAAGTGCCGGCCATGGTGATGGTGAGTGCCGCCATAACAGCCGATGGTCGTTCTCCGCTCGTATTAATCGACCGTGACATCAGTATAAATGCCGAATATTATCGCGAAATGATTCTAGGGGGTGTATTAAAGCTTTGGACACGCAAACATTTTGGCCGCAGATCTTGGACATTCCAACAGGGCTCAGCACCATCGCACTCAGCACGCGCCACCCACAAATGGTTACAAAATGAGGTTCCTCGCTTCATTTCCAGCGCACAATGGCCACAAAAATCTCCGAATTCCAATCTGTTGGACTATTGTGTCTGAAGTATTTTGGATTGCAAGGTTGGCACTCAAAGTGTCGATCATCCAAAGCAAGCGCTTCGCCGGCAATGGTATAAGTTTTTTTTTTTTTTGGGAATGTTGGCTCAAGTATTTTCGAGATAAACAATGGAAATACAGATTTCTTTTGTTCAGACACACATAATGATATTCGATATAAAATAATTCGTTCTCTGACACTTTCCCAAAAAATTAAGAATAATGGGAAACATATGAAATTAGTATTACTACTCAAATTTCGAATGTAATTTTCTTCAAAACTATTGTATCTAGATGTATAGTTTATTCTGAGACTTATAGTGGAATTCGATGTAGAATATTTTCTCCTTTCAAAGTTTTTGTCTTAAATGAAGTTTTATGTTACTTTCATACAACAATTCGAAGCAACACCGAAGAAATATTCATATAAAACATGAGAAATATTTTTTTTTTTTTTTGCAAAATCTAAATAAGTATTTTTTTTTTTTTTGATATATAATGAAAATATAGATTTATTTTGTTCTGAAACTCATAATGAAATTTGATTTAGAATAATTCATCCTTTAACACTTTCCCCAATAACTAAAATATTATGGGAGATTTTGACTTGGATTGCAAAAGTGCCAAATTAACACACCAAAACGTAAACAAATATTTTTTACGTGAAATATATATATATATATTTCTTATTTAATTAATTTTCTGTAAAACTATTGCCCCTAGGTTTATATTTTATTCTGAGATTTATAGTGAAATGTTGTGTAGAATATTTCTTATTTTGACGCCTTTCCCCTAAAACTAAAGTTTATGTTACTTTCAACTCGAAAAAATTGATCAAAAACTCGATGATAATTGATCAAAAAAATTGGAAATAATTTCGTTTTTTTTTTTTTTTTTTTTTTTTTTTTTTTGTTGGGAATGTTGATTCAAGTAGCTTCAAGACTCATAATGAAATTTGATCTAGAATATTACTTCCTATAACACTTTCCTTAAAGAACTAATTTTTTCATGGAGATTTGGACTCAAATTAGAAACTTGTAAAATTAGGAATCAAAAACGTCACTTTTACGACACAAATTTCGAATGTAATTTTCTCTAAAACTATCTACATATATATTTTATTCTGAGATTTATTGTGAAATTTTGTTTAGAACATTTCTTCCTTTGATATCTTATTCCTACAACCAAATTTTATGTTACTTTCGAAAAAAGGCAAAGTAAAATTAAAGAAAACCGGGCCAAACTTTGAATACCCTCCACCATTTGGAACGAATTAGGACATGTAAAAAAAAGTAAAATCCATTACAAAATTATGTTAAAATCTTTAAAATACCGAATATGGCGGTAACATGGGGGCTATACGATATTGTGAACCTATATAGATAATTCCCTCCCAAGGGATAAAGTACTCAGAGGGAACTCCTTGTGTGGATTTTCAGATCATTCCATTGGAAAATGTGGCGAAATTATCAAAATACCGAATATCGGGTGGTACCGTTATATGGGAGCTATACGATATCGTGGACCTATATAAATAATTATCTTTCAAGGGATAAAGTACTCACAAAGAACTCCTTGTTTGAATTTTCAGACAATTCTGTTGAAAAATGTGGCTAAAATTATCAAAATACCGAATATCGGGGGGTACCGTTTGTGGGGGATATACGATATGTAGACAATTCTCTTTCAGGGGGTAAAGTACTCACAAAGAACTCCTTATGTAGAATTTCAGACAATTCCGTTGAAAAATGTGGCTAAGATCATCAAAATACCGAATATCGCGGGGCCACCGTTATATGGGGGCTATACGATATCGTGGACCTATATAGATAATTATCTTCCAAAGGATAAAGTACCCACAAGGATCTCCTTGTATGGATTTTCAGACAATTCCGTTGCAGAATGTGGCAATAATTATCAAAATACCGAATATCGGGGGTACAGTTATATGGGGGCTATACGATATCGTCGACCGATATAGCCCATCTTTTCAAAATGATGTTTTTTAGGAGATTTTTGCATAAACTCACATGAAGTACGACTTTAACCCTAAAATTTGTTTTAATATAGACAATTTTCTTTCGTTTAGGTAACACTTAGAACCTTAAAGTCTCCTAGGACCCATTGTAGAATTTTATGACAATTAATTTTATAGAATATTTTGACTTGCTACGGGAGCTTTTAGTCGTTAACGGGAGTTTTTAGTCAAAATTTTTTTTTTTCAAAAAGGACCAAAAAGTCCCCTTTGTTGACTCGTTCGAAGGTTAAAATTCTAGACCAAATTATTCCGCGTAATTTTATCTGCAATATTGCCGAAGACATTGTATTCCTAAAATCAATGGATTTCAGGAAATCTGCCATAAAATTTCTCCTGGAATAAATGTTTGTGTTGCACAGTGTAATCTAGGAAAACACAACTTTCGACTTTCATTTTTAATGTGTACTTTAAGTAAAAGACAAATTTATTTAGATGACTTACTTATTTTATACGCAGTGGTAAACGGCTAAAAACCAAGCATACTTTTAGGCGTGTATAGAAAAGTAGACGTCTAGAAAATATCTTTGATCAAGTCTTTTGTTGGAGTTGCAATTTAAAAACTGGAAAGTTAATGACAATTTTAACCAACCAGATTTTTAATTCGATTATATGATAATAATAATAGTAATAATAATAATTTAGAACTTTAAAATATTTTTTTTTTTCACCACCAAGAAACATACAATTTAATTTATATCCCTCACTCAAATCAGACACCTAAACGTAGTGATTTCCATTCGTTGAAACTTTTAAACACCTTTTTATGAATGAAACAAGAAACACACACTTAAGAGAATCAAGAGAAAACTATTTAAGAGACAAGCCACGCAAGAGAAAAGGGATAAACAATATTTTTATTGTGCTGCTCACACTGTAAGTACTGAGAGATACAAATGTTAGCAGGACGACAATGTTTACAAATAAACAAAAAGAAATTTTGCAATATATGGAGACGAGTTTAAAAATGTCATGAAGCGATGGGTGGTATAAGAAATACGCTAAATATTGTTCATACGCTCAGTTGCGGAATAAATGCCGGTGCGTATTAAAATTATTTGCATGAGCATACTAAGAGTAACATAAAGAGACTATTTTAAATTCAGAAATTTCCTAGAAAAAAAAAACGGATGACAATAAAAAATTCTTAACACCAATAGATTTTTTTATAGATTTTTTTTCTGTTTATTTGGCGGAATTTGATCTACCGAATGCTCTTATTCGTAGGATTCATAGAAGGTATTAAAAAGGTCTGCAATTAATAAATGTTTTTCTTTTTCGCTGTCTTCGGTTTATGGGAGATGTTTAGAAGGCATTCCGTCAATGATTTTTCGACTAGGAAGATATTCTGTCCATAGAAGTCCATGAAGTGGTCTTCTGCATATAGAAGACCTAACACAAGTCTTCTGTCCATAAAAGGTTGTTTTCCTATAAAAGAATTTGAAAGGTTGTGGTCTATGGGATATTGTAAACAGGTCCTTCGTCTGTAAAAGACCTCCGGCCTCAAGATGACCTGAAAATGGTAGCGACTCTAAACGTTTTTTAAACCCTCCGCCATACTATGGAAGGTATATTAACTTTGTCATTCCTTTTGTAACACCTCGAAATACTCATGTCACACCCAACAAAATATATATTCTTGATCAGCGTAAAATTCCAAGTCGATTTAGCAACGACCGTCCGTCTGTCTGTCTTTTAAATTCCCGCTATCTTTCGAACGAATTACCAGTAGGTAAATTTCGTATAGCCCCCATATAAGGGTACCCCTCAATATTCAGTATTTTGATGATTTTAGCTACATCATGTACTGAAGTTGTTTCAAATTTCGTATTAGGTACAACAGCCTATGACAAAAAATCGCGTAGGCAGGTCCATGTTTTCGAATGGTCCCCATATAACAATACCTCCCGATATTTGGTATTTTCATGATTTTAGCTGCATTATTCATTGAAATGGTTTAAAATTTTTTATTTGAAGCTCGGAATTGGTACTTCAGCCTATGACAAAAAAATACTAAACTCAGGAGCATCTTATGTATGGGCGCTACTACGAAAAGTGTTCCAGGTCCTAAGAAACAAAATTTAAGCTAAATCGATTGAATACCCAAGGAAAAACTAAACCCTTCGGAAGAGCCCCAATATACCGGTGCACCCCCAAGGTTCTATCATAACTAAAATCACAGGGTGTCTTTATAGAAGAGCTGTAAGGAGTTCCTTCTGAGTACCTTACCCCCTGAAAGAGTATACGTCTACGATATCGTAGATCCCCTCCCGATATTCGGTATTTTTATTCGCAGGGTGTCTTTATAGGAGAGCTATAAGGAGTTCCTTCTGAGTACCTTACCTTACGATATCGTATATCTCTCATATAACGGTACCTCCCGATATTCGGTATTTTTATGATTTGAGCTATATTTTTCAATGGAATTGTTTAAAAATCCACAAAAGGAGTTCCTTCCGAACACTTTACCCCCTGGAAGAGTATTGTCTATATAGGTCCACTATATCGTATAGCTCCCAAACAACGATGCCCCCGATATTCGGTATTTGGATGACTCTGGGAACATTACTCAACGGAGTTGTTCCAAATTTCGTATTTGAAGTTCCTAATAGGTACTGAAGCCTGTGACAGAAAATTACAGGTTATGCAGGTCCAGATCATTGTATAGACCCCATATATCAGTACCTTCCTATTTTCGGAATTTAAACGATTTTAGGTACTATAATCACCGAAATTGTTTGAAATTTCGCATTTGAAGTTCCTAATAGGTACTACAGCCAGTGACAAAAAATTATCATTGCAGGTCCAGGTCTTCGTGTAGCTCCCATATATCGGTACCTCCCTTTATTCCGTATTTTTACGATTTTAGGTACAATAATCAACGAAATTGTTTGAAATTTCGTATTTGAAGTTCCTAATAGGTACTACAGCCTGTGACAGAAAATTGCTCATGCAGGTCCAGGTTTTCGTATAGCCCCGATATAACGGTACCTCCCTATATTCGGGTTTTTTTTTTAAGTTTTAGCGACATCATTCAACGGATTTTTTCAAGTTTCGTATTTGAATATTGTAATGGCCTATGACAAAAGTTGCCCATGCAGGTTCACGTCTTCGTATTGACCCCAATATAATGGCTATATTCGTTATTTTTAAGATTTTAACATAACTTTTAAAGTATTTGTTTTTTTTTTTTTTTTTTTTTTTTTTTTTTTTTTTTTTGAAAATTTCCAAATTGTGGAGGGTATTCAAAGTTCGTCCCAGCCAAAATCGTTTGCTTTTTTGATTGTTTTCTGCAATTTTGTGGGAAAATTAATAGTGTCGCACAGTGTTATTGAGGGACCCCTAAGACCTTCATCTTTGACATTTTTAATAAAAGGGTGAAATAAGGCAAGAATTATCGAAATTGGTACTCTTAGCCGCCGTTTTCTGTGACTCTTTTTTTATACCCTCCACCTTGGAAAGGAGGATATATTAACTTTATCATTCCGTTTGTAATATCCTTAAATATTCGTCGAAGACCTTATAAAGTATATATATTCATAATCAGCATAAAATTCTAAGTCGATTTCACGATGTCCGTCTGTCCGTCCGCCTGTCTGTTGAAATCACGATACAGCCCAGATTATTTGACGTAGAGCGCCAAAATTTAGCAGAGCAATTTGTATTGTGTCTAGGAGATATATCGGTCTACGTTTTGGTATATTCCTCATATAACGGTACCTCCCGATATTCAGTATTTTGATGATTTATCCCTCCTTTTTCACGGATTTGTCTGAAAATTGGTATTTTTAGGTCATAACGTGTCCCAGTTCGGGTGGCAAAACATTGTATGTATAGGTCCACGCTTTAGTATAGCCCCCATATAAAGGTACCTCCCGAAATTCGGTATTTTAATCATTTTTCCCCCATTTTTTCACAGATTTGTCTGAAAATCGGTATTTGTTGGTCATAATGGGTTCCAGCTCCGGTGGCGAAACATTGCATGTAAGGGTCCACGTTTTGGTATAGTAACCATATAACGGTACCTCCCGATATTCGGCATTTTAATGGAATTTACCACATTTCTTCGCGGATTTGTCTAGAAATTGGTATTTGTAGGTCATAATGGGTTCTAGCTCCTTTGGCGTAACATTGCATGTATAGGTCCACGATTTGTTAAAGCTCCTATATACCTCCCCATATTCGGCATTTTAATGGTTTTTGCTACATTTCTTGCGGATTTGTCTAGAAATTGGTATTTGCTGGTATTAATGGGTTCTAGCTCTTTTGGCGAAACACTGTATGTATAGGTCCACGTTTTTGTATAGCACCATAGCCGTATTTCCCGATATTCGGTATTTTGATGATTTTTGGCACATTTTCCCATGAATATGTCTAAAAATTGGTATATGTGTGCCATAATGGGCTCTAATGTTTCCTTTACCCTAAGGTGGAGGGTATTAAAAGTTTGGCCCGGCCGAACTTAATGTTTTTTTTACTTGTTTTTTTTTTTTTGTAGAATTTCCATTTTTTTATCAAAATGTTGTTGCCTAGTGTAACCTATACACATCTTTTACTTATCAAAAGAAAGCAATAGCTTCTTTATTAACCACCCCAAATAAAAAGTTTATAACAAACCGATTAAACGGGTTTTTATCAACGTTTTCGAACATCCCTAAAATGTCGATACAATGACTGCCATAACATTGACTCTCTTTCGGCGGCTCTCCATATCTCTCCAGTTTTCTCTCGCTCTCTTTAGCTGTACAAAACAACACCCTGTTGTGTTCATAGATGCCTGGCTGGGTCTGATAATCTGCAAATAGCTTTCGCCGGATAAAGACGTTTGTGAAAAATTTGCGTTAGGCACGGTTCGGCATTGGTGATAGTGAGGAAGGAGAAAACAACAAACAAACAAAAAAGAAAAATATACAAATAAACAATCGAGAAAATAAAAGTGTTGATTGTAAAATATTCCAAGGAAGAATAAAAAATAAAAGTGCTGCAGGAAGGACAAATTTCCTCAAAAATTCCAATTTAAACAAAATAAGAGTAAGCTATTGAATATAAAAGAAATGTGATTAAAAAATTAAAAAAAAATGAATTGATTTTTTTTTTTTGCAAAAGTCGTCTGCCTTTGACCTTTTTGTTTACCACAACTCCAGCCCTGCAAGTTCGTGTGTTAGTGAATAAATTTTTTGAATTTAAAACCCAGCTCTAAAAATGGTGTCCTTTTGCCAAAGCAACACTTGCAATAATTGCAACCAACCCCCTATTGATTTGTGTTATTGACCTCCCTTTGTACCCCTTTCCACAGCCAAGTTTCTAAGTGCCCACCGTGGAAAAGGAAATGCAAAGGATAACGACGACAGAGTGCATTTAACCAAACAAACAAAAAAAAAGCAAGAGAAAAAGGATTTGCCTTTTTAGTCAGCGCCTTGTCTGTGAACGGAAGAGCCCATGTGTGTGTGTGTGAGTGTTGTTGAAAAAAAAAACTATTTTCCATTTATAAAAATGTAAATTTTCTACAAGAAAAAAAAAATAATACATACAAACGTATGTATGCATGTACACACATACGAACGTGATGTCCTGCAAATGAGTATACATTTCAAGGATACATTCATGCCGCTGTGCTGATGATGGTGATACACAACAAGGATGCTCTTAGCGTTAAGTGTATGTGTACATGATGAAGTGCCAGCATGGGTATGCCCATGTGTGTGAGTGTTTGTTAATGAGTGAGTGAATGTGCGTGTGTGTGTGAATACATCCATTGTATGCAATTGGTGTCGAATGCGTTAAATTGTCTTCCAGTAAGTGCTGCTGAAAGGATTTTTTTCTTTCAAAAATTAAATGCTCTCCTTTGAAGGATAATAGAAAGTGATGAGCTCTAAATATTCACAAAAAGTAGTTTGAAATACAAACAAATAAAAAAGCTGTAAGTTCGGCCGGGCCAAACTTTGAATACCCTCCACTATTTGGAACGAATTTGGCAATTCTCAAAAACAATAAAATCTGTAAAAAATTCTGTTAAAATGTTAAAAATGCAGAATGTATCTGATACATTAAGGTCTATACAATGACATGAATCTGCATAGGTGACTTTTGTCATAAGCCATAACAATATATTGAAATGCGAAACTTAAAAAAAAAATCGGTGAATTATGTCGCCGTTATATGGGGCTAAACGAAGACGTATATATATATATAGGAGTTATATCCAACTCGGAACCGATCTCGATAAAAGTTGGCAAATATATTTCTGAGCTCTATTTGATATATTTCCCTGAATATCGTTGTTACCGAGTGCATATTACGGCTGTGGGTTACAAATATAAGAAATCGGATGAACAGTATATATGGGAGCTATAGCTATATCTGAACCGATCTTCACCAAATTTGACATACTAGTTTCTAGACTCAATTTGGTTGTAAGTGGCAAATTTCATCCCATTTGGACAAATATTAGACGTTTGGTGCACAATCAAAGGTAAATCGGGCGAAGTTATATATGGGAGCTATATCCAAATCTGAACCGATCTCCATAAAATTTGGCAAAAATATTTCTGAGCTGTATTTGCTATATTTCCCCAAATATTGTTGTTACAGAGTGCATATTACGGCTGCGGAGGACAAAAATAACAAATCGGATGAACAATATTTATGAGAGCTATAGCTATATCTGAACCGATTTGGCATACTTATTTTCAGGCCTAATTTGGTAGTATGTGCAAAATTCCACACTATTCGGGCTGAAATTACACGTTTGGTGCACAATAAAAGGCAAATCGGACGAAGATATATATGGGAGCTATATCTAAACTTTTACCGATTATCTCCAATTTCAATAGGGTTCGTCCTTGGGCCATACCAATGTTTTGTGCAAAATTTCATCTGGATCGGGTAATAAATGCGAACTGTACTTTGTTTACAAAAATACATGGACAGACGGACGGACGGACATGCATAAATCGACTCAGAATGTGATTCTATGCAGATCACCAAAAGGAACTATGGGTCTATCTCGTTTCCTTCTCCATGTTACAAACGAATGCACAAAGACATAATACCCTGACCACCTTGTGGTGTAGGGTATAAAAAAAGAAAGAGAAAAATAAGGAAATCTTAAAAAAGGCAAGTAAGGACTGTAAATTAGAAAACTGGGCACGAGAATCAGGGATCATTAAAGATTATATGACCAGAGTTATGATTGGGGATTTTTGGAAGAAGATATTTTCAAGTACCAACACAACAATAAACGGTGGACTAACATAATAAGTACACTGTGCGACAAATTCAATTTTTTCCCAAAATTGCAGGAAAAAATTAAGAGGAACCTAGGTATAACAGTTCTTTGGCCGTATCGAGAGGTATATACTTGATACGAACAAAACGTGCATCATCGAAATAACGGCTTTAGACCCTAGATATCTTTGAAGCAAATCCGTTTCAGGACATTTGGAGTCGATCTAGTGATGTCCGTCCGTCCGTATGTCTGGCTGATGCGCACGAAAACTCTCGATGGGAGTATCCGATTTAATCCAAATTTAGTACATCGTAATATTATTGTCAAACTTAGATCGAGTTCGGAGATGGGCAATATTGGCCCACTCCTTCTGGTACCTCCCCCAAAAAAAGTTCAACATTCCTAAAGAAAATAAGAATAACTTTGCAAATCCTTATATTTGCATCAGCGCTAGGTCAGGGGCGAAAATGGAAAATATCGGTGTCGGTAAGTGTCAGATTGTCTTCACAATATTTTCATAAAATCAAGGTTTGGTGTGACGGTGGAATATATCGTCCCACTCCTTCTGGTACCTCCACCACAAAGGGTCAAAATTTCGAATTTTCATGAAGCTCATAAAACACGAAATTAACATCCGATTTCATTCAGACTTGGCAGATCTCAATATTTCCTTCAACACAAGATTTGTTATATAGATGGTAGAGATTTCTTCTTGTACCTCCCCCACAAAGGGTCAACATTTGAATAACCAAAACGGTCATACAATCAGAAATAAGCACCCGGTTCTCTTCGAATTACACACGTCACAATATTTTTACTAACCCAAGGTCTGGTATGAAGATGGGATATATCGGTCCACTCCTTCTGGTACACAGCACCCCCCCCCCCCCCACAAAGGGTGAAAATTTTTCAATATCCATGAAGCTCATAAAACGCAAAATTAACATCCGATTGATTTCAGACGGAAATTTTGATGGAAATATTGATATGTACCAACTCAATATTTCCATAAGCACAGATTTTGTAAAGATGGTACAGATCTGACAATTTTGGAGCGTATAACCACCATAGTATGGAGGGTATATTAAGTTTGCCATTCCGTTTGTAACACATCGAAATATACATTTTAGACCCCACAAAGTGTATACATTTTGGATCAGCATAAAATTCTATGTCGATTTAGCGATATCCGTCCGTTTGTCCCTCTGCGAAATGAAAGCCGTCAAACGGCCAATGAAACCGCTACATGTGACCGAATCTTGCTCTGCAGTATTTTGGCCCATTCCCGGCGAAGTGCTTGCTTGTCCGTCCGTCTGTCCTTCTGTGAAATGAAATGAAAGCCTTCAAACGGCCAATGAAACCGTCACACGCTGCCCGAATCTTGCTCTGCGGTATTTTGGCCCATTCCCGGCGAGGCGCTTGCTGGAGGTGATCGACACTTTGCTACTTTTCCCAAATACTCCAGACACAATAGTCCATCGGATTGGTATCCGGAGGTTTTGGTGACCATTGTGCGCTGAAAATAAAGCGATAATTTTGTAACCATTCTTGGGTGGCGCTTGCTGAGCCCTGTTGGAATGTCCAAGGTCTGCGTCCAAAATGTTGCATGCCCAAGACTTTAATACATTCTCCAGAATATTTTCGCCATAATATTCGGCATTTATTCTGATTCCATGGTCGAAGCCCAAAACTTCGGCAGTTCACCACTTTCGGCCAAGCGAAGCAACTCTTTAGCTCTTTTGAGTCTATTTCCTTCCTGCTGCGATGTAAGTTTTGCACTTTTTGGAATTTCAATGGCTTTACCCCGAGCTCATTTTTCAATATTTGCCGAATGGAATATTGCGATATGTTCAGCTCACGAGCCATTTTTCGGCCATTGCGACGCTTTCGATTAAACCGCTTCTTTACTTTTCGAACCATTTCTGCTGATGTTGCTGTTTTCCTGCGTCCCGACGTCAAGGGTCGGGCTACGCTATCAGTATCACCTCCCTATATCCCGTATTTTGATAATTTTATCAACATTATCCACCGGAATTGTTTTAAATTTGGTATTTGAAATTCGTAAAGGATACCACAGCCTATGACAGAAAATTGTCTGTGTAGGTCCACGTTTTGGTATGGCCCCCATGTAATGGTACCTCCGTAATCCGGTATTTTGATGATTTTAGCTACTTTATCCACCGATTTTTTTTCAAGTTTCGCACTTGAATGTTATGACAAAAGTTGTCTATGCAGGTCCACTTTTTCGTTTTTTTTTTTTTTTTTTTTTTTTTTTTTTGTTTTGAAAATTGCCAAATTCGTTCCTAATAGTGGAGAGCATTTAAACTTTTGGTCTGGCCGAACTTACAGCTTTTTTTAATTTGTGTTTTTTTTTTTTTTTTTGAACGACTCGAACGCAGATTTATGAGATTACTTTTCGAAGACTTCAACGTGGATCCGTGGAATATTTTTCCAGGAATTCTAAAAAACATGCTTTCGACAAAATATTTTTAAAAGAATAACTCTTCAAAGTCACAACCGTCGATTTTTAAGAACATTTGATCGACTTAAGACTATAAAGAAAAAAGTTGTTTATTTTTTTTTTTTTTTTCTATTTCGTCATTCTGCACTTTAACCGAAAACTGATTAGTGTTGCTTTGCTAAAGGCACAAAAACTTGAAAAAATTGGAAGTGATAAAAATTGAACGACATTTCCGTTTATATTTTTCTCGATTGCGATAGGGTTCTAGCCACCAATATACAATGGCCACACGACAGAATGAACTAGAAACGATTTTCATATGTTTTAATCTATTATTAATACAAAAAAAAAAAAACACAACAAATACAACACTAACAAATATGAGATTAGATTAATACAAAAAACGTACTAAAGTTATTGGATAGCGACACACAAATTAGATCCGTCGCTCATATGGGTCTTTGAAAAAATATTCGTAAAAACATCGTCGTTTTGTTTATCGAAAAGAAATAAAAAAAAATCACGTTATGGTATTGGAAAAATAATAATTCGAGAAAAAACTTATGTATATAGACATAAGGGGGTAAAGTACTCAGAAGGAACTCTTTTGGTGGATTTTCATACAATTTCATTGGAAAGGCTATAGTCGTTCTTGGCCGACCATGTGATATCCTACAGCATTACAATATGTTAGAAGTCCCCTTATGTCCAAAAGTCATTTTTTAAGATTTCACTTTTCAAATTATGTCACTTAGCACTGCCCAGATATTACCCATAGAACCAGGGACATTTGCCCAATATTTACGCACTCCGTCGTGCTTTTGGTTCTTGTGGTCCATTTTATAACTAAATATAATCCAATGGTCATCCAAAATGCTAGAATTCTTCTCTGTCCTTAACCCTCTTCTCTCGATTGGCTTCAATTGTGTGATCAGAAAATTTTTTCTGCTTTTGGTTCATTTGAACCCCTAAATATTTTGCGATAATCTCCAAAAGCAAGAGTTCCCTGGGTGTTGTGTTGTATCCAATATTTGGATATATTAAAAAATGAAATCAACATAAACAAGTTAAAAAAACAGTAAGTTAGGCCGAGCCGAACTTTGAAAACCCTCCAACATTTGGAACGAATTCGGAAATAAAATCCTTAAAAAATTCTGTTAAAATTTTAAAAATACCGAATATAGCCGTCTATACGACATGGTCCCACACAGACATTGTTTGTCATAAGTCATTACCAAATTCAAATTCGAAACTTGAAATAAACGGTGAATAATGTAGCTAAAATCATCAAAATATCGTATATAGGGCGGTGCCGTTATATCGGAGCTATGCGAAGACCTGGACCAGCCAGGCAATTTTCTGTCAGAGGCTGTAGCATCCATTACGAAGTTTAAATACGATATATCAAACAATATCGGTGGGTATTGTACCTAAACTAGTCAAAATACCTAGGGAGGTACTGATATATGGGGCCAATTTTCTGTCACAGACTGTAGTTTCCATTACGAATTTCAAATGCCAAATTTGAAACAATTCCGGCGAATAATGTGGCTAAAACCATCAAAATACCGAATATCGGGAGGTTTTGTTATATGGGAGCTATACAAAGACGTGGGCCTGCACAGACAATTTTCTGTCTAAGGCTGTAGTATTCATTTCGAACTTCAACTACCTAATTTGAAACAATTCCGGTGAATAATGTCGCTAAAATCATCAAAATACCGAATATCGGGAAGTACCGGTATATGGGGGCTATATGAAAATGTGGGCCTACAACATGATTACAACAGACAGACAGACGGACATACAGACGGAAATCGCTAAATCGACTAAGAATTTTACTCTGATCAAGAATATATATACTTTGTTGGGTCTGACATGAGTATTTCGAGGAGTTACAAACGGAATGACAAAGTTAATATACCCTCCATAGTATGGTGGAGGGTATAAAAGACAGAAGTTCGCCCTTTGTGTATTTTGGATTCCGCCTGCAAGTTATTTTCCGCGTTTCGGCAGAATGGAAATGTTGGATTTTTTTCACACAAAAGTAGCGGTTCATACTACCCGCCGTCCTAAACTATAATTTCATGCCAGATTTCGTGTCCTTTGGTTACTATTTTTGACCTTTATAACAGCTGCAAAATCGGTAACATTTTTAGTTGTTGGTCCATTTCAACACCTAAATATATTGCGGATATCTTTGAAAATAATAGGCCTAACCTAACCCTATTTTTTTAGATTTTATTCTTTTATGCCAAGAGGACAAAATTTGTCAAAATCGGTCCAGCCATCCTTGAGATACAAGCATTCAAGCTAACATCCCCTGCCTATGTATATACATATTGTATATATTCCGCTATATATATACGATATATTTACAATCGGCTCTACGGAACGGTCAGAATTGACCTTTTCGTGTACTTGTGATTTCGCCGGGATTAAAAATGTTCGAGGTTTAATGGAAACTTTTTCTTTTATTTGACACAAATGTTATGGTCTACTTTCACCCACTAAATATTATCCGATTACCATCAAAATTGGTAGGTTTCTGCCCAGCCCTAAGCTCAAGCCACATGCTAAATTCCGCTTCGATTGGTTTATAATTGCGACTGCAAAATCAGGAATAATCAGGAAATTTTTCAGTTGTTGGTCAGTTTCAATCACTAAATATTATGCGATCATCTCCAAAATAGGGTTCTACTCTGATCAAAACCCCACCTCCATTTTCAAATTCGTAAGGATCGAACCATAATTGCGACCTGTAGCGTGATTAAAAATTAACATGGACAGACGAACGTACATAGCTAGATCGACACAGCTCGGAGAGATAGGAAGATTCACATATATTTTCCTATGTGGGAAACCAATATTTCGAGGTGTTACATAATTTTTGGCCCAATCAAACTTATAATACCCCCAACACATAGTGTTGTAGGGTATAAAAAGTAGAGTAAAAAGAACTTTGAATACCCTTCACGATTTGGAACGAATTGGGACATTTTCAAACAAAAGAAAATCCATTAAAAATTCTGTTAAAATCTTGATAATGCCTAATATCGGAAGATGCCGATATATGGGGGACTTATATAGACAATTCTCTTTCAGGGGATAAAGTATTCACAACGAATTCCTTGTGTAGAATTTTAGACAATTCCTTCGAAAAATGCGGCTAAAATCATCAAAATACCGAATATCGGGGGGTACCGTTATATGGGGGCTATATAATATCGTGGAGCTATATAGATAATTATCTTCAAGGGATAAGTACTCACAAGGAACTCTTTGTGCCAAAATCATAAAAATCCTGAATATCGGGGGTACCGTTGTCGGGGGGTTATACGATATTGTGGGCCTATATAGACAATTCCCTTTCAGGAGGTAAAGTGCTCACAATTTTAGACAATTCCGTCGAAAAATGTGGCTAAAATCATCAAAATACCGAATATCGGGGGTACGGTTGTATGGGGGCTATACAATATAGTGGACCTATAGAAACAATTCTCTTTCAAAAGGTAAAGTACTCAGAAAGAACTTCTTGAGTAGAATTTTAGACAATTCCGTCGAAAAATGCGGCTAAAGTCATCAAAATACCGAATATCGGGTACAGTTATATGGGGGCTATACGATATCGTGGACCGATATAGTTCATCTTCGAACTTAACCTGCCTGCAGACAAAAGAGAGATCTGTGCAAAATTTTAGCTTTCTATCTTAATTCGTTTTGACTGTAGCGTGATTACAACAGGCGGACGGACGGACAGGCCTAAATCGTCTTAGAATTTTACGCTGATCAAGAATATATCTACTTTGTTGGGTCTAAAATGATTATTTCGATGAGTTACAAGCGGAATGACGAACTTAATATACCCTCCATACTACGTATGGTGGAGAGTATAAAAATACCGAATATCGGAGGGCACCGTTATATGGGGGCTATACGATATCGATATGGGTATCGATATGGATGGACCGATATAGCCCATCTTCCACCCACCCAACGATATTTGCCTGCAGACAAAAGACTGATCTATGCTGAATTTTAGCTTCCTATCTTTATACGTTGTTATGTCTTAAATTATTATTTCGATAAATTACAAACGGAATGACGAATTTAATATACCCTCCGTACTATGTATGGTGGAGGGTAATAAAAAATCCCTATTTGGCTATGAACGTCCTTTAAAAATTTATCCTTTTAAAAATTCGCATTTGTGGAAAAAAATGAAAAATTTTTCTTAAAAAACCCAAATTAGTAGCTCTGATGGACCTTCGGAAAAAATGTAAATATCCCTTTGAAGCAACAATTGCAATGACTCATATCCTTAATTGGCCTCCATTCTTCCCACCCCTTCCATATTTATACCTACTACATGTCTGGCATTCCTTTTTTGTCACATTGGCAAAAAAAAGAAATGCAGACGACAGCTAAAAATGCATTAAAGCAAACAAGGAAACAACAAAAGGCTAGGGTTTTGTGTCGGTGTGTCCTTAATTTATGGAAATGTAAATGCAAAAATAACGACATATCTGTGTGTGTGCTGCTTATGGTATGCAAGTGGGTCTACACTTCAAGGATACACTCACAACGCTGTGATACCCGGCAAGGATACCCTTAATGTAAAGTCTATGTATGTAAATATGTATGAGTAATTGTGCCTCTGTGTGCGTGTGTTTGTTTTGATATGTCGTACACTGGAAGCAATTGCTGTTCGAATGAATTAAATTGTCATCGAATAAGTGTCGGTGAAAGGAACTGTAAGGAAAAGTGGTATGTCTTGGAAGGCCAATTATAGATGAATTGCAAGTATTTCTGGAGGGTAACGGAAAAGGGATTCCTAAAGGGGGAAAAAGGAAGAAATGATTGATAGGAAAGTTGGTGACAATGCAAAATAAGGGCTAATGGAATGACACAGAATTTCCACAATAATTATATTTCTTTTCAATATTTAAAAGAAAAAATATTAGAATAATTAGAAGAATAAACAAGTTAAAAAGCAGTAGGTTCGGCCGGGCCGAATTTTGAATACCCTCCACCATTTGAAACGAATTTGGAAATAAAATCCTGAAAAAATTTTGGTAAAATTTAAAAAATATGGAATATTGCCGTTATATTGGTGCCTATACGACGTGGACCCACACAGGCATTATTTGTCATGAGTCATTACCAAACTCAAATTCGGAACTTGAAATAAACGCGAATAATGTAGCTAAAATCATCAAAGTATAGAATATAGGGAGATACCGTTATATCGGAGCTGTGCGAAGACCTGAACCTGCGTAGACAATTTTTTGTCATATTCTGTAGCATCCATTACGAACTTCAAATACGACATTTCAAACAACTTCGGTGAGTATTGTACCTAAACTCGTCAAAATACCGAATATAGGGAGGTACTGATATATGGGGCCTATACGAAGACCTGGACCTGCATAGACAATTTTCTGTCACAGACTGGAGTTTCCATTACGAACTCTAAATGCGTATTTTGAAAAAATTTTGGTGAATAAAGACGCTAAAATCACCAAAATACCGAATATAGGGTGGTACCGTTATATGGGGGCTATACGAAGACGTGGACCTGAACAGACAATTTTCTGTCTTAGGCTGTAGTATCCATTGCGAACTTCAAATACCAAATTTTGAACAATTCCAATTCATAATGTCGCTAAAATCATCAAAATACCAAATATCGGGAGGTACAGTTATATGGGGGCTATATGAAGACGTGGACCTGCACAGACAATTTTCTGTCTTAGGCTGTAGTATCTATTCCGAACCTCAAATACTAAATTTGAAACTATTCCAGTGAATAATGTCGCTAAAATCATCGAAATACCGAATATCGGGAGGTACCGTTATATGGGGGCTATACGAGGACGTGGACCTGCACAGACAATTTTCTGTCTTAGGCTGTAGTATCCATTTCGAACTTCAAATACCAAATTTGAAACAATTTCGGTGAATAATGTCGCTAAAATCATCAAAATACCGAATATCGGGAGGTACCGTTAAAAGGGGGCTATATGAAAACGTGAACCTACATGGCACATTTACGAACTTAACCTGCCTACTGTAAAAATAAACCTGTGTGCAAAATTTTAGCTTTGTATCTCAATTCGTTCGAAAGATAGCGTGATTACAACAGACAGACGGACAGACGGACAGACAGACAGACACACGGACAGACAGACGGACATCGCCAAATCGACTTAGAAATTCGGTCCGGCATTTAATTGCTATATTTAAATTTTTAAATATTTTTATTCAAAAATATCGAAAACTTTTTAAAGACATTTTAATCTTTTTTTACGTTTTAAAGATATTTAAAAAAATGCTTTTTAAAAATTTTTTAAAAAAGGTCAAATCATAAAAAATGCATATTCTTGTTTAAAAATATCGAAAACTTTTTTATGATATCTTTAAAGAATTTTTTACAAAGTAAAAATTGTAAAAAAATATTTTTTAATATTTTTATTCAAAAATCTTTTCCGATGTGTGCACCTGGATTCAAATTTTATCTTCCTTGCCGATAAACATCATCATTGGCAATAAAACGTCAATATTTCTAACAAAACTATATTTGTCGCACAACTGTTGACTCCCAGGCAGGCAGGCAGGCAATATATCATCGCCATGACTTAATTCCCCAATTGCATGCCATCAACACATTTCTTGCCATTGAATGCAAGCAACAACAACAACGGCAATAAAAACAACGAACAAATGTGAATTTTAAATGTCACTAACATGTGACGCTCAGAGCCCCTTCCCCCCAAACCTATCATCCCTACCATACTTCTTTAAACGGCAATCGTCCTTTTTCTCCAATCCTTGTGAGGTGGCCATTGCCTACTTGAAATATTGCGTGTAAAAATATGATTTGAATGACTTACCAGCACTTTAAAAAATATGACCTGAAAAAAAGAACAACAAGTAAAGCATTAAATAAATTGAGATACTATCTGCATTTAAAAAATTATAATTGTCACTACATTTAAATTAATAAATAATGGGTTTGGCAGGGGGCGGAGGGCTGTTAATTACAAATTTTAATTGAATTGTGTTGTTCAAAAGAATTATAATCGAAATGCTATATAGGAAGTTGAATCAGAAAATTTAGTAGTATAGTGGCGGAAGTTAGAAGCAGATCAAAGGGAAACGGAAAAAAACACAAATAAAAATAGCTGAGGAAAAGAGGATACAGGGTAAAAATCACAAAGTGAGTAAAAAAATATACTGAATCTATTTATATCCTTCCGGAAAAAATTTAAAATGATTCTCATACAAGACCAGAAGGTCTTCTCCTAGAAGAGACGAAGGTCTTCTCACAGAAGAGCTGAATGTCTTCTCATAGAAGAGCTAAAGGCTACCAACATCTCATAGAAGAGCTAAAGGTATTCTCATAGAAGAGCTTAAGGTCTTCTCATAGAAGAGCTGGAAGGTCTTCTCATAGAAGAGCTGGAAGGTGTTCTCATAGAAGAGTAGGAAGGTCTTCCCATGGAAGAGCTGGAGCTATGAGCTGGAAGGTATTCTCATAGAATAGCTGGAACGTCTTCTCATTGAAGTGCTGGAAGGTCTTCTCATAGAAGAGCTGAAGGTCTTCTCACAGAAGAGCTGGTAGGCCTTCTCATAGAAGAGCTGGTAGGCCTTCTTATAGAAGAGCTGCTAGGCCTTCTCATAAAAGAGCTGGAAGGTCTACTCACAGAATAGCTGGAAGGTCTTCTCATAGAGGAGCTGGAAGGTCTTCTCATAGAAGAGCTGGAAGGTCTTCCCATAGAAGAGCTGAAGTTCTTCTCATAGAAGAGCTGGAAGGTCTTCCCATAGAAGAGCTGGAAGGTTTTACCATAGAAGAGCTGGAAGGTCTTCCCATAGAAGACCAGAAGCGGGACTTCCCATAGAAGACCAGAAGCGGGTCTTCCCATAGAAGACCAGAAGCGGGTCTTCCCATAGAAGACCAGAGGCGGGTCTTCTCATTGAAAACCAAAAGCCGGTCTTCTCATAGAAGACCAAAAGCCGGTCTTCTCATGGAAGACCAGAAGCGGGTCTTCTCATAGAATATCAGAAGCGGGTCTTCTCAGAAGCAGGTCTTCTCACAGAAGACCAGAAGCGGGCCTTCTCATAGAAGACCAGAAGCAGGCCTTCACATAGAAGACCAGAAGGTGGTCGGCTCATAGAAGACCAGAAGCGGGTCTTCTCACAGAAGACCAGAAGCGGGTCTTCTCACAGAAGACCAGAAGCGAGTCTTCTCACAGAAGACCAGAAGGTGGTCTTCTCACAGAAGACCCGAAGGTGGTCTTCTCACAGAAGACCGGAAGGTGGTCTGCTCATAGAAGACCAGCAGTAGTTGGTCTACTCATAGAAGACAAGCAGTAGAGGGTCTCCTCATAGAAAACAAGCAGTATGGGATCTTCTCATAGAAGACCTGCAGTAGGTGGTCTTCTCATAGACTTCTGTAAAGCTGTGTATTTATTTGAATATTCAATTCTAATTCCATGGCCTTAGTCCCAGAGGATGCCATAAATAATAAAATTAATATTTATTTTTTTGTTAACATACCCACACACACACATATTAACATTCACACACTCTATGTTCAATGGCGTATAGGTGTTGTTGTTGTTGCTTTTCATATCATTTATGACGTCTTCATTATTTATAGCCCAACTAATGTCTAAATGGCACGATTATGTGACAGACATTTGGGCAGAGCCAACAGAGACCTTCGGCGTTTATCGAATCCCAACAAAAATTGGCATTAGACCAATCTATGGATTGTGAATTTCGTTTTGCATTTGGGGTGTTTGTTGTTTGTTTTTGTTGGTTGTTTGTTTATTTATTTGTTGAAATGTGCAATTTTGATGGGGGCCATCTGATGGTTGCTCAAATCGAAATGCATTCACACAAAAAAAGACAATTACAACAATCACGATTTTTTACATGACGTCTAAAAACTGTTAATTAAATATTTAAATGAAAAGTTTTTTTTTCACGCTTTGTAGCAGCTATGGAAGGCAAAAGATAAATAATTGACAATGGACATTGTTTATTGAACTTGGCCGGATTGTAGATTGGAAAGTCCATCATTTGATAAAAAGTTTGTCTAAAACTAAAAAGTTACACTTTCTTAACAAAAAATATTTACAGTGTGAGATGAAAAAACTGCAGCCAACTTCGGACTGCTGTCATTTCTAAGCCACTCGTCCGACAGCTGTTAAAATTATTCCAGTGTCAGCTCATTATATTGTTTACAAGCGTACAAAAGCATTTTGGTGAGAATTTTCCAGAAAAAAAGTTATTCGAGACGGAGGAATTCATGCGTGATAATGCGCTTTCTTTATATTTGGCTGGAAAACCACAAGTGGCTATCGTTAGAGCACTCCAGCATTTAAATGTGAATAAATCTTTTGTGTCTCGTACCACCGCTCGTTACCGTGACTTGCACTGGTTGGGTAGCCCGACGTCAAGGAAGTGGCTGGAAGAAAACATCAACATCAGAAGAAATGGTTCGAAAAGTAGAGAAACGACTTGATCAAAACCCACGTCGCAGTGGTCGAAAAATGGCTCGTGAGCTGAACATATCGCAATATTCTATTCGGCAAATATTGAAAAATGAGCTCGGGGTAAAGCCATTGAAATTCCAAAAAATGAAAGAACTTACACCGCAACAGAAAGAAAATAGACTCAAAAGAGCTAAAGACTTGCTTTGCTTGACCGAAAGTGGTGAATTTGCCGAATTTGGTTTTCTCCGTCTCCGATGAGAAAACATTTTTTGTCCAGCAATTTGTAAACAAACAAAATGATCGTCTTTACTTGACAAAGAGGTCAGCTGAAAATGTGAACCTTCAGTTGGCCACCAGAACTCAGGCGCCGGCCATGGTGATAGTTTGGACCGCCATAATAGCCGTTGGTCGCTCTCCGCTCGTGTTAATCGACAGTGCGATCAGAATAAATGCGAATTTTATCGCGAAAATATTCTGGAGGGGGTATAAAAGCCTTGGGCACGCAAACATTTTGGCCGCAGACCTTGGACATTCCGACAGGACTCAGCACGCGCCACCCAAGAATGGTTACAAAATAAGGTTCCTCACTTCATTTTCACAATGGCCACCAAAACCTCCGGATACCAATCCGTTGGACTATTGTGACACTAAAAAATACCAAAATGTCGATCACCTCAAGCAAGCGTATCGCCGGGAATGGGCCAAAATACCGCAGAACAACATTTGGGCAGCATGTGACGGTTTCACTGGCCGTTTGAAGGCCATAATTCGTGCCAAAGGTGACCAATTCGAACAAATCTCAACTTTTTCGAAAATTTGATGCTATTTCCGACATTTTTTGCTTTCATTCAATAAAAATTGAAAAAAACAAGTAAGCAAAGGCTACAGTCGAGCGGGGCCGACCGTTGAATACCCTACAACACTATAATAAACGATACAGTTTATATAGGCGAGATACTCGAAAGAATTCCACAAGATATTGTGACAAATTATAAAAGAAAACCATCAGGTTTCGTTCTCTAATTTTCGAATAATAGCAACGTGAACGAATTTGCTCATTTCCAATTTATTGGTAGATGTTGCACGTAAATGGTCTTCCTAGATCTGGAACCAATATTTCCCAAAGACATATAATTTCTTAGAAGTGACAAAAGATTAACATTTATTATTGGTTTTTGACTGAAACGCATCTATATGAGATACAGACATTTGACTATATTCGTTAACGAAATAGTCAGAAGTGCGTCTTTCTTGTATTTGTGAATTCTCGAAAAAGTCTCTGGAATGGACATTTTCGTATTTTGTCTACAAAAGTTGGCAAACTATTTCACACATTGAATATTTTTGGATGGCCATTCAAAACTGCTTGGCTTTTGCAATGTCCGGTAACCCCCTTTCAAATGTGGGTGATGATCGGGCGATAATTACGACCTGCTGACAATTTTGCAGTTTTTTGGTCCATTTCAACCCCTAAATATATGGCGATCATCTCCAAAAAGAGTAGGCTTCTATTCTGACCCTCATCTTATCCCCATGTAAAATTTCGTAAGGATCGGGCCATAAATGCGATCTGTATATGATATTCTGATGTCATAACTACTTAGTTTTGTTAGCTGTAGAAATATTACCAAATGTTTAATTCAAAATAAAAATATGCCAAAAATATGACAAAATTGAAAAAATATGAGAAAATTTTACAAAATCAATATTTTCATCTTTAGAGAGATATTTTTATGCGATTTTTTTAGATATTTTTTCTTTCCTGCCAAGAGGCCATTCTGAATTAATGAGAACTGTCGAAATCAGTTCAGCCGTTCTCGAAATATAAGAGATCTTTCAAGCATATCTTTTTTGATAAACATATATATCGCACATATTTTGCTATATATCCGATTTGTTGGAAGTTAACATCAATGTAAAGATCAGAAGTAACCTTGTCATGACTTTGTGATTTCGCCGGTATTAAAAATATTCGCGGTTTAATGAAAAATTTTGAAATTTTTCAACACAAAATATATGGTCTATTTTACCCGCTAAATATTATCCGATAACCACCCAAATTGGTAGGCTTCTTCCCCGTCCTAAACTCTAGCTACATGCGAAATTCCGCGTCGATTGGTCTATAATTGCGACCTGTATAGCTACTGCAAAATCCGACATTTTTTCAGTATTTGGTCCATTTCAACCCCTAAACATTTGGCGATCATCTCAAAAAGAAATAGGGTTCTATTCTGGCCCAACCCCGATCTCCATTCCAAATTTCGTGAAGATCGGGCCATAATTGCGACCTGTAGAGTGATTACAAATTAACATGGACAGACGGACAGACGGACGGACGGACATACATAGCTAGATCGACTCAGCTCGGCGAGCTAGGATGATCCATATATACTTTCCTATGTGGGAAACCAATATTTCGTGGTGTTACATAATTTTTGGCCCAATCAAACTTATAATACCCCCAACACATAGTGTTGTAGGGTATAAAAATGTAAAAATTATGGCACTTGACTTTGTTGCAGTTTTTTATCTCACCATCTTCACAACAGATCTTGTGTTAGCAAATATGTTTGTAGTGTGAAATTTGAAGAGAGTTTGATACTTATTTCGCTTCCTTTTATTATTCAAAACTTTGACCCTTTGAGGGGGAGATACCACAAGGAATGGTCCGATCTCTATCATCTGTATAACAGACCTTATATTGGTGAAAATATTGGGATGTGCCAAGTCTGAATGGAATCGGGTTTTATGAGCTTTATGGACAACTATTTTCACCCTTTGTGAGGGAGGTACCAGAAGGAGAGGACATTCATCTTCACACCAGATCTTGGGTTAATAAAATTATTGTAATGTGAGTAATTTGAAGAAAATTGGAACCTTACATCACATTTTATAACAGTTATTCATAATGTTGACGCTTGGTTTATCTGACTTGATACAAATATTAGACAAAAATAACAAATCGGATGAACAATATATATGGGAGCTATAGCTATATCTGAACAGATCTTCACCAAATTTGACATACTAGCTTCTGGACTCAATTCGGTCGTAAGTACCAAATTCCATTCCATTTGGGCAAATATTAGACGTTTGGTGCACAATAAAAGGTAAATCGGACGAAGTTATATATGGGAGCTACATCCAAATCTGAACCGATCACGATAAAATTTAGCAAATGTATTTCTGAGCTGCATTTGATATATTTCCTCAAATATTGCTGTTACAGAGTGCTCATTACGGCTGCGGAGGACAAAAATAATAAATCGGATGAAACATATATATGGGAGCTATAGCTATATCTGAATCGATTTCGATCAAATTTGGCATATTTATTTTCAGGCCTAATTTGGTAGTATGTGCAAAATTTCATACTATTCGAGTGGATATTACACGTTTGGTGCACAATAAAAGGCAAATCGGACGAAGATATATATGGGAGCTATATCTAAATTTTGACCGATTTTCTCCAATTTCAATAGGGTTCGTCCTTGGGCCAAACAAATGGTTTGTGCAAAATGTCATCTCAATCGGATAATAAATGCGACATGCATTTTGTTCACAAGAATACATGGACAGACGGACGGACAGTCGGACTGACATGCATAAATCAACTCAGAAAGTGATTCTATGGAGATTCTCAAAAGTAACTATGGTCTATTTCGCTTCCTTCTCCATGTTACAAACAAATACACAAAGACCTAATACCCGTACCACTATGTGGTGAAGGGTATAAAAATCTAGGCTTATTGTTCTCTTGGTGCCTTAACGAATGTTCTTTAAAAATTGAAAGAAAATCGTCCAAAAACCATTCGACTTTCATTACATTTATGTATATGTGTATGCATGTGTGTATGTAAGTATATCTAGGTGAAAAATTTCAAATAACTGACAGTGTTAAATGTCATCAAGGTCGTCTTGAAAACATTGTTTAGTCTGACACTGATTCATCATCAACTTTGCTTTGAGAACACAAGTCACCTACCCTTCCACCCCACACTCCTTCCTAGAAGTCATGCAATAGTCATGTCTGATATCCAAACTTAACTTTGCTCAATGATTCCATTGTTCCAGCGTTGGTGTTGCCTTACATATTGACATATGAATGCTTGACGGATTGATTGATAAATGTCAATACAATAACTTAGTTGTTTGATTTATTTGAAAAAAAAAACAAACAACATAACTAATTCATAAAATAAATATCGGATATGAACAAGTTGTTGTTCTCAATGGGTTAGTAACAAGTAAAAAAAGGTATTATGTGCGATTTGGGCAAAAATTATTATTAAATTATTATTTCAGCTTTCAATTTCAAATTCAGAGCTACCTTGAATTTTGATGAGTAAGCTTCACTTTCAGGAAAAAAATTAAAAATTGGGCCAATCTGGCCAAAAGGGTACGAAAAGTTAATGGGGTCCCAATTGAAATGTGGTTGGGCTTTTGGAAACGTGTTTGAAAATTTTCTACCATTACTGTTAAACAAGTAGACAATAATAGTATTGAAAATCTTTCAAATCCAACGCCCTAAAATAAAACTTAACATTTCCACAATAAAGTGTGATAAGGAATTGAGTCTCATACCTATTATCGTACTGAAATGTGACAATTTTTTTGGGGGTGGGCAGTAATAAATCTATTCTACTATTAGTCATTGACTATGATCGATTACATGGGAAATTTGACCTTAGTCTGCATCAATTTCAATGTGCGATGTCGGAAATGATAAAGTTTCTTTTTCAAAATTTTGAAAATTTATTTTCTGAAGTGTTCTACACCGTGAGAAAGAAAGAAATTGAGGCTAAATCTATTTAAGGATTTACCTTGTACCTTGTACGAGGATAATCAGAGGTATCTTTATATGAGGGCTACGCCAAAAACATGGGTACATGTTGATTATATTTTGCAAGGAATATTTCTAATTATTAAAAGAAGTTTGGCCTGAGAACTCTTTAGGGATTTCAAAATAACACACTGAGCGCTATCAATTCCCCATTGATTTTCCCCATAATTGCACATAATCACATTCTGAGTCGATTTATGCATATCCCTGCGTCCATCTGTCTGTCCATGTATTTTTCTAAACAAAGTACAGATCCCATTTATTGCCCAATTCAAAAGAAATTTTACACAAGTCATTTGTTTGACTCAAGGACGATCCATTTTTAAATTGGAGATAATCGGTCAAAATTAAAATATAGCTCCCATACAGGGTTGTCCATATTCGACGGACCCATCTGGCAACGCCATAACTTTTGACAGAGATGTCACATCGCTTAATGACATACCGCGTTTGAAGCGTCAGTCCAAGCAGATTTTTACCATGAACCAATACACGCCACGCGGGCGCTCTGAAATAGTTGAAATTTACATTCAACAGAAGAAGTCAATTGTGAGAACTCAACGTGGTTTTAAAACATCAAAAAATGTGAGAAGTGCGCCTTCTAAGAACACCACTAAGCGTTTATACGAAAACTTTTCGACTGGTAAGGCTCTTTCTAATCCGAAGAGGCCATATAAAAGTCGACCAAGGCGATCGGCCGAGAATATCGCTGCCGTACGAGCCAGTGTTGAGAGGTCCCCAAAAACGCTGTTCTCAGCAGTTGGGCATGGCTCGGTCCACTTTACAACGGATTATTCGCATTGATTTGCATTTGTTCCCATACAAAATTCAATTGACGCAAAGAATGTTGCCTGCGGACAAGCCTCGTCGATTGGAATGGGCCCAAAGGGCCCAAAGGTCCGTCGAATATGGGCAACCCTGTATATATCTTCAACCGATTTCGTGTTAGTTGTGCACCAAACGGCCAATATCAGTCAAATGATCTGAGTTTTGGCACATCCGACCGAATTCAGTTCAGAGGCAAGTACTTCAAATTTGTGGAAGATCGGTTCAGATATAACTATTGCTCCCATATACATGTTTCCTCCGATTTGGGGTTTTGAGTCCCTCACATGCGTAATAAACACTCCACAACAATGATCTTTGGTATCAGAGACAGCCCAAAGTTTTATTTTATAGCTCCCATATACAGGGGGAGATAAAAATACTACAACAAAGTCAAACGCAACAATTTTTTTTTCAAATTTTATTGTACGAAAGCAAAAAAAATGTCGGAAATATCATCAAATTTCAGAATAACTTTAAATTTGTTTGAATTGGTCACCTTTTGCACGAATTATGGTCTTCAAGCGGCCAATGAAACCGTCACCGTCGCTGCCCGAATGTTGTTCTGCGGTATTTTGGCCCATTCCCGGCGAAGTCCTTGCTTGAGGCGATCGACACTTTGGTATTTTTTAGTGCCAACCTTGCTACCAAAATACTCCAGACACAATAGTCCACCGGATTGGTATCCGAAGATTTTGGTGGCCATTGTGCGCTGGAAATGAAGCGAGGAATCTCATTTTGTAACCACTCTTGGGTGGCGTGTGCTGAGTGCGATGGTGCTGAGTCCTGTTGGAATGTCCAAGGTCTGCATCAAATTTTAGAATAAGTTTAGATTTGTTCGAATTGGTCACCTTTGCCACGAATTATGGCCTTCAAACAGCCAATGAAACCGTCACAGGCTGCTCGAATGTTGCTCTCCTGTATTTTGGCCTATTCTCGGCGAAGCGCTTGCTGGATGTGGTCGACTCTTTGGAATTTTTTAGTGACAACCTTGCTTTCCAAAATACACCAGACACAATAGTCCAACGGATTGGTATCCGGAGATTTCGGTGGTTATTGTGTGCTGCAAATGAAGCGAGGAACCTCATTTTATAACCATTCCTGGGTGGCGCGTGCTGAGTGCGATGGTGCTGAGTCCTGTCGGAATGTCCAAGGTCAGCGGGTAAAATCTTTGCGTGCTCAAAGCTTTAATACACCCTCCAACATATTTTCGCGATAATATTCGGCATTTCTTCTGATGCTACGGTCGATTAATATGAGCGGAGAGCGACCATCGGCTGTTATGGCGGCCCACACAAACATCAACATAGACGGCGCTTGAGTTCTGGTGGCCAAACGAAGGTGCACATTTTCAGCTGACCTCTTTGGCAAGTAAACACAATCATTTTTTTTTTGTTTATAAACTGCTTGACATCGGAGACGGAGAAAACCAAATCCGGCAGTTCACCACTTTCGGCCATGCGAAGCAACTCTTTAGCTTTTTTAAGTATATTTTCTTTCTGTTGCGGTGTAAGTTCTTACACTTTTTAGAATTTCAATGGCTTTACCCCGAACTCATTTTTCAATATTTGCCAAATGAAATATTGCTATATGTTCAGCTCATGAGTCATTTTTCGGTCACTGCAACACGTGCTTCGATCAAGTTGCTGCTTTACTTTTCGAACCATTTCTGCTGATGTTGCTGTTTTCTTCCGTCCACTTTTTTGACGTCGGGCTACGCAACCAATACCAGTCACGGTAACGAGCGATGGTACGAGACACAAACGATTTATTCACATTTAAATGCTGGAGTGCTCTAACGATAGCCACTTGTGGTTTTCCAGCCAAATATAAAGAAATAAAACTATCACGCTTGAATTCCGCCTCGAATAACTTTTTTTCTGGAAAATTCTCACCAAAATGCTTTTGTGCGCTTGTAAACAATATAATGAACTGTCACTGTAATAATTTTAACAGCTGTTGGACGAGTGGCTTAGAAATGACAGCTTTCTGAAGTTAGCTGCAGTTTTTTCATCTCACCCTGTATATATAGTGAATTCTGAGACTTATACTGAAATTTTCTGTAAAATACTTCTTCTTTTTTTCTAGAATTTTGCTCAATAAATTACGATAAGATATTCAGACCATATGCTTCTTATCATTCTTCGAACTTGTCAAGTTGTTGGGTTCAGAAATTAATCTAATCTATTAGCCGTTGTCCAACAATGGTTGATCGCAAATACAGTTCACATCGGTAATATTTCATTTTTACGTTGACCAGCGAATCGGAAATGAACAAAAAATATATGCGTGTCAATGTAATTATTGATTGGTATGTAGGGCCAAATAAATTGGACTCTAAAGGTACTCCCACAGATAGAAGGCTTCTTAGAGAGGTCTGTGAAAAGAAAAAGGTCTTAGAAATTTAAAAAACCGCTTTAAAAATTTTTCTTTGTTTTTATTGGATACAGTACCTGCTACAGATTTTCTTCCGATTGGAGGTACCATTGTATGGGGGCAAGGCAAAGACATGCATACATAATTTTCCGTCATAGATTGTAGTAACGATTCTGACTTCAAATTCGAAATTTCAAACAATTCCGGTGAATAATGGCGCTAAAATCATGGAAATACCGAATATCTGGGGTACCGTTATAAGGGTTCTATACAAAACGTGGACCTTCCAGGGGGTAAAGTACTCAGAGGGAACCCCTTGTGTGAATTTTCAGACAATTCGATTGAAAAATGCAGGTAAAATCATCAAAACACCGAATATATGGGGTACCATTGTATACGGGATATACGATATCGTGGACCTATATAGACAATTCTATTCTATGGGGTAAAGTACTCACAGAGAACTCCTTTTGCGAATTTTCAGACAATTCCATTGAAAAATGTGGGTAAAATCATCAAAATAACAAATATCGGGTGGAGTCGTTATATAAGGGGTATACGATATCGTGGACCTTTATAGACAATTCTCTTCCAGAAGGTAAAGTACTCACAAGGAATAAATTTTAGGACAATTCCATTGAAAAATGTGGCTAAAATCATCAAACTGCCCAATATCGGAGGTACCATTGTATGGGGGCTATACGATATCGTGAACTTATATAGACAATTTCATTCCAGGGTGTAATTACTCACAAGGATCTCTTTTTGTGGATTTTAAGACAATTCCATTGAAAAATGTGGGTAAAATGATCAAAATACCAAATATCGGGAGGAGCCGTTATATAAGGGGTATACGATATCATAGACAATTCTTTTCCAGGGGGTAAAGTACTCACAAGGAATTATTTTGTGGATTTTCAGGCAATTCCATTGAAAAAATTTGGAAAAAATCATCAAAATACCGAATATCGGGGGGTACCATTGTATGGGGGCTATGCGATATTGTGGACTTATACAGACAATTTTCTTCCAGGGGGTAAAGTACTCACAGAAAACTCCTTGTTTAGAATTTCGGACTACCGAATATTGTGAGGTACAGTTATATGAGGCCATTCGATATCTCGGACCGGTAGGCTATCTTCGAACTTGACCTGCCCGCAGACAAACGACAGATCGGTGCAAAGTTTTAGCTTCCTAAATTTATTCGTTTCGACTCTAGCGTGATTATAACAGACGGACCGACGATAACGTCTGGTCCGACGTCAAGGAAGTGGACGGAAGAAAACAACAACATCAGCAGAAAAGGTAAGAAAAGAAGCGACTTGATCGAAACCCACGTCGCAGTGGCCGAAAAATGGACCGTGAGCTGAACATATCGCAATATTCCATTCCGAAAATATTGAAAAATTTGCTCGGGGTAAAGCCATTGAAATTCCAAAAAGTGCCCTTACACCGCAACAGAAAGAAAATAGACTCAAAAGAGCTAAAGAGTTGTTTCGCTTGGCCGAAAGTGGTGAACTACAGAATTTGGTTTTCTCCGTCTTCGGTGAGAAAACATTCGTTGTCCAGCAGTTTGCGAACAAACAAAATGATCGTGTCTACTTGCCAAAGAGGTCAGCTGAAAATGTGCACCTTCGGTTGGCCACCAGAACTCAAGCGCCGGCCATGGTGATGTGGGCCGCCATAACCGCCAATAGTCGCTCTTCGCTAGTATTTATCGACCGTGGCATCAGAATAAATGCCGAATAATGCCACGAAAAAATTGTGGATGGTGTATTAAAGCCACAAATGGTTACAAAATGAGGTTCCAGCGCACAATGGCCACGAAAATCTCCGGATACCAATCCGTCGAACTATTGTGTCTGGAGTATTTTGGAAAGCAAGGTTGGCACTAAAAAATACCAAAGTGTCGATCACCTCAAGCAAGCGCTTCGCCGGGAATGGGCCAAAATACCGCAGAGCAACATTCGGGCAGCGTGTGATGGTTTCATTGGCCTTTTGAAGGCCATAATTCGTGCCAAAGGAGACCTATCAAAATTAAGTTCCTCGCTTCATTTCCATCGCACAATGGTCACCAAAATCTCCAGATACCGATCGGTTAAACAATTGTGTCTGGAGTATTTTGGAAAACAAGGTTGGCATTAAAAATACCAAAGTGCCGATCTACGGGAATGGCCCAAAATACCGCAGAGCAAGATTCAGGCAGCGTGCTACAGTTTCATAATCCGTTTGAAGGCCATAATTCGTGCCAAAGATGACCAATTCGAAGAAATCTAAACTTATTCTAAAATTTATTGCTATTTCCGACTTTTTTTTTTGCTTTCATTCAATAAAATTTAAAAAAAGAATGTAAAAATTATGGCCTTTGACTTTGTTGCAGTTTTTTTTTAACTCACCATGTATACTTTGTTATCACTATTTCGATGAGTTACAAGCGGAATGACGTACTTAATATACCCTCCATTTTAATACCCTCCATTTTAATTCTAAGTCGATTTAACGATGCCCGTCTGTCTGTCTGTCTGTTGAAATCACGATACAGCCCACATTATTTGACGTAGAGCGCCAAAATTTAGCAGAGCAATTTGTACTGTGTCTAGGATGGTTGGTATTGAAAATGAGATATATCGTTTTTGTATAGTTCCCATATAACGGTACCTTCAGATATTCGGTATTTTGATGATTTATGCCACATTTTTTCACGGATTTGTCTAAAAATTGGTATTTGTTGGTCATAATAGGTTCCAGCTGCGGTGGCGAAACATTGCATGTATATGTCCACGTTTTGGTATAGTCCCCATATAACGGTACCTCCCGATATTCCGAATTTTAATGGTTTCTGCCACATTTCTTCGCGGATTTGTGTAGAAATTGGTATTTGTTGTTCTTAATGGGATCTAGCTCTTTTGGCGAAACACTGTATGTATAGGTCCACGTTTTTGTGTAGCCCCATATAGCCGTATTTCCCGATATTCGGAATTCTGATGATTTTTGGAACATTTTCCCATGAATTTGTCTAAAAATTGGTATATGTGGGTCATAATGGGCTCTAATGTTTCCTTTACCCTAAGGAGGAGGGTATTAAAAGTTTGGCCCGGCCGAACTTAATGTTTTTTTTTTACTTGTTCGTGTTGCACAGTGTTAATTTTGTAACACCAACAAATTTTAAATTAGAAAAAATAACAATTTTTTTTTTCGTTTCTTAAAAATCTCTTCCCCAAACTTTTGTCACTTTCATTGGTCCAGTGACTCGGTTAGCTTTCATAATTAGCACATTTGAATATTGAAGCTAACACCCAGTTCCATATCTACATTATTGTTATTTTATTACTCAATTCGGTTGTCATCTGAGCGCTTAGTGTATATTTCCGCATCTCCAACTCTGGCGTTGGTCGCCTGCAATCTCAGACTCTTTAACTCGATCGCTTTATGATCTCTCACAACAAATGCAAAGCAAAAATAACAACAAAAAAGCCCCCTCAAATCTATTGCGAATTTCAGGTTTTGTATTTCTTTTGCTGCTCTCTGCAATATTTTCGTTGTTGTTGTACAACAAATTGGCAATGTGGTTGCTGTTATTTCTTAAATAATAATAACAAAAAAAACACCGACTAGACTAGACAAATTGAATGAAACCGAAAACTTTTGGTTTCTTTCAATCGATCAACGGCAACAAGACGAATGGCAACAACAACAAAAAACCGACAACAAACTAAATAATGCACGTTGTCGGCGACTGATGTTGTACCAGCTTGTTGTTATTGTCGGTGTTTATTTTTTTCATGTTTTGCATTACAAGAATACTCGATAAAAAATGTAGCGATCTCATTGCTCGAGCAAAGACCCTCGACAATTATACACACATACATGTGTATGTATGTATGTACGTGTGTATTTGCATCTGGGCAAGACATAAACAAATCTTAATCAATAAAGAATGAAAACAAGTAAAAAACATTAACTTCGACCGGGCCAAACTTTTAATACCCTCCACCTTAGGATAAAGGAAACACTAGGGACCATTATGACCCACATATTCCAAATTTTAGACATATTCATGGGAAAATGTGCCAAAAATCATCAAAATACCGAATATCGGGATATACAGCTATATGGGTCTATACGAAAACATGGACCTATACATACAGTGTTTCGCCTACGGAGCCCATTAAAACCAACAAATTCCAATTTTCAGACAAATCCGCGAAGAAATGTGGCAAAAACCATTAAAATACCGAATATAGAGAGGTACCGTTATATAGGGGCTATACCAAATCGTGGACCTATACATGCAATGTTTCGCCAAAGGAGCTAGAACCAATTATGACCTACAACTATCAATTTTCAGAGAAATTCGTGAAAAAATGTGTCAAAAATCATCACAGTACCGAATATCGGGAGGTACCGTTATATGGGGACTATACCAAAACGTGGACCTATACATACAATGTTTCGCCACACGAACTAGGACCCATTATGGCCTACAAATACCAATTTCTAGAGAAATCCGTGAAAAATGTGGCAAAAATTATCAAATTACCGAATATCGGAAGGTACCGTTATATGGGTACTATACCAAAACGTGAACGCTTACATGCAATGTTTCGCCACCGCAGCTGGAACCCATTATGACCAACAAATACCAATTTTTAGACAAATCTGTGAAAAAATGTGGGGAAAAACCATCAAAATACCGAATATCGGGAGTACCGTTATGTGGGGGCTATACCAAATCATGGGCCCATACATGCAATGTTTCGCCACCGGAGCTAGAACCCATTATGACCTGCAAATACCAATTTTCAGACAAATCCGTGAAAAAATGTGGCAATAATTAACAAATTACCGAATATCGGGATGTACCGTTATATGGGTACTATACCAAATCGTGGACCTATACATGCAATGTTTCCCCAAAGGAGCTAGAACCCATTATGACCAACAAATACCAATTTTTAGACAAATCTGTGAAAAAATGTGGAAAAAATAATCAAAATACCGAATACCGGGAGGTACCGTTATATGGGTACTATACCAAAGCGTGGACCTATACATGCAATATTTTGCCACACGAACTGGGACACGTTATGACTTGTAAATACCAATTTTTAGACAAATCCGTGAAAAAAAAAGAGGGATAAATAATCAAAATACCGAATACGAGAACGTGGACCGATATATCTCATTTTCAATACCAACCATCCAAGACACAATACAAATTGCTCTGCTAAATTTTGGCGCTCTACGTCAAATAATGTGGACTGTATCGTGATTTCAACAGACAGACGGACAGACAGAGAGCAGACAGAAATCGTTAAATCGACTTAGAATTTTATCCTGATTATGAATAATATACCTTATGGGTCTACGACGCACATTTATGTATGTTACAAACGGAATGACAAAGTTAATATACCCTACTTTCCAAGGTGGAAGGTATAACTAGCGTTCTGGGGCTGTGAGCAGAGGAAGCACTCAAGAGGTACCCTATACTTGGGTACGCAAAGATCTGCTCCCATTCGAAATCCAGGAGTTTTTCCATGGGCAAATGACCTTCAGAATGTAATTATATCCTCAGCCATATGGCTAGAGAGGGTATATATCATTTGATATGGCCAAAACTTACCTAGTCGAAATAACGGTTTTCGACCCTAGGTCTCTTTGGACCAAATCCGTTCCAGGACATTTGGAGTCGGTCTAGTGATGTCCGTCTGTCTGGCTGGCTGGTGCACACGATAACTCTCGAAGGCAGTATCCGATTTGGTCCAAACTTGATACTTTCTAATATTTTTGCCAAACTTAGATCGAGTTTGGAGATGGGCAATATCGATTCACTCCATCTGATACCTCCCCCACAAAAAGTCGAAATTTTCAAAAATATATTTTCTGGACAGGAAGAGACGAAAATCCGATTCTACTCCAACTTTGTAAATCGTAATATTTGCGTCAGTGCTAGGTCAGCTGCGAAAATGGACAATACCGTTTCACTCCATCAAGTACCTCCCCCCACAAAGGGTCAATATTTTGAATATTTACAAATCTTATAAAATGTAACGGTTATCTTCAAATTACACACATACACATATTTTATTAACCCAAGATATCGTGTTAAAATGGAATATATCGGCCCATTCTTCTGGTATCTCCCCCACAAAAGGTCGAAATTTAGAATATCCATTAGGCCTCTTAAAACTTGAAATTAACTTCCGATTCCATTTAGACTTGGCACATCTGAATATTTCTATCAACACAGTATCTGTTATAAAGACGGTATAGATCGGACCATTCCTTCTGGTACCTCCCCACACAAAGAGTCAACAATCTTGATAACCAAAACGTTTATAAAATCCGAAAAAAAAACATTAGGTTCTCTTCATATTCATACATCTCATTATTTCTGGCAATACAAGATCTGATGTGAAGATGGAATATATCTTTCCACTCCTAGGTACACCCCACTCCCCCCCCCCCCTCCAAAGGGTCAAAATTTTGAATATCTATGGAGCTCATAAAATGCGAAATTAACATCAGATTCCCTTTAAATTGGCATATCTGAATATTTCTATCAACAAAAGAATCTGTTATATACACGATAGAGATCGGAACATTCCTTCTGGTATCTCCCTCACAAAGGGTCAACATTTTGAATATCCATGAAGCCAATAAAATGTGAAATTAACATCCGATTTCATTAGACTTAGAACATCTCTATATTTTTATCAACACAAGATCTGTTATAAAAATGGTAGAGATCGGACTATTTCTTCTGGTACCTCCCCCATGTAGGGTTCACATACCGCTCTGGTGCTCCACCAAGAAAGGGTCACAATTGTCAATTTATTACCCTCCATAGAGGGTAAACTTTTTTAATAATATTTAAATAATCGAACATTGGCTAAGGGTATACAGCTGTTGGCAAAATCGAATGATACCTTTAACTTGTTTGGTCGATTAATACGAGCGGAGAGCGATAATCGGCTGTTATCGCGGCCCACACTATCACCATGATTGGCGCTTGAGTTCTGGTGGCCAACCGAATGTGCACATTTTCGGCTGACCTCTTTGGCAAGTAACCACATCATTTTGTTTGTTTACAAACTGCTGGACAAGGAATGTTTTTTCATCGGAGAAAACTAAATTCGGGTTTCGAATCATACTATCCCGCTTGAATTCCACAACGAATAACTTTTTTCTGGAAAATTCTCACCAAAATGCTTTTGTAGGCTTGTAAATAATATAATGAGCTGTTAGTGGAATAATTAAAATAATTAAACAGTTGTCGGACGAGTGGCTTAGAAATAACAGCAGTCTGAAGTTGGTTGCAGTTTTTTCAACTCACACTGTATAGTGTCTTCGACAAAAAAAAAAAAAACAAAATCCAGGACAGAAGGATAGAAAATATTCTTAAAATACAACAGATTGTGGGTCTGAAGGTCCTTCAAAATTTCCCCTTAAAATTGCTTTTGCTGCTCAACAGATGCTTCAAAAATTATTCACAAAATCGATGTCAATGCTCCTTGAAAAAATCCACGACCTGTATCAAGGAAGTGCTTGAATTAGTTTTTCAAAAAATTTGCGAAGTTCCTTCAACAGGTTTCTTTTAAGTATTTCAAGTTTTGGCCTGAAGATCCTTAAAAAATTGTATGAAATCCAAATCCTAAAAAATATTATTAATATTTACACGTTTGTTATTCTTAAGGACCTTGAAAAAAAATTAAAAATCCCCGATTCCAGAACTGCTTGAATTAGTTTTCCAAAAAATTCGCGAAGTTCGTTCAAATTTTTCTTTTAGATATCTTCAGTGTTGGCTTGACGTTCCTTAAAAATTGTACAAATCCAAATGCTAAAAATTTAAAAAAAAAATCTCCGGTAGAAGATCCAAGTAAAATATTCTAAAAATATACATTGATTGTCAAGAAGAACTTCTTGAAAGAGTCCATAATTTTAGTAAGAAAATGCTTTAATGAGTTTAAAAAAAATCGTGAAGTTCCTTCAACAATTTTCTTTCAAATATATTCAGTGTTGGCTTGACGATCCTTAAAATTGTACAAAATCCAAATCCTAATAAATTCATAAAATTTACACGACTTTTGGTCTGGTTGCACCTTAAAAAAATTTAAACAAAATCCCCGGTAGAAGATCCTAGTAAAATATTGTTAAAATTCTTAAAATATGTAAGATTGTCAAAAGGTCCTGAAATAATTTCCCCTAGAAATGAACATTCGCTTGTAAACTGTTCCTTGAAACAGATTATTTTGCGGAAACCATGACGTTTTTAACTGGTTCCAAAAATATATATTATAATTGCATTATATGTGCGCTGGTAAGATAGGTATTTTCATTAGCTTTCAAATGATACCCATATTGTCTATATTGGTGAAACCGCGTCTGACCCGGGTCTTGACCCCACCAACATTCATTATTTCGTATACAAAAGACCCTCTAAATGCCATCCCATCTCTGACTTGTGAAAGGTCTTTCAACCTAAAAGTTGTAGCCAACAAATGTAAAACTCATAATACACCCGATTTGACATAGTGCTCTACTAAATCTTAATGAACCAACAACAACAACAACAAGTGCAACAACTAAAACCGATAAACAAAAGCCACAGACGATTATCTCAGAGTAACGGTATTGTTGCATAAACCTCCCCACAAATCCCCAATAGAGAGTGAGAGTAAGAGAGAAACAGATAAAACCAAATGGGAGAGTGCCGAATTGGTCATCATCAACTAATGAATTATGTTGGGGTATTTTCGTTTTCTCTCTCTCTCGCTCTCGCATACTTTGGCTGATCTATGGAGGGATGGTTAGTCTTAAATGCAACGCTCATAGAAAACAACAGCGAAGGCGGTAAAAATAATCCGGCAACGATTTTTTGTGCAAAAATTTCCGCATTTATTTTTTTCCTCGGTCAAATAACGAAAATTGTTTGAAAGGCAAATTAGTAAACAAAATGAATTTAATTTGTGTCTCTTAAACAAAAAAAGCAACAGAAAAATTAATAAAGAAAACCTTTAAATGAAAATGAAAACAAGTTTGACCACAACTCGTTGAGGGTGGATAGATGGATGAACGGATACTACGAGGGGGGACCAACTCCATCTAGTCCACAATGAAGATATGTTGTATGTAAATATTCCGACGGGTCTGATGGTTATTCCATAGATCGGTCGGTCGGTTGGTTGGAACTATGAAATAAAAAAAAAACACAAAAATTGAAATATAATCCAAAAGGTTGACGTAGACGCGTCTATTATTGCATTGTGTTTCCTTGTCATTTTGTTTGTTTTTGTTGTTCTTCGAACAAAAGATGGAACAATTATCCATCAAACAACAACAACAAAGTAACCAAAAACATCATTGTGCAATTAATAATAAACAAACGTAAACTCTATGAAGGTTGTTTTAAATGCCATTTGTGTGGCAGCCAACAGATTTTGAGTGGCATTTAAAACGGAATTAAAGAAATTAGAAACAAAACATAACGTCATACAAAAAATTTTGAAAATGTTTCTTTTTGAATAGATTTTTAGTGTTCCTTAATTAAAAATGAGTGTTTATTTGTGTTTGATAATATTAAAAATTAACTTGATGTTTGAGCTGAATTTTTGTGTGGAGCGTGGTGTTTCTTCGTAGAATTTATCGCAATATGTGTTTCTAATCGTCACCTCGCTGCTATTAATAACCTATTTGGAAATTAATGAAAAAAGAGATTTATATTCACGATAAGTCCACTTTCCAAATATTGTCCTGTTCGGAAGGTGAGATAAAGTTGATGATTTAATAGCTCTGAAATTTCAGATTTTTTAAAATGCTAACAGCCTGTGGGAAAGGTAACACCATGCACTATCATACAAATTATTACAGGAAAACCACATTAGAATATAACAAGTTAAAAAGCAGTAAGTTCGGCCGGGCCAAACTTTGAATAAACTCCACCATTTGGAACGAATTTGGAAATTTTCAAAAAATAAAATTCTAAAAAAATGCTGTTAAAATTTTAAAAATACCAAATATAGCCCTCCATTGGGGTCTATACGACGTGGACCTACATAGGCATTGTTTGCCATTAGCCATTACCATATTCAAATTCGAAACATGAAATAAACGGTGAATAATGTAGCTAAAATCATCAAATATCGTATATAGGGAGGTACCATTATATCGGAGCTGTGCGAAGACCTGGACCTGCATAGACAGTTATCTGTCACAGGCTGTAGCATCCATTACGAACTTCAAATCACACATCTCAAACAATTTCGGTGGGTATTGTACCTAAAATTGTCAAATACCGGATATAGGGAGGCACTGATATATGGGGCCTATACGAGACCTGCACCTGCATAGACATTTTTCTGTCACAGATTGTAGTTCTCATAACGAGCTCCAAATACGTAATTTTAAACAACTCTGGTGAATAATGACGCTAAAATCATCAAAATACCGAATTTTGGGAGGTACCGTTTATGAGGGCTATACGAAGACGTGGACCTGCACAGACAATTTTCTGTCATAGGCTGCAGCATCCATTACGAATCTCAAATAACAAATTTGAAACAATTCCGGTGAATAATGGCGCTAAAATCATCAAAATACCGAATTTCGGGAGGTACCGTTATATGGGGGCTATACGAAGACGTGGACCTATAATACAATGACTCGCCACACGTACTGGAACCCATTACGATCTACAACTACCAATTTTCAGAGAAATTCTTGAAAAAATGTGCAAAAATCATAAAAATACCGAATATTGGGAGGTACCTTATATGGGGACTACATCAAAACGGGACCTATACATAAAATGTTTCGCCACACGAACTAGCACCCTATGACCCATAAATACCAATTTTAGACAAATCAGAGAAAAAATGTGTCAAAAAAAAATAAAATACGATATCGGGAGGTACCCTTATATGGGGGCTATACCAAAACGTGGACCTATAATACAAGTTTCGCCACACGAATTAGCACCATTATGACCCACAAATACCAATTTTTAGACAAATCCGTGAAAAAAATGTGGCAAAAAAAAAATTAAAATACTAATATCGGGAGGGTACCCTTATATGGGGGCTAACCAAAACGCGGACCTATACATACAATGTTTCGCCACACGAACTAGCACCCATTATGACCCACAACTACCAATTTTTTAGACAAATCCGTGAAAAATGTGGTAAATAATCAAAATACCGAATATCGGGAGGAACCGTATATGGGGACTAACCAGAACGTGGACTATTTTCAATACCAACCCATCCTAGACACAATACAATTGTTCTGCTAAATTTGG